>NC_137332.1:50331884-50933238 GCF_965287045.1 Carcharhinus amblyrhynchos
CCTTCCATTCATTTCAAGCACCACTCAAATGTGACATTGAAAATAAGCACCTCTCAATAGGATTAGGGTTTTGTTTCATATTCATGCATTGTAAGGAAAAGGCAAGGAGGTATTTGATTGAAAATGCTCTCATTAGAATAGGAATCTCGAATATGTTCATGATTTTGCTACCATAATAACGTCTAAATATCTCATTACCTCTCAGATGATTCCATCTGAAGTAGAATGTAAATATTTAATTTATAATTGGAACAGACAAGTTGGAGGCATCATTGGCAGTTCAGGTGGATGCTGTACGATTACTTTGTTTCCATGAATGGACAGCTACTGCCTTATTTAAATTTACTCTAACAGAACAAAACAATAATAAAATTATCTGTTCCTGTTGTTTGGATGGCTTCCTACCTGCTGTGCAATTAACATATTTTCAGTTTTAGAATGGTCAGAACTTTTCAGATGTCGGAGTCTCACTTCCTGCCATCCATAAAGTGGCAGGGAAAACATTCCTGCTGACTCTGAGTGACCCACAGTAATTTCACGTTCAAACGAGCGTTAATTGTCCACAGGTGGAAGTTCCGCCACTCAGAAGGAATTCTTACTTCAGAGAGGCACTGGCCAATCTGATTGCCAGGGACTCCAGTTCAAGTCCAGTCCAAGTGGCAACAATGTTGCACTGGACAGAAGTAAAAGTTCAGGAGGATGTTGGACCCTTCCGAGCACCTGAGACCGAGTTAAGTTCAAGGGGTCCCAGGGAGGGAAGGAAAGGGTAGGGATAGCCTGGAGGAAGGCATGATCAGCGTTTCAAGGTAGAGGGAATAGGCCAATGGTCATTGTGGAGGAGGGGGAGGGAGGTCCAGAAGCCACTACACCTTAAGTGGGGGTGTCCCTAACTTTAGAAAGGGGCTTGTTTTTTGACAATAAATTCTGAACACTGAGATTCCCAAGACTTCTCAGCTAAGGGATGGCTTTATTTTACTCCTGGAACAACAACTGCTGGTTCCTCATTGGCAACCTTACATGCCTTTTGCTCATATTTGGCTTCACCATTCTCATCTGCTCTCAATGACTAAATGGTCCCTCTCAAGTCAATGTCTCTGAGCTGATATTTACAAATGAGAAAGTAATAACAGAATGGGTGAAATATGACTCAAATGGGAGTTCAGCTGGGGGCCCAGGTTTCTGCAGCTGCTTCTTCTCACAAGTTCGCAAGGAAGGAATTAAAGGATAATTGGTTGAATGGCTAGCTGAGCTACAGAATGGTTAATGAACATTCAGAACAAATTGAGGCTGGACAGGACTGGCCCTTAAGTGAACAATAATTGAAAGGTAACCTTATTGAAATATACAAGAGCCTGAGAGAATTTGACAAAGTTACATTTTCATAGAATCCCTACAGTGCAGAAGGAGGCCATTTGGTCTATCGAATCTGCACCAACCACAATGCCATCCAGCCCCTATCCCCATAACCCCATGTATTAACCCTGCTAGTCCCCCGACACTAAGTGGCAATTTAGCATGGCCAATCAACCTAACCTGCACATCTTTGTACTTTGGGAGAAAACCCCACGCAGACATGAGGAGAATGTGCAAACTCCACAAAGACAGTGACCCAAACCGGGAATTGAAGCTAGGTCCCTGGCGCTGTGAGGCAGCAGTGTTCACCACTGTGCCACCCCTTTTGAAAGGCATATTAAAATATTTTGAATTCAAATGCTGGAATTGTTGAAACGTGATGCATTAACTTTGCAAATCACCCTGCATCTACTATGCACCTCACCTTCTCCATTGCTTCCATGTGCTTCAGCTTCCGCTTCAGAAGATGAAGGGCAAATGGTCAAGGGAAGATCTAAATCATATTTCCTTTGCTGGGCATTGTCTGCAATCTTCCCTCCAAATATTGGGAGGGGCGGGGGGTGGTGGGCAGTTAGAGGGCAAAAGCTTATCAGAAGAATGAGAGTGAGGAACCCTTACTTTTACATGAGACTGCAACAATTAGTTCTCATGTGTATTCCACATGCTGGACTCTGAGTGGAGTTCTGTGCTTCCTTGAGACATTTCAAGAAAGCTGGGCATCACGAGAAACATGAGAAAGGAAAGATGGATGATATTGGTCAGCATACTTTAAGATATGCTTCAGGGAAAGCTGTCTGTAACTCCACTTTCCTTGGTTGAGTTGTTTGGGGGTTCAAAAGGTTGAACTGTGCAATGGCAATTTCTTCACATATGTCTGGATTATGCTTTTCATTTTCCTCTTCTGTTTATACTGTAGAAATGATTTCTTACCTTAGCTCCATTCGGGAGACTCTTTCTTGCAAGTACATGGCCAGAGCTACTGGTGATCCCAAACGCCAAGGGGGTCACAGAGCCTGATATAGAGGCAGGTACAATCTTTTGCTGAGGCCAAGCAGGGAGGCATTGGTGATGTGTTAGGTAGAAGGCCTGCTTTTATTTAGTGGAACAAGAAGTATTTATGTTTAGCCCTTCCCCCACCCATCCAACTTATTAGGTTCCCCATGCCCCATCTTAGAGCTCAGTTAAGCATTCATAATGAGGCCATCTGGCAAATGTATCAACAGAAGCAGTTTAAACAGATAACCTCAGCTGGGCTGAGCTCCAAGAATGCCTAATAGATTGAACCCAATAGGCAATGCTTACATAGCAGCAGAAGAGTGCCAGCTTTGTTTGACTGACATCTGTATTCAGTTGTAATAACCTGATCCTTTAAAGGTTGTTTGATGCCTGGCTGCTGATTTACATGAGATGAAGAACTATGGAGTGAATTCATTTTTGGTTTTAAATTGATACTATGAATGATTGTGTTTGATTGACAACTTTATGAGAAGGTATGAGGGGCTTTGAAATACCCACTCTCAGCATTGGAGCAGACAAGGGTGGGTGTGGGCTGACTAACAGCACCCTTATACCACACCAGCAAAAAATGCTGGAAATAGGAAAGAGGATGGGAATCCCTGAATTGGATACCAGTTTAACCTAATTCCACAAACAACCAGGCCATTGTGTTCGCTCCTAACATTTTCCATTTTGCTGTTTAGTGCTGCATAATCCTTCTTCATTGAGACCTACTAGGTGAATATGTTCAGGCAAATTTATTACAATAGTCAAAATGTCTCAGTGAACCATCTGCCTTGCTGATATTTGCACTTCTTGTAGAAGCAGACGTCTTATTGTATTGTAACAGACAAAATAACTGCTAACGATTATGTTCATTGGACCCTGGGGATGATTTTTGTTCAGTTACGGTTTGTGTGTAGTGACCACAGCATTCTCTGCAACTTTCACCATGGAATACTGCCATGAATAATTGAATTACTGTTATGGTTACATGTGCCAAAATTGTTTTCTCTGATTAATTAAAATGTTTATAGTTGAGCTGAAATTAGAGACACTAGCATCAATTTTCACTGCCTTTGTCTGGTCTTAATGGAACAATATCAGCTTCAAAATGTGACTAATAGTCTTTACCACCCTATTAACACTGTAAATGCAGCTAGCTCCATTTTAAAAGGTATCAAGCGTCTAAAGTGCCTGTTTTTAAAAGGAAATTTGGCATCTTCTGATGCAAACTGGACCCCAACTACCATCTGAGGTAGGAACAGGTCAGAGCAGTTCAATAAGAGTGGTGGATAAGGTGAGGCTTCTATGGGTAAGTCTTGCAACTATTTTCCTAGGCTCTGGAGAAGCATTGGTATAACTTCCACAAAGATAATTTGGGTTACTGCTGCCCAGACCGTCTGCAACCATGATATCCCCCACACTCCTCCCAAGCCTCACAACTTACCTTGTTGGAGATAGCTTTGAGTCAATTTTCAGATTTCAATCTGGTAAACTATGTCAGGACACTCATTTCAAACCCTGCACTTGCCAATTGAGGCCAAAACCTCAAAATCACATTCAGTCATTTCGCTGCTAATACTGGATTGTTTTTGATTGGTTGCCCAAAAATCAAAATCTATTCCATTGCTAAAATTTTACTCCCAACTTTTTCTTTATTTCTTATCTTTCCTAAAGTCAAGGCTCATGAGAGGCAAACAGGATTTTTCCTCTCAGTTGGTTCTCTCATCGCCTGCTGCAGACCCAGTCTGGCTGCAACGTCCTTCAGGACTTGGCTATCTTGGTCAACAGTGATGCTACCACGCCACTCTTGGTGATGGACATTCAGGTCCTCCACCCAGAGTACATTCTGTGCCCTTGCCACCCTCAGTGCTTCTTCGAAGTGGAACGTAACATGGATGAGTAGTGATTCATCAGCTGAGCAGGAGGCAGTAGTTTGTAATCAGTAGGAGGTTTCCTTATCCATGTTTGACCTGATGCCGTGGTACTTCATGGGTTCCAGCACCAGTGTTGAAGTCACGCACGACAACTTCCTCCCATCTGTAAAACACTGTGCCACCATCTCTGGTGGGTCTGTACTGTCAATAGGACAGTGATGGCTGTGTTTGGGACATTGGTTGTAAGATATACTTCTGTAAATTTGATACTTTTTGCCGAAGTCCCCAGTGTATTAGCAAGGAGGTCTCTTCTGGATTGAGAAGGCAGGATATGGCATTGTGGTTTCTGATGCCTAAGTTGAGGCCAGGTGGATTTTCTGTAATAGTTTTGTACAACATAATAGCTTGCTAAGAATCAGCCACATATCTCTGTCACATGTGAATTAGATCAGGTAAGCACAGAAGATTTCCTTTTCTAAATGGACATTAATGACCGAGATGAGATTTTGCAATAATTGATGATTGTTCAGGGCACCATTGAAAGGAATCAATCTATCAGTGTAACTACCCTGAAATATCACATGAAGTGTCCTTGCACTTAAATTCCACTTATCTGTTATCCAGCACTTTCAGAAAACAATTAGGAACTCCCATCGACCACTTGCACATTACCATTTAAATATCCACAATAACTGAGAATACTTGGCAACAAAAAGCCTAGAAAATGGCAGAATTCCTAACCAAACAACTAACATCTTCAGTGAAATACAGCAACACTGAATAGTAAATGCAAGCAAAAACCTTTCTAATATCACAACCTTCAAGAGACCTTTTTTTATGAGGCCTAAGCTCCGGGATACTTGATGCATGATTCTAAAATGGGTTAGCAGTATGCCATGAGCAGTCCCCTATGCACAATCAGAAATTCAAGTGAATAACTCAATTTTTCACAATACCCAATGCCATGCAAAGGGGACAACCTCTCACATCTGGAGGCTGCACTAAAACAGTGTGTGTGTGTGCACGTCATTATATCTCACAAATCAACGTAAAGCAATATAAATAGATTCCACAATGTATTCCTTGTGTTTCATTACGTGTCAATTCTTTGTTCACTGCTCACCCATTTAAAATGTGACCTGCTTCCATGATGTTCACTACAAAACATTCATTCTTAAAGCTGGCATTGACTGTGTTTTGGTAAGTTGGTTGTTTTACTGTTTTTTTGACTTGCCAAACTGTAGTTTCTATCTACTGCTTCTGCCATCAATTTGTTTCTGCTGTTTGCTGTGGACAATTAGAAGTAGAGGATTCCTTTTGCACAAGCATCCAATATTACTGCTGTCACCATTTCCAATGGGCTTTTCAATTAAACAAAATACATATCACAAAGTATACTAGAAGACCAGCTTTATATTGGATGGCTGAAGAAACAAAAAACTCACTGAACAATCTGCCTTATCCACAGATAGAAACTGCAAGAAAAGAAAAAAAAACTCACTGTAACTGAAAATCCTCAATTTGCATTGTGGTGTTGAAAATCAGTCAGGCTGAAACTGCAAAAGATGGTGAGATTGGAGCCAAATTTCTGTGCTATGAAAGTTTCTGAAAGTCATTTATCTGACTCTTGGGTGTGGAGGGGGGGGAGAATTTTCCCATCCCACCCACCATGGGAACTGTAGTGGGCAGAGAGCAGACCACACAAAGGTCTGTTAGCCTTGGACGGGATTTTCCAGTTTCAGGCCAAGCATAGCCGAAAATCCTGCCCTAAGAATTGTAGTTCTAAAAATCGGACTGCATATGAATCAGTATACAATCCAGTTGTAATGAACGATGAGCCCAATGACCAGGACTACGCCAAATAGGTCTACCAACTTGATTCGGATAATAGTATTTGATTACGAGGGAGGCAATATCAGGAAAGGGTATGAATTGAACAGCTTTCCTAAATAGAATATCAGTGATCTTTTTTACACGGAGGTGAGCTCCTGCCTAACATGTGACACAGGTCATTAGATAGAACATAGAACACTACAGCATAAACAGGCCCTTCAAGTTGCGCCGATCATATCCATACCTACCAGGCCATAGAACTATCTATAATTCCCAATCCCATTAATCCCATGTACTCATCCAGAAGTCTTTTAAAAGACCCCAGCGAGTTTGCCTCTACCACTACCAACGGCAGCCGATTCCACTCACTCACCACCCTGAGTGAAAAACTTACCCCTAACTTCTCCTCTGTACTTGCTTCCCAGCACCTTAAACCTATGTCCTCTCGTAGCGATCATTTCAGCCCTGGGAAATAGCCTCCGAGAATCCACCCTATCTATTCTTCTCAACATTTTATAAACTTCTATCAGGTTGCCTCTCAACCTTCATTCTCAAGGGAGAAGAGACCTAGCTCCCACAATCTACCTTCATAAGGCATGCCTCCCAATCCAGGCAACATCCTTGTAAATCTCCTCTGCACCCTCTCAACAGCTTCCACATCCTTCCTAGAGTGAGGCGACCAGATCTGCACACAGTACTCCAAGTGGGGTCTGACAAGGGTCTTATAAAGTTGCAGCATTACCTCCCAACTCCTAAATTCAATCCCTCGATTAATGAAGGCCAGTACACCATATGCCTTCTTGACCACATCCTCCACCTGTGAGGCCGATTTAAGAGTCCTATGGACCCGGACCCCACGATCCTTCTGCTCCTCAACACTGCTAAGACTCCTACCCTTGATATTGTACTCCTTCATCCCACTGGTCCTGCCAAAATGGACCACTACACATTTATCCGCGTTGAAGTCCATCTGCCACTTCTCTGCCCAGTCTTGCATCCTATCTATGTCACACTGCAACTTCTGACATCCCTCCAGACTATCCACAACACCACCAATCTTCGTATCATCGGCGAACTTACTAACCCATCCCTCCACTTCCTCATCCAGATCATTTACGAAAATGACAAACAGCAAGGGTCCTACAACAGATCCCTGGGGCACTCCACTGGTGACCGACCTCCATGCAGAAAAAGACCCATTCACAACCACACTCTGCCTAATGCAGGCAAGCCAGTTCTGGATCCACAAGGCCAAAGCCCCTTGGATCCCATGCCCTCTCACCTTCTCAAAAAGTCTTGCATGGGGGACCTTATCAAATGCCTTGCTGAAGTCCATGTAAACCACGTCCACCGCTCTGCCTTCGTCAATGTGTTCAGTCACATTTTCAAAGAACTCAACTAGGCTCCTAAGGCAGGACCTGCCCTTGACAAAGCCGTGCTGACTATTTCTGATCATACTAAACTTCTCTAAATGCTCATAAATCCTGTCCCTCAGAATTCTTTCCATCAACTTACCAACCACTGAGGTCAAACTCACTGGTCGGTAATTTCCCAGGCTATCCCTGTTCCCTTTCTTGAAAATAGGAACCACATCCGCAATCCTCCAATCCTCCGGAACCTCTCCCGTCTCCATCAACGATGCAAAGATCATCGCCAGGGGCTCTGCAATCTCCTCCCTCACCTCCCACAGTAACCTGGGGTACATCCCATCCGGTCCCGGCGACTTATCTATCTTGATAGAATTTAAAAGTTCCAACACATTCCCTTTCTTAACGTCCACATACTCAATCTTTTCAGTCCTCCGCAAACCTGTAGCACAACCTCCCAGATCACGTTCCACCGTGAATACCGAGGCAAAGTACTCATTAAGCACCTCTGCCATTTCTTCCGGTTCCACACAGACTTTTCCTCCTTCACCTTTTATAGGTCCTATCCCTTCACTTCTCATCCTTTTACTCTTCACATATTTGTAGAACGCCTAGGGATTCTCCTTAATCTTACCTGCCAAGGCCTTCTCATGACCCCTTCTGGCTCTCCTAATTTCCTTTTTAAGTTCTTTTCTACAAGCCTTATACTCCTCTAGATCCTTAACTTCTCCTAGCTCTCTGAACCTTTTGTAGCCTTTCCTTTCTTCCTGACTAGGTTCATCACAACCTTCGTGCACCACGGTTCCCACGACCTACCAAATCCTCCTTGTCTCATCGGAACGTTGTCATGCAGAGCTCCAGACGTACATTTCTTGAAAATCCGCCACCTTCCTTCAGTACTTTTCCCCAAGAACATCTCCTTCCAGTTTACTCGATGTTGCTTGGAAGACTGAAATTAGTTCAAAGGCATATTAATAGATTAATAACACCTTTTGACTAACTCAAGAAGACAATAGGAGTAGGAATGAGCCATAGGATTACTAGGAAGAAGGCTGAACTTCTAAATTAACTTCACTTTCTCACCCTTGGTTCACTTAATTGTTTACAAATCATTTGCTCACTGTTTTGGAATGGACTCAACAACTGAGCATCCAAACCTTTTGGGTAGAGAATTCCAAAGATTCACAATGCACTGATAGAAGAAATCTTTACTCATTTCAGTATAAATGGTCACCCCTCAACCTGAGACTATGATCTTTAATTCTAGAATCTCCAGCCATTATTAAAGAGTTGTTCATCTCCTCATCATCAAGCCTTCTAAGAATTTTCGACGTTTGGAATTTAATGCCTTCTCTGAAGCAAGTTTGGTGGTGAAGATTGAGAACCAGTTAAATGGGTGGGAGGATAGGATTTGGCAATTAATGCTGACTCATCCTGCCACCACAGATGTTCACCCAGCAGTGGGCAGGGGACTTGCAATGAGGGAAGGCTGAATCGGCTTTCCAGGTTGACCCTCGTTGTCAGGTATTCAGCGCCTGATAGAGGGACCTAGTATTGGGAAAGGGAAGGGGTGGCTGAGAGTATCCCCTGCCTTGTTGTCAACATCCGTCCCCTGTGACCCCCTCTCTTAAAAATCCTCTTGGCTCCTTTGGCAAGGAAAATATTAATTTTAAATTTTAAAAACCATCTGTATCAATTTACTACCTGCAGGAATGAGGTTCCATTGTTATAATTGTTCCAATTTAGAACTGTCAAGATTGAATTCCATGTCAGGACTACAGGTTAAGTAGACAACTCATTGGATCTGATTTTCAGGAGGCCACAGATGCCTCAGATTTTGCCACATCATTATCACTGCGTCCCACTGCCATTGCAGGCAGTGCACAGCTACCATCCTCTGATGGCAGCAGCTCTCAGGGTTGTGATTTCAGCCCCAAGAGTCCATGATCCCAATTAAAGCCCCCTATTGCCCAGTTAAGTGCCTATTTGACACTTAATTAGGTAGGCCTTCCCAAAAGTAGATGTCATGAAGCTCTCATTACTCTAAGAGGTAGGCAAGATTTCCATCACTTACTTTAAATTCTGCCCTATGTTTCAATGAGACCACAACCACTTCCCCTTCTTCTAAACTCCAAAGAATATAGCCTGATTGCAGCCAACTCTCCTCATGAAACAATCCTCTAACTCCAGGCTGACTTGCTAATTCACTCATTGTACAATCTTTCATTTAAAAACTTACAAAAATTGAAGAAACTTTGAACTACTGACTCCCACTCATTGTTAAATCCCAATCTAACAAAAATCCTGTTACAAGTGTCCTGTTTTCAGAAATTTGTAATGCTTTCTGTTCAAGCGGCAGTTAGATCGAGAATGAGTGAAACTTATGATTACTAAACAATGCATAGCACCACTTTAACATAATAATGGCCAAGAAATTCTTGATTACGTAATGGAATGCAGGATGCCACCATTATTGTATAAAAAAAACAGCAATTCATGGAAAGGAAGAATATATGATACTCTCTAAAAACTTACAAGACAATTTGCAATATTCCACCATTAGCCTTGAAAGAATGCAAGCTCATCACCAAACTCCTCATGAATGTTAAGAAATTGTTGGAGTTGTGTCTTAAGTGGAAACAAAACTCACTGCAAACATTCAGGGCTGCTAATTCATGCCAAATGGACCCTATTAGTGTTGTGATTGTAGTCCTGGTGTGGAATTCAATCTTGACAGATTCAAATTGCAACAATTAAAACAATAGAACCTCATTCCTGCAGGTAATAAATTGATACAGGAGGTTTTTAGAATTTAAAATTAATTTTTTTCCTTTTTTTCCAAGGCACCCTTACTTTTCACTCTAATCTTCCGGTCCCCTATTTTTCCTTTCTAATTTGACTCTATTTCACGTTTTTTTAAATTGTTATGTAGACAGCCCATTGGATTTGATTTTCAGAAGGCCACAGATGCCTCTGACATTGCCACATCATTATCAAATTGTATTTTCAGAAATTTGTGATGCAAAAAATAAGATTACAGTAATCAGAAGAACAAAAGAAAAATAAGATAAATTTGTGAGACTCGCTGAGATCTTCTCCATATAAAATAGAATATTTCTGAATATGCCAGGATATCAGCTAGTTCATATATCAAAAAAAGGGCTGAACCAGAGGACACAGTTTCTGAGTAAGGGACAGGCCATTTAACACTTAGATGAATTGAAATTTCACCACACAAGAGGGTAGTCAATCTTTGGAATTGTCTATTCAGAGGGCTGTGGATGTTCAGTCATTGAGTACGCTCAAGACAGAGATCAACAGCTTTCTCCATATTGATTACACCAAGGGATATGGAGACAGCACAGGAAAATGATGAATAATCAGCCATAAATGACAGAGCAGGCTTGAGAGGCTGAATGACCTACTCCTGTTATTTTCTATGGACAAAATCTATGAATAAAAAACAAAAAGCAGAGATAATCACTACCATAAATCACAAGATGGGCGGCACGGTGGCAAAGTGGTTAACACTGCTGCCTTAAAGCGCCAGGGGCCCGGATTCAGTTCCCAGCTTCTGCCACTGTCTGTGCAGAGTCTGCACATTCTCCCCGTGTCTGTATGCATTTCCCCACAGGTGTTGCAGTTTCCACCTACAGTCCAAAAGACGTGCTGGTTAGGTGCATTGGCCATGCTAAATTGTCCCCAGTGTACCAAGCAGGCTCTGGAGTGTGGCAGTTAGGGGATTTTCACAGTGACTTCATTGCAGTGTTAATATGAGCCTACTTGTGACTAAAAAATAAAAGTTTTTAAAAATTGATGACTATCTACTAATTAGAACAGCAGAGACATAGGCTGGAATTCTACTTCACCTGTCACAGAATTAGCATGGGCAGGGGTCCAACAACGGGTATCTCTGTTGACCTCGGGTGGGAATTTCCAGTCTCATCTGAGTGAGGCCGTAAAATCCCACCCATTGGGTGTGATTTTCCAGCCATACTTGCCCCAAGGCCAGAAAATCCTGCCTGAGGTTAACAGACCTTTGCATGTTCCGCCCGAATCCACCACAATTCCTGTGATGGGCGGAGCAGGAAAATTCCGCCTATTAGATCACTCAGGATAGTTTTTTTAAATGCTTTCCTTTGCACAAATATTCTTGGCTGAAAAAATTGTATTTTTCAACATAATTTGATTAAATCTACTTATAAATATGTTACTATGCCTTTTAGTACCTTAATTAACACTTTATGGCTAATACTTTAATATGATATTTGTTCCTAGTGGGCTGTCAACTACAAGTGCATGTGCAATTCCCTGAATACCACATTCTGAATGTGTAGTGTTCACTTTTATCCAGCACCTAGCAGCATGATTCCTTAGTATTTAATTTGAAGCGTATCTTTCCCCATTCTGAATTTAGTCAGTAAGCTAGAAAATGTAAATTTTGAAAAACATTTGAGACAATGTTTCATATTTTAACTATACCAGTTATAAATTGTACTTTAGAGATAAAATCAATTTCATAAAGTAGGAGACACACAGTGAATAATTATATGTTGTCTTTTACGTATACGAATAATTCTTGACTTGGCTTGTTACTTTACAGAAAATGTACGTTTTTCAGTGTAAATGGCATAGTCCAGTCTACTGGGATATTTATATATTTTATCAAATAATTTTAAACATTCCAGATCATGATTAACTAGAACTTTCTGGGTAAAAGATGAAATTGAAAATGATTTTCACTGCGTATTTTTCAAAGTCAGAGCTAGCACGAGAGAGAGAAGAAAGGTGAATTTCTTGTGCTTTTCGTTTTACATACTGGGAATGTAAAGATAATTATGTATGTTGAAAGATTGAATAATGTTACATTCATTCATGCCTCATTTCATTTTATGTTCAGCTGTAGTAAGTAAGGGAAACACAAATTATTAATTTCCCAGGAATTAGCCATAAACTAGTTGCCCCACCATCACTAAGCCACTTCTTATGAAATTCTTTCACTGGAGTTGGTCAGTTCACTTTCAGTTCCCCTGAAATCCTTTAATAAAAATAATACACTGTATCTGCTGACATCCACAAGTGACACCACAGGAGAGCTACTAATTATACACAAACAGTATAATAGTGCATCTTTCTTACCCATCATGTTACAAATCCTGTTTTGCAATCAATGTCATATTTAAATATCACACATTTTCATGGTCTTAAATGTCATAGTCATAAAATTGCAACAAAACCTCTTTCAAGATGTAGGCAATGTATGAAAGAAATAAATCACAGGTAGTAAAAGTCAGCCTTCTCTCAATGGTGGCAATCTCAACTTAGATGGTGCTTTCCACGTCAGGGACCCCAGCACAACCTAGATAGGTTAACATACAGTACTTAAACACTGGGTCAAACTTTCTCCTACATGGCGTGTTTTTCAGTGGCAGAGGCAACTTGCCATTTGCTGCCGGCAGGATTTTCCAGTCCTGCTGATGATTATGGCATTTTGCATGGCTTACCTGTCCCACCACCAGGGAACCTGTCATAGGGAACTGCTTCAGTGGAATCAGAAGATCTTGCTGGTAGGAAGAGACAGAAAATCCTGCCCATTGTCTTTTCAATGAGACATTAAACCAAGGTCTTATCTGACATCTGATGTCAATGTGAAAGATTCCATTGCACAATTTGATAAAGAACAGGGGAGTTCTCCTAGTGACTTTGCCAATATGTACCTGGAGCCAATGTCTTTAAACTCATTTAACTGACCATTTATCTTACTATGCTGATCTGAATGATCAAGGATAGACACAGAAGTTCCCCGACCCTGGCTGGGGAACCAAGTACAGGGAGCTATAGTTTCAGGATAAGGGGTCAATGGTTTAGCACTGAAATGTGGATAAATTTATTTACTTAGTGGGCTATTAAACTTTAGAATCTCTGTCATAAAGGCTTGTGGATACTTCACCACTGAGTATATTTAAGACCAAGACAGATTTTTGATCTTTCAGGAAATCAAGAGATATGAGGAGTGGGCGGAAAAGTTGCATTGAGGTAGAGGACCACCCATGATCGTATTGAATAATGGAGCAGGTTTAAGAGGATGCGTGGTCTACTCCTGTTCCTATTTCTTATGTCCATTGCATCAGGCCTCTATACTATTGACCTATCCTGAGATTTCATAAAGCTTCTCCAGTACTCATAAGAACTGTGCAAGCAAAAATTGATTGTAATAAAAGAAAGAGGGAACGAGGGAAATAATGCACAATGATCAATTCTTTTAGAAAGGCTACTGTATTGCAAACATTTCTGAATAAATATGGTTGTTGTGATTAGCATAACAAGTATAACTTCAAAGCTAAAAAGATATGTTTGGACAGAAAATGAGACACAAAAAATTGCTACTTTTATATGATTCCTGCTTATACAATATTTTAAGACAGTGGGCTGGAACTGGAAAATATTAATAAGTTAATTTTGCACTGAGCTCATTTGTCAAAAAGAATTTACAGCTAGACATGAGGCGATTCACAACAGCAAAGTTCTTGCTTATTCAGTCATGTCTGTAATTTAGATTACAACTTGCAATAGCTGACCTACGTAGTTAAATGCAATTAAAATTTAAATATTAACACATATTTTGTGCCAAGTTATTACACTACTCACTGCACTGCAGGAAGATGGATCATAATTACTGAGGTAACAGATAAACTGTAATTCATCTATGTACCTTGGTTTTGCTAACAGGCTATAAGAACCCATTTGTGTCTTGCAAGTGGAAGTTCTCTACTTATAAGGAACTAACTATATCTAAATAAGTGTTATTGGCTCCAAGATTTAAAGAAGTTTAAAAAAATTGTTTCTCAATACATAAATGAAATATGATCATGCATCGTCTGCAACTTGAATTTTCTTAAAGACCACCTTTGCAGCTTCTGACTTTTTCAAAATGCTCACAGTATCCCCAAAAAAATGATAACTGACCTTTAGAAATGAGGAGACTGGATAATTACAGAAGTTTCTTTGTCAGCTTTTGGCTGTTAGACTTGACACAATGGTAGCACTCATGCAGGGAAGGGGAATTGAAAACTAGGGGGGCATAGAATTAAGATGAGAGGAGAAAGATTTAACAGGCATCTGAGGAGCAACTTCTTCACGGAGATGGTGGTGTGTATATGCTGCCAGAGAAAGTGGTTGAGGCAGATATAATAGCAACATTTAAAAAGCATTTGAATAAGTACATGGATGGGGAAGGATTAGAGGAATATGGGCCAAACGCAGGCAATTGGGACTAGCTGGGAGGACAACATAATCGGCTTAGACCAGTTGGGCTGAAGGGCCTATTTCCATGCTGTATTGCTCTATGACTCTATTACTCTATATCAGCCAGAACATTCAGACCCCAGTCAAGAGACTTGCACACACAATATAAACTAGTACATCAGTGCAGGACTGAAGTACATTGCATTGTCAGGAATGCTAACCATCAGAAGAGCATTAAACTGAGGACCCATCTATCCTCTCAGATACGTGATCCCATAATTTGGCTAATATATACCCCTCAATCAACATCACTAAATTCATTCTCTGAACATTTATCTAATTGCTGTTTGTAAGACCTTAGTATGGGCAAATTAATAGCTATGATTCCTTAAATCCCAACAATTATTACATTTCTCATTGGTTGCAAAGCACTTTGGAACATCCTGATGTAAAAGGTAATATGCAAATACAATCTTTTTCACAACTTTTTTCATTTTTTTGGTATCGATGGACTACAGTATTTGTGTACAATATACTGCATATCCTCTACTCTTCAGTCACATGCAGTTAAATAAAACTCAAAATCATAAGTAGTTCAAGTCACACAATTCAATAACAGGTCTGTTTGCCATGAAACCATTTGGTTGCAAAAAAAAATTGTCAACAATGCAATGAAACTGACCCCCATTATCTCTGCCTGTTCATAAATCACAGAATAACAAGTTTGATTGTGTTTGAAGAATGTAATGCAATTTATAACTCAAATGGTGTGGATGCAGAGAACAAATACTGCTTGAACCCCTTGATGCTGTAATCTTCTCACACACTGGGATCGTGCGTTCACCTGCATACAATATTTTGCGACTCTCACACTCTTAGGACGGGATTTTCCAGCCATTCATGACCCGCTCCTGCTGCAAGCAAGGACAGAGAATTTGGTGCTCAGCCAAATCTCTGTTCACTGCAACGGGACCAGAAAATCCCATTAGTGTAAATGGCCGGAAGATTCTGCCCTTAGAATTTTTTTTGGAGCCTGGGAGATTCTCATTAAAATTGCCCACATGTGGAAAGACGCTGGCAATGCCAGCTCCTCGGGAGATCTCCTGACAACCCAATACAAATCGTCCCCCATACTGACCAGCTAAGAACCCTTGCCACTCCCCACCACTTCACTAACTGGTACCAGAAACTGACCCCACCCCTCTGCCAAGTGATCAACGTCCCACTATGGGGGTCACCAAAGTCCCCCTCCCCTCCTTCAGACCCCCCAACCCCTCAAGTTCCCTCCTTCTCTTCAGCATTCTCACCCCAAGGCACACTCCACTCCCTCTTTGGTGCTGTTAATCAGAGGGCAGTGCCAGGGCACTACCCAGCCATTTCCCTGACAACCCAAGAACATCAATGGTCTCTGAGTCTCCTCCTTGTGGCCATCATGACTGGTTTCTGTTTAGAGACATACACTAGATTATCTATACGGGAGCTGGGACAATCTGTGCCAAGGCCCCTCCCCTGCGATTCCCCAGCCCTAGTACGCTTTGCACGTGAGTGCGCGGGGCTGGTTAGTTGTGCCCTGTATTTTTGACCTTAGGTTACAATGCTGAATTTCTCAAGGAAAACGTCTGCCGTTGTTTGCAGCATGCAGGGGAGCCGGCAGGAGCAGAGAAACCAACAGGAGTCCCAAAATGGCTTTGATGCCAGCAGGATTTTTTGTTGGCATTGTCCCTGGCCCCCAGTAAGACGCAAAGGAATTGCCACCATGAAAGATCTGGTACCCATTTACAATCATTTAGCAGACCACCCGCAGTATCAGCTCCCCACACAGCAAATTCTCCTCCTCCTGCTCCCCTCCTCCCTCCTCTGAGGGTCTTGACAAACAGGGACCTGATGAACAGAACCAGCCGGGGGAGTTGGGGGGGTGGGGGTGATGGCACACAGCACCCAATGGGAAGGTGGTGATGTCCAGGCAGCACTCTGGCAGGGCCCCTAGCAGGGAGCAGTGTTGAGGTTGGGGGCTTCTGGTGGCAGGGTGGGGAGGTGCAGTTTGCCATGGAGTATTTCTGCTTTTAAAGAGTGCCCTGATCTTTCAGGAGCTAAGGTTTCTGGGGGTGCGCTCATCATGGGACTCACTCGTTCCTTTTTTCTCTCACAATATGGCAGGAAAGCCCAGCAGCTGAATATGCCCTCCATTTTTTTTGCCCAAGTCAACACTTAGAAAACAAAATACAGAAATTTCACCTGAGGAATAGAGAGGAGGTAAAAAGGAAGAAGATATCAAACAAATAAACTCTCTGTGAATAGACAGATTACTTGGTCTGAGTACTGTCTTTCGGCTAATGCTAAACCTCCTCGATTTATGTACTTCTGAATCTAGTTAATTTCATGTAATTATGGATAAAATATACCTTATGTCTTTCTTTAATGTCAGTAACACTCAATCCACTCTTATGCAGCTTTGAGACTCAGTAAAGTTGAATTAGAATGAAATATCGGTTACCAAACAAGAGAAAAACACTATAGGATGAACATGTTACGTTTTGACAGCATCAGTTCAGCAAATGGTCCCCTGCATCTTGCACTTGCAGTGATCTCTGCATCAAGAGGTAACAAAAGGAACTATAGCAAGACTAAGATTATTTTTATTTTGGTAATGTTTGGTAAAAGTAATATAAAAGCACCTGAAGACATTATGGTTTAACACATTTCAAATGATTGAAGATGTCCTTTACTCACCTTCAGAATGAGAGAATTATTAGTCATCTTTGTAACAAAAAAAGGAATTTCTTATCAGACTGGAGTTCAAGACAATGGATGAAGATGTACAAGACATGATGTAGGTGATTCTCCCCCCAAAAAATTCTAAGTGTGGAACTCGCATAAAAACTGGAGTAAATACCCACTGGTTTTCTCAGCGGGAGTTTCAAAATGAATGTCCCACACTCTGTGCACTGCAGAGTGCACTAGTGTGATTCATGCGAAAAGTCTGTGGGTGGGCTCTATCCCTGCTGAAGAGGCCAACAGCATAGCACTGAGCGGACCACTGCGCACGTGCTGATCTGTCAGGGTCAAGATCAGTACATGCAAAGTAGTCCTATACCATTGGCCCCTCGATCACTGTCTAGCTCAATTGCTGGCTAGCCTCGCAACCCTGCCTCTCTGACCACCTGATGACCCAATTGTTGATCCTCTGGACATGTCAAGACCAGCCTCGAATGCCCTGCTGCTCCCAACTCCCACACCCTGCTCTCCTGATATCCCCCTACCCCCAGCAGCCCCAACATTGGCCTACCGCCCTCTATCACTGATCACTCTGTAGAGTGGCAGCTGGACCACCCCCCCCACCCGAGAACCCTGCCCCCATTAGGCCCCAACCACTTGGCATTGCCCAATGCCTGATGGGCAGTGGCAAGGTGCCCCCTGGACATTGCCTCTTTGCCCCTTAGACACTGTCAGGAGCACAAGCTGGCACTGCCAGTCTGGTAATGCCCAAGAGGAACCCTCCCTTACCCTGACCCTCTGGCCTGCCTTGATGACCTCCCCCATCCACTCCAATGAGGTTGGGCTGCCAGATCTCCACAAGTGGGAAGCTATTGTAAATCTTGCTGGAGTGAAACGCTCCTGGTGGTGATGGTGGGGGGCACGGGGGTGTGGGATGGATGGCGCTGGGGGGTTGGGGTGGTGCGAGATGTTAGTGGGCCCAGAGACTTCAGTCCCACGCCTACAGTCAGATGTAAATTATATTCAAATAAACATTTAAATAATTTATACTGCTCCATGCTGCTTTCTGGCGCAGAGCTGATGTTGCGGGATATCTCGACCCCAGGGACTCACCGAGACCATGGTGCCCAGTGGGGAGCCTATAAATGCTTGAATCTCTTGGCTGAATTGCCCCCGATAACTTTACAGCTAATACAACAACAAAACAATTTTCACAGAATCATAGAATCCCTACTATGCAGAAGGCGGCCATTCAGCCCATCAAGCCTGCACCGACAACAATCGCACCCAGGCCTAACCTTGTAAGCCCATGCATGGGAGGCTAATCTACTCTCTTAATCTACCTGACAGTAAGTGGCAATTCAGCATGGTCTATCTACTTAACATGCAAATCTTTGGACTGCAGAAGGAAACTGGAGCACCTGGAGGAAATCCATGCAGACACTCCACACAGACAGTCAACTGAGGATGGAATCGAACCCAGGTCCCTGGAGCTGTGAGGCAGCAGTACTAATCACTGTGCCACCTGTTTCATAATTCAACTAAAGTATCATAATTTCATGACAATTTTTCAAATAATGTATATGTATATATATTTAATTAAGTCATCAAATAAAGCAACATTTCAAAAAAGATATGTTTTATTTTGAGCAGAAATGTAGAAAGAGTTGATGCCCAATACACAGGACACCAACATAGTTAAAACAATAGGAGGAGATGACATAAATTAGTAAGTAATGATAAGATTTGATTCACAAATTCCATAAATGAGAAAATGATGGGAAGACTGACTTTGAAAATCTGTAAGAAAGAATTTGATGGCATGATGTTTCTTGATTTTAAGAGAAAAAAGGAAATATGAGGAAAGCAACAATAATAAACTAAAATGGGTTGATTAAAACACTCCGTTTGTTCAAAATGCCATGAATATTTAACATGCCTGGGTTCACTAACACGTAGGAAACCACACAAGTTTCCTGAAAGTGCAATTTATGCTGCAGTTGCTTCTCTGCATCACACTGGCAGAGGATAAAGGAAAAAAAAACCTCTGGCCACTGCCAAAGCTGTCAATGGGCAATAAAACAAATGCAAGAGCCGATAACTTCACTTCAATAAATCCATTGTTTCCTGTTTGATTTGATTTATTGTCACATGTATTAACATATAGTGAAAAGTATTGTTTCTTGCGCGCTGTACAGACAAAGCATACCGTTCATAGAGAAGGAAACAAGAGAGTGCAGGATGTAGTGTTATAGTCATACCTAGGGTGTAGAAAAAGATCAACTTAATGCAAGGTAAGTCCATTTACAAGTCTCACAGCAACAGGGAAGAATCTGTTCTTGAATCGGTTGGTACCTGACCTCAGGCTTTTGTATCTTTTTCCTGAAGAAAGAAGATGCAAGAGAAAATGTCTGGGGTGTGTGGGGTCCTTAATTATGCTGGTTGCTTTGCCGAAGCACCAGGATGTGTAGACAGAGTCAATGGATGAGAGGCTAGCGTGCGTGATAGATTGAGCTATAGGCTTTGATTACATGTGGGAGATTAGGCATAATCTTTTCAGTCATGCATTTTATATATTGTCCAGAAAAGCAAAAAATAGGTGCACACAAGTGCTCTTACAATTTTAGTTATTCTCAAGATTATATAAAGTATATCAGTAAACTAAATTTTTATGTACCTATTTTGAAATCTGCTTAAAACAAGTTACTATTTTTCTAAAAGAAAAATAAATGAATTTAAATATGATTTCAGTGCCATCTAATCTTGTGAATGATTTGCCGAACTGTAATCTAAGGTTTGATGCCACAATAAATCATGAAAAAGTGAAACATGAGCAGTTATTTGAATGCCATGATTGGATTACAGAAGTTAGAGTACTCTATTGCACTTACTTTTATTAAAAATATACAAACTTGACATTTCTTGTATTTGATATTCCTCCACCATGAACAGTATTTTATGAAAACAACACATTTGCTGAGTTGCCAGTCACAGGTCCATGACATTGAGATTTGGATCCAAGTGGAGATTAGAGGAGCAAATTTCTGACTTTTCATTCTTAGCAGGATGTCTCAACAGCAAAAGCACATATTATAAATGTAATGCATCTGGTGTTTGATTTTCTGAACATTTAAATAATTTCTAATATGCATGCTTAGTAGCCAAGGCTCCCCTCTAGTAGCAAAAAAAGGTTCTTTATGTGCTTGCTCAACAAAAGGAAGAGAAAAATGGAGGTATAATTTACGTGCACAGCTCCAAGCAACTACCTCACAACTGTTTTAGCATTGAATTCTTGTAGCAAGTCAGACGACAGAAGTTGCATGCTACAAAACATAAGGAGGCAAAAACAAGTAAAATATGGGACTGTATCCGACATTAAATAACAGTGAGGGCGATTCTCCCACCCAGCCGCACTAGTTTGCTACTGCAGTGTGGTGGGAGAATCTCGCATCCAGGCATGCGTGGGATTTGCGTATGTGCCCCTGCTGCGCACACATCTTCCAAGCCCAGATTTCTGGCCATCAGACCCATGCTGGAGACCAGCGAGAAAACCAAGTAAGTGACTTGCATCTATTTTTAACATTATTTCAATGTGATAAGTGGGCCCATGGTCTGAATTCTCTGGGCTGCCAGCTTTCCGTAGCCTGTCAGAGTATTTCACTCTAGTAGGGTGAACAGTAGTTCTCCATTTTCGGAGAACTATCAGGATGACCCTGCTAGAGTGATGGGGTAGCAATCGCAGCCCCTCCAGGGGACAGGTGGCAGAGGTGGTGCTCCCTAGTCAAGGGCACCCTCGCAGCACCAGCCAATGCCCTTGGCACTGCCCAAGGGGCAAAGTGCCCATGTCCAGGTTCCATCTTGGCACTGCCCATCAATCATCAGGCAGTGTCAAGGGGGTGAGGCCTAAATGGGCAAGGCGGCCTCAGGTTGGGCTTATGGGGTAATTGGTGAGGGTGGGGGGGTCCCGCAGGCATTCTGCATTGGTGAGGGCAGGAGGGATGCTGGGGCGAGCAGGTTGTGTCAGGACTGCTAAAGTTGGAAGGGGGGGCGGGCAGGAATCTATTTTAGGGAGGCTGGAAATCAGGCCAGCCCGGGATGGGAGTCGAAGCTAGCTCAGGAATGGTCCAGGAGAGGGGGGTGCTATGATTGGCTCATGGCGGGGGTGGGAAGCTGGCCAGCAAACAGGGAGGCTGATCGTTCAGGGCCACTGCACATGCACAGAGTTTCACTGGTTTTAACCTCCCATGTTGGAATAAACCCTGCTCCCTGAAATCGAATGATATTCAGGCTGGTGGCCTTTGCATTGCACAGAGTGTGGGAGATTCTAGTCTGAACTTCCACTGAAAAAAACCACCATGTATTACTCCAGTTTTCCCGCAGATTCAACACTTAGAATTTTTTGGGGACAACTGCCCCCAGAGAGTGGGGAATTGAGCCATACAAATGGATGATCCCCCCAAATACTAATACCTGAGGTGTCCTAAAACACAAAACAAAATTTAAAAAAATCAGGATTTCTGCTTCTGATAGTGTGCAGTAACTAGTTTACAAAAGATGTATATATCGTCATCAACACAATAGGTCTGTAAAGGAGGGACTTTGAGCTTTGAGTCACATTTAACCAGAAATTAAAGAAAAACAATACTGAAAAACTACTCAAACAACAACCTCTAAAACAACCTAATTTATAATACATGCATTTTTGGGCCTAATTTTCAGAAACTTATTTTAAGACTTTAATGTCCACTCACCCAGGAATAAGTTGACCCTGCACAAAAATGTTTTTATTTGACGAGTTGTTAGTCAACAGTTTAAAGACATTTGTGAAGGGAAAAAATAATGCTCACTTTGTCATATTGTCAAACACAATATTTTCATGGTGCAAGGTGACATTTTAATGCACATTGTACCATTACATCCATTTGACAGACTGCAAAAGACTCATTAAACATGTCTCATTAATGTGTAAGTCATTGTGATAATTCATATGATCTCCCATTACCATGAAATTTATTTAAAGCTTAGAAAATTTAACCTTATATCAGGGGTCGGTCCTTTCTGTGTGAATAGCAATCACTTTATATCCGGAAATGACGTTGAACAGGAATTTTTATGATCACAACTTCAAAGGTAGGTTGTATATTATATAAACAAAACACACTACCTAAGATGGTGAAAACTGTGCACGTATTAACAATGAAAATCACATCTGCAAATGAGAACTAGCAATAAAAGACAATTGAAAAATACAAGTAGTAAATCATTCAAGTTTTGTTTTTCAAAATTACATTGTTAGAGGCTGAACAGATAATAGCTTACCTTGGCAAAATTTAACCTATTTCAAATTTATGTGAATGGCTTACCAATTCAGCTTCAATCCCCAGAAATGTTGCAATTACTTACCTGTGAAAAAAATGGCACAAGATTATTGAGCAGAAGATAAAAAAAATAGCATATTTCATATTTCAAACCATAACTTGTTTTATGATTTTATATTTGAACACTTAGAGGGAAAGAAAGCAAAGAAGGAAGTTGCACTTTACATTAGTAGAATACTCTTGAACTGTAGTTACTGTTGTACCATAGGAAATGGTGCAAACGAGGGAGAGAGTTGGAGACAAGCGCAGGAGACATTCCGGGGTGAGGGCGGGAGAGAGGAAGGGAAAGGTGAGGTCAGAATTGAGTGGAGAGAGAGAGGGTAAGTGAGAGGGCAAAGAAGGAGAGATGGGAGGGTGGGGAGAGGAAGGACAAGGGCAGCAGAGAGTAGGGAAGGGGGGGAAGGAAGGTAAGTAAGGGGAGCCAGGAGAGATTATGGAGTTAGATAAGCGTGGGAGAGAAGAAGTGAGAGGTTGAGGGTGGGGCTATGGAAGAGAAGGGAGGATTAGATCAGGAAAGAGGAAGGAAGAGGTGGAGGGACATGAATGGAGGGGTGGGAATTGTAGAGAGCTGGGGAAGGGCAAGAGAGAAAAAGGGCGGGAGCAGCGCAGGAGAGAAAGGGAGAGGAGAATGGGAGGGTGTGGATTGGAGAGAAGAGGGGGAGGAGTGGGTGTGGGGGAGATGAAACAGGGAAGGGGGGAAAAACGGGAGGTAATGGAGTAAGGATTAAGCTTGGTTGGTACTGTTTCCCTCTCACCACAAATTTTGCAGTCGAGTATCCCGCATTTGGGGACATCGCAGGCGTCAGCACACCCAAAGTGCAATGGGCTAGCCCCGTCCTGGGCGAACCACCTGAATGATCATGGTTTCACCCCTGCCAGGTAAGTATTAAAAGCTACATGTTCAGGGAGGCGACTGGTGCCACAGAGATCATAATCTAATATCTTCAGGAGATTAAAAGAGGAAAGCTAAGGAAATTAAAATTATGGAAAGAGTGAGATATTTTGTAAACCTGATTATGTCTTTTATTTCACTGATTGAAAGCAAGAATTTCACAAGAATAAGCAGCTTAAGCTCTTGACCTATATATTCGTAATGTTTGTGATATGATGTCATCACTCCAGGAGGCTTCTCCTCCTTTAATTTCATCTCAGTTGTTTTTTTTCAAACTGCAACATGCTTCCGCTAAAATATCACAATTGGGTGACTTGCGTTCCAGCATGTTAAAATGTGCAGCTTTGAAATATCCAATTCCAAATTTTATTTTTGCTTAAACAATGCTTCAAATCTACAACTCTCCAATCAATTAATGTGAGTGCCTGCTGGTCTGTATTCATCACATAATCACAAATAATACTGCAGAATAGTGTGCAGCAGTTTCACAATATAGAAATTAGACATTTTAGAATCTTCTGATGTGCAATAAAATATCAGCAATTTCAGATTATTTTAAATACTAAAAATTAGAACACAAAAGTACTATTTTCCTACAAATAGATGAATTACAACTTACTCGGTGCATTAAAATTAAATGGCAGCATGCATATAAATAATTTCAAAGTTAAATCCTTCTTTTGCAAAAGCGTCAATGTAAGACTTTTAAAGCACAATGATGAAGAGGCAAACATCTCAGAGGTAGGACTCATTTTAAAAAAAACTTTCCTTTGAAGATTTGTCAGGCAGTCAAAATAACAGAACACTGGAAAATAAGTAACAATAGTTTCCAAATGATAACAAAAGAATTATAAAAAAGAGTTACGTCAATGTCAACAGAAGCTGTGAAAGTTGATTGACGTAGAAGATTAATAGGTCTTTCATAGTACACAAAGAAAGGACACCTCAAGTGGACTTACTGAACCAGGATTTAATTACTGGTTCTGGAAAACAGAATGTGTAAAGAAATTCACTGAGGCCAAACCATTTGTGCATCATTAGAGGTGTGCAGAGGTCATAATCTGTTTCAAACTCCAAGCAGAACACTAGGCAATGATCTCCAAGATCCAGAAAAAGTTAGAAAAAGTCAAAGAGACATTTTGCAATAGTCTAAATCAGGAGGAATGACCTAGAGTCATAGCTAATTTGCAACCAAACCTGAAAGGAATTTTTCAAAGTTCACACCAATTCCCCTCCATGCCCCTACCATCCTCCACGCCCACTCATCCAGTATGCACTATAGAACCAATGAGCCATATAGTAAGAACGTCAAGTCTTGAAATACACTTTAAAAGAAACAACCTTTCGAAAATCTACTTTGAAAACCAGCTGCTGTTATAGTCCTATTAAAGTGTCAATCATGCAAGACCATGATAATGTCAATAACAAGTTTTGCCACAATGCATACCTCTTAATATTGTCCAAAAAACATGCAGGCATTGAAAATAGTTAAACTTATTATAACCATATAAATATATCAAGCCATCAAAACAAACACTCCAATTCCACCTGTGAAAATAGACCCCTGCTCAGCTAAACCAGTGGTGAGTCTTGGAGTTCAGCCAAATATTCATAACAAAGCCATCTGTAAACTATATTAACAGATGATCAGGCATACATTTCTCTAGTTCAATGCTTTTAGGTTCAAAGTTAATGGTCTCACATAGAAATCAAATTGCCACAGTTTTATATATTAATTTAAATATATTGTATCTGTAATGTTGTACATCCATCTCCTTCATGAATCTTTGTCAGGGCTTCAACAATTTACCATATATTGTAATGATTTAGATGATGGAATAAAAAAAACACATATCCAAACTTGCTGCTGATACAAGGATAGGCAGCTTACAATGCCATCTATCCTTGTATCAGCAACAAATTTGGATTATTTTTATTCCATCATCTAAATCATTAAGAAAAGTGGTAACCAATTGAAGTCCTGACAGAGATCCTTGAAGGACAGCAGTAGTAACAGTGCCAATTAAAGTATCTGCCTATTGGCCTCCTCATGCCACTCAGCCAATTTTCTAACCAGGTCATTAATATACCTTCAGTTAAATAGGCTTCAACTTTTAGCAAGTCTATTCTGAGACACTTTATCAATATCTTCTGTATTTTAAAAAATCCATATAAATGATATTCATAGAATTAGAGATGAACATTCAGGAGACAGTTGTCATAGTATAACAAAAGTTTAAGTTAGCTATGGAAAAGGACAAGAAGTTATCCAGAGTAAAACTAAATAATTGGGGTGGGCCAATATCAAAGAGTGAGAAGAGATCTTATCAAGATAAGATTGCTAGACAAAACTGTAATGGAACAAGGTACTACATTTAACGATGAAATAGTTTGAGTACGGTTGGGTATATTCCCATGAGGGAGAGAGATAGGACAAACAAAGTCTTGCAGTCATGAGTTTTGTAAGATTGTTGTGTGTTGCGATATTGGGTGGGATTTAATGCACTCACCCCGCAGTATGTATTGCGGAAGTGGAGGCACCCCACCACTGGCCACCAACAGGATCTTCTGGTCTCATGCTGTCAACAGGGTTTCCTGTTGTTCGCACCCTGTGTCACTGGGAGTCCCCATCGGCAGGACTGGAAAATCATTAGAATTTCTGAACGGAGGGCTGTGACTAGTGGCATTCCTCAGGGATCAGTGCTGGGACCTTTGCCATCTGTAATATATATAAATGATTGGGAGGATAATGTAACTGGTTTGATTAGTAAGTTTGCGGACAACACAAAGGTGGAATTGTGGATAGCAATGAGGACCATAGGAGGACACATGAGGATGTAGATTGGTTGAAGATTTGGGCAGAGAGATGGTAGAAGGAGTTTAATCCAGACAAATGTGAGATAATGCATTTTGGAAGGTCTATTACAGATGGGAAATGGACAGTAAATGGCAGAACACTTAAAAGTATTATTGGGCAGAGGGATCTGGGTGTGTAGAGGTACACAGATCACTGAAAGTGGCAACACAGGTGAAGAAAATAGTCAAGAAGGGACATGGCATGCTTGCCTTCATCGGCCTGGGCACTGAGTTTAAAAATTGGCAAGTGATGTTGCAGCTTTATAGAACCTAAGTTAGGCCTCACTTGGAAGAAAGAGTTCAAATCTGGTTCCATGCTACCAGAAGGCTTTGGAGAGGGTACAGAAAAGATTTACCTGGATGTTGCCTGGTATGGAGGGCATTAGTTATAAGGAGAGGTTGGAGAAACTTGGTTTATTCTCACTGGAACAACAGAAGTTGAGGGCTGACCTGATAGAAGTCTACAAGATTATGAAGGGCATAGACAGAGTGAATAGTCAGAAGCTTTTTCCCAAAATGGAAGAGTCAATGACGAGGGGGCATAGGTTTAAGGTGCAAGAGGCAAGGTCTAAAGGAGATTATGAAGCAAGTTTTATACAGAGAGGGTGACGGGTGCCTGGAACACGCTGCCAGGGGAGGTGGTGGAAGCAGATACGATAGTGACTTTTAAGGAACATCTGAACAAGTACATGAATAGGATGGGAATGAAGGGATATGACTCCCGGAAAAGTAGTGGGTTTTAGTTCAGATGGGCAGCATGGTCGGTGAAGGCTTGGAGGCCTGAAGGGCCTGTTCCTGTGCTGTAAGTTTCTTTATTCTTTGTTTTATCCTGCCCTATGTCTTCAAATGCAAGGTAAAATGAAGGAAGTCATATAACCTGTTCTGAGATCTGTCTGACTATAAGACTGTAGTTTGATTGTTCAGGATTGAAAGAATGTTTAGATTGTTTTACTAGGAAGCAGGTGCAAGGTATTTATATTTGGGGACAGTGGCAGCAGCTTGTGTGCTAAAAGTGGATAGACAGTGAGGTTCCAAGATTGCCTACAAAGTTAGTGTTTTAGTCATTTATAGCAATTAACTTCTTAAAACATGAAATCTTAATGTGACATTCTTTCAGCTATTAACTGGAAGTGTGCATTTCTTTTTTTTAAAGTTATTCATCGCCAAAGTGATCATAACATAAGCCACAACCTCTGGATGAAAAAACAGTAAGATTAAGCAGAATAAGGATGATGTCAAATTGATAATACAAGTGAGAGCCAAGCTGAGTATAGAAAGTTCAGAGGGGAAGTGGAAAAAAGTTAGAATTGAAGAATGAATATGAGAATAAACCATCATCTTACATAAAAGGGAATCCAAAATTCTTCTATGGACATATAAGTAAGAGGAGTAGGTCCAATCGGGAATTTATTCATAGAGGCAGAGGGCATGGTTGAGATACAAACTGAATATTTTGTACTAGACTTTGGCAAAGAAGATGTTGTTACCTGTGGTGATTTGTTGTGATTGTCCCTTTAAGAGCAACATGGCTGCGTAAAGATCACCTGGCTTGGGGGACCAATTGGTATGCAGAGTGTGTAATCACCTCATAGGGTGTAGGCTGCACCTACTCTGCCACATGTCTCCTCTTGGGCAGGAGACATGTAGCGGTGTAGGTGCAGCCATGTGGCTGCTGTATAGTTCTTCTTATAAATAAATACTTTTGTATTTCTGATGAAGTTTGCATTATTACATTCGGCAACGAGGATAAAATTATCATGACACAGCCTTTGGCCCGACACGTGTCAGTATCTTCTTTTAAAAAAAAGTACTCACCAGAATGCTTCTCTTTGACTGAACAGACCCATTTGAGTTATTGAGAGATTCAGAGACCCAGAAAAGCTAGAGTTGATAAGTCACCAGGACCTGATCAGATGCCTCCGAGGATACAAAGGAGAGTAAGGGTATAAATTGGAAGCATTGGCCATGATCTTTCAACTGCCTTGGATACAGAGTTGGTGCTAGAGGACTGGAGAATTATAAATATTACCCTTGTTCAAAATTGTAACAATAAACAGCAATTACAGGTCAGCCAATTTAACTTTGATGGTGAGAAGCTTTTAGAAACGATAAACAAAGACAAAATTAACATAGTCCACACTTGTCCAAGTGACTATTTAAGGAAAGCCATCAAGGATTTAAGGGCAAATTATCTTTTATGGCCAGTTAAGAGATGTTGGTATAGCAATCTCTCAGTAGTGTGAGCAATTATCAGACAACATTAGGCGCTAAAGTCTCTGGAGAGAGATTTGAATCAAGAACCTACTGACTCAGTGGATTGACGGCCACCACTGTGCTACAGCTAATATCTAGGAGGGTTGAAGCAAAGGAGCTGTTGGTAGAATGATGCAACAGTCTCAGTTTAATAAATCACTTGGTCTCCTTCCAAATCAAAAAAAAGGGACAGGTACAAAAGTGCTAGTCGAAAGTTGAAACCAGTTGAGGACAAAAAGACTTAGAAGAAAGAACAAGATAACAATAGAAACTCATACAAACAAAAGAGATTGGGAAAGATCAAGAAAAAAAAACAATATCCAAAATTATACAAATTGCAGTGGCGAGGTCAGCCAGCAGACATTAACAAGCAGAACAAAAATTAGTAAACAATTGACTGTTACAATGGTGTGACATTAGGACCTCTCTGGAAGGATAAATTAAAATGGACTAAATAGAATTGTTCATCCATCATCGTCTCGTCATATTGTCACCTCAGGCACAGACCTCTTTTTCAAATCTGTGTCGTGACCTCCCTCGTCAAAAAGAAAATACTCCTGATCTTGCAAATTATCACCCAATTTTCAACCTCCCTTTCCAGTCCAAAGTTCAAACATGTTGTCACTTCCCAAACCCATGCCCAAGCTGTGCTTTTCATCTAGGCCTAAAGCTCGAGAATTCCCCAAATGTGGAATGCATTTCACGGAACCATACATCGTGAAACAAGGGTTATTTTAGACCTTGTTTTGTGTAATGAGGTAGAGTTACTTTACTGATATAGGATTGTCTGAGAAAAGTGATAACAACATTGATTTAGTTTGACAGTTATATACATAAGTCAAAAACTATTGAACTTAATAAATAAAGCCAATTACGCAGGTAAGAAGGGTGCTTTGCTTAAGGCAACTGGGAAATTAGAGGAAAAAAATTATAATGGGAACTTAGCAATGGCAAACTTTTAAAGAGCGATTTTGGCAGAGCGCTTAACACTGCTACTGCATAGCGTCAGGAATCCAGGTTCGATTCCCGATCTAGGGTCACTGTCTGTGCAGAGTCTACATGTGCATGGGTTTCCTCCAGGCGCTCCAGTTTTCTCCCACAGAACGATGTGCTGGTTAGATGCATTGGCAATACTAAATTCTCCTTCAGTGTACCCAAATAGGCACCCGAGCGTGGCGACTAGTGGATTTTCACAGTAACTTTATTGCAATGTTAATGTACTACCTGTGACACCAATAAATAAACTTTTTAAACATAATTCTTAATGAATTGTCATTCCACCGAGAAATAAAAGCTCCAGGAGAAAGGAGAACCATCCTTGTCTAACTTAAGATTTAAGACTAGTATTATATTGAAAGAGGCTATATATTGCCAAGTGTAGTAAAGTCTGAAAACTGAGTGAGATTTAGATACCAGCAGGGGTGACCTAAACTTAATAAAGAGGAAGAAAAATGAATGAAAGTAAATTAGCCAGATATATAAAAACAAATTGCAAAAGCTTCCACAGCAGGTTAAAAAGGAAGAGTAGTGAAAGTAGAGGCTGAAACAGGAAAAATTTTACAAAGTAATAAGGAAATGGCAGAAACATTAAACAAACGTTGACACAAAGTAAGGGAAATAACGTGATCCAAGGTCTAACCAGACTGAAGAAATTAAAGTGTTTAACATTAAGAAAAAAAAGTACAGGTGAAACAATGGGACTGACAGCTGACAATTCCCCCAGATTGGACAGACAACATCCTAGGGTTTTAAAAAAAGTGGGTTTGAAGAGCATCATTTGTGGTCTTCCAAATTTCCCTGGGTTCTGGGTTTTGGAAGGTAACTTATGTAACACCACTGGTCATTAAAGGAGGGAGACAGAGAACAGTGAACTACAGGCCAGTTAGCCTGACATCAGTCATCAGGAAAATGTTGGAATATATTCTTATCTTCAACATGTTAGTTGAGAAATTTGCTAATGATTTCTGTACCACCGTCAACCACAAACCTACTTTCCCTAGTCAATATACACATTAGGATTCATGCAGCTCCACATGCTGCTAGTTTGACATTTTGAGCAATCTCACAGTTTGCTCACTATGCAGACTTGACACTGAAGTTGGATGCACCACACTATTCTGCAGGATAATCACCATCCTGATTTAATCATTGATCACTATGAATTGCACATATAGGCCTAAGGTTGTTACTTCTAACCTGAAAAGTGCAAAAGATTACCCCAAAAAGATAAAATCTCTCAAAAATGCGAGCAGCAGATGAAGCTAATCGTTTTACACTGCTATTCTGCCGTGGCAACATGAGTGGTGTTTTCCACTAAACTAGAAGCTGTCATCAAGCCAAAAAGACATACTGCGTACCACACAAATGAGTAATGTGATATATGAATTTCAGCACCACACATCCCAACAGTTTGTGGATTGTGTCAAACAGCACATCCCTTCGGCTGTTCGCAATGGACAGCGCTGACTGTATTCAACCCACCTGTACTTGTAAAACTCAGGACATAATGCCAAATGCAGTACTTGTTTATAAAATAGGAGTTTGCTAATAATTGTACTACAAACAAATTTATGATTGTCAGTTAAGTTCACAATGTAGCTCACTTATGCTTACCAGAAACTATATATATTCATACGCAGGAACCTGTCCTCTGCAGGCAAAAAGTATGTCCGGAGTTACGATTTCTCCTTTCACTGCCCATCTGTAAATAGGAAGCTTTAAATTTTGATTTCCCACTTTATTAACAGTAGCATATTTCTGAACCTCTCAGGTTTAGTGTGATCCAATTTCTATCATAACGTCACAGCCAACTAGAGATAGGGGTAAACTCAGGGGGTTTGGTTACCTGCACATACTCAGATGTAAGAGGAAAGTTAAATATTTTTTCCTTTTTACTCATGCAATAACAGAGGGAATAATAAAAGAAAGATTTACAAGGCAAAGACCACAGAGACAGGAAATATTGTTTAACTTGAGTCCAGAATTCAATGTCCAGATGTGTATTCATTCCTTCACAGGGGTCACAAGTTAAAAAACAAATGCTGACTCATTCACTTTTGCAGTGAAGATGACTCACGTGAAGAGATAGGCATGCAGAGATGAATTAGTCATGTAGGCGATAGTACAGAAGTTCAGAGGTTCCAGTAGAAACAGTGCAAATGGGCCAGACATTCAAATCTGGACAGAATCCGTTTTTTGAATTTCTGTTTGGTAGATGGAAAGATGCCAGACTGATTGGGCATACAGCAAAACAATATAGCTCACGTTCTCCAAGGCATGACCCGCCAGCCAGATGCAGCTCCAGAGTCATTTTCATTCGCGTGCTAAATCATTGGAGTGAACAAACTAAGTCTCCAAGATTTCCCAGACAGAATTTTTAAAACTGCTCATTGCCTGTTCATCCAGACACAGGCACTGGCTGCAAATAGGCTTACTTTGGCAGCCAGCATAGGGTGAAGCCAGCTTGTGACTGGATGAGCAGCAGCACATCTTCAGTTGCTGGATAGATTTTTAAATATCTCATATCTGGCTAGAGAGCTCAGAGTGACAGGTAAATCATAGAATCCCAACTGTACAGATGGAGGCCATTTGGCCCATTGAACCTGCACCAGCACTAATCCCACCCAGGGCCGATCCCCCATGTCCCCATGTTCTTACCCTGCTAGTCTCCATGACACTTGGAAATTTAACATGGTCAATCAATCTAACCCACACATCTTTTGACTATGGGAGGAAACCGGAGGAAATCCACACAGACATGGGAGAGCATACAGACTCCACACAGATAGTCACCCAAGGTGAGAACTGAACCTGGGTCCCTGGCACTGTAAGGCAGCAGTGCTAACCACTGTGCCACCAAGTTCAATAGGGAGCTTGGAACAGGGATGGGATAGAGGTGGGGTTGATTGGCAGGGAAGGGTGACCAACTAGCAGGCTGCTGGTGGCTTTAACTTGTGAACTGTTTTGTGGGGGGAGAGGTGGGGGCATGGTAGCAACCAGAGCTTGTGGGAATGGGGCCAGAGATGACAGGTAGGATGACTTTGGGGTGGGCACACATTGGAGTGCAAGGCAGGTGGGGGTATAGTGACCAGGGCAGGTTGGGGAGAGGTTGGCCAGAGCTAATGGGGTGGGGATTGCAGGGGTGTGGCAGTTCACATGAACCTCAATCCTGAACTCAGCCTCAGCCTCTGGATCCTGGACCTTGAGGCCTCAGATTGCTTCAATGGAACTGAGTGCTCAGAGCTGGGGATAGGGCTGGTGAGTGCTCAGATCTGGTGGGTTGGGGATTGAATCTCAACTGCAACAGCCCTGGACCTCAGTTAGCTTCAATTTTAATTTTGACTCCAGTGCGTGCTCAGAGCTGGCAAGTCGGTTGAGAAGGGGTGGTGATTATAGAGTGCACAGTGGGCTCAGATCTCAGGAGGCCAGGATGCAGATGGCCTCAATTTTAATCTTTACTGGTGAAGGATGCCCGAGAGTGAGGAACACAGGACTGCAGATGATGGAATGAGAGACTCAGGCATCCAGAGTGGAGCACATGACAGCAGATGCCAGACCCACTGGTATCTGAGTAGGTGAATAATGGGAGACTGTATGAGGGGGAGCAAGCGCCTTGGGGGAGAGAAAGAAAAGAAAGTGCAAAGAGGAGAGTGTGAGGGGGAAAAAAGGAGAAAGTGAGAATGTGGTGAGAGGGAGAGGAGAGCCCATGAGAAAGAGAGAGAGGGGGACAGGGAAGGAAGTGTGAAGGTGGAGATAGAGAAGACAGTCTGACGAGGGAGGGAGAGAGGGGATTGTGAAGGGGGATGGGGAGAGGTGAGTGTGTCCATAGGGTGACTCACTCCCAGTGTCAGGGTTCTCACTCACCCTCAATCAGACATGCCATCATGCACTCTCATCTTTTCTCACTGCATGTGCGGGTGAGTAAGTGAGTGCCTTGAGACACGGAGCGAACTGAAGACACACATTCACAGTTACAGCCTGTTACACATAAGAACATAAGAAATAGGAGCAGGAGTAGGCCATCTAGCCCCTCGAGCCTGCCCCGCCATTCAATAAGATCATGGCTGATCTGTCGTCGCTCAGTTCCACATTCCCGCCCTCTCCCCATAACCCTTAATCCCCTTGCCTATCAAAAACCTATCAACCCGCATCTTAAAAATATTGAGCGAGGCAGCCTCCACCACTTCAACGGACAGAGAATTCCAGAGATTCACCACCCTTTGAGTGAAGAAGTTCCTCCTCAACTCCGTTCTAAACCGCCCCCCCCCTTTATCCTGAGACTGTACCCTCTAGTCCTACTGTCCTTTCTGAGCGGGAAGAGCCTCTCCACCTCTATCCTATCCATCCCATTCAACATCTTATACGTCTCAATGAGATCTCCCCTCATCCTTCTAAACTCTAACAAGTACAAGCCTAGTTTATTCAGCCTCTCCTCATAGTTCAACCCCCTCAACTCCGGTATCAGCCTAGTAAACCTCCTCTGCACTCCCTCCAAGGCCAAAATATCCTTGCGTAAGTGCGGCAACCAAAACTGCACACAGTACTCCAGCTGCGGCCTCACCAGTGCCCTATACAGCTGCAGCAAGATCTCCCTACTTTTATATTCAATCCCCCTCGCTATGAAGGCCAGCATCCCATTCGCCTTCCTGACCACCTGCTGCACCTGCAGGCTGGGTTTTTGCGACTCATGCACAAGGACCCCGAGGTCCCTCTGCACCGTCGCATGCTGCAGTTTTTCACCACATAAGTAATAGTCCTTCCTACCATTATTCCTACCAAAGTGGACAACCTCACATTTGCCAACATTAAATTCCATTTGCCAGTTCCTGGCCCATTCGCCCAGCCTATCTAGATCCTTCTGCAGACTCTCCACACCCTCCGCACAATTTGCCGTTCCACCAATCTTGGTGTCATCAGCAAATTTCGACACCATATACTCGGTTCCCTCCTCCAGATCATCTATATAAATGGTGAATAGCTGAGGCCCCAGCACCGACCCCTGGGGCACTCTACTAGTCACCAACCGCCAATCCGAATAGCACCCATTGACCCCCACTCTCTGCCTCCTATTTGACATCAATACCCATCTTTGTTTATTACTTTTTTTTGCTCAGCAAATTGTTTTTTTCATACATTTTTGAATTCATGTGTAATGTTGTGCCATATTTTATCTTTCTGAAATTTGTTCACTGGCCCCTTGAGTGAACAAAAAGTTTGAAATGTGTGTCCCCCTCTCCCCCTGAAGTTTGAATAGCCTGGTATAACTGGTTATCCCAAATAGGGGTAATCATGTCACATGACTCAACCCTCCACTTTGGTTTTGACAAAGGGTGTACATTATTTTGTCTTAGCTCCTGAGATTGTTAATATTCCAACCGTTAAGAATTTGAAAGGAAGTTGCAGGATCTTTTGTCCCAGTAGATTTGTGCCTCGGCCTGATTTATGGTTTTTATATAATTCTGTTGAATTTGGTCCAAAGATGTGCAGGTTAGGTTGATTGGCCATGCTAAATTGACTCTAGTGTCAGAGAGATTAACAAGGTAAATAAGGGTTATGAGAATAGGTCCTGGATGGGATTGTGGTTGGTACAGACTCAATTGGTCAAATGGCCTCCCTCTTGTACTATAGGGATTCAATGATTCTATGTAGCCCACAAGGTTCTTAGTACCTCTTCACAGATAACAAGGTTAGCTTCTCTGATACTGCAAGAAAGTTATTTTCGTTCAAGGTTACAAGCAGATGTATAGAATCATCAAATCCCTACAGGGCAGAAGAGGCCATTTGGCCCATCAAATCATATATAGCTTCAACCTTTTAAAAGTATTTTTGTAGGTTTTTAAATTTTTGAAATTAGCCAGTAGGATATGTATATCTTTTATAAAGCTCACTGAAACCAGAGATTAGGCAGGATTTTACGACCTCACTTGCCCCAAAATCGTGAACTCCCACCCGAGGTCAATGGACCTTCCCATGATCTAACCCTCACTCACTTCAATTCCCATGATGGGCGGTCTTGTAAAATTCCAGCCATTGCATATTTTTAAAATATAAGTGAGATATATTTTCTTTAAAATGAACTACCTCTTCTTCCACTTTCTTGCATCAACTGCAGCATATACCACTCTTGTTCAGAAGATAGGGGCTTATATTTTCTGCCAGTATCTGGAACTATTCTTAAACCACCAAGATCAATATAGAAATGCTTTTCACTTTAATTTTCCCTTCTTCTCAGAAGGACATCTTTCCCACATTGGCAGTCAGATGGCAATAAATCATTGCCAGAAGACTTGTGGGATCAACTACTATTCTAAAACTTGGACTTGCGAGGAAGCCTGGCCATTTAATTTGCTAATCTCCAAAAAACATTCCTTAACAATTTCCTCTTATATATTCAGATAGCTGTAAATCTTTAATACCTATTGACAGTTTTTTTTCCCCAAGAAAGGAAACAATTTCTTTTGGTCAGAATACATACTGTTGTGAACGTGTACAGAGTTGTTCATCAATTTAATTAGAATAATTTTCAATGAAATTTGTGAATTATGAACAACTACACTTTAAATGCAGGCTTTCACTAATTTATTTTGTAAGAATGTTAATCCCTGCACCTGCATAAATGCTTCTCCAGCATGCATTTATTATTAGAATCACATTCTAACAATTTTCTTGGATTTTCAGCGTCACTCACTACTGCTAAGAAATTATAACATTACTAGGTTACAATCTTGATGTCATTGTTGTCATGGAAACCACATCCATCATGGAACACGTCACAGAGGTGACTCCTTTCAGACAAGTCCAATGGCAACATCTTGTTTTGTCTCTGATTATATGTTAACAATTAAAGGAGTATTAGAATCTTGATTTTCTGCCCTTCAAACATGCAATAAACCATAAAAGGTTGTTAAATTGCATTGTTAAAGGTCATCTCATTATGCAGGATGTTACCATTTCAACAGAGCTGTTATTTTCATTCTTCTTCAACAATACTTCGTAGATATTTCTTAAAGCAGACGAAATATCTGAAGAACTTCGTCCAAAACACATGCACACTGAGAGAGCACTAGGTGTAATTTATGCATCAGGTGCAGGACTCATTTCATCCCTGTAACAGCTGCTCTAGCATTGCCATCACTATCAGAGACCTTCAATGTATGTGCGTATCAATGATGGTATCTTATTAACACCTTACAACGAGGTTGACTGGTTCAATGCTCAAAATTCATGATTTGCACCCCAGTGCACCACATGTAATTAACATACTAAAACCAGCTATGTATTATGATCCCAGAGGAGACCAATAATCTAAAAGAACTAAATGTGCCGAATGACGCTAGCAGAAAAAAAATCAACAAGATTTAAAAAATAACTTTTTATAACTTTTGTTTTAATAATCAAACTTAAATCAATATGAATTAAACAAATTATCAGGCAATTTTCAGTCAGTATAAACTATAAATTTCATGATCAATAACAAATAAAGAGGTCTCAGATCTACTGGACAGTCCACTTTATACAGCAACAATTACAACCACAGTCCTTCAAAACTCTGAACTTTCTCAGGTTGAATTCAGCTCCCTTTCCTACAAGGCTTTAGCCACCAAGTCTCATCCAACAGCAACTTTATTCCACCCAAATTGGATGGGTACAATTTTCACTAAAGGCACATTTTTCCAGAACCCTCTCAACCTTGCTTCTGGATCTGGTCTTCTTGGTATTATTTTCCCAGCTATGACTCACTCCTTCTCCTTCTTCCTCTTTTTAAGCTGGTTGCTTAAGCCCCATTTCCTTAGCTCCCAGTATCACGTAGGCACTATGTGAAATGAACTAAATGAACTGGTCAGAAGCATCACATCCCACAACAATCAATGCAGAACACGGTTACACTGGCAGCCACCCGCTCCAGCGCCCCAATCACCTGTCTACAGCCTAAACATATAGCCCAGCTAACCTGTTCGCCCAGGGCTGCGAATGTAGATCTCCTCACAATACTATTAGTTTACAGTCTGAAGAGAATTGTAGTCATTGTAGAAGGGCTTATGGAACTTTTTCTTCCCTTTAATCTGAATATTTAAAATTAGCCCAACAGACAAAAGCTGGATTAGTTCATTAACAGAATTGTAAAGGGTATTAAGGAGAAAGAGAAAGCATATACAAAATTTCAATGTCCTGTAAGGGAACAGAATATGGACATTTTTTTAAGATAGGCAATAAGAGAGGAATACCAAAACAAGCTAATAGGACAACTCAAAGGATCATGAGAAAAAAAAGCTGGAAGCATAAAACAAAACAATAAAGCATTTTGCAAATATTTAACGAGTAAATAAAGAACGTAAGGAGAAGTTGATCCACCAAAAATCGGCAAGGGATCATGTCATCTGAAGATGCAAGTGCTCTGGTACAAAATTATTAACTTTCAGTTCTTAGCAAAGAAGTGAGGAGTGGGGGAATGGAATAAGTGCCAGAATTTGGTTTACACTTTAAATGTGAATGCAGTTGAAATAATTCTAAATCACAAGAGGCAGTTTGTTGAAGCATGAGGTAGACAAAGCTTCTAAATCTGACAATTTTTACCTTGGGTTGCAAAGAAATTATCTCATATCCTTCTACCATTTTTTCAGTGTTCATTGGTTTGAGACCAAATTTAAAATCAGAAAATAGAAAATGTGATTCCCTCCTAAAATAAAAGGTTTGATGGCGAACTATCAATTTACAAACATGCGAGGCTTACTTCTATTGTTGGGAAAGTGTTATGATGAATATTATAAAAAAAATGTTGAGGGACAAGTATGAATCCAGTTAGCATAGTCTTGGGAGTGGGAGGTTATATTAATTTATTGGATGTTTAAAAATTAGATTTAATAGATGTACTAAATAAACATGTCTTAATTTCAGGAAGGCATTTGATACTGTGTCACATAATAGGCTATTAAATAAGGTCCAAGTCCATAAATGGATTAAAATAGACTGACATTAGTTTGTTGATAGAAAACAATTGGAAGGTAGTGGTCAGTAGTGAGTTGAGTTCCACGAAGTGTCAGCATCATTTAAATTTATAACTTTTATATATGATTTAGAAGGAGGGAATTGTGTCCAGTGTTCAAATTTTCAGATGCTTCCTATTTCAAAATGATCTGGACAAGTTTGCTGAGCAATGATACACAAGAATTGTTTGCTGGAAAAGCTAGCATTTATTGCCCATCACTAACTGCCCTCTAGATGGGTTGTGAACTATCTGAACTACATGTTAGGCTTTTTCAGAGGACAGTTAAGAGCCAATCGTATTGCTGTGGGTCTCCAGTCTTACACAGGATAATATAATGGTTACAGTACTGAAGAAAGCTATTTGATCCATTGAGCCCATGTTGGCTCTTTGCAGGAGCAATTTAGCCAGTTGCACTCCAGATTTTCTTTATCCTTCACGTGATAATCCAATTCCCTTTTGAAAGCCACAATTGAGTTTGCCTCCACTACACTATTGGATAATGCATTCTTCAGCATAACCACACATCGCATAAGGAAATGTTTCCTCATGTCATCTTTGGCCCTTTTGCCAATCTATTTAAATCTGCATCATTTGGTTTGTGACCCACTGGCCAAAGGGAACACTTTCTCTCTATCTACAGACTCCTCATGATTTTGAGCACTTTTATCAAATCTTCCCTCAATTTTCCCTTTTTCAAAATAGCCTCAGCTTTTACAATCTATCCACATAACTGAAATCCCTCATTCCTGGAACCATTCTCGTATTTTTTTTCTACATCCTCTCTTAAGCCTTCACATCCTCACTAAAATGATGCCCAGAATTGGAGGCAATAATTCAGTTGAAGCCCAACTAGTGTTTTATAAAAGTTTCATTATAACTTCCTTGCATTGTACTCCAAATCTCTATTTACATAGCCCAGGGTCCAATTGGCCGTTTTAACCATTTTCTCAATCCGTCTTGCCATCGTCAATGACTTATGCAGATATACATAGCGTCTCTCTTCCTGTACCCCCTTTAGATCATATTATTAACTTGATATTGCCTTGACCTTCTCATTCTAAGTACCAAAATGTATCACTTCTTGCATCCATGTTAAATTTCATCTGCCTTGTGTCAACCTACGTAGGCCAAATAGGGTGAGGAAGGTAAATTTCCTTTCCTGAAGGACATGAGTGAGCAAGATAATTTTATGATCACCCAGTAGTTACATGAATACCATTACCAATATTATCTTTTTATTGTAGACTTTTCTTATTTAATTTTAAATGTTCCATCTGCTGTGGTTGGATTTAAATATGAGATTATTTATCCAAGCCTCTGGACTAATAGTCCAGTAATAATACAACTCTGCTATTATAACCCACAAAACATCTCTTCTAATGCATAGAAATGAATGGACGTGAGGTTTGGTAGAGAGAATTCCAATGTGAATGTGCTTGAATAGGGGAGCAGGAGAGAGATACTGTGATTTTAGTGAACATATTGACTAAAACCATCAACCAATTTTTGTAGCCTGTTTAAAAACACAGTCTGATGCATAACAAGAGCTTCCACACACATAGCCAGAGAGGTCATTTAAAAATTACATTTGGCCCTAGAGTGCCGAAGTAATTTTGGCTCTCTCTATTTTGAAAAATAAATTAATTATTGAAAAGCATGGTTGACACCAGAATTCAAGAGAATAATGTAGAAGGGAAGATTGATTATCAGAGGTTGTTTCCCCTTTGAAAATAGGGAATTCTAAAGCCAAGGAAGTATTATAAAAATGGTTGTAATTATAAAAAGCGTTGGATAGATTGGATCTAGGTAAGCTTTTCTGCTGTGTACAACATTTAAGCAAATTGCACAAGATCATCACTGGTAGCCTCATGGATATTCAACAGTGATTTATCTTTCATTTTCAGATACTGTTTAATCAGCATCTATTTCCAGTTTTTATTTCAAATTTCAGATATCATAGATGTCAATGTACAAGTTGACATTTGAAACCTTGACAAATCCCTCCAAAGACAGAGCTTGGCTTATACGTTGAATATAGAAGAGAGCTGTTGGTATGGGAGTGTGGATGGTGGCCATTTTGAAATGTCATCAACATCTTATGCAAACAGTGGGAATGTCATAAACTTCTGTGCCTATTTCTGTACAGCCCCTATTACTTACACCCAGTTATAAGGTATCAGTGAATAAAAAATGTATCATGGACTAGAAAATTGAGGTTGACTACTAATACGCGTATAGTACGATGTGGCTGAAAAGACAGGTTGTGGGGTGGTTGAGGGGGCGGGGGGAGGTGGAATTGAGTGGGCTGAATATTGACTTAAAAGCCTTAATTTACATTAAAAAGTACCAGGTCCTGTATCTTGGAATCAGACATGAACCGGATATGGGGATTTTCCAGATTTTGGGTCCTGGAAGGGGAAGGGGAATAGGAAGCCAGGCTGATTTCTCCACTGAGTTGGATCCTGCCAGGACAGGAAAAGGAAGGGATGAGGGGCAGATCCAGCTGGCTTCTGCCCTTAATCACACATTCAAAGAGCAGGTGATCATCCTGTCACAACCCAAACATGATGGATGGCTGGGCAGGAGCCAGTTTTTAAACCTTCTGGATTTTGGGATGCCAGATATGGGGTCCAGTATCTGTATTTCTTTTTGTTTTCACTTGTAGTATAAGATCCCAAATTTTGTGTGCATATTTTTTGTCTTTTCAAACAAAGCAGTACAAATGAAATGTGTAATGATTATAATTAAGTATAATTAGGGATGTAAGAGATGAGTAGCACCTCTCATTTGTGGGCTTACTTCATTCTTTGGACTGGCTCATCCTGTATTGGCCCTCACCTTCGCCCAGCTTTCACGTGTCACTCCAAGTAGCTGTTAGCCTGCAACACTGGTCACTCTTGGTAAACCAGGTGAGGCTAAACATAGGAGACCCTATCTGCAGCGACATAGGGATTTGTCTACTCTGGCAGACAAAGACTGATCCAATCAGACATGACCAATCTAAAATCCACTCGTTCTGAAGATGGGTCGGCAATCTGTTGTGGAATGCATACAGCTCGATAATACAGAGAAGAGTTCCTGCACACCTTGATTCTACTGCATCACTCATAGATTATTGGTAATTCCAATGCACATGTCAGTGCAGGTCATCAGGCATGGAAAGCAATCACCAAAAGGGATTGGTAGTCTCCTCTTGCTGAAAATGAGCCTGAACTCTTGAGCACCAATACCATTTTCTGCCACTTTAATCACAAAAAATGTCTTGGATGCACTCCTATTATATGTATTGGCACCAATACCATCACCAGGCAGTGGGGCAGGCAGGACGTGTGTGCAACAAAAGTCATGTGTAGCACTGACTGCTGCACTGACCACTTTCGTATTATTTCAAAGCTAAACATCAAGATCCATCCCCCTAGATGCCTCCAGGACACGAAGGCCCAGAAGTACCTCAGTGCTTCAAGGCTCAAGGCAGTCAGAATCTCTCTCAAACAGCCTGAAGAGTCACCTGTGTACAGTGAAAATGGATTGAAATTGCAGGATATAACGTACTCCATTGCTCTACAGGACCTTGGCCTTGCTCTCTGTAAGCCTCAAGATTGGTTTGATGAAAACAATAGGGGCTCCTGAAACTACTGACGGAGAAGCATGGCCTCCACATGGATTTTCCTCAATGACAAGTTACCAGCCAAACACAATGACTACTGAAACATCCACAGGACTGTCTAATGCAAGCTCAGACATCCATGAAAGCAGATGAACCTCAGTCATGTATAGATCATGAGAGATTCTACAATGTTCTGAAACCTGTCTTTAGGCCCCATTTACTGGTTAATCACTGAACTCCAGTGCTGTCAGGTAAACACAGCTCACAGAAAAAATCCAACTTTTAGCAAGATGGGAAAGGCACTTTACCACATTCTCAATCGATGAAGGACCCTTAAACAGGCAGCCACAGGTTGTCACAAATTGTTCTCTCGATGAACTTCCCTCACTGTTAGAAATGACAAGTATAATCAAACTCCTGTCTAGTGGCCAAGCTCCAAGACCTGATGCTATCTCAGCTGCAATCTACACAACTGGAGGTCAACGTCTGGTTAAGAAGCTCAATGAACTATTTCAGTTCTTTGTGAGAACAAGCCATCATCTTACAAGGATACAAAGGCGACACCATTATCCACCCATACATGTTAAAAGAAAGTTGCCAATCTTGTGACAATCACTTAGGGATCTCACTCCTCTACTTCACTGGCAGCATTTTCACCAGAATTCTCCTGAACAGCTTATTGCAATACCTTGACCAGGATCTGTTGCCAGATGTGAATTCAGAAGAGTTTAAAGAAGCACTGATATGAGAAGCTCCAGAAGAAATGCGAAGAACAGACCGTGGACCTCTAAAATTATGTATATTGACCTGACCAAGGCTTTTGACACAGTCAGCCACGAGGTTGTTTTGAAGATTTTGGAGAAATTTGACAGCTGTGAGAAATTCATCACAATAGTTCGACAGTTTCATGGTGGCATGCTTGTACGTGTCCTAGATGATAGAGTATCTTCTGACCCATTACCAGTCACTAACTGAATTAAATAGGCTGCTTGCTAGTGCCACTCTCTCCAACATGTTTTTCCTCTGCCATGCTCTCCAGTGATGGTGATCCTGACTGTTAAATCAGATACTGCATGGCAGGCAGTTGCTTAATCTGAGACAGCCCCGAAAACTTAGTTTTCCAAAGATATACTTCCTGTTTGATAATCACTGTGCACCAACCGCTAGTTCAAAGCACGAACCTGTTCTCCTCATACATGCAACAACTTCAGCCTTACAATTAGCATGAAGAAAAGTGAAATAATGTACCAGTCTGTTCCATAAAAGCCCCATCTTGAGCCCAAGACTTCAGTCCATGACCAGAACCTGTCAGCATACTTATTTTGGCAGCACACTCAAGCTGTCTATATTGGTTACAAAGCAATGTCACCTTCAGCAACCTTTAAATCTTAGTCTGAAAACAAAGAGGAGTATGTTTGCCTATCAAACTATAAGTTTTCATTCCTGCCCAATCTGCTCTATGCATGCAAGACTTGGACTTTACACCAGCATCATGCCAAAAAGCTCAATGATTGTCACATGAGTTGACTTTGAAAGTTTCTGAAGATCAGATGGCAGGACAAAGTACTAGGCACTGAGGCGCTCAACTGATTTGGCTAAAGACCCAAACAATATTGAAACAGTCACAATCAAGTTGGGCTGGCCATGTAGTCAGAACACCTGACACTAGCCTCCAACAACAAATCTTCATGGAGAGCTCAAGTCTGGGGTGTGTTCTCCCAGCAGTCAAAGGAAGCACTACCACGACTTAAGGCTTTCCAGAGGAGCACTGATATCTGCAGTCCTGGGAGGAGCTCACCCAGGATTGCTGCATGTGGTATAACCATATTAAAAATGGTGTAGTCTCTGCCAAAAGCAAGTGTATAACAGAAGCAGAGACAAAACATAAGCAAAGAAAATCCTGGGAAGCAACTTGTCCAAAACACAATTATCTGCAGTATCCTGTTCTATTTGCATAGAACCTTCCAAGTGAAGATGGGTCTTATTAGCAATCATCTACTTACTCACCAGAACCCTACCAAACACACCAGGTGATGAATATGGTCATCCTTGCCTCACAAGACAAAAAAAAGATTTATTTTATTAATTCAAGGGATGTGGGCTTTAGTGGCTAGGCCAGCATTCATTGCACATCCCTAATTGCCCTTGAGATGGTGGTGGTGAGCTGCCTCTTGCACCTCTGCAGTCCATGTAGTGTAAGTATCCTGAGCTGCTATTAGGGAGGGAGTTCCAAGATTTTGACCCAGCGACAGTGAAGTGCAATCATTTAATTTAGTTTGATAAAAGGAATTGAAACAAATACAGTCTATGCTGGTTTATCTATCTGGTTTAAAAAAGATAATAATCATGCAAATTGAAATATTTGACATTCAAGACTCTTTTGTGTAGCAGGTTTTGTGTAGCAAGGGCACACATTTAATGTCCGTACATTATTTTCAACAGCAACAGACTATCCCACAGCAAAAACTCCTTCAAATCTCAATAATCATTAAATGATGAACAAAGAGCCATTGTAGAAAGTACTCAGTGAACCCTAAAGGGCATTATTGTATTCAGGTCATTATTAATGAAGTGTTTTTATTAGTTCTAAAAAATGCCTTGATCCATATTATACACAAGGGCTAGAATTATGTACAAATGAAAATGAGCATTAGAATTTATAATTTATTTCCAATTATGCAAGTTATTTTTGTTTCTCATGTAGATTCATTTAAAATGTTCTCTCCCTACACAACTCAATTGCAGATGAAAGCCAGTTAACAAAAGCAGATACACAGACAGCAGAGAGCACAAATGAACATGTCTGATCATGTGGTCCCAAGCAGCATCTTAAATTCATGCTGGAACTTCTTTAAAATAGTATTCAGTAATTGCAAGCCTGTTTAGGGGTAGGAGGAGTGCTTGTGGCAAATCATGTTTCTCTGGCGTCTCTTAAAAAAGGGAGGTGCACCATGCTAGCAGACAGCAGGAAAGCTGTGTAGGTTGAAGGCGAGATTCTTATAGGAAAATTAAATTCTCTGGAACAGTTTTGGAGGCTGTGCTACAGGCGGTAGACTGGAGAAGAGTAATTCTGCTTGTATAAGAGAAGGAGGCCAAATCCGCTTTCACAGCCTCTCCCTGTGAAAGAAAACCCTGCTGATCATCATAGCCTTGAGGAGGAATATTTTGTCACATTTTATCCTCTTTTCCCCTTTACACTTCTACGAAAATAATGAAAAGAGAAAGCAGCATTCATCGAACCAGCTTGTCATTTTATGATGGATCTCAATTACTTAACCCATTTTCCAACAATATTGATTAATCCATTCACTGTCTGGAAACTCAATCCAGTTGTCCCTTGAACCCATTTATATTCTCCATTTGGAGTCATTAACCTGGATTTTCCAATCAATGTTATTATAAAGCCAGCTGTAATCCATTACCATTAAAATTAAAATAATGGCATCTGAAAATCTAGGGTATCGAATCATAGAATTTCAAGTACAGATATTTGACTCAATGTCTGTAGCAGAGTCATCTACTCTGGTCCCACTTTTCTGCTTTTTTTCCATTATGCTTTTATATTTTTATTCAATTGTCAATCTTATGTCTGTTTAGACTTGTGAGCAAAAAAACTTCAATAGTGATTATGCTGCTTTGCTCCATGTTTCGAAAACCCTTTGAGAGAAACAGTTTTGTTCTAATTCCCTGCTTTGTGTTTCTAGACTTAATCTTAAATGTATGCCTTACCTGCCACATGGAGACGTAAATGGTGGTGGGCAATTAATCAACTCATGGAGGAGGAAGTTCCACAAATGCCCTATCCTCAATGACGGAGGAACTCAGCACATCAGTGCAAAAGTTAAGATTGAAGATTTGCAACATTCCTTGATTTGCATCATTCAGAAGTGCCAAGTAGATGATCCATCTCAGCCTGCTTTGGAGATCCCCAACATCACAGCCAATTCAATTCACTCTACTTGATGTCAAGAAATGGTTGAAGGCATTGAATACTGCAAAGATTATGGACCCTGACAATATTCCGGCAATAGTACCGAAGATCTGTAGACCAGAACTTGCTGTGTCGTTAGTCAAGCTGTTCCAGTGCAGCTACAACACTGACATGTATCCAGCAATTTGTAAAATTGCTTGGGTATGTCCTGTACACAAGAAACAGGACAAATCCAACCCAATCAATTAGTCTTATCAATCTACTCTTGATCGTCAACAAAATGGTGGAAGGGGTCATTAACAGTGCTATCAAGTGGCACTTACTCAGCAATAACCTACACACAGACATCCAGTTTGGGTGTCACCAAGGTCTATCAAATCCTGGCCTTATTACAGTTTTGATTCAAACATGGACAAAACAGCTAAGTGTGGAACCTTTATTCATACAATACACCATGTATGCTCATCTGTTGTAGGAAAAATGCTAGAATCTAGAATAAAGAAGGTGATATTAAGACACTTGGAAATAATGGGAGTGGGAAGACATAATGTGGATTTATGAAAAGGAAATCATGTTCAACAAACGTGTTGGGAGTTTTTTTGAGAATGTGACAAATGGATAAGAGGGAACTGGTGGATGTGGTTTATTTAAATTTATAGAAAGCTTTTGATAAGGTTAGTAAACAAAATTAGAATAGGAGATTGGGGAATATACTGGCATGGATTGAAAATTGGTTAATGGACAGAAATTTTGTTGCAGCAAAACTGAGATTCTGCTGCAAAATGTTGTTTTATTTTAATATTTGTAAGATGACTTTCACTTACGAGTTATTCAAGTGACATTTCCTTGATAATAAATAAATTCCTCTATAAAAATGCACCACTTGTGAAGCTTTGACATGTGCCCCAGCAATGATATATTCACTGATATTCCATTTATGCCCAAAAATATTACATTTTAGTGTTCGGGCCGATTGAGGACCTGGGATTAATAGTCATAAGGCCCAAATCCTGTGCTGGGAGACTGACAAGCAGCTCTCAGATTCATGTTACATTTCTAATCCAGTGACAGCTTTTAAAATGTTTACTGGCCTCAGCTACTGAGGCTCCCATCTGTTCAATAAAAAGCTTCCAGTTTAGCTAGCTGCTGTTCAGCACCTAGCACTTTCACCTGGCTAGATGTTAAGTGGAACCTATTTCAGGATTCTCAGAGGCTCAACAGTATGTCGAAATTAGAAGTATAAATCAGAGTGTACAGAACATATGCAAAAATGGCCTTTACCCTGTCAGCTTGACTCAGCATAATAACAAGTTCATCTCTGAGTCAGAAAGTTAATGAGTCAGGCCTTACTGCAGGGGCCTGAGCGCATTATCTAAACTAAGGTTACTGGAGACTCTGGGAACAAAACTGGACTCAGTTGCCAGGAGGCCCTTCCTTGGAGGTTCAAAGTGTCCTCCACAGTGTGCAGACATTTCCGATGCCAAATATGCCAGATGCCAGTATGGTAAAGGGGTCAGTACAGTACAAGTATGGTTAATGTCTGTTGGAAGTATGCAGACCAAGCTAATATTGAGGTTAACTGTTGCCTTGACACTAAAGTTCCTAGCTTAGAGCTCCACACTCTAGCCAGTGTCCTTACTTAACCTTGTACAATGAACGCATGTTAAGAAGCATGAAGAAACCAGCGCCATTACTATGTTAAATAGCCTAATCAACTACACACAAGTTGGTTGCCGGTGTAGTTATCCCGAATGTTGCTACAATTCTACATATTTTTGATGCTTTTCAAATTGTCTCAAATTTCAAGACACAGGGAGTGATGCTTCCACACATGGAAGAAAATGAGTAATGTCCATGCAGAGAAGGTCAAACTGCTAGAGCAAAGGAGAAGGAGGAGGGTTCTCAGAAGGAGTCCATATCTGCACAGAGCAATTCTAGCCAAAACTCAGTGATCAACAATGTTTGAGGTATCTGGGCTTCTCGAAGGAGGCCGTCATTGAAATCTGCCACAACCATAACTCCAACTTCAGAGCTGGACAAGGACTACACTGCCAATTGCTGCAAAGGTGATTTGATACTGAACTCCCACATGTCTGGTTCTTTACAGGTCGGAGATATTAGCAACATTTTGCAACGCATCATTACTTAAACTAAGTCAGTGGGGCTCTTTATTCAAAGAGAGAAAACATAATTTCACTTGCCAGAGAGCAGCAGGCTGGGTGATGCCCAAAGGTTTTGCAAAGTTTCCATGTTTTCCTATGGCGCAAGGTATCATTGACTTCACACACATTGCTTTGCATATCCTAGAAGTTGGACCAAAAGGAATCCAGTGACCATAACAAGCATTGACCTGGATGTGCTACAGTCAGTGTTTTCATTGCACAACAGTCCTCAGAATCATCACAGCAAATGAAGGGCAGCTACTTGACACAGCTAATGACAGCTGGTTCATGTTTCATTGAGCCACTGCCATTTCCCCAGGCTGGTACTTCATCAATCCTCAATCTGTTTGAGGACAAATTGCTGGTTTGCTGTGGCACCCTGCAAGCCACTTTGAACACTGGCATCCACAGCCATGGTGGCAGCAATCAGAGTTTACATGGCAGTAAGCTGAGGTTCTATGAACTCCTACCGCAGCATTGTTGATGAACAATGCTTGTGCTGCAAGGTAAAATGAGACATTAAATACTGTATTATGTTGCTATCAACCAGGTTATTGGTGTAGTTAGCCACCACTTCCATGCTGGAAAGGATGGGCTTCAAGCTCTACACAAAGTTTTTGTGCCAAGCAGATGCTCAGCTCCCAATATCCCTTGATTGAGCACAATATTTCTGGTAGGTTTCCCAATGCACCAATCATTTTGAGTACAGCCATTAACTTTCTTCTGTAGATTGGCTTGTTGAAGTCCTTTCTGCCTTCTCATTGTATGTTTGGATTCCTTCTGCACCCCTCTAGATTTTGGACATCTTCCCCCTCCTTTCCAGCTCCTCCACCTTAGCTTTGAATGCTGCATCAGAAAACCTTAGTGCCCGCTTCCTCCAATGGTCAGCTATTGTTACTTGTTACACAGAACTATTCTGAATTGTCAGCACCTCCAGCAACTCTGACATATCTTCCTTTAAGAGGTGCAGGCTAAATTTATGTGATGGTAGCAAGCACCGATATTGACCACTCTGCTGACATGTTAAAACATTAAATAGTGCAGTTAGTACTGGCTGCCCATGAAAATAAATATAATAAGCAGATGACATGATGTTGGCATGTTGCCTGCATTACACTGAATGGGCGCAGGGTAATCATGCATCTCAATCCCTGTGCCTGTTTTCAGGTACTATCTTAGTTGCCAATGTCCTTTAAAGGATGCGTGTTTTAAGTGGATATAAAAGATTGTAAGGCACTAGTTTAATGGCAAGAGAGTTAGAATAATAAATGATAGATGGAAGCCAGTCTATCATATTATACAATATAAAGAGCTATTCTATAATTAAACCCACTCCCCTTCTCTTTCACCGTAGTTCTCCTATTATTTTTGTTAACACTTATCCTTCAATGAATTAAGCTAATTTGGTGATGTTCAATGTTTGCAGGACCTGTCTACAAGTTGGCTGCCATGTTTGCACAGTTAAACTATATTATTTCAGAAAATGTATTTTAATATAATGTCACTATAATAGAACTTCCATTTGCTTCCTGATAAATTTGAATGATGGCACCAATCAATTTTTACAGTAGCGATTTAATTTATTATACTCATTAAATGTGCAAATAAGTATGGGATTGCAATATATTTCTCAACATTCATGGGTTACTTGAGCCTCAGAAACTTAAGTCAAGAATCTCTATTTACTGTGGAAGACTAGTGTAACTGAATCTGTTTATTTCTGGTAAGACAACTCTGATTGCTCAGCATCCGAAGAGTATCTTAAAAAAAAATAAATTTTCATTTGCGCTGCACTTTTCATGACCTTTAACAATCTTCAAAAATGACAAGAAATTATGAGTATGTTTTGGGTTTTGCTAGCATGCGGTGTACTGTCAGAGAATAGGTTCAAGTTAACTGAGGAGGTGTGGGAAAGAAGGTTGAAATGATTTAATGTCAATTTGTAAAGGTGTTATTTATACTTTTTACGCTCCCTTGTATTAGATGTTCCTTCTTATTGTAACTTTCCTGACAGCAGCAACACTTGTTCAGGTGCAGTTGCAATGAACTGCTCTTCATCCCTGTACAATGGATTTAATGATATGGAGATGCCAGCGTTGGACTGGGGTAAACACAATAAGAAGTCTCACAATTCCAGGTTATAGTCCAACAGGTTTATTTGGTAGCACAAGCCACTAACTTTTGCGGCACTGCCCCTTCATCAGGTGAGTGGGAGTCGTGTTCACAAATAGGGCATACAAAGACACAAACTCAATTTACAAAATAATGGTTGGAATGCGAGTCTTTACAGGTAATCAAGTCTTAAAGGTACAGACAATGTGAGTGGAGAGAAGGTTAAATACAGGTTAAAGAGATGTATATTGTCTCCAGTCAGGACAGTTAGGGAGATTTTGCAAGCCCATGCAAGTCGTGGGGGTTACGGATAGTGTGACACGAACCCAAGATCCCGGTTGAGGCCTCCTCATGTGTGCAGAACTTGGCTATCAGTCTCTATTCAGCGACTCTGCGTTGTCACGTTGTCGTGTGTCATGAAGGCTGCCTTGGAGAACGCTTACCCGAAGATCAGAAGCTGAATGCCTGTCATCAACATGAATGCCATCATCTCACGTGAGAACACCATCCACCAGGTACACGGTACATACACTTGCAACTCGGCCAATGTTGTCTACCTGATATGCTGCAGGAAAGGATGTCCCAAGGCATGGTACATTGGGGAAACCATGCAGACGCTACGACAATGAGTGAATGAACATCGCTCGACAATCACCGGGCAAGAGTGTTCTCTTACTTCAGCGGTCATGGGCATTTGGCCTCTGATCTTCGGATAAGTGTTCTCCAAGGCAGCCTTCACGACACATGACAATGCAGAGTTGCTGAGCAGAGACTGATAGCCAAGCTCTGCACACATGAGGATGGCCTCAACGGGATCTTGGGTTCATGTCACACTATCTGCAACCCCCACAACTTGCCTCAGCTTGCAAAATCTCACTAACTATCCTGGCTGGAGACAATACAGATCTCTTTAACCTGTGCTTAACCCTCTCTCCACTCACATTGTCTGTAGCTTTAAGACTTGATTAAGTCTTGTAAAGACTAGCATTCCAACCATTATTTTGTAAATTGAGTTTGTGTCTTTATATGCCCTGTTTTTGAACACGATTCCCACTCACCTGATGAAGGGGCAGTGCTCTGAAAGCTAGTGGCTCGTGCTACCAAATAAATCTGTTAGACTTTAACCTGTGTTGAGACTTCTTACAATGGATTTAGAAAGACTATTTTGCTAGAGGGTTTCTTTGTAAAAACCTGGTAGTGAATGTGTGCGTACACAATCTTCCAGCAGCATTTACGAGATAGTGATCAGAAGAGTGAACAGTAATTTTCTGTCTCTTCCACTCTATCCAATGGTCACTGAGGCAAATTGCAACTTACCGCTGCTGAATCAGACAATTCAGTAAAGAGTATGGAACAAACCAAGAATCTTCATGAGATTCGGTGAAACAGTAGATGGGGTACCTGAACCACTAGGCTATTAAACATTTACACCATTGCAAATCGTTCTTCTAAAGAATTATCAGGACACAGAGACCCTATGGGTGAAATTCAACTTCTGGCACTATGATGAATTTCAATCCAAATTTTTGTTTTCATTTGTAGTATTTTTCAAACACAGAAATAAAAGATCTATCAAGCAGTTTAGAGTAAATTGATTAGTTTTGCCTTATATCCATTGGATTAACATTGCATCTCATCTGTCCTAACACATTAGCTGAGAATGTTTTTTTTTAAATTCATGGGATTTGGGTGTCTGATTATAGCCCATCCCTAATTGTCCATGAAGGGTGATGGTGAACCGCTCCAGTCCATATTTGCAAGAACTGCTGTAGTCCATATATTGTAGGAACACACAGTGCTGTTAAGAGTTCCAGGATTTTGACTCAGCAATGATATGATTCCAAATCAGGATGTGTTTGACTGGGAGGGGAATTTACAGGTGGTGGTGTTCTCATGCATCTGCTTCCCTTGATCTTCTAGGTTGTAGAGATTGTGGTTTTGGAAGGTACTGTTGAAGGATCGTTAGTGAGTTGCTGCAGTGCATCTTATAGATGGTACACACTGCTGTCGCTGTGTATCAATGGTGGAGGAAGTGAATACAAGCATTTAATTTTAATACAAATTAAATTGGCTGCTTTATCATCAATGGTGTTGAGATTCGAGTATTGTTGGAGATGCACTCATTCAGGTAAATATAGAGTATTCCATCCCCACCTATGTCTTTATGATGGAAGAAAGTCATTGATGAAACAGCTAAAGATGGTTGAGCCCAGGAGACTACCCTGAGGAACTCTTGCAATGATGTCCCATGGCTGAGATGACTGATCTTCAACAACTACAATCATCTTCCTTTGTGCTAACTATGACACCAACCAATGGAGAGTTTTCCTCTGGATTCCCATTGATTTCAGTTTTGTTAGGGCTCCTTGATGCAATATTCAGTCAACTGCAGCCTTGATGTCAAGGGCATTTTCACCTCAACCCTGGAGTTCAGCTCTTTTGTCCATTTTTGGACCAAGGCTGTAATGAGATACAGAACTGAGTCGCCCATACAAAACCCAAACTGAGCATCAGGGCATAGGTTATTGCTGAGTAAGTATTGCTTGATAGTGGTCCATCACTTTGTTGATTGACACAGTAGTAATTAGTTGGGTTGGATTTGTTGACAGGACATACCTAGACAACTTTCCATATTGCTGTGTAGATGTCAGTTTTGCATATGTACTGGACAGCTTGGCTACAGGTACAGCTAATTCTGAAGCACAATTCATCAGTACTATTGACAAACTTTAGTCCAGGTTCATAGCCTTTGCTGTATCCAGTGCCTTCAGTCATTTCTTTGATATCGTATGGAGTGAATCGAATTGGCTGAAGAGTGGCATCTGTGACGCCAGCTGCCTCAGGAGGAGGCTGACATGAATCACCCACTTTGCACTTCTGGCCAAAGGTAGCTGCAAATGCTTCAGACTTGTCTTCTGCATTGATGTGCTGGGGTCCGCCCACCACTGAAGATGGGATTACTTGTGGAACTTCCTCCAGCAATTTATTTAATGGTCCACCACCATTACGTTAACCTTTCTTTTTAAAATGCACATGATTTGCAGACTTTTGGAATTTAAAATTATACCATATTTGAAAATGACAAATTAATGCTACATATCCCCATTAAGCTTTTCATCAATAAAAAATTTAAAACTGAGAAATGGAAAACAGAACCAAGTTATATGTATAAAGTTTGGTACCAAAGTGTGGATAGCATTGCCATGACAACAACTTGAGTATTTCTATTCCTCTCAAGGCATGGACCATCTTTTTTAAAATATGATTTACTAATTTTATTTTCCATCTTCATTCCATATTTTCATTGATATTGCAGAAGAAAGTGGAAAAGCATAATTGGAAGTTATTTTAATTTAGCAATAAATACATGTTACATGAAACATTACAACAATGTTGTTTGAAATAAGTACTGAATGCATTCACATGTTCATATGGGGCACTGTCTTTATTGCCCGCTGCAGCGGTTCAGCAATTTTTAGAGCTTGTCTGGGTTGCATTTCAGAAGGATCAACTGTCATCAACAGAATCATACATCATGTCAAGAAAAATGTTACAAATTTGTCGACCTTTGACTTTGTTCTGAATCAGTCTTTGAACGCTCACGAAGTATTGTGCTGATGCTCCTAGATACATGGGGCAATGGAACTTGGTGGCAGTATACAGACCCAAATTATGCAAATGACTTCATTGTTCACTGACCACCACCAACCCCAACCCCGCCCCCCCAAGAGTTGAGACAAGGTCCTCAGCAGATCAAGACAGAATTCTACTTTGTCACTCAAATAGGCATGGAGAATTTATAAACTTTATGTGCATCAGGCACAGGTTGAAAATTTCCCTGTACTTCATTACCTTATTGAGTTGTCCTTTTAATTCACTTTATAATCTCATCAAGACACACTGCTGAAAATTATCCAAAAGGAAATTGCTCAAAGTATATCCTTGACATAAAATTATTATAGAACCACGAGCTATGACTCAGCTGAGTTTATCTTGTCATGACACATGGGTATGGGGGTCATTATGCTGGTTTCTGCCTTCACAATTCATACAAACACTGTGTTCTGTTTTCACTGAGGAACATGACTGCTGATCTCCTTTTCAGAAATAATTCATCACAAGTTTCAGAAGAATTCAACCATTATTATCAGCTTGTCTGATTAATTTCTTATGATGCCTTTCTAAACCTCTAATATTGTACTAAAAATGTCCTACAATTACCACTTCTACAAACAAAGTTACCCTATGGTTACCAAACAGGTAACAGGATAATGGTGCATCGAGATATAATTGAATTATGATGTTGGCTTTACTGCTGCTGAAAATTTACCAAAATATCGGAGGCTATTATGTCCATCCGACAAGTAATAGAGACAAGTATTATTGAATTACTACAGTGCAGAAGGGGGCCATTCAGCCCATTAAGGCTACACTGAAAACAATCCCAGCCAGGCTCTATCCCCATAATCCCTCATATATACCCTGATAATCCCCCTGACACAAAGGTGGGATTTACCATGACCAATAAACCTAACTCACATATCTTTGGACTGAGAGAGGAAACTGGAACACACAGAGAAGAAACACGGGGAGAACATGCAAACTCCACAAAGTCACCCGAGACCAGAATTGGCGCTATGAGGCAGCAGTCTGAACCACAGTGCTGCCCACCTACTAACCACATTTGTTCTAAAGAAAATAGCTGAAAGTTTCCAGGACAATGCACCACCTGCAGGGTCTTGGATACAATAGGCAGCATAATGGAAAATTGTTAACGCACTGCCTGCAATTTTGTCCATTGATTTTTCATTCCATTAATTTACTGGAACTGCACCACCAACAATTTTTAAATAAGTTTCTCCTGGTTTGTAAAACCCTTCTGGCAGTGTGAAGTCACATTGCGTCTCCTTTTTGGTGTTTAATTTACTTTTTGGGAAGTTTCAAAGCATCCAGTCCTAAAACAGACAAATGGCAACCTCAGGTGTAGCTTTGGATTGAAAACCAATGAATTGCAATTGGTGAAACATATTATTGATTTCTGAAAGTGATCTGCATGACAGCATGATCCAGGGAAGAAGAGCTTCTGCTTTATTTCACAGATGCACTAATCTTGTTTTGCTTTATTTCCTGTTGATGTCATCAGTGTCACTGGTGCATTAGATGTAAAACAGGGGATATAAATTACAGAACCCATAAAGATTTATGATTTTTATGATATCATAAAAATCTGTCTGGGGTACTGCTTTTTCAAAAAACATTGAGTAGGTGAAGGGAGTATGACTATTTATGTTCATGTGCAAACAATATGACAATGTATCTTGGCATATTGATGTCACCACTTTTTTTTTGTAAAGTGTGTGTCCTTTTAGTTTTATATCTATACAATTTTATTTGCCCAATGATAAAGGTTGGCTTGAGGAAAAGAACGTTGTTGTTGAGAACTAAGATTTGCATGTTTATTTCTGGAAACAGTTGTTTTCTTTTAAAAAAGATCTCTTCCCTACAGCCACTTGGGTAAAGTGTGAGGGAGCTGCCATGGTGACAGAATCATTCCAATGTACTGCACTGCTCTAGGAGAGGAAGGAACAAAAGCAAGGGCAAAATGATGAAGAAACTGCCCTCAAGAAGGAGAGAAGGCACTCCTTATACCCATTCCCATTATACTCAAGAACAGTTTTTGGGACATGTCTGGGTAGAGTTTCAGAAGGATCAACTATCATTGCCAAGAAGGTCAGACACCAGGCCAATAAAATATCACAAATTTGCCAACCTTTGAGTTGTTCTGGGTCAGTCTTTGAGCCATCAGACCATAAGACATAGGAGCAGAATTAGACCATGTGACCCATCAAGTCTGCTCTGCCATTCAATCATGGCTGATAATTTTCTCATTCCCATTCTCCTGCCTTTTCCCCATAACCCCTGACCCCCTTATTAATCAAGAACCTATCTATCTCTGTCTTAAAGACAATGGCCTGACTTGCACAGTCTTCTGCAGAAAAGAGTTGCACAGATTCACCACTCTCTGGCTGAAGAAATCACTCCTCATCTATTTTAAAGGATCCCCCTCATCGTTCTAAATTCCAACGAGCGCAGACCCAGAGTCCTCAACTGTTCCTCATATGATAAGCTCTTCATTCCAGGGATCATTCTTGTGAACGTCCTCTGGACCCTTTCCAAGGCCAGCACATCCTTTCTAAGATAGGGGACCCAAAACTGTTCACAATACTCCAAATGGGGTCTGACCAGGACCTTATACAGCCTCAGAAGTACATCCCTGCTCTTGTATTCTAACCCTCTCCACATGAATGCTAACATTGCATTTGCCTTCCTGACTACCAACTGAACCTGCATGTTAACCTTAAGAGAATCTTGAACAAGGACTCCCAAAGTCCTTTGTGTTTCTGATTTCCTGAGCATTTCCCCATTTAGAAAATAGGCCATACCTCCATTCTGTCTTCCAAAGTGCATAATCTCACACTTTTCCACATTGTATTCCATCTGCCACTTCTTTGGCCACTCTCCTAACCTGTCCAAGTTCTTCTATAGCACCCCCGCTTCCTCAATATTATGTGTCCCTCTACATATCTTTGTATTATCTGCAAACTTAGCAACAGTGCCTTCAGTTCCTTCTTCCAAATCATTAATGTATATTGTGAAAAGTTGTGGTCCTAGCACCGAATCCTGAGACACACCACTAGTCACCAGCTGCCATCCTGAAAAAGACTCTTTATCCACACTCTCTGCCTTCCGCCATTCAGCCATTTCTCTATCCATGCAAGAATTTTATCCTTAATACATGGCCTCTTAGCTTATTTAACAATCTTCTATGTGGCGCCTTGCCAAAGGCCTTCTGGAAATCTAAATAAATCACATCCACTCGTTCTTCTTTATCTAACTTCCTTGTTACCTCTTCGAAGAACTCTAACAGATTTGTCAGACATGACCTCCCATTGACAAAGCCATGCTGACTGAGTCCTATTTTATCATGTACTTCCAAGTACTCTGCGATCTCATCTTTAATAATGGACTCTAAAATCTTGCCGATAACCGAAGTCAGGCTAACCAGCCTATAATTTCCTGTCTGCTGCTCCCTTCCCTTCTTAAACAGCAGTGTTACATTTGCTACTTTCCAGTCTTTTGGACCCTCCCTGCCTCCAGTGATTCCTGAAAGATCACCACCAATGGCTCCACAATTTCCTCAGCTATCTCTTTTAATCCATTCAGTGCAAGTGATTTATCCATCTTCAGACCTTTCAGTTTCCCAAGAACCTTCTCCTTAGTGATGGCCACTGCACTCACCTGTGCTCCCTGACTCTCCTGGAGCTCTGGCATCCTATTGGTGTCTTCCACCGTGAAGACTGATGCAAAATAACTATTTAGTTCCTCCGTCATTTCTTTGTTTCTTATTATTACTTTTCCAGTGGTCCAATGTCTATTTTTACCTCTCTCTTATCTTTTATATTGAAAAAAAATTTTCCTATCTTCTTTTATATTACTAGCTAGCCTACTTTCATATTTCACCTTCTTGCCTTTTATTCCTTTTTTAGTTGTTCACTGCTCGCTTTAAAAGCTTCCCAATCCTCTGGCTTCCCACTAATCCTCGCCACTTTGTAATCTTTATCTTTTCATTTATGCTATCCTTGACTTCCCTCATCAGCCATGGATGCCTCATCCTCCCCTTAGCAGGTTTCCTCCTCATTGGGATGAATTTTTGTGGTGCCTCCCGAATAACCCCCAAAAACTCCTGCCATTGCTGTTCCACTAGGTTCCCTTTCCAATCAACTCTGGCCATCTCCTCCCTCATGTAGTTACCTTTATTTAATTGTAATACCGTTACATCTGATTCTAACTTCTCCCTCTCAAACTATAGGGTAAATTCTATCATACTGTGGTCACTACTCTCTAAGGGTTCCTTCATCTTAAGTTCCCTAATCAAGTTTATCTCATTACACATCATCAAATCCAGAATTGCCTCTTCCCTAGTAGGCTCTATCCCAAGCTGCTCCAAAAAACCATCTTAGGCATTCCACAAATTCCTTTTCTTGGGATCCACTATTTAATCGATTTTCCCAGTCCACCTACATATTGAAGTCACCCGTGATTATTGTAATATTGCTTTTCCTCTATCTCCCGATTTATTTTCTGCCCCACATCTTGACTACTGCTAGGGAGCCTATACATAACTCACATCAGGGTCTTTTTACCTTTGCGATTCCTCAACTCTACCCAGAGAGCCCTCTCTCAAAATATCATGGTGTCTCTCCTAGAACACAGCTCATTTTGACATTGCCCTTATCTGACCATCAATCACACAGATTTACCAGAAGGTGATCACTCTCTAATCAGGGAAGGTTTTTTTTTTAAGTAAACACAACTGCTACCAAACCAAGATTAGTGATTTGAGCACAAATTATACATATATATCCTAGGGGCTCCATATGTAAATGATTTCCTCAAATATCCCTCTCCACCCACTAATAAGAGACAAGTTTATCAACAGGTCAAGATAGAATTCCCAGACATAACATACATCAGGCAGAGGTTGAAAATTCCGTGTACTTCATAATTTTTTTTTAAAGTATTCTCCTTGTAAACTTATCAGGAAATGCTTTTGAGAATTATCCAAAAGAAAAATTTAGAAAAGTATATCCTGGGCATAAAAATGTGCAAAAATTCAACAACAAGCTCTCCAACTGTGGCAAATCAACAACAAAAAACAATTCACAGAAAAATCTTGAATTCAGTAATGAACCAGACAGTAGTTTTCATTGCTAGATTCAATAAGGAGTAGAACAAGCCCAAAACATTTCACAGCTTAGTTGGCTAATATTTTTGAGAACAAAATAAAAATATATATTGCAGAAATCATTTTTTAAAAAAATCCTTAAGCAATTAATGAGCTACTGCATGACCATAAATGTGGAAAATTACTTATCCAGTTGCGGACTTTTCTTCTTTTATGGAATGTGGGCAAAGCTGGCAATACCAGCATTTGTTACCTATCCCTTATTGTCGTTGAAATTATGTTGGTAAACCACCTTCTTGAACTGTAGTTATAACTGTAATCCATCTGGTACAGACATGCCCAAGGTGTCGTTAGGAAGTGATTTTCATCAAGTGGAACTGCAATACAGTTCCAAGTAAGGATGTTGTGTGCCTTTGAATGGAACTTTCAGGTGGTGGCATTCCAACGCACCTATTGCCCTTACCCTTCTAGGTAGGAATTGCAGGTTCGAAGGTGCTGCTGCAAAGAACTTAGCAGGTTGCAGCAATATATATTGTGTATGATATACATTAGTGCCACTGTGTATTGGTGGTGAAAGTAGTGAATGCTTACAGTAGTGGATGGTGTGCTGATTAGGTGGGCTACTTAGTGCTAGATGCTGTTGAGCTGCTTGAATGCTGGAGCGGCATTCACCCAGGCAACTAAAGACTACTCCATTACATACCTGACTTGTAAATAGATGTCAGACTTTGGGGAAACAGAAGAGAATTACTTGTTGCAGAATTTGCAGCCTCTGACTAGTACTTTTATGGCTGCTCCAGTTCAATTTCTGGTCATGGTGACACCGAGGATCTTGATAGTGGAGGATTCAGCAATAGTAATGCTATTGAATGTCAAGGGGAGATGGTTAGATTCTCTCTTGTAGTAGATGGTTCCTGCCTGTCATTGAGGGTCAAGGGTCTGGGTTAGTGGGTAGTATGGTTTGCTGGGTTGGGGGGGTGGTGGTGGGGCAGTCAGGTAGTCAGTGGGGAAATGGTTTTTCTGTGGGGTGGGGGGGCGGCATTGGGTGATGGGGTGGATAAAATGATAAAATCGAACCCGGGTCTCTGGCGCTGTGAAACAACAGTGCTAACCATTGTATAACCATGCCGCCCGCATTGGCACAGGGGTTAGAACTGCTGCCTCACAGTACAAGGGACCTGGGTTCAATTCTAGCCTTGGGTGACTGTGTGTGTGCAGTTTGCATGTTCTCCCCATGTCTGGGTGGGTTTCCCCCAGATGCTGCAGTTTCCTCCCACAATCCAAAAGTGGATTGGCCATGCTAAATTCCCCTTCGTGTCCAAAATGCACATGTTAGGTGGATTAGCCATTATAAATGTGTGGGGTTACGATGATATGTCTGCTACATAGCACAGACCATTGCAGGAGCAAATACCCAGTGGCAGAGTGGCAACCAGGGGAACCCCCATCCCCACAGAATGCCCCCTAAGTCCTGCTCCTGCAGGCCCTACTCCCTTGACACACCCAATGCCTGGTGAACAGTGCCAAGATGTCCCCTCGGCATGGGCACTTTGCCCCTTGGGCAGTGCCAGGCATGGCCCAGCACTGCCAGGGTGCCAATGCCCAGGGGCACCAACCCTCTGCCTCCTGATCCCATGGGGAGCTAGTCTGAACCCTGCTGGAGTGAAATACTCCTGGCAGGGCGGGAGATGTTAGCAGGTCTGGTGAATTCAGTCCTGGTCCACTTAAAATAAGATTAAAAACAGATGCAAAGTACTTATTTTGTGTTCCTGCCGATTTCCAGCATGGCTCAGACGGCACCGGATAGCTGGCACTGGGAAATGCGTGCGTGGCGGGAAGGCATGCGTGAATCCTATGAATCGGCCAACATGCGATTGTCCCAGTCCGCAGAGCAAAAAAATTAGTGTGACAAGATGAGGGAATTGCCCCATACTCTCTTGAATTCTGTTAGCTCATATAATCATAGATCCATACAGCACAGAAGAGGCCCTTCAGCCCACTGCGTCCACACCGACACATTAGAAACACCTGAACTCAAATCTAATCCCATCACCCAGCCAGCACTTGGCCCATAGCCCTGAATGTTCAGGCTCTTTTTTCTAATAATGGCATCACTGGACTTCATCTCTAAAACACCATTACTGCCTTGCCGCTAACTCAGAATCTTGTAAACGATAACTTGTGTTCAACACAGAAGCAGACATACAATGAAACACATTGTGCCTCAGCACCATGCTAACCACTATAATCAAAGCCTCAAAGTTTTGAGCCTGAATCTATTAATAATCAATGCAAAACAACGTCAGACTCTGATTGGTGGAGACCCCTTGAGGTCAGAGGAAGGCAAAGCAGCCTGAACCAACAGTGAGCTTGCCTTGGATGCAAGGGCTGAGGTGGCGGTACAGTTGGTCATCAAGGGGAGTAGTGGGGTGATTCAATCAGACCAGCATGGGTGAGGAGGGCTGGTGGGCAATGAACCATGGGCAAAGGGGAGGCAAAGTAGCAGGCGAGGCAGCCAATGAGTGAGGCAGTGCATTTCCCAAGTTCACCTTCAAGCAGAGATGAGGTATGAGGTGTCAGCAGTCATTCAGGAGTACAATGGGATTATTTGACGAAGCCAGAAGGGCTGGGCAATGAGCCAAGGACAAGGCGAGGAGGCCAGATAGCCAGCCAGGCAGCCAGTGAGGTCATCAAGTGAGCAGGGGCAACTTGAACCCCAGGGTTGAGGAGGATAAAAAAGTCGGCTCTTTTGGAAAAAGAATTGGGTGAAATCAAGAAAAATCAGTCAATATGATCTGAAAAGGAGAAAAGCTATCTAAATTTGCATGGATTGCAAACAACTGGTGAAACAAGAAAATCTTATAAATATGTCCCTCTTTCATATTCTCTCATTCAAATTCTGTTTTTTAATAATGACCACTATTTGTTGGTCTGATATCATGGCTGTCATATAACCAGTAAGTAATCACCATCCCTCATCGCTTTTAATAGAGACCTTCAGAAAGTCTTTTTTGGACAAAGAACAGAATCCTGTCAGACAGTTGCCAGCAGAGCCACTTATACTGGACATGGACTCACTGGACTCCACTTGGAGTAATTGCTCCTGCACTGACCTGTGCTGTGCTGTGCTGCAGACATATCATCAGCATGGCGGTAGATCACCAAAAGTGAGAGTCTGCCTCTGGCTCAAGACCTGAACTTCATTATTAGAATTCATTGTAATTGTTTAATTTGTTGCCATAACTATAGTCAGGATCTTTCACAGACTCATCAAGAGTACTATAGTGCCATCAGAAACCTTAAGACTTCTGAATAAGTAAATTCCTCAAAGTTCTTCCAGAAACATTTCAAAATAAAGGGGAAAAAAAGCTTTTGGCATCATATCTGCAAGATATGGTTCATTCTAGATGCTTGATGGGGCTTAGTTGATTGTATGAAATAGATAGGTTTGCATGGTCTTAGTGTTAAGCTGGATTGTGTCTTTACTTCTATTATGTTCTTATTTAACCTGAGCTATGAAGTATGGTTAGCAACTGTGTAGTTATATATCATCAACACCAAATGCTGTGCATAATGTATACCATTTATTGTAAATCGTAATCAACAGAATTACTTCCCTCCCTGCAGTCCCATGCACATTTCTACAGTAACAGTTACTGAAGGCTGAATCTTGTCACATCGGGGGTGAACACCAAATTAGAAACTCAGAAGAGTGAGTGGCAGAATATAGGATCTGTTTTTCCTAAAGGTGGCAAATTAAGAAGCTGCCTCAAGGAGCCCGATTAAATTAAGGGTGGTTACCAACAGATCCTGTCATCTTCCTTGGACCTATCCATTCTTTATGGCTCTCTCTTTTATGATATAATAAACACCCAGGATTAAAGTTTATCTCAGACAGTCTTATTACAATGCCTTAAAGCTTTTTGAATTTTCTTTGAGACTTCAGTCTTGATGAATGCCAATCTCCCCGTAATTAAAGCATTGAAGTGTGCAGAAAAATTGGAAATAAGTTCAAGGGGACTACCAAACAGAATATGTTTTGGGATTCTTCCTTTGACTAATTGATAAGGATTAAAGCCCCCTACCATGTAAAAATAATTATAGCATGGACTACCTGGGCAGTTGTTAACTTGCGGTTTGGTTGATCAGCTAAGATCTTATGGAGCATATCATCAGTCACTGCTTGATTTCTGAGTATACTGCTGAAAGGGTTTTCAACTGCAGTGTTCATAACTACGATGTTCACATTTTCACACATGCTTAAACTTCATTTGTAAACTGCCCCCCCCCCGACCCCTGTATTGTCAGTCAGAAATTTAGCTGGTGCTTCCAAGTCTGGTCCCTTCCATTTCTCTCTGACTTTATTTACAAGTACCTTTTTGTCCTTACCATAAACTAATGTAGAAAAACTGAATCTGGTGTCATGTCTATGAAAGGTAAAATGGAAATGTTTCTGTCTTTGTTGCACACCTTAAAATCCATGACTTCCACTTCTTCCACTGTGTCAACAGAAGACTCACAATGGGATGTGACAGCATCCAATACTTTTTGCTCATCTCACATTTTACACCAGTCTTTTCAACGAGTCTTGAATGTCCACCATTCACAACACCTTCATCCTTCAGTAGGATTTTTATCTGTGATAAGAAGGGTGAGCAAATTGTGTAATTGTGGGACAATTTGCTTTCTTCTCGCAGATTCCTATCACCTGATGCCATTAGCACTTCTTTAATACTCTGATTAGAAATGTCAGGTTTTGTTCAGTGGATGCAATAATACCCTGTTGAATACGCATCAGATCTATTAACTTTCAACAATTGCTTTGTCATGTTCCGGGTCCAGTTTCATTTATGTATTTTTCATCAAAATATATCTCACCAGAGACTGTATCAGTTTTAATAATGTGGTTATTCCAGCTATTTTGCTTGGAATCACCACTCTTTCAAGTAACATCAATGTATTATCATTACCAGACCTGAAACAAGTGGAGCTTTCAGAATATTCCCTTTTTGAGGCAGTGTGTCGTAGCAGGCGGAAAAAGCAGCATTGAAGCTGTCGACCCCAGTGGTTGCTTTCTCTTAGTACTGAGAAACTTAGAAAAAAAAGTTAATAGATGGGCCCCACATCATCATGCTGGTGAGGCAGGCTCAGATTAAGCACACCTGACAGCAATTTAGGTTTCTAAAGATTAGGGTGTCATTTTGAAAAGCCACTCCAGTATACAAAAGTAAAAGTAGACAATAAACTTCCAGAATGGGTAAATAATTAGCAAATGAAGTTCACTACAGATAAATATGAGGCAGTACACTTTGGTAGGAAGAAGAAGGTTACTTATTACTCTGGAAGGTGTAAGTTCAGGTATCTTAGAGTAACAAAAGGATCTTGGAATACAAATAAATCAATCATTATAAGTTGAGCCATAGATTAGCAAGGATATAAAAAAAAACAAGTGTTAGGCTTTATTTCTAGAGTCAGATTGAAAAATGGGGTTTATCCTGTATCAAACTTTGATTAGATCACACTTGGTGTACTCCATGTAGTTCCGGTCACCAAATTATAAAAATAATTTACAGGCACTGGAACAGGTACAGGTATTTACGTGGATGTTGCCATCAATACATGGTTATACCCATCAGGAAAGATTTGATAAGCTGGATCTCTTTACTCCAAAGATGCTGAAGGATCATCTAATAAAAATCTTTACAATTATGAAAGGCTTGATATTGTGGTTAGAGAATATTTCCTCTTGTGGGGAAGAGCATGACTAAAGGCCATTACTATAAGATAGTCACCAAAAAATCGAACAGTGAATTCAGGGGAAATTTTTTTTATCCAATGAGTGGGAAGAAGGTGAAACTTGTTTCCACCGACGGTATAGATGTATTGAAAGGGAAGCTGGACAGGCATATAAGAGTGAAGGGAACAGATAGTTTTGATGGTAGATTTTGATGAGGAAAGCTATGAAGAATGTTGAGTGCAGTATAAGTCTTGACATGGCTGATAGGCCGTATGGCCTATTTCTATGCTGTATATCCTGCATAATCCTACATAATCCTATTCCAGATTCTATCTGTTGTCAATAATAAGCATTATAACATCACAACAAAACCTGATCTTCTTTTAAATTATTAAACAAATTTACTACGTAGCAAATGTTGCCATACTAGAAGTATATTGGGATAGATATTTCATCTAACAAGATTCATGTCCGCATCAGGACAGGAAAATCCAATGGATTGTATTTCTTTTTGGAGAGAAAATCCTGGCTTTTTAATTAGGAAATATATGTGGTGTGACAAGTCTGCCCACCATGAAGATGATCTCTTGATGCACCCAACTTTCCACCCCCAGCAATATTTGCACATACAGGCATTCTGGCATGGGGAATCAAACGCAGCTGAACTCATGAACAAGGAAGAGGCAGCCTCCAAATCGCCCTGAAACACGTGCAGTGTGTTGACAACATTTTTAATGCTAATTCTATGAATGACAGCACAGGACTGTCCAAGAGTAACTCTGAGCCCCTCTCCACTTTCACTTAAATGTTAGCACCAGAATCTTGGCATTCAGCATTCAAGCAGAGCAAAAGTGTGAATCAATGTGTATTTCCTTTCTCATTCGCGTAGATTTGCTCGTGTACAAGTAAGAATTTTTATGTAGTACTGGCCTATCCCCTGGTGAAGAGCAAAACATAGGAATGATGTAGAGCATCATATCTGTATTCCAAGAATACTTTTTTTGGTTCTATCTGCTAGAATAATTGTGATAGAGGCATACACTTCACTGCTCTATCTCCTTGAAACAAATTCACAATTTAACCAGTACTTCAACAAACAACACTAATTTCCTCCTTTTCTCCTCATCTCCTTATGAGCGTGAGTTAACAAAAAACAAGCGTCTTAAACGAAGATCTAAGTTTGTTCAATTCAATTACCTCTTATCGCACTCAACTTATCTTGCCAATACTTGGCATAAATATATAGCTTCCAGCCTTGTTTTGTTTTAAAGAAAAGGCTATCAAATACATAGTTAAACCAGTTATGAAGTCTGCATTGTGTAAGGGCATTTACTCAAGCATGTTGCCAGAAGAATGATAACGTAGAACAGTGAACATAGAAAAACTACAGCACAAACAAGCCCTTTGGCCCACAAGTTTTGCCGATCATATCCCTACCTAGTAGGCTTACCTATAACCCTCAATCCCATTAAGTCCCATGTACTCATCCAGACATCTCTTAAAAGACCCTAGCGAATTTGCCTCCACCACCACCGACAGCAGCCGATTCCACTCACATACCACCCTCTGAGTGAAAAACTTACTCCTGACATCTCCTCTGTACCTACTCCCCAGCACCTTAAACCTGTGTCCTCTCATAGCAACCATTTCAGCCCTGGGAAAAAGCATCTGAGAATCCATCCGATCAATACCTCTCAACATCTTATACACCTCTATCAGGTCACCTCTCATCCTTCATCTCTCCAAGGAGAAAAGACCGAGCTCCCTCAACCTATCCTCATAAGGCTTGCCACCCAATTAAGGCAACATCCTTGTAAATTTCCTCTGCGCCCTTTCAATAGCTTCCACATCCCTCCTGTAATGAGGCAACCAGAACCAAGCACAGTGCTCTAAGTGGGGTCTGACTAGGGTCTTATAAAGCTGCAGCATTATCTCCCGACTCCTAAACTCAATCCCTCGGTTGATAAAGGCCAGTACACCATACGCCTTCTTAACCACATCCTCTACCTGCAAGGCTGATTTAAGAGTCCTATGGACCCGGACCCCAAGGTCCTTCTGATCCTCTACACTGCCAGGGGTCTTATTCCTGATATTATATTCCTTCATCCCATTTGACCTGCCAAAATGGATCACTATACATTTATCCGGGTTGAAGTCCATCTGCCACTTCTCCACCCCGTCTTGCATCCTATCTATGTCACACTGCAACTTCTGACATCCCTTCAAACTATCCACAACACCAACCAACCTTCGTGTCGTCGGCAAACTTACCAACCCATCCCTCCATTTCCTCATCCAGGTCATTTATGAAAACTACAAACAGCAAGTGTCCCAGAACAGATCCCTGGGGTACTCCACTGGTGACCAACCTCCATGCAGAAAAAGACCCATCTACAACCACTCTCTGCCTTCTGCGAGCAAGCCAGTTCTGGATCCGCAAGGCAACAGCCCCTTGGATCCCATGCCCTCTCACTTTCTCAAGAAGTCTTGCATGGGGGACTTTATCGAACGCCTTGCTGAAGTCCAAATGAACCATATCTACCGCTCTTCCTTCGTCAATGTGTTTAGTCACATTCTCAAAGAACTCAACCAGGCTCATAAGGCACGATCTGCCTTTGACAAAGCCATGCTGATTACTTTTGAGCATACTAAGCTTCTCTAAATGTTCATAAATCCTGTCCCTCAGGATTTTCTCCATTAGCTTACCAACCACTGAGGTTAACTCACTGGTCGGTAATTTCCTGGGCTATCCCTATTCCCTTTCTTGAATATAGGAACCACATCCGCAATCCTCCAATCCTCCAGAACCTCTCCTGTCTCCATCGACGACGCAAAGATCATTGCCAAAGGCTTTGCGATCTCTTCCCTCGCCTCCCACAGTAACCTGGGGTACATCCCATCCGGACCCAGCGAATTATCTTTCTTGATGCTATTCAAAATTTCCAACACATCCTCTTTCTTAATGTCCACATACTTAATCTTTTCAGTCCGCCACAAGCCTGCAGTACAACCACCCAGATCTTCTTCCACCGTGAATACCGAAGTAAAGTATTCATTAAGCACCTCTGCTATTTCTACCAGTTCTGTACAAACTTTCCCACCTTCACATTTTATAGGTCCTATTCCTTCGCATCTCATCCTTTTACTCTTCACATATTTGTAGAACGCCTTCGGATTCTCCTTAATCTTACCTACCAAGGCCTTCTCATGGCCCCTTCTGGCTCTTCTAATGTCCTTAAGTTCCTTCCTACAAGCCGTATACTCCTCTAGATCCCTAACATTGCCTAGCTCTCTGAACCTTCTGTATGTTTTCCTTTTCTTTTTGACTAGAACAATGAAACTTTGTAACATATGCAACTATAACAATGAAACTTTGTTTGAAGCAGGTTAAGGCTAAAGCTGCTTTCCAAAAATCCTGAGCCCAAAACAAGACAGGACTGTTTCAAATATGTCACAGTGATCAAAAGTCAAAATCCTGACTTTTACTCATAAAAACAATATCTCTCTCTATTGCCTCTTCAAAACACTTTAATTTTCAGCAGCTCTTTCAGTCTTGCAAGAGGTGCTGGAATTACTTTGCGCAGTATATTCACACAGGATCTCTTAATTATCAGGTGGGAGTTTGAGGAATCCGATAACACATACTGAACATGGATAAATTGGCAATCGTGGATTTGATTATGCTCTAAATTCTCTACAACCAACTCATTGCTCTTCCTGAATACAATGTTGAGATTGGAAATTCCTTGCCTCTGAAAAACCTCAAAATTTAGAAAATTTCACAATATTAACAAAGCTGAAAAACACAGTACCTAAACTATGATTTAAGATAAATTATTCAAAGGTTTGAAATTGATAATTTTTCAATTTTATTTGATTTCTTACAAGATAGGGAAACAGTAGGAGTTTTCAACTTGCATTGCCAATGATAATAGTCAATAGCATTGCGATAGATACGTGCAGCAAAAAAAAATCATTCTGCCAGAAAAACTGCAGGCAACTACATCAGAAGAGTGAAATTTTCAGAAGAAGTATCTAATCCATAAAGTTTTAGCAAGAAAATGAGGCCCCCTATAAAATCTAAGACAATAAAATACCAAAGATTTCTAATTGGCAAGTTGCATAGCATTATGCTACTTTTAAAGCACGTTTTTCTGTTAGTGGATGAGAACTTGGTGGACCAATGCAGCAGTGATATGCATTGAATATATTCACCTATTCAACTCAAATAAAAATATACAACTCAAAAGTGGTCCTAAATAAAGGTTTTTGAATGCAGACATTGTTTCAAGACAGTGAAATTAGTTAAAGTTCTTTTTCGTTACATTGGATTTCAGGATGTTTAATGGTGTTTTGGGTTTAGACTTTGCAGTTCAGTTTGTTTTTTTAAAGTGTAAATTGAAACCTTTCTCATGTACAACATGAAAAAAGACTGCAGCTGAATGTGGAATTGTCATAACTTCAGCTGCAGCTGTACGCAATATTAAATCACTTGTAAGGAAATATAACAAATACAAAAGTACAAATTTCGTAGTGAATTATAATCTTTTGAAGACAGGTGTGAGGACTGATGGTAGAAGTTTTAATTACAGCAGTCCTGGCTATGCACCTTCAACAACTTTCACTCCAACTCCCCATCCCAAAATTGTGCTGCTTCAAGCATTTTGAAATATACTGTGGATCTTTCTCTTTGTTTTATTCTTTGTTCTTTGGCTATGTTTTCTCTTTCCCATAAATTTCAGGTACTTTTGTTCCACTGCTGAAATTCAGCTAAAGGTCTTTACCACTTTCTGCTCACATACTTGTGATTTTGACCATTCCTTGGATACATAAGTTCAAATAGAAAACTTAAAACAGCTTAAAATGAATGGATCTGAGGTGAGACAAATAAACCAGCAAAACAAAATGTGTTGCATGTTGTTAAGAACATAGAACATTACAGCGCGGAACAGGCCCTTCGGCCCACAATGTTGCGCCGACCAGTCTTATTTCTTAAAAAAAAACATTGACCCACTAATCTAAACCAATCCCTTTTCGTCCATAAACCTATCCACCAATCTCTTAAACGCCCCCAAACTAGGCGCATTTACAACTGCAGCAGGCAGGGCATTCCAGTCCCTCACCACCCTCTGGGTAAAGAACCTGCCCCTGACATCCGTGCTATAACTACCCCCCCTTAATTTAAAGCCATGCCCCCTCGTGCTAGCTTTCTCCATCCGAGGAAACAGGCTATCAACCATCCACCCTATCTAAACCTCTAATCATATATGTTTCTATTAGATCCCCTCTTAGCCGCCTTCTTTCCAGTGAAAACAACCCCAAATCCCTCAGTCTCTCCTCATAGGACCTCCCCTGCATACCAGGCAACATCCTGGTAAACCTCCTCTGCACCCTCTCCAAAGCCTCCACATCCTTCCTGTAATGTGGGGACCAGAACTGCACACAGTACTCCAAGTGCGGCCGCACCAGAGTTGTGTACAGTTGCAACATGACGCTGCGACTCCTAAATTCAATCCCCCTACCAATAAACGCCAAGACACCGTACGCCTTCTTAACAACCTTATCTACTTGATTCCCAACTTTCAGGGATCTATGTACACATACACCTAGATCCCTCTGCTCCTCCACTCTATTCAAAGTCCTCCCGTTAGCCCTATACTCAACACATCTGTTATTCCTACCGAAATGGATTACCTCACACTTCTCCGCATTAAACTCCATCCGCCACCTCGCGGCCCAGCTCTGCAACCTGTCCAAGTCACCCTGCGAACTTCGACACCCTTCCTCACAGTCTACCACACCTCTGACTTTGGTGTCATCAGCAAACTTACTAATCCACCCAACTATACCCTCATCCAGATCATTAATAAAGATTACAAACAGCAGTGGCCCCAAAACAGATCCCTGAGGCACACCACTCGTAACCGAACTCCATGATGAATAATTACCATCAACCACCACCCTCTGTCTCCTATCTGCTAACCAATTCCTGATCCAAGTACCTAAATTACCACCAATCCCATACATCTGCATTTTCTGCAGAAGCAAACCATGGTTAAGAGAAAATTGTCACTGAACAAGCCATATTCTCTAATAATTATATATGTGCAATATCCCTCTGTTGCTGAATTCCTACCCAATGTATATAGAAATTGAAATTAAGGCTATAGTATTAAGAGTAAGAAGCTATATTGTAAATTTTCAAACCATGTCATTTGCTGGTATTAAAGTCATCAAATGAAATACTTTCAATGTTTTCCCATTTATTTAGTTCTACAGGAGTTATGAAGGGGAAAATATTTCTCTAACAATTGTAACATGAGTGAGTTTTGTAAAACTGAAGTCATGCAATTTGTCTCTACTTTTGTTTCACAATGTATCAATTTCCAATTTTGATCAGAATAACTGGAATACTTGATCTCATGCAATTGTGGTAAAAATTCAAGAGAATGCCTTGGCAAATTGCCGTTTTAGTGCCAAGGGATCTCTACTCACTAACTTAATCTTCTAATACGTCATATAAAATCTTCCCTAACCAAAGTCTGCTTTTTTAATTCATTCATGGAATGTAGGCATCACTGGCTAGACCAGCATTTATTGCTCTTCCATGATTGCTCAAGAAGGTGGTGGTGAACAGGCTCCCTGAACTGCTACAGTCCATGTGGTATAGGTACTGTGCTGTTCGGGAGGGAGGACTTTTAACTCAGTAACAGTGAAAGAATGGCAACATGGTTCCAAGTCAGGCTGTGTGTCATTCTCATGCATCTGATGTCTTTGTCCTTCTGGATGATGGAGGTCACGGATTCAGAAGTTGCTCTTCCACTTCATTAATTGGTGGGAAAGGTTAGCAAATTTTTTCCGAATTATAATTAGAGGGTTGGTTTTCACTCAGTTCATGCCAGGTAGATGGACAATTAAAAATGGGCAGAATAGCTTCTCAGATTCCAAACATTTCCACCACTTGCGTTGAGCTGCAGGGCTTTAAAGGTGACATGCTCATAATTCTATGTAGATCAGGCTCCCTCTGGTCTGAGACTCTCCCACAAAGAGAAACAACTCCTCGGCATCAACCCAGTCAAACCCCCTGAGAAAATGTCTCATTAAGGTTGCTTCTCATTCTCCTAAATTCCAATAAGTTTTGCTAAATCTATACATGCCACTAGTTAGATTGCTACAGTCTAGAAAAAGTTCACTAGAATCATAGAATCCCTATGTATGGAAGGAGGGGTTCCAGACGTAGGCTAACCTACTCAATCTCTGCTCATAAGAAAATCCTTCCATCCCCATAACCTAGTGGCACCTAGGGTGTACCTAGCACTGCTGCCTTGGAACCACAGCGCCAGGGACCGGGTTCAATTCTGGCTTCAGGTGATTGTGCAAACTCCACACATTCTCCCCATGTCTATGTGGATTTCCTCCAGCTGCTCTGGCTTCCTCCCACACTCCAAAGATGTGGGAGTTAGGTGAATTGGCTATGCTAAATTGCCCCCTGGTGTCAGCAGGAATTACAAGGTAAATACATGTGGTTATGTGGATAGGGCCTGAGGGGGATTTGTTGTCAGTGCTTGATTGATGGGCCGAATGGCCTCCTTCTATGATTCTAGCGAACCTTTCCTAGACTGCTTCAAATGCTACTATATCTTTCCTTATATAAAGGAGGCCAAAACTGTTCACAGTAACCTAACTAGTGGCTGGTGTAGATTTAGCAAAACTTCCCTATTTTTATACTCCAGCCCTTTGAATAAACATTCAATTTGCCTTCCCTATTACCTCCTGAACTTGCTTGCTAGCTTTTTGTGATATATGCACGAGGATCCCCAAATCCCTCTGTGCTGCAATTTTCTGCAGTTTTTCTCCATTTAATTAATATTCAGCCCCTTTATTCTTCCTACCAAAGTGCATAACTTCACATTTTCCTACATTATACTCCACTCACCTAACCTGTCTATAGACCTTTGAGAACTCTGTGACATCTTCACCATTTGCCTTATCACTTATTTTTGTGTCATCTGCAAACTTGGCAATAGTACTATCACTTCCCTCTTCCAAGTCATTAATATATATTGCAAATTATTGTGATGCCAGCACTGATTTCTGCAGCACTCCACTATTTTGCCATCTTGAAAATGACCCTCATATCCCAACTCTCAGTCTTCCATCAGTTAACTAATCTTCTATTTATGCCAATATACTATCCCTAACACCATGGAGCCTTATCTTGTTAAGTAGCCTTTTATGTGGTATTTTACTGAATGTTGTTTGGAAATCCAAATATATTGGGGTGGTTTTCTGACTTTGTTGTGCCTGGCTCAGATACCAACCAATCCTAGAAAATAGCATGCATGAGAAAGGGCATGAAGCTGATGCATGAAACTGACTTGATTTAAGAACATAAGAACATAAGAAATAGGAGCAGGAGTAGGCCATCTAGCCCCTCGAGCCTGCCCCACCATTCAATAAGATCATGGCTGATCTGACGTGGCTCAGTTCCACTTTCCTGCCTTCTCCCCATAACCCTTAATCCCCTTGCCTATCAAAAACCTATCTACCTGCGTCTGAAATATATTTAGCAAGGCAGCCTCCACCACTTCAACGGGCAGAGAATTCCAGAGATTCACCACCCTTTGAGTGAAGAAGTTCCTCCTCAACTCCGTTCTAAACTGCCTCCCCCTTATCTTGAGGCTGTGCCCTCTAGTCCTTCTGTCCTTTCTGAGCGGGAAGAGCCTCTCCACCTCTATGCTATCCATCCCATTCATCATCTTATACGTCTCAATGAGATCTCCCCTCATTCTTCTAAACTCTAACGAGTACAAGCCTAGTTTATTCAGCCTCTCCTCATAGCTCAACCCCTTCAACTCCAGTATCAGCGTAGTGAACCTCCTCTGCACTCCCTCCAAGGCCAAAATATCCTTGCGTAAATGCGGCGACCAAAACTGCACACAGTACTCCAGCTGCGGCCTCACCAGTGCCCTGTACAGTTGCAGCAAGACCTCCCTACTTTTATATTCAATCCCCCTCGCTATGAAGGCCAGCATCCCATTCGCCTTCCTGACCACCTGCAGGCTGGGTTTTTGCGACTCATGCACAAGGACCCCGAGGTCCCTCTGCACCATAGCATGCTGCAGTTTTTCGCCATGTAAGTAATAGTCCTTCCTACCATTATTCCTACCAAAGTGGACAACTTCACACTTGCCAACATTAAATTCCATTTGCCAGTTCCTGGCCCATTCTCCCAGCCTATCTAAATCCCTCTGCAGACTTTCCACACCCTCCGCACAATTTGCCGTTCCACCAATTTTGGTGTCATCAGCGAATTTCGACACCATACACTTGGTTCCCTCCTCCAGATCATCTATATAAATGGTAAATAGCTGAGGCCCCAGCACCGATCCCTGGGGCACTCCACTAGTTACCAACCGCCAATCTGAATAGCACCCATTGACCCCAACTCTCTGCCTCCTATTTGACAGCCAATCCCCTATCCACGCTAACACCCTACCCCCAACTCCATGCCCCCTAACCTTCTGTAATAACCTCTTGTGCGGCACCTTATCAAACGCCTTCTGAAAATCAAGAAAGACCACATCCACCAGTTCTCCTCTATCCACCGCACTAGACACATCCTCATAGAATTCCAATAAATTCGTCAGACACGACTTCCCCTTAACGAAACTGTGCTGCGTCTGCTGTATCAAACAATTCTCCTCAAGATGCCTCGCTATTTTCTCCTTGATTACGGATTCAAGCATTTTACCTACAACAGACGTTAAACTAACCGGCCTATAATTCCCTGCCTTTTGCCTGCTACCCTTCTTAAACAACAGCGTAACATTAGCCGTTTTCCAATCTTCCGGCACTTCCCCGGAATCCAGCGAGGTGGAGTTGAGGAAGAACTTCTTCACTCAAAGGGTGGTGAATCTTTGGAATTCTCTGCCTGTTGAAGTGGTGGAGGCTACCTCGCTAAATATTTTTAAGACGTGGGTTGATGAGTTTTTGATAAGAGAGGGGATTAAGGGTTATGGGGAGAGGGCGGGAATGTGGAACTGAGCCACGACAGATCAGCCATGATCTTATTGAATGGCGGGGCAGGCTCGAAGGGCTAGATGGCCTACTCCTGCTCCTATTTCTAATGTTCTTATGTTATGTTCATCCACTATCACCTCCGCCATTTCTTTCAGAACCCTTGGATCCATTCCATCCGGTCCTGGGGACTTGTCCGCAGTCAGTCCCTCCAGTCTGTCGAGCACTGCCTCTCTAGTAACAATAATGTCATTCAGGCCCTCCACTCCTACCATTTTTCCATTGCTAACACCCGGCAAACTATTCATGTCCTCCTCCGTGAAGACCGAAGCAAAAAAGTTATTCAAGGCCTCAGCCATTTCCTCATCCCCCACCACTAAGTCCCCCCTCTCATCCTCTAAGGGTCCAACGTTCACCCTAGCCAGCCTCTTAAGAACATAAGAAATAGGAGCAGGAGTAGGCCATCTGGCCCTTCGAACCTGCCCCGCCATTCAATAAGATCATGGCTGATCTGTCGTGGCTCAGTTCCACATTCCCGCCCTCTCCCCATAACCCTTAATCCCCTCTCTTATCAAAAACCCATCAACCCACGTCTTAAAAATATTTAGCGAGGCAGCCTCCACCACTTCAACGGGCAGAGAATTCCAGAGATTCACCACCCTTTCAGTGAAGAAGTTCTTCCTCAACTCCGTTCTAAACCGCGCCCCCTTTATCTTGAGGCTGTGCCCCCTAGTCCTACTGTCCTTTCTCAGCGGGAAGAGTCTCTCCACCTCTATCCTATCCATCCCATTCATCATCTTATACGTCTCAATGAGATCTCCCCTCATTCTTCTAAACTCTAACGAGTATAAGCCTAGTTTATTCAGCCTCTCCTCATAGCTCAACCCCCTCAATTCCGGCATCAGCCTAGTAAACCTCCTCTGCACTCCCTCCAAGGCCAAAATATCCTTGCATAAGTAATAGTGGGGACTAGATATTAAAAGTAAAAAAAATCTGGATTAATTTTAACATGAGAATATAGATAATAGATACAGTACTTTATAGAGCTACAATATGGCAATTTAACCATAAAAGTCAGTAAATCATGAGAAGATGCATCACACTGTTTAGTTTTGCATGCCACTCATTATTATTAACTCGGTTGCATCCGTCATGCTTGATACCTCAAAAACTAATGCAATGAGAATTCTCAGTTCATAAAGTAAGTGGACTGGCTATGATACTAATTTAAAAATCTTTTCAATAAATTCTCAACCATAGTGTAGAATCACATTTTGCAAATTAGAGACAATATTCTATTACAGCCAATTCTTGCTGATCTTCTTTTGTACTTCACCCTCCAATAGTGACAAGACATTCTTGGTCCCATAGTCTGGAATTCTCTCCCTAAATCTCTCCAACTTGTCCCCAACAATTTTCCTCAGCGCATATCTTTTCAAATGTGCCTTAAATCACCAACCTAAATTTTCTTGGTTACTTCTCAGCACCCATTTTTGAAAGCAACTTGAAACTTTAATACAATGCAAGTTGTTGCTGAATTCCTTATTATATGTTTATAAAAACTCTTACTATCCTTTTTTATATTTAGCACTAGCCCAGCTTCATAGTTTATCCTTCCTTTCTTTATCAACTTCTTCGTCATTCTTTGTTGATATTTAAACCTCTCACAATCCTCTTCTCGCCCACTACTCTTAGCCACTCTAAACGCATCCGCTTTTAATTTAATACTCTCCTTTACCTCCTTCGTTATCCACAGCTGATTATCTCTCCTCCTACGACCCTTTTTAACCATCGGAATAAATTTCTGCTGAGGACCAAGGAAGATCTCCTTAAAGATCCTCCACTGTTCCTCAGCAGACCTACCTTCCAATGTGCTCCCCCAATCAACATTTGCCAATTCCTCCCTCATCCTATCGTACTCCCCTCTGTTCAAACAAAGGACACAGGTCCGGGAACCCACTTTCTCCTCCTCCATCTGCATCAGAAACTCCACCATACAATGATCACTCTTCCCAAGAGGATCCTTCACCACAAGGTCCCTAATTCTACCTGCCTCATTACATAACACCAGATCCAAGATAGCTCGCTCCCTCGTCGGCTCCAACACACACTGTTCAAGGAAACTATCCCGGCAGCATTCCAAGAACTCTTCCTCAAGCCCACCTCGTCCAACATGGGTCGACCAATCAATATGTAGATTTCAATTTCATAAATGAGCTTGGCACGAGATTGTCTCCCCCTTTCAGAATGTTCCCAGCTCTCCGGTGGGATATCACATGGACATGAATCAGCATTGGTCTCCATTAGTATTGCACAGACAGAAAGAGCTGTGAGGAACAGCTTATAAAGTGCTGTGGGTCAGATTTTAGTGAGCAAATTCACAAACATCGTGACCATCGTACAAATTAGTACTGAGGACCAAAAGGTAGACAGCCCACTCAGCAACTGTTCACTTGCTAACTATATTTCACTGTCAATCTTTTAGGATGGAGGCTGTCACAAAATTGTGCTATTTGCTTGAGACTAACATTCAGATAAGAGCTACCATGAGGACAGCACTACTCATAATGCAGCTTTGAATTTTTATGTGAGATATTGCTGAGATTTGCCATATTAGTCAGTTTTTAATCAAGTGCAACATAAAACAAGTCACAAGCATTGTTTACCAGAAGAAATATTGTTCTATGTTTCCCCGTTGAAAGCAAACAATAGCACACAAGGGTACATTATTTTCACCAAGTGGCAGGCTTTCTAAAACTGTTTCATTGATGGCTGTCAAGTAGCCCTCAAGAACCTAACAACCTCCATTATGAATAGAAAGGTTTTCAGTCAAATCAATGAAACAAAATAATACAAGTTAATCTAAGATGAGATATCAGTTCGTTGTGCATATATTATTTGTAACAGCAGGCAGATTGTTCTAGGACCAATGTTAGTTCCTGGAATCAGCATAACTGAAGATCCCTTCCAACAGAATTGGAGCAAACTTATTATTTGAATCCACCAGAATTCTGATACAACAGAGTCACTGGGTAGATCAGAAGGTTTATCATCCTACAACCCTAAAAAGTTCTGAATTTTCATGCCTCTGACTATATCAGAATGGAGGTGGGGCAAAATTTTAAAATGATGCACAAGATTTACTTCTGGGATTCCCTTCCATGTGTAGGATAAGAATGTGTATTATGAACCTGCACTCCTGATGGGCCAGCTATAATTTGGGGGTTGCCATCTCCTAGCCACCACCTAACCATTTTCATGGAGTCAGGCCAACTTCTTCATGACTCATGGCCCTTCATAGGAGTTGTGAACCATAGTCTAGACTAGCACATATTTGATAAGTCATGTTAAAAGGCCTTACCCATGCCCCACAACCATCCCCAATGACCCCTCATACCCTCCATCCCAATTGAAGCTTTCACCTAGCCAAAATGGCCCTTCCTACCATCCATGCCCGCCATCCACTCCAATGGTTCCCTCCTATGCTTTCCATGCTTATTTACCCAGTATGCACTCTGTACAGAATTAATGAACCTGACAGTAATAATGATGTGTAAAATTGCTTAAAACCATCCATTCATAATTTATAACCCTAATAAAATGTCAGTCACCAGACCTTTAAGTATCAATAACAGAAGCTATGAACACCTGAAATCTCTATCTTGTACAAATTAACATTTAGCCATTGACAGAAAAATAGCTTATTATTCACTTCATAAAGGTGTCAGTCAGGCAAGGTTTTCCCTTTTCCCCAGCTGTGTCAACAATATAAAATGTTTTATGGGAGCACAGGCTCTCAGTCAAGCTCCATTTGTCTCCTGTCACTGAACTAAGTTTGGATCCAGTTTGCTTCTTGCCTTTCAATCCCATAGCCTTTTACTTTTCTGAACAGTCTGCCATTTATCACTTTGTCAAACATCTTGTTAATATCCATGCAGACTACATCAATGACTCTCTTACAGATATTGCCTCAAAAAAGACAGACAACTCGGTCAGACAAGACCTTCCCTTAACGAATCCATGTTGACTATCCTTGATTAATTTGTGCATAATTAAATGAAGATAATCTTTCTCCTAGCAGATAGGCTGCACCTCTGCCTTCAAAGAAGGGCTCCCTCTGGCTCAAATCCTGTATGAATAACACTCACTCACTCACCTCTTCCAACAGACATATTTAAGAAGAGGAAAATTCTTCCCATTTCTCCTTGGCTCTACTTTGCCTGGCTAAATAGAGTGACATTGTTTCAGTGGTATTTGGCTCATTCCTTAAGAGAAGTTGAGGATCTGAAAGGAACGTTGTTGGGACAACCTGGAATGATCAGGTGAAGAAGGGAAACAATTCAGGACGATCATTAAATGCATGGAGGAGCAGGACTAGAAAATTGTGGATTGAAATGGGGAATAGGAGGATATCCAATCGCTGTGGAGCTTAACAGGCTTGTTTTATGGGCTATGGGGGAGAAACATTCCTCCTCCCCCTGATTTACAAGCAATACTGGAAAAGCACTTAACTATCACTTGCAGCAGTCCCTACTTCCCTTTAGCTATTGGGTTTCTCAGGGCCCAGGAAAACTGGCCAGCATTAAAGCTGGAAAAAGAAACAAAATTGAGGCATGTAGCCTTATTAATATATTTAAATAATGGACGTTCCTCTCAACAACAGATAGGTTGTATTGGCTCAACACAACCTTCCACTGTTAAAACCAGACGTGGGCAAATTAGAAAGTTTAACATTTTTTACGTTTTCACTTTCCACCCAACCAAACCCATCAGTTTTGGGAAGTTATAATTTCTGTCAAAGTGGCAAAGGGCTAAAATAAATAAAAATTGAATGTCACAATTGCCTTTTTAAAATCTTAGGTTTGATGAGGCTGTCTGATTTACAGTAATGAGGCTAATCCATTATGGGCAGGGTTAAGGGAGATTTGGCAACTTTTTTTGTTGCTTTCTTTCTCGTTTGCAATAGAGACTCCAGGCTGTGTACACTTATATATACAGCACAGAGGAATACATAATAAAAACAGAAAGTGCTGGAAGTATGCAGCAGCATATGTGGAGGGAGAAATAGAGTTACAGTTTTGAGTTTGTAACTCTATTTACAGATCTTCTTCAGAACAGAAGGTAGAAATGTGCTGGGTTTTATATGTTGTAATGGTTGTGGGTGAAGAAACAAAGTATTTGTCCAGAGTGAGTATGAATGGAAGAATAATAAACAACTCGGACTGAAAGTAAAACACGAAAAACAGACTGGCAGATGGGAAAAGAAAAATTGAATTAAGGAACAGAGTTCATGGTCTGAAATTTTGTACTAAATGTTGAGGCCAGAAGTCTGTAAAGTGCCTAATTAGAAGAGGAGATGCTGTTCTTCGAGCTTGCATTGAACTTTACCGGAACACGGAAGCAGGCCAAAGACAGTATGTGAGCATGCACGAAAGGTGATGAATTAAAATGGCATGCAACTAGAAGCTCAGTGTCACGCTTTTGGATTACACAACTGAGGTTATTTAGAATGTCAGAAATGCACTGTTGTTATTTTTTCATGTGACAAAGAATGAAGATGTGATTGTAAAGGTCATTATTTGTCTATTCACGTATTTTCTTATATTTGTCTAGGTAGCATAGAAGTTTGAATTGTATTTTCATTTCCTGGACTTATGTTTGCATGAGGTCCCTAGATCAATGAGACTAACATCTTTTTTGCCAATTGGAGAGCTCAATGTATCTATAGTTTTTGCACTATGGTATGTTAGGAATATGCTAACAGACTTTCCAATTAAATCCTAATTTGATGTCAATTATTCAATAGAAGTCACTGATATATAAAGGGCTACAGGTAGCATTGGGTGTTGGTGAAGAATTGTATGTGGAGTTGGATCAAAGAAATAAAGGTAGTTTATGAAGAAGCAGAACTCGTGTCTCCTTTACAGGTCTGCAAGCTAGAGGCTCAAACAAAATAAACTATTATTTATAATTAGCTATTTCACTGAGATAGACTGGAAGAAATAGGAACATATACCCATTAAGTCTGTTCTGCCATTCATTACACTTGTTTGATTTGATTTATTATCACATGTACTAACAAACAGTGAAAAGTATTGTTTCTTGTATGCTGTACAGACAAAGCATACCATTCACAGAGAAGGAAAAGAGAGTGTGCAGGATGTAGTGTTACAGTCATAGCTAGGGTGTAGAGAAAGATCAACATAATGCAAGGTAAATCCATTCAAAATTCCGACAGCAGCAGGGAAGCTGCTGCTCTCGAGTCAGTTGATACTTTTTCCCAACAGAAGAAGGGGGAAGAGCGAATGTCCAGGGTGCGTGGGATCCTTAATTACGCCGGCTGCTTTGCCAAGGCAGCGGGAAGTGTAGACAGAGTCAATGGATGGGAGGCTCGCTTGCGTGATGAATTGGGCTACATTCACGACATCTTGTAGTTCCTTGTGGTCTTGGGCAAAGCAGAAGCCATACTAAGCTGTGATACAACCAGAAAGAATGTTTTCTATGATGCATCTGTAAAGGTTGATGAGAGTCGTAGCTAACATGGCAAATTTCCTTAGTCTTCTGAGAAAGTAGAGGTGTTGGTGGGCTTTCTTAAATATAGTGTTGGTAATGGGAGGACCAGGACGGTTATTGCTGAGCTGGACACCTAAAAACTTGGAGCTCTCGACCCTTTCCATTTCATCCCTGTTGATGGAGACAGGGGCATGTTCTCCTTTACACTTCCTGAAGTCAATGAGAATCTCCTTCGTTTTGAGGCAGAGATTATTGCTGCCGCACCAGTTCACCAGATCTCTTTCTCATTCCTGTACTTTGTCTCTTTGTTTGAGATCTGACCCACTACAATGATGTCACCAGCAAGCTTGAAAATCAAATTGGAGGGGAATTTGGCCACACAGTCTTAGATGTATAAGTGTGAGGTGATTCATTTTGGTAGGACAAACTTGAATGCGGATTGCAGGGTCAACAGCAGGGTTCTGAGGAATGTGGAGGAGCAGAGAGATCTTGGGGTTCATATCCACAGATCTCTGAAGGTTGCCGCTCAAGTGGATAGAGCCATGAAGAAGGCTTATAGTGTATTAGCGTTTATTAATGGGGAGTTTGAGTTTAAGAGTTGTGGGTTTATGTTGCAACTATACTGGACCTTGGTGAGACCACATTTGGAACATTGTGTGCAGTTCTGGTCACCTTACTATAAGAAAGATGTGGAAGCATTGGAGAGAATGCAGAGGAGATTTACCAGGATGTTGCCTGGTTTGGAGGGTAGGTCTTATGAGGAAAGGATGAGGAGGCTGCGGCTTTTCTTTTTAGAACGGAGGACGATGAGAGGTGACGTAATAGAGATTTATAAGATGATGCGGGGATAGATAGAGTGGATGAGCAGAGACTATTTCCTCGGGTGGATGTAGCTGTTACTAGGGGGCATAACTATAAGGTTCATAGTGGGAGATATAGGAGGGATGTCCGAGGTAGATTCTTTACTCAGAGTGGTTGGGGTGTGGAATGCACTGCCTGCTGTGATAGTGGAGTCAGACACTTTAGGAACTTTCAGGCAGTTATTGGATAGGCACATGGAGCACACCAGAATGATAGGGAGTGGGATAGCTTGATCTTGGGTTTGGACATAGCTCGGCACAACATCGAGGGCCAAAAGGGCCTGTACTGTGCTGTAATGTTCTAGTTTCTATGTGTATTAGGAGTATAGTAGGGGGCTGAGAACACAGCCTTGTGGGGCACCGGTGATGAGGATGATCACGGAGGTGGTGTTGTTGCCTATCCTTACTGATTGAGGGCTCTGAGTTAGGAAGTTCAGGATCCTGTCACAGAGGGAGGTGCCAAGGCCTAGGCCACAAAGTTTGGAGATTAGTTTTGAAGGAATAATGGTGTTGAAGGCTGAGCTGTAGTTAATAAATAGGAGTCCGACTGGACTCGTGGCTGATCTTCGGATTCAACTCCATTTCTCACATTCTTTAATTCTCTGAGATCAAAAATCTGTTAAGTCCAGCCTTAAATGTATTAATCATGGAGAATCCACAACCCTCTAAACGTAGAGAACAGCAAAGATTCATAAACCACTGAAGTAATTTCTCCTCACCTCAAGTCCCAAATGATCTGCCCCTTATTGCGAGACTGTGCTCCGTTTTATTTTCTCTGACCTGTGGAAACAATCCCTCAGCCTCTACCCTATCAAGCCCCTTCAGAATTTTGTGGATTTTAATGAGATTATCTCTCTGAAGAATTGGTATTTGAGATATAAAAAGATCGTACTGCTGCAATGATATCCATGGCAACTAGGAATGGCAATAAATCCTGGCCTATCCAATGACACCCCCATCCCGTAAATCAATTTTTAAAAAATGGCATATGCCAAAATCCTTTGCAATTAGAATATTCTGACACAATAGCAGGTTTCCTACACAAGAAAATTCAAGTCACTCAAGCTTGAAAATTTGCAGTATCATCCTCAGTTCCTGGGCACGGAGGACTGGTCGTAGCTGATTCCCAATTCAAGCAGGAGTCTTTTCCAGTCCTTCGGACCCAGTAACTTTAAAATATTGAGACCGACTAGAGGTCACTATAGACATTGTGCATAAAAATTGAAGGAATCAGCAGTGTCTTTACAGGCAAGGAGAAAAAGCTGGCGTTAAAGATCTCCACAGTAGAGAATACTCCACTCAATGTGGGTTCACACAATTTGCTGGGAGGGCTGATGAATGTGCCAATTCTGCATACCCGAATTGGCAAAATGTTCTATTCTCATCACTGACAAGCACTAAAATTACAATGCAAACCAAGAAAAAAAATTACACCATAGTTATATAGTTTAATTTTTTTAAAATTTTGAAGATGAATAGTGAGCATTCACGCACTTTATCAATGATTAAAAATAATAGGGTAACTATTAGTTGACTGCACAGTGCAAAATAATAGAGGAAAATATATCTATTGCAGTTAACACCTACGCAGTTTATTATTATATCCAGATACATAATCTAGCTTCTCCTTAATACTTGTTCACTGAAGTGCAGAGGAAACTGAATCTATGCCCCATCATTCTATCAATTCCAATGTTGCTAGCTTATGACCATTTATTGTTTCATTTCTTTAAGTTCATCATATATTGATACCATGTTATTGCAGAAGGAATATGTTTGAATCACTCAATTAGTTCACCAATAGTCTACAATTTTTAAGTTTAAAAGTTTAGTTACTAATCACAAGTAAGGTTTACCTTAACATTACAATGAAGTTATTGTGAAATTTCCCTAGTCGTCACTCTCCAGTGCAATTCAAAGCCATCACAAAGTGAGTACAAAATCATATGGATTAGGATGTTCAAAATTTGATTTCTACTATTTTCTCAATTGACTAATCTCACTGGTGCTTTTAGTTACTATTCAGTGACCCTTGTAGTACAGTGAATGTTTGGGAACATTGTGAAAAGTTAATCATACTGTGCTGTAATTACAATATATAAAGAATGAACTTGCATCTACATTGTGTTTTTTTTTCAGAATTTCAGGATGTCCAAAGCACTGCAGAGTAAAGCATGTATTTTTGAATCATTGGATGAGGTTTGGAGGGCCCATTATGGCTGCTAAATCTCTCTCTCAAGAGCGGTAACAGGATTATTGTCAACGAGTTCTCAGTTTGAAATCTTTCCCACGCCCCCGCCAGCAATATAATCAGGTTCATGTCCAGAAAGGAAGTGAGCTTGATTTGCATGGCTTGAAATGAATTTAAACATAATTAAATGGCTTTATGCCCCATGGAATGTTTCACCTGATGAAAGTACTGGTTTTTCCAGTATGTTTTTCAAATTTGATAACCAGTTGTGTTGACCGTTAGGGGGCACAGCCAAGGGGGTTGACCTCCTCGCTTGGAGATGGAGGAGGAATCCCCTTATGTGTGGTGGGAGAGGGGAAGTGCATGGCAACGACAGCACTGGGGACGGAGTTTATTCTTTTCACAGACTTGGACAGATGCAAACTTGTCATGAGGTGGTGCCAACCTCTGTCAGAGGACAGTACGAAGTCTCACAACACCAGGTTAAAGTCCAACAGGTTTATTTGGTAGCCAAAGCCACTCGCTTTCAGAGCGTTGCCTCTTTGTCAGGTAAGTGGAAGTTCTGTTCACAAATAAAATAATGGTTGGAATGTGAGTCTTCACAGGTAATCAAGTCTTAAAGGTACAGACAACGTGAGTGGAGAGAGTATTAAGCACAGGTTAAAGAGGTGTATGTCGTCTCCAGACAGGACAGTTAGTGAGATTTTGCAAGCCCAGGCAAGTCATGGGGGTTACAGATAGTGTGACCTGAACCAAAGTCCCGGTTGAGGCCGTCCGCTGTATGAGGAACTTGGCTATCAGCCTCTGCTCAGCGACATTGCATTGTCATGTGTCACAAAGGCTGCCTTGGAGAATGCTTACCCGAAGATCAGAGGCTGGATGTCCATGACCGCTGAAGTGTTCCCCAACTTGCCTGGCGATTGTCAAGCGGTGTTCATTCATCCGTTGTCATAGCATGTGCATGGTCTCCCCAACGTACCATGCCTCGGGACATCCTTTCCTGCAGCATATCAGGTAGACAACATTGGCCAAGTTTCAAGAATGTGTACCATGTTCCTAGTGGATAGTGTTCTCACGTGAGATGATGGCATCCATGTTGATAATCCGGCACATCTTGCAGAGGTTGCTGTGGCAGGGTTGTGTGGCATCGTCGTCATTGTTCTCCTGAAGGCTGGGTAGTTTGCTGCGGATAATGGTCTGTTTGAGGTTGTGCGGTTGTTTGAAGGCAAGAAGTGAGGGTGTGGGGATGGCCTTGGCGAGATGTTCGTCTTCATCAATGACATGTTGAAGGCTCCAGAGAAGATGTTGCAGCTTCTCCGCTATTCTCCAGTACAGGGAAGTACTGGACGATGAAGAGTACTCTGTCTGCTGTGTCCCATGTTTGTCTTCTGTGGAGGTCAGCGTGGTTTTTTGCTGTGGCACGTCGGAACTGTCGATCGATGAGTCGAATGCCATATCCTGTTCTTATGAGGGCATCTTTCAGCATCTGGAGTCTGTTGCAATCCTTTTCTTCTGAGCAGATCCTGTGTATATGGAAGGCTTGTTCGTTGAGGATGGCTTCTTTAGCATGTTTAGGGTGAAAGCTGGAGAAGTGCAGTATTGAGGTTATCCATGGGCTTGCGGTACAGTGAAGTGCTGAGGTGACCATCCTTGATGGAGATGACGTGTCCAACAATGCAACCGATTCTAGAGAGTAGTCCACGGTGAGTCTGATGGTGGATTGGAACTTGTTGATGTCATCATATAGTTGTTTCAGTGATTGTTCACCAAGAGTCCAAAGGAAGAAAATGTCATCGATGTATCCAGTGTATAGCATCAGTTGAAGGTCCTGTGCGGTGAAAAGGTCTTGTTCGAACCTATGCATGAAGATGTTGGCACATTGCGGTGCAAACTTAGTCCCCATGGCTGTTCTGTGTGTCTAGATGAAGAATTGGCTGTTGAAGGTGAAGATGTTGTGGTCCAGGATGAAGCGGATGAGTTAAAATTGCATCTGGAAACTGGCAGTTGTTGGCGATGAGTAATGAGGCAGTTGCAGCAATGCCATCGTCATGAGGTATGCTGGTGTAGAGTGCTGAGACATCCATTGTGACAAGGGGTGCTCCTGGTTCAACTACTCACTTCTTGCCTTCAAACAACCGCACAACCTCAAACAGACCATTGTCCGCAGCAAACTACCCAGCCTTCAGGAGAACAATGACCACAACACCACACAATCCTGCCACAGCAACCTCTGCAAGACGCGCTGGATCATCGACAAGGATGCCATCGTCTCATGTGAGAACACCATCCACCAGGTACACAGTACATACTCTTGCAAATTGGCCAACATTGTCTATCTGATACGCAGAAGAAAGAGTGTCCTGAGGCATGGTACATTGGGAAGACCATGCAGACACTACGACAACAGATGAATAAACACTGCTCGACAATCACCAGGCAAGAGTGTCCTCTTCCTATTGGGGAACACTTCAGCAGTCACGGGCATTTGGCCTCTGATCTTTGGGAGGCATTCTCCAAGGCGGCCTTTGCGATACACGACAACGCAGAGTCGCTGAACAGAAACTGATAGCCAAGTTCCACACGCAAGGACAGCCTCAACTGGGATCTTGGGTTCATGTCATACTTTCTGTAACCCCCATGACTTGCCTGGGCTTGCAAAACCTCACTAATTGTCCTGTCTGGAGACAATACACATCTTTTTAACCTGTGCTTAATGCTCTTTCCACTCACATTGTTTGTACCTTTAAGACTTGATTACCTGTAAAGACTCATGTTCCAACCATTATTTTGTAAATTGAGTTTGAGTTTGTGTCTTTATATGTCCTGTTTGTGAACAGAATTGCCATTTTACCTGACGAAGGAGCAGCGCTCCGAAAGCTAGTGGCTTTTGCTACCAAATAAACCTGTTGGACTTTAACCTGGTGTTGTGAGAATTCTTACTGCAATAAAGAAAAGCAGTAGTCAATTTGCACAGTTTCCTACGACAAATAATGAGATAATGATAGATAATGACAGATAAATAATTCTCTCACTCCTCTTCATTAGTACCATGGGGTTTTTTATGTCCAGCTGAGAAAGAATCTGGCGCCTTGGTTACGCCTCATCCAAAAGAGTGACTCTTTGTAGTGCAGCATTCCCTCAGTACTGCATTAGATTATGCGTTCACATATTTGGGGCTTCGGAATTCAAGGTAAGAATGCTACCATTGAGGTAATCATTGTCTAAGTTCACACATTGGGTGGGATTTTCCTAAAAAAATTATAAGTGCCAAGTTCACAAAAGCTGGAGTAAATCCTGTTAGTTAATTCAGCTGGATTCTCAAAACGAATCTCCCACAGTCTGTGCATCACAGAGTGCATTAGCATGAATCCTGTTAGAAATCAGTGGGTAGGACATGTTTATTAATTTTCACAGATTTTGCATCCTCTCTCCTTGCTGTTAACAAAAAGTCTTTGATTTCTACAATCATCCGAGGCATGCTTGCAATGAGTCCAGCGGCGGGAGTCCCCCCCACCGTAGTCTTTTGAGGGAGATACAGTAGAATTGATGGCGCCTCTAGACCAACAGCTCATTAAGAATCAGCATCTTCAGGGTGGAAAGAATTAAAGAGGGAAAATACTTACATAATAGAATAATTTCATGTCATTTTTTTAAAAAAATGATATTATTCTATGTAAATATTTTCCCTCTTTAATTCTTTTTACTTGGCTATTAACATGGTGTCAACCATTTTAAAAAAAAAACAAGGTTGATACCATGTTAATAGCCAAATAAAAAATTGTAGCTTTCCATTTAGATTAAACTGTCTAAGAAAGGTAAAGGCAGAGTTCTAGTTAGCCATGACATTGGATCGAGGACAGCGAGCAACTTTCAGACAGCATAGATAGCTGTAACTGGAAACTAAACTAAATTACAATGCAGACATCATTTGCTATGTTAGCGTGCAAGAATCTTATCTTTAAAATTCTAGGTAATAGTATTGTTAATCAGGTGATATGACGAACTGAGCAGAAGTCACAACAAACTTACAGAACACTGCCTCTTCATCAGCTGACTGTAGAGTTGGGTTCACAAACATGGCATATATAGACACAGACCCAATTACAAGATAATGGTTGGAATGCGAATCGCAACAGGAAATCAAGTCTTTACAGGCACAGACAATGCTAGTGGAGAGAGGGTTAAGCACAGGTAAAGAGGTGTGAATTGTCTCAAGCCAGGACAATTAGTAAGATTCTGTGAGGTTAGGCAAGTCGTGGGGGTTACAGGTTGTGTGATATGAATCCTGACATGAATCTTGCTAACTGTCCTGGCTTGATTCAATTCACACATCTTTAATCTATGCTTAACCTTCTCTTCACTTCACCTGTAAAGACTTGATTACCTGTTGGGACTCGCATTCCAACCATTATCTTGTAATTGGGTCTGTGTCTATATATGCCTTGTTTGTGAACCCCACTCTACACTCACCTGATGAAGGGGTAGCGCACCTAAAGCTCATGCTACCAAATAAACCTGTTGGACTTTAACCTAGTGTAGTGAGATTTCTTACTGTGCCTACCCCAGTCCAATGCCGGCATCATCACATCAAACTTGACTGTGCTAACTTCAAATGGTTAGGGTGGATAAAAAGCATTTGAATGAATTCAAGACCTACACAAATTCTGAATTTGTTTTTTTTATAAAGAGAAAGTTTGGGAACCAAATTTGATTTGATTTATTATTGTCACATGCATTAGTAGTACAGTGAAAAGTATTGTTTCTTGTGCTATATAGACAAAGTGTGCCATACATAGGGAAGGAAAGGAGACAGTGCAGAATGAAGTGTTACAGTCATAACTAGGGTGTAGAGAAAGGTCAACTTAATGCCAGGTAGGTCCATTCAAAAGTCCAATGGCAACTGGGAAGAAGTGGTTTTTGAGTCAATTGGTACATGTCCTCATACTTTTGTATCTTTTTTCAGATGGAAGATGATGGAAAAAAGTCAGTCTGGGGTGCATGGGGTCCTTGATTATGTTGGCTGCTTTTCCAGGCAGTGGGAAGTGTAAACAGTATCAGTGGATGGGAGGCTGGTGTGAGTGATGGACTGGGCTTCATTCACAACCCTTTATAGTTTATTGCAGTCTTTGACAGAGCAGGAGCCATACCAAGCTGTGACAGAACCAGAAAGAATGTTTTCTATGATGCATCTGTAGAAGTTGGTGAGTGTTGTAGTGGACATGCCAAATTTCCTTAGACTCCTGAGAAAGTAGAGGCATTGCTGGGCTTTCTTAACTATAGCATTCGCATGGAGGGACCAAGACAGATTGTTGATGATCTGGACACCTAAAAACTTGAAGCCTTTGACCATTTCTACTTCATCCCATTGACAAGACAGGGGTATGCCCTCCACTACACTTCCTGAAGTTGATGACTATCCTCTTCATTTTGTTCACATTGAGAGAGATTATTGTCATCACACCAATTCACCAAGTTGTCTATCTCTTTCCTGTACTGTGTCTCAGTTCGTGTCTCGTCACTGTTTGAGATCTGACCCACAGCGGTGGTGTCATCAGCAAAATTGAAAATCAAGTTGGAGGGGAATTTGGCCATACAGTCAAAGGTGTATGAGGAGTATAGTAAGGGGCTCAGGACACAGCCTTATGGGACACCGGTGTTGAGGATGATCACGGTGGAGGTGTTGTTGCCTATCCTTACTGAAAGCTTATTTTTTCTACGCCAAGATTGATAACAAATAATTGAAATATTCTACAGTCCTGGAGTGAATTAGATTGAAACAATCTCCAACCATCAGAGAAATAAGAGAACATTACAGTCCTCTTTAAAACATTACTTCAATTTTCATTTCAAGGTTACGAATTGTCGACAATACAATTAAAGGGAACTTTCCAATCTAAGTGAAAGTTATTTTTGGGGCCGATGATGCACTCCAAACCCATGGATCTCACTTTTTTAGTTTATTTATTAGTGTCACAAGTAGGCTTACATTCGCACTGCAATAAAGTTACTGTAAAAATCCCCTAATCGCCACATTCCGGTGCCTGTTCGGGTATATTGAGGGAGAATTTAGCGTGGCCACTATACCTAATCAGCGTGTCTTTCAGACTGCGGGAGAAAGCTGGAGCACTTGGAGGAAGCTCACAGAGACAGGGGGAGAACGTGCAGACCCCACATAGTTACCCAAGCCGAGAATCGAACCCAAGTCCCTGGCACTGACTGGCAGTCTCTATTTATACCCTTTCTTTAATGAAGCAATATTCAATAAATTAACAAAAATGACATGGGTGACAGCCCCTAGTGGGACACTGTACTAAAACAAAATTTCAAAAAGTAACTTAACTAATTATCCCAGTCCCCACCAGTCAGAGAAGACCTAAAGCATGATGGGGGACACCTTGTGTTCCTTCTCTGAGGCCACCCAGCTATGACTGTAGCCACGGTAGACAGGAATCTCCATCTATATGTGGCCTAGGTTCCTAATTAAATGATGTCTTTCACCTGTGTATGTTTAACCTTGATAATATAGTTAACATACCACTAACAAGGAGAATGGAGTCAGGCATAATTTCAACTGAAAAATCATTGATGTCCAAGATGCAAATTTAAACACTGATATATATGACTAAAAATTGCAGTCCCAGATTATGCACTTTGAAAGTGGAACTGAGCTATACATACCAGGAACGTTTTAAGTTTGATCTCTACTAAGCTGAGTTAGTTGATTGTCGACATGACAGTGAGAGTCTCAGTACCACTGGGCTAGTGAAGAGGAAAAAGTCAGGGTTACTATCTATCTCACAAAAAGAAGAAAAATCATAAGGAAACAAAAGTCACAGGACAAAGAGTTGTTCACAGAAGTTTGTACTAATAAGGTTGACAGGAATCCTTTTAATGATAGGAGAAAAGGTGAACTGCCACAGGAATCCTTAGGATGAATTACCATCAATCAAATTATGCAGAGTAATGTTGAGATGAGCATGCAAAAAAAACTACACTTGCACTGATCTGTCTCCCTTCAGCACACAATTACATGACACCTTAGTCTCTAAAAGGTTATAATATGATAGATGTGTTATTACAGAGCAAATGAAAATGCTTGAGTTGACAGGATATATTTGTTATGAATTAAATATACCTGCACAGGGAAAAACCCACATCCCATCAAATGTCAGAATGTGTGATTACAGGACTGTGCCGGGGGTGTGATAATGCAATAAGCTTCAAAGAAATTCTCCCTGACCCCTTCTCAAGAACTATTAATCAAAATAGATTAGCATGAAGGACTACGTTTCAGATGCTGTTAAAACTCTGCATTCCAAATCTGTTGAAAATCTGTAAAGCATTCTAGTGTTTCTGATTAAAACAAGTGCTCCTAAAGTAAATATCCCACTTAACAACACTGTTGTTTAAACTAATTTTTATAACTTAAGAAAAAAAGCCAAAAGTTAATCTTCCATGAATTTGCAATGCTCTGCTAGGTAATACTATAAATCAAAGTTGTAATAGGAATAGCCAGCCATACATTCTATTTTCTTTACAATGTTGATTCATTTTTAAAATGTTCATTTTGAGGCACCCTCATGGTCTTCTGCCTGCCTTAGCAGCATCCACCTCCTCAAGTGGGACTGTTGGCCAAACAGGCCGTCCTTTTTGGATCTCCCTCTTCCGTGGTCCACCAGCCTTCTACAATTAGAGCCTTTTCATTAGCCACCTCTGGGAAGCTAGCATGCGGCATCCTGCTGTGGCCACTTTGGTGCTTCCAATCTGAATCTGAGGCAGAGGTCAGGATCAACGCCAACAGTGAAAACTGAGTTTGTTAACTGTTTATCCCTCAACAGCTGCTGCCAGACCTGCTGAGTATTTCCTATTTTTATATCCTTGCAGCATTTTTCTCTTGTACAGATCTTAGGTCATCACTTTTAAATATTGCCCCAGGTTCAGTTGCCAAGATTCAAGGGAGCATTCAAGAGCTGAAGCATTGTTGAGAAAAATCATAAGGTTGATCAGTTGGAAAGAATTTAATAGAAAAGAATGCAGGTCTTGACGGCATAACCAGAAGTGGGACCCCACCCGGTCCCCTTCTCAAAGGCCTTTAACCCCTTTGAACGTGCCTGACACAACATACACCGTCCCCCCAATCCCTGATTTTCCCTTGTCTCTCCTGATCCTCTGTCTAAGCTGTCGAAGACTCCTGCTTCTCTCCTATGTTCCACAGATTTCCACAAAACAACCAGTTATCTCACACCCAAGTAGACAAACTTGACACGGGCACTCTTCCTTCAAATGACTGTGAAACTGGTGTCACAAGTTTTCCATGTCCCACTGATCTAATCTAAAGTAAGAAAAGGAGGGTGGACAGTGATTCTGTTTTTGTTGCTGGCAATTGCCCCAGACTTCTAATTAAGCTGGCAGAAGTTGAGGTTCAAGTGGGAGGAGGCCGCTGGGGGAGGGGAAAGTGGTCAGGAAGGTAGGACTTAATTTGAAAAACTTTTCAGATAGTGAATATTCATGGCTGCAAACGTTTTGAGAGTCAGAACCTGCCCACTAGTTGCATGAGGCTTGGTCTGCTGCTGCAATGCCACTGACTTAACCTCTACATCTCAATCGCCATTGAAAAACTGAAATTCTGGCTCCCGCCTAATTAAATCCCTCCACCAGCCACATTTCCTGTCAGGGGTTGAACATATGAGAAAAGAATATAAAAGAGGTATCTGTGATGGTCCTAAAAGTTATGGGAAAACTAAATAAATACAAAATATTACTGTAAATTGTGGAAAGAAGACAAGAACAAGGCATAGTTACAAAATAATAAAGGGTAATTTTGAAATTGACCAGTCATCTTCATCTAGAAAATATCAACACGTGGAATGGATTTTCAGGTATGGGGATGGAGATGAAGATGAAAATCCTGGATGTATTTAAGAAACAATTTGATGTAGTAACAGATAGCATGTAACATATTTCTGAAAATAATATGAGCAGAATGTAATTATGTCATGATCTTGTAATTTATTAGTTCAGCCACTTTCTTGAACCATTGATGGAACCCTTGCAGATGAGATTCTCGCTTCAACTGGCAGTTTCTAATTGCAAGAATTAAGTGTTAATTATAAATGAAATGGCTATGTAGAATTTTATTCAACCATCTCTAAATGAAGGATGAAAACTGGCGTTTTCTGGAATGCCATCTACAAGCCTTTAAAAAGGAACAAACACTTTTGAGGAACGGTCCAAAGGTTAATTTTCTAAATTCTCATTCCCCATTGGGAGCATTGCCAGGTGGAAGCATTTATCAGAAATCTGGGATGTGAGGTTAGTAGAGTATTTCTCAGGAATTTCACTGTGTGTAGTCAGAATGCACCTCAAATAACAAATCAATGTGTCAAAACACATCTTCAACCAGCAAATGAATGTTGGATAAAGGACCGCACGGCAGCACAGTGGTTATGGGCGGCACGGTAGCACAGTCATTAGCACTACTGCTTCACAGCTCCAGGGACCTGGGTTCGATTCCCAGCTTGGGTCACTGTCTGTGCGGAGTTTGCACATTTCCTCGTGTCTGCGTGGATTTCCTCCAGTTGCTCGGGTTTCCTCCCAAAGTCCAAAGATGTGCGGATTAGGTTGATTGGCCAGGCTAAAAATTGCCTTAAATGTCCTGGGTTGCATAGGTTAGAGGGATTAATGGGTAAATATGTAGGGATGTGGGGCCTGGGTGGGATTGTAGTTACATAGAACATAGAACATTACAGCGCAGAACAGGCCCTTTGGCCCACGATGTTGCGCCGACCAGTTAAAAAACAATGACCCTCTAACCTAAACCAATCCCTTTCCATCCATAAACCTATCCACGGATCTCTTAAACGCCCCCAAACTAGGCGCATTTACAACTGCAGCAGGCAGGGCATTCCAATCCCTCACCACCCTCTGGGTAAAGAACCTACCCCTGACATCCGTCCTATAACTACCCCCCCTTAATTTAAAGCCATGCCCCCTCGTGCTAGCTTTCTCCATCCGAGGAAAAAGGCTATCGCTGTCCACCCTATCTAAACCTCTAATCATCTTATATGTTTCAATAAGATCCCCTCTTAGCCGCCTTCTTTCTAACGAAAACAACCCCAAATCCCTCAGTCTCTCCTCATAGGACCTCCCCTCCATACCAGGCAACATCCTGGTAAACCTCCTCTGCACCCTCTCCAAAGCCTCCACATCCTTCCTATAACGTGGGGACCAGAACTGCACACAATACTCCAAGTGCGGCCGCACCAGAGTTGCGTACAGTTGCAACATGACGCTGCGACTCCTAAATTCAATCCCCCTACCAATAAACACCAAGACACTGTATGCCTTCTTAACAACCTTATCTACTTGATTCCCAACTTTCAGGGATCTATGTACACATACACCTAGATCCCTCTGTTCATCCACACTATTCAGAGTCCTCCCGTTAGCCCTATACTCGACACATCTGTTATTCCTGCCAAAGTGAATTACCTCACACTTCTCCGTATTAAACTCCATCCGCCACCTCTCGGCCCAGCTCTGCAACCTGTCCAAGTCTCCCTGCAAACTATGACACCCTTCCTCACTATCTACCACACCTCCGACTTTGGTGTCATCAGCAAATTTACTAATCCACCCAACTATACCCTCATCCAGATCATTAATAAAAGTTACAAACAGCAGTGGCCCCAAAACAGATCCCTGAGGGACACCACTTGTAACTGAACTCCATGACGAATACTTACCATCAACCACCACCCTCTGTCTCCTATCTGCTAGCCAATTCCTGATCCAATTACCTAGATTACCCCCAATCCCATACATCTGCATTTTCTGCAGAAGCCTTCCATGGTGAACCTTATCAAACACCTTACTAAAATCCATATATACCACGTCAACTGCCTTACCCCCATCCACCTCTTTGGTCACTTTCTCAAAAAACTCAATAAGGTTAGTAAGGCACGACCTACCCGCTACAAAACCATGCTGACTATCTCCAATCAATTCTTTACTCTCCAAATAACTATAAATCCTATCCCTAATAATTTTTTCTAAAACCTTGCCCACAACAGAAGTAAGACTCACCGGTCTATAATTCCCGGGGAAGTCTCTGTTCCCCTTCTTAAACAATGGGACAACATTTGCTATCCTCCAATCTTCCGGCACTATACCTGAGACCAACGACGACCTGAAGATCAGAGCCAGAGGCTCTGCAATCGCCTCTCTTGCATCCCAGAGAATCCTAGGATAAATCCCGTCCGGCCCAGAAAGTTGGTGCAGACTTGATGGGTTGAATGGCCTGATCCTGTACTGTGGAGTTGTATGATTTCTATGAGACTAGGAAAAGTAGCAGAGTTTCAGGGGCCAAGGAATGAAAAGGAAAACTTGGATCAATTTTCTGTAAAAAAGACCATAAGTTATGTTCCCTATAATTTTACATGTGTGCAAGCAACACAGAAGGTATCATACAGGCTGCAATCCTCAAAAAGGGAGGTAACTAAGAGATTTTCCGTCTTGTCCATAACAGGGAAAATCTTGCCACGCATTCTCCTGAACCCCTATTTCCTGTGGTTGAGGAAATCCTCCCAGGAACAGTGTGGCTTTAGGCCACTCCGACATAATTATTGTTGCTAGACAAATCCAAGAACAAATGTCGGAAGTGCCACCAACAACTCTTTTGTTGCGCCAATTATCCCTGACCAATGCATTCGACTCAGTAAAGTGTGCAATGTGGTCCAACAATTTGGACGTCCAAGAAATGTAATCAAAATTCTGCAATTGCTTGATCATGATGTGACTGCAACTGTATTGAGTGGGAGATCTGAAACAGATGCCTTCAAAATCCAGACTCAGGTCAAGCAAGGCTGTGATAGTAGCTATTTATCTCATCAACGATCAAATGCCTTCTGGTATCATTATTAAATGCCATCTAGAAGGAAAATCCTTTGACCGCAAATATCTGTGTGTCAAAACTAACTGATGATCATAGATATACATGATCCAAAGATGGCTGCAGTGATTTTGCTCATTCTACACTAGAATTTTAAGTAATTGATCTCTTAAGTTATGCAAACAAGAAACTTGGCCTGTCTTTGAACGTTGCCAAAGAAAAATTTAATGGTGTATTAATGGGATGGACTCTTTATGGTTCCTATCTTTCTCCTTGCTCACTTTTGTACACTGCAGAGCAACACATGTGCAGTCAATGACCCCTGATATCACTGGAAATCCTAGTACCCTGAGAAGACCATATGCCCATTCATTCTGGTTAGAGAAAAGACAATGAAATCTCTGCTCTTGGCATTCGGAGCTTCTGGCACCTCTTTGATGAAGCAATGGACAGTGACCCAGGAAAATTTGGCAATGATGCCACCTCCCGACTGGGGGAATATGGTTGCTATATTAAGAGTGATGGTGACCTTGACAACTGCTGGCCGCACCAGCCAGGCTCTGCTGTGAGATTGCAGGTGCTGTTAAAGATGGTGATACAATGCAGTAATAACCTCCACAGTGAATTACAGATGCCTCAGCATTGGTCTTGGTGAAGAAGTTTATTGGTCAGAACATTGAAAACAGGAGGTGGGATGTCTTTTTGAAGTTGTGCAAGACATTGGTAAAGCCACACTTGGAATACTGTAAGTTCTGGTGTATATAGGGGACATGGTTAGTAAGTTTGCAGATGACACCAAGATTGATGGCATGGTGGACAGTGAGGAAGGTTATCTCCAATTGCAATAGGATCTTGATCAGTTGCGCCAGTGGGCTGACAAATGGTAGATGGAGTTTAATGTAGATAAATGCAAGGTAATGCATTTTGATAGATTGAACCAGGGCAGGACTTACTCAGTTAATGGTAGGCCGTTGGGGAGAGTTACAGACAAAGAGATCTAGGGGTACATGTTCATAGCTCCTTGAAAGTGGAGCCACAGGTGGACAGAGTGGTGAAGAAGGCATTCTGCATGCTTGGTTTCATCGGTCAGAACTTTGAATACAGGAGTTGGAATGCCTTGTTGAAGTTATACAAAACATTGGTAAGGCCACACTTGGAATTCTGTATGCAATTCTGGTCACCCTATTATAGAAAGGATATTATTAAACTAGAAAGAGTGCAGAAAAGATTTCCTAAGATGCTACCAGGACTTGATGGATTGAGGCGTAAGGAGAGAATGAATAGACTGAGGCTTTTTCCTCTGGAGCGTAGAAGGCTGAGGGGTAAATCTTATAAAAGTCTATAAAATAATGAGGGGCATAGATCAACTAGATAGTCAATATCTTTTCCCAAAGGTAGGGAAGTCTAATACTAGAGGCATAGGTTTAAGATGAGAAGGGAGAGATACAAAAGTGTCCACAGGGGAAATTTTTTCACAGAGGGTGGTGAGCGTCTGGAACAAGCTGCCTGGGGTAGTAGTAGAGGCAGGTATAATTTTGTCTTTTAAAAAGCATTTAGACAGTTACTTGGGTAAGATGTGTATAGAGGGATATGGGCCAAAGGCGGGCAATTGGGACTAGCTTCAGGGTTTAAAAAAAAAAGGATGGCATGGACAAGTTGGGCCGAAGGGCCTGTTTCTATGCTGTAAACCTCTATGGCTCCAAGTGCTCCCCGAAAATACACGATGGGTAGAGCTGTCTATGGAGTGCCCTCCTCTTCCTCCTCCTCATTCTGCAGCCTCAGATCCGTATCTCTGTATGTTGCGTGCCAAGAGGAATTACAACAACTCTCATAACTGTAGTGGCCTGTGGACAGGTCACAAGACTCCTCTTATGTATCACAGTGTTGCAACACTCCCTTCCAAAACCAACACATCACCAAAACTCTTCCAAGAACACATCATAGTACTCCCATAAATATTGCAAAAGCAGAAGTCAAAAACACCACACATGCAAGATGAAAGGCTGGTCTTTAAAAACACTTATTATGCAGTTATAAGAGTGATTAAGAGAGAACTTTAACTACACCTACTTCGTTCAAGTTTGCAGAAGGTGCATTGTCAGTCCGGGAGGAGCCTTTTTGTGGGGGACTCCCAGCTTTCAAAGAATTAGCTCCAGCAGCACCAAGGAGCTGAATTTTGCAGAATCATCTTTGGGAGATGTTTCTGCTTGCATATTTTGCTTTAATCTGATCAACATACAAAAATTGATAAGTAAGCACAATTTTAAAGGCTATATTGGATCTAGAACAACAGAAATTTATCACATATTGCAAATATACAGTAATTATTCAGCTACATGTATACATAATATATCCCATTATAGTTTTCTCCTTCCATTGCCTACTTATACTCTCTTTTGCGTTAAGGAAATTTTATTCATTTATTAGCAGGTAATTAAACAGATCAAAATGAACCTTTTTTTCTGGTTGAGTGATGCAATTAAAAAGCCATTTATTAGGACAATAGTTAAATAGTTAATGGACAGTTGGTTGAATTCTACCATCCTGCACACCATAGAATCGGAACGGATGAGGGGCGGACAATGGCAATATCCATTTATCTCAGGCTGGATTTTCCAGTCTCAACTCGAGAGAGGCCATAAAATCCCGCCCACCAGTATTTTTGTCTCAGCAATAACAGCATGGTAGAGAAAACGAAGAGTGCATCAGCAATAAGCTACATAAATAACCAACAGTGCATTTCTGTTTATTTCAGCCACTCCCCCCTTGCCACTTTCCATTATCTCCCACAGGAAGTGACTTATAGTATAGTGGTAGGGTGACAATAATCTCTAGTATTTCACTGCTGTATATGTCAGCAAGATATATGAATATAGGGACATCACCTCACAAACACATACATGCACTCTTCAGCAAGAATTAATGGAAAGAGAGCAGGTGTGGGAATCCTGGATTAGTTTTTCCCCTCCTTTGCTGCGGTGAGCCAACTGAACCACATCAACCATTGATGAACTAATTAGTATAGACCAAGGATGGAACCTGTAAAAATTATCAATCTGAATGACTCAGTACCACCTTCATGCAGTACAATTATCCACTCAGTTATCAGAACCTATTTAGATTGGGAGATAAAAAAGGAGGGGGAGTAGCACTAATGGTTAAAGAATCTATTCCAGTTGTGAGGAGGGATGATATGCTAAATGGGACAACAAACGAGACTTCATGGGTTGAGCTTAGAAATAAGTTACTGTGCATAACTGCAGATCCCCAGATAGTGAAAGGGAGATAGAAGAACAAATATGTAAGCAAATTTCTACCTGTAAGAACACAAGGGCAATAATAGTAGGAGACTTTAACTATCCCAATGTCAATAGAGATTCAAAAAATATAAGGAACACTGAGGGAGAAGAATTCATGCAGTTTGTCCAGCAATTTTTTTCAACCAACTAGTGACAACCCAACAAGTGGAGATGCAGCTCTAGATCGGGTCTTGGGGAATGAAGAAGAGCAAGTAGGTGAAATGACAGTTGGCAACCATATCGGGGATAGTGATCACAATTCAATTAGATTTAGCATTACCATAGAAAAGGACAGAGAAAAAGCAGGAGTAAATGTTTTGAGATGCAGGAAGGCAGATTTTGCAGGAAAAAGAAGGGGCTTGGCTAAAGTGAACGGGGAAGGATAAATCAATAGAAAACCAGTGGGAAGCATTAAAAAAAGAAAGCCTAAATGTACATAGATATGTTCCCTCCAAAAATAAGCGTGGTACTGCCAAATCTGGACTCCCCGGTTGTTTAGAGGATTACAGATGAAGATCAAACAGAAAGAGAAAGCGTACAATAGGCACAAAGAATTAAGCAGTGTAGATGGCCTAGACCAACACAGGAAGTGCACGGATGAAGTAAAAAAAAGAAATAAGGAAATCAAAGAGAGAGAGAGGGCATGGAAAAAAATGAGCAAGTTAAAAAGACTCAAAGATGATTTACCAATATATTAATGGCAAAAGGTTAATTGAGGAAAATGTGGAACCTATCACAGATGAAGAAAGAAACTTGTTTGTAGATGCAAAGGACAAGGAAAGGGTTTTAAATTAATATTTTGTCTCCATGTTTATAAAAGAAAGGGAAGATGCAAATATAATAGTGCAGGAGGAACACTGCGATACTGGACTGCATAATCATAAAAAGAAAGGAAATACTCGATGGGTTAGACAAGTGGATTATTTCCGAGGCTGCAGAAAGAGGTCAGGGAGGAGATAGCAGATGCTCTGAAGATGATTTTTCAATCCCCTCTAGATACAGGAGAGGAACTGGAGAATTAGAGAAATACAAGTGTAGTTCCATTGTTTAAAAAGAGGTTGTAGGAAACGCTGAGCAATTATATGCCAGTTTATCTTACATTGACAGAAGGCAGTTTAGTAGAATCAATCCTCAGAGATAGGATTAACTGTCAGTAAAAAGATTTGGACTAGTCAGGGATGGTCAGCATGGATTTGTTAAAGGCAGGTCCTGCCTCACAAATTTGATTGAATTCTTTGAGGAAGTAACAAGAAGGGTTGATGAATGTAAGAGTGGATGTTGTGTACATGGATTTTAGCATTTGACAAGGTCCCACATGGCACATTTGTCAAAAAAATTAAAGCCCTGACCCCTGATCGTCTTAACCCACCCAAAAAGTGATGGAGAGGCCAGAAGCAGAGTGCTCAGGAGGTAGGGCCTCACAAGGAGCATGACCAGGTAGGAGGGGAGAGAAGGGAGGGGGCTACTCAGAATGAGGGGTGGGGGCTCATGTTGGGGGAGCTGGCCTTCAGGGATTGGGAGGTTGACGATCATGGGTGGGGGTGTTGCAGGGAGAATGTTAACTGATGCTAGGAGATTGGCGTATGCCCAATGGCCTCCTGAGCACTCTGCTTCCAGCTCCTCCATCATTTTTTGTGTGGGTTTAGCACCCCCCCATCTTCTGCATTCAGATTGGGAATTCTGTGGCAGGTAACTCATCTCCTGACTCCCCAAAGTCTGCCATCATCCACAAGACACAAGTCAGGAGTGTGATGGAGTCCAGCTCCAACAACTCTCTAGAAGATGGCACCATCAAGGACAAATCTTCCAGATGATTGGCTCACCATTCACCAACTTAAACATTCACTCCCTGCAGCACTAGCACAGAGAGACAGAGACATCATTGTGCACCATATACAACATACATTGCAACAACTCTTCAAAGCGCTTTTGTCAACACCTCCATACTTTTGACATCTACCATCTAGAATACAAGAGCAGCAAATATATGGGTACACTACCACCTGCAAGTTACCCTCCAAGACAGACATCATACTGACTTGGAAACGTATCATCATTCCTTCACTGTTACTGGATTAAAATTCAGGATTTACCTTACAAATAGCATTATGCACTAGATGGACTGTAGTAGTTCAAGAAGGTGGCTCACGCCTATCTTCTTAATGGCCATTAGGATTGAACAACAAATGCTGGCACAGACACTGATGTTCACATTTTATGAAAGAATATGAAAAATGTTGGAGAAAAGGCCACAAACTTGTGTGACCAGGAATAGCAAAGATTTTCCTCTGATCATCTTAAATACACTGGGGTCACAGTACCCATTGTGCAAAAATTCCAGGATCAGGAGCTCCCTCTCTTCCCCAACTTCAAACTGCCAGCCAACTTGGAGGCATGCAGGCTAATCTCCCAATCTTCTAAAACTGACAAACTGCAAACTGCCTGTTCGCTGCTCACTATTCACCAGAGTCAGTCAAATGAGGCCTATACCCAAAAGTTATTTGAGCCTCTGAAGTTGGTTTTGGACTTTTGCATCCATTTTAGGCAGATATCTGAATTTGGCTTTACTGATTCTTTTTGAGGCTACAGTCCAAAAACAGATTGGACGAGTGTTTCTGGCTCATGCCACTGTTTATTAATATATATGAATCTTGAAGTTGAGGTTACTAGGCTACTGTACCACAGAGCACTACGGACTTCTTACAGAAACTCAGCACACAGGAGCAGTTGAACTCGGGACATTCCTTGTCACAATGGATGTCTCTGCACTCTCTACCAGCTTCCCCACAAAGACAGCATTGCTGCAACTGCATCAGTACTCAACACCGACAACTGCCAATCTCCAGAGGCAATTCATCTGCTTCATCCTGGACCATAACATCTTCACCTTCAACAACCAGTTCTTCATCCAGATACACAGAACAGCCATGGGGACCAAATTCGCACCTATGCCAACATCTTCATGCAAAGGTTTGAACAAGACTTCTTCACCACACATGACTTTCAACCAATACGATACACTATGTATATCGATGACATTTTCTTCCTTTGGACTGATGGCGAACAATCACTGAAACAACTACATGATGACATCAATAAGTTCCATCCCACGATCAAACTGCTCTCCAGGATCAGCTGCATTCTTAGACATACACATCTCCATCAAGGACGGTCACTTCAGCACTTCACTGTATCATAAGCCCACAGATAACCTCACGATGCTCCACTTCTCCAGCTTCCACCCTAAACACGTTAAAGAAGCCATCCCCCATGAACAAGTCCTCCGTATACACAGAATCTGCTCAGATGAGGAAGATCGCAACAGACCCCTACAGACGCTGAAAGATGCCCTTATAGGAACAGGATATGGCGCTCAACTCATCAACCAACATTTCTGACATGCCACCCTCAGAAGACAAATGTGGATATGGCGGACAGAGTACCCTTCATTGTTCAGTACTTCCCCGGAGCATTTCCTCTGGAGCCTTCAACGTGTCATCGATGAAGACAAAGACCATCCCCATACCTCCATTACTTGCCTTCAAACAACCGCGCAACCTCAAACAGACCACTGTCTGCATCAAACTACCCAGTTTTCAGGAGAACAGTGACCACAACACCACACAACCCTGTCACAGCAACCTCTGCCAGATGTGCAGGATTATCGACACGGATGCCATCATTTTACGTGAGAACACCATCCACCAGGTACAGGAGACGTACTCTTGTGACTCGGCCAGCATTGTCTACTTGATACACTGTAGGAAAAGATGTCCCAAGGCATGGTACATTGGCGAGACCATGCAAACGGTGCGACAACGAATGAATGGACACCACTTGACAATCACCAATCAGGAGTGTTCCCTTCCTGTTGGGGAACACTTCAGCAGTCAAGGGTGTTCAGCCTCTGACCTTCGTGTAAGCGTTCTCCAAGCAGCCTTCACAACACACAACAATGCAGAATCACCGAGCAAAAACTGATAGCCAAAGTTCCAGACATGAGGACTGCCTCAATCAGAATCTTGGGTTCATGTCACACTATCTGTAATCCCCACGACCTGCCTGGGATTGCAAAATCCCACTAACTATCCTGGCTTGAGACAATTTACATCTCTATAACCTGTGCTTAACCTTCCCTCCACTAGCATTGTCTGCACATGTAAAGAACTGATTACCTGTTAAGACTTGCATTCCAACCATTATCTTGTAAATTGAGTCTGTGCCTATATATGCCCTGTTTGTGAACACAAAAGCTTATGTTACCAAATAAACCTGTTGGACTTTAACCTAGTGTTGAGAGACTTCTAACTATGCATACCACAGGACGGCATAAGATCCTGACTTGACATCGTTTGTGTCACGCTTCCATGACTGGACCTGGACTGGAGCTAGAATCCTGGCTCTCAGGTTAATTGTAGCAGCTCTATTCTCAACCTGACTCATACGCTTGAAGTTTAAAGTTTATTTATTAGTGTCACAAGTAGGCTTACATTAACACTGCAATAAAGTTACTATGAAAACCCTCTGAGATCTTTGTTGGCATAGCTCAATTACCCAGTTGATAAGCTCACTGAGGCATTGGAGAAAGTCCAGAAAGGGTTACTTCAATGCAATATTTGTTAAAAGTCTTTCACTTCTCACTCATGTCCCATAGTCCAAAGATAGTCATAAGAACAGTCCAGTGTAATCAAACATTACTAGAAGTTGCATTTTGAAATTAGGATTCTCAATGACAATGCTTTCCCCAAACATACTTTCAATTTATCTTTCTTTTAAAAAGAAATTATTAAATTAGAACAGTTATGAATTGAGCAGTGCTGTGAACCGGCACCTTGGCTTTCACCTCTAGTATCTAAGAGTCAACCCTGCTGGACAGATGGGCAAAAAGTTTGTTTTGTGATCACATACAGATGTGAATGATTTTAATCCAATTCTTCATGGATGCTAGCCCCTATTACAGAAACTACCAACTGAAGATAAAGATACAATCTCAACTCAGATTGACCACAAGGATGAGTGATGTGAGAAGTAGAAAGGTCAGCTTATGATATATTATTGGGTCACAGTGGAAGCGTCTGTTGTACATTGGTTGTAACTGGCTAAGGAACAATTGCTAAAGACATTAGACATGCCTAAATTATAACTGGTTTATTGTATGGACCTAACTTTAGAAATGTAACTCGTCCAAAGCCATGAGCATTTTCCCCTCAACACCTGGTTGTGTGTGTCTTACATCATCACGTGGGTGGTACTGGTTCTCCAGTCCCAATCCTGAACACCCTAAAACTATTGGAACTTTACGCAAATACAAGCTCTGCCTTACCTATAGGCTTAATCTAACTATTGGCGCTCAATGTGCTGGCAAGTGCAAAAGCAAATTCATTAGCTTCATAGAGGAAAAGAAAATCTTTGTGCTACACACCAGCTTGATTTTAACTGGGACTTTCCTGAACAGAGTAAAAGGTGAACATCAACACCAATGTTCAATGTAAAATTTTTGTTGTTTATGACGAATTTCCATTTCCATCTGCTGTACATTTTCTTTTTTAAGTGGCCATGTATCCACAGTACTGCTGTACAGCTGTGAAGATATGCAGCTTAGTGGGAAGGCTGGTCAGCAACCAACAAGAAATGTTTGGCCTGTGTAGTTTCAACTCCTGCGTATTATGTAATGATGCCAACCAGCTGTTTTCTTGAAATAGGTAGAATACTTGACCACTCGACATGAAAACACCCTTGGGAGTCAAGTGATCACTGGCCAATACCAAGGGAACGGTCACTGCAAACAAGATTTTGTGGTGAAAACAGAGTTCCAGAGAGTCTCATGGGAAGCAAAGAAACTTTTCTTGTAGGCATTTGTTTTTCCTGGCTTGATTACTGTCTTCACCTGGCAGCAAAGTACTTCCACACTGAGTCCACCATTTGAAATTGCAATTGGGATTTCTTTAGTTATTGGACCTACTTAAAGAGGGACCCTATCAAATTCAGGTGGGTTGTCTTACTGCCAGTTCGGAGATACAAATCAAAATTCAATTCAGTAAGACTTTTGCAAGGTTTCTGCCAGGAGGATAAGATTAAAATGGGTCTATTTCATATCTGAAAGAAAGGTGATGTATGAATCATTGGTGCATTCCTAAATGCCGTCCATTTCAGGGCAATGAAACCTATTCCATGTCTGATGCATTTATACACTCCATGTATCACACCAATTGCATTGTCGTAACAGATAGCGTGTGCAGGAAATATGCACAATTTTTTTTAAGACTTAATTTTTCATATAAATAGTGTTTGTTCTTTATAACATGGCTGGAGTATTTTTTTTGCAATCTGCTGGGACCAACAAACTATTGTGCCAACGAAGACAACTAATTAAGGGTGAATACTCAAGATACAATGTTGCATAGATATTTGGATTGTCATTTATTTATGTTTTAGAGAAGAGTTGGGTTAATTTGTTAGCTTGCATGGAACTCAGTTGATTAGAGTTGGCCGGAAGATGATGCTAGTCTTTGGAAGTAATGACACTAATTCCCAGATGGCCTTTACATATTCCATACTACCTTATACAATGACATTGCTAATTGTTCTACTGTCTCAAATGCAAAGGGTGACTTGTCAGCATATTTATTTCACCAGCAGTGACCACAGAGGGTCATCTCTTTGATCCCAGAAAGGCTTCTGGAGCTCGGTTGTTGTGTTGCAAGACAAATGCATCACTAATTTGCTCAAAATATAATATATAGCTCCCTTAAAGAAGGAAAATCGATTGAATTTATTGCTACAAGTTATGTTATAATGAGAAACGAATTGCAAGCCTGAGGTTATATTCTGATCTAGGTAATATTTTTTCATGGAAGTGTTAAAAATTACTATTATGGGAAATAAGCCATCATAGAGCTATACTACTATTTTGCACCATTTTAATAAAAGGACAGAAAGGGCTGAATTATCCATTTTCTGTTTCATATTATTAATAAGAATTTCTTTTAGATCAAATTCACTCAAGACAGACATTTTTCTAGGATATTTTATTTGGAGATAAATGCAAAACATTTATCCAGCAAAGTAGAAATAAGACTTCATCCTTCCTAGCAAAGATGTAAAATATTCTATCAAGTAACATCTATTTGAATGTATGTAACAGGTCAGTTCAACTTTGGGTTTGGCTTATACAGACTACCCACAAACACTGCAAAGGCATGAAGTGAAAGTAGCAATCACTTCAGTGACCTTTTGGCTAAGATCAAGTGTAGCTTCGACATTCTGTACTTACTTGAAGTCATTAGGTTACATTTTAGCTTCATTTGAAGCAATTTTTAAAAGTGGCATCTTGGCCTTTTGGCTAAGATGCAAATGAGATCAAGTATTGGAGGAGGAGCAGTGCCTACTCCAATCAGCTTGGACCATGTAGATCAAGCCTAAGACAGGAGGTGAGAGTCCTGTCTTATCAGCTTGGATCGGGACTGTCTCAACTGGTTGAGACTCTAAATTGGACTTGATTTGAATAAAAACAAAAAAAATCTCTTGAGTGAATGGGTGGATGCAGCTGGACAACCTGTACCCATAGATTGAAACATCAAAGGAGGAGCAAAGAAGCAAGCAAAAATACTAGTCTCCGTGAATCTTGACACAGTACTTTAACTCTTGTTTATGATACTCAGTATTACATAGTTGTTATGCTGCTGATTCTAAATTGAGGCATGAGTCTGCTGAAAGCAAGTTCAAGGTGGCAGATTTAAACTTTGTTGGTGCTCTATGTCATTTACTTGCCAGCTGAAATAGACCTCAATTTGTGTGTTTGCCCTGCTATACATGAATACACATTATTTTATATAAATAGCCTGCAAAATGTGTTTCTTCCACACAGCTTGAAAATGCAACATTGTATTTGATGCAGGTCTGACCCAGCTGAAGAGATCCATAGAAAATGTAGTACTATGCTATGAAGTATCAAAAAAGAAACCACTCAGCACGTCAGCAGCCAAGGAAGTTTCCCTGGAATTGTTCGAACCTAGTTAGTGAAATCTAAAAGTTGCAGAGGAACAGATTCTTAACCAATTGTTCAAACTGCAACATTAATAATGAATTCTGCTTGCATTATGCTGCAATGAAAAATTAAACTAATCAAACTCCTCATTCTCAAATTCCTAATAAAATGCAGATGGTCATCCATTAATTATTGATCAATGAGAAAGGAACTATATAAATGTGTGCTTTGCAATGAGTTTGGGATTATGGCAGAGTCAGAGATGATCAACTACTTCATGGAAAATAATAGTTCTTGTCCTGCTGGGGCAAGTTTAGTTTTATCTGTGGAGGACAGTATGCCAGAGTTGGAATAGTAGATACAAGGATGGATTATATTACCATTCAAAGTTAGAGAGTATCTACACATAAATGTTACTCTAGAGGCTAAATGTGTGGAGCAGAGTCCATAGTTAGTAGAGGTGGATTCAATTGGCTCACTATATTTTTTCTTATTCAAAGCTTTCTTTTGTTACCATTTCTCACTTGTTAAATAGAATTTACAAATATAAGTCACAGATATTAAATTAAACTGATTGGGAATAGAAACAAACTCTGATCAAATGGATTACCTAGGTTCTATGCAAATTATGGAATTTACAGTCATTTAAAGGATGGTTAAATAAAATTTGAATAGTCACTTAAGTCATAAGAGGTTTGTAAGGTGGAGAAGACTAATAGGAGATAAAATATAGTTTCTTTAAAATTATGAAGCAGTTAAGGATGGGAGTATAGTCAAAAGTCGTTGAAAGCTAACACACAGGTGCAACAAGCAATTAGGAAGGTAAATGATAGATTGGCCTTTATTGCATCAAGTTTAGGATCAGGAGACACAGTCTCAGAATTAGAGGCAGGCCATTTTGAAATGAGATGAGAATTTCTTCTTTCAGAGTATGATTAATCTTTGGAATTCTCAAAACCAGAGGGCTCACTCATTGAATGTGTTCAAGACAGAGGTGATTGATTCTCGATTTAAAGATATCAAGGGATATGGGGTACAGAAGTAATGGTGAGACAATGGATCAGTCATGATCTAGCAGAGTAGACACAAAGGGACCAAACGGCCTACTCCTCCTCCTATTTTCCCCACAGAGACCATATCAAAATTTACCAACAGGCCTGAGAGTCATTGAAGAAAGAAAGAACAAAGGAATATTTGAATAAATGTGGCACATGGAATCATGTAAACAATAATAATGGAATAGACTCCTCCCATTATAATTTCTACATATTCCTATTTCTGAATTACTGTAGTTTTAGTGACCAGACCAAACTTACAATGCAAGCTCTTCTTTGCCAAATGGCATCAGTCAGCACTTTGTAAAGTTCTCACATGGCTTAGAATGGAATGTTGATTCAGAGAAATGGCAAAATTGTGGAAAATGTGGACACTTTTCTGTACTTTGAAGGCTCCACTCAATGAGAAGTACCACCAGTGGTGTCACTGAAGATGATCTAACAGCAGCAACTTCTTCCAAGCCAACTTTCTCAGCACTCAAAAGCAGCTCTACTGGGTGGCACATGTAGTTTGGATATGTGACACCAAACTCCTGAAGCAACTGCTCTGCTCAGAACTCAGGTGCTGTGGGAAATTCCCAGAAGAACACTGGAAACACTTTAGGGATGTCCTCAAAGCAAGCCTCAAGAGGTCAAATATCTTTGCGGACCATGGGAGTTCTTGGCTTGTAATTAACTAAAATTGAGAAGGCTCATCCTGCATCAATCCTGCTCATTCTGCCGGCTTTGTCAAAGAAAGGTCATGTCTGATAAATCTGTTAGAATTCCTTGAGAAAGTAACAAAGAAATTAGACAAAAGAGAGCCAGTGGATATGATTTATTTGAATTTCCAAAAGCCTTTGACAAAGCACCTTACAGGGAGCTGCTAAATAAGCTAAGAGCCAATGATGTTAATGGCAAGATTGGCCTGGATAGAAGACTGGTTGACAGACAGAAGGCAGAGAGTGGGTATAAGGGGGTCCTTTTCAGGATGGCAATTGATGACTAGAGATGTTCCACAGGGGTCTGTGTTGGAACCACAACTTTTCACTACATACATTTATGATCTGGAAAATGGAACTGAGGGCATGGTTGCAAAATTTGCAGATAATCCAAAGATATGTAGAGGGACAGTAGTGTTGAGGAACGGGGGAGGTTGCAGAATGATTTGGACAGGCTAGGAGGGTGGACAAAGAAGTGGCAGATGGAATACAATGTGAGAAAGTATGAGGTTATGCACTTTGGTAATGAGAATAGAGGCATAGGCAATTTTTTAAATGGGGAAAGACTTTGGAAATCTGAAGCACAAATGGACTTGGGAGTCCTGGTTCAGAACTCTCTTACGGTTAACATGCAAGTTGGCAGTTAAGAAGGCAAATTCAATGTTAGCATTCATTTCTAGAGGGCTAGAACACAAGAGCAGGGATGTACTGCTGGGGTTGTGTAAGACTCTGGTGACACCCCATCTGGAATATTGTGAGTAGTTTTGGGCGCCATACCTAAGGAAGGATGTACTAGCCTTGGAGGGGGTCCAGAGGAGGTTCACAGACATGGTCTCAGGAATGAAGGGTTTGCCATATGAGATGCAGTTGATGAGTCTGGGTCTATACTTGGAGTTTAGAAGGATGAGGGAGGAGCTAATTGAAACTTACAGAATACTGTTCCCACTAGTGGGAGACACTAGAAAGCGAGGACACTACCTCAGAATGGAGGGTGCTCCTTTAAAACTGAGATGAGGAGGAATTTCTTAAGTCAGAGGGTGGTGAATCTTGGAACTCGTTGCTACAGATTGCTGTGGGGGCCAGGTCATTGAGTGTCTTTAAGACAGAGATAGAAGTTCTTGATCAATAAGGAGATCCAGGATTACGGAGGGAAGGCAGGAGAATGGGGATGAGATCATATCAGCCATGATTGAATGGTGGAGCAAACTCGATGGGCCAAATGGCTTAATTCTCCTGCTATCTCTTATGGTCTTACGGTCTAAGGTACTAAAATTATTAAGGGACTTCATTGAGAACAAGTGAAGTTGAAATATCAAAGGATACACAGAAATCTTCTAACAACACATGCATCAAATCCTTCAAGCACATCCTGCCCTACATGTGACAGAACACATAGATCGCACTTTGGACTTATAAGCCGTCTCAGAACCCATCAAACCAGAGAATAGGCAAGCCATTCTTGATGCCAAGGGACATCTAAGAAGAGTTAGACAGTCCAACAAGATCCCTGGTTTGATGCCCTCTTTGCCCAGAGTCATTTTGATTGGGGTAATTTAAGCAGCTGTGGGACAGGGAAAGAAAGGAGGAATCAACTGTTGATTAATTAGCCACACCTTCCTAAAGGGTCCTGTCAAAGGATTAAGGTTTTAGTTAGGGTTGATCAGCCCACCTAAACTAACTGTTAGGGTGTCATAAAAAAGGTGCCAGGATATCATAAAAAAGGTGCCAGGATAGATACAAATAACACCACTGTGCCAGATCCCTGCCTCCATCCCACCCCTGGGCATTTTCACAAAAGTAGAATAGGGAGCTTCTAGGGAGCAAGCATGGCTACTTGCCTGGAACATTACGTGCAGCCAATATGACTTATCAATTAAAGGAAGATGACGGGGTCTCTCTAGTCAACCTCCAGGTTCTTGCAGAGAATGGGAACCAGATTGGGTGACCTCCCATCAGCAGACTGTGGGCTCAGAGGTCCTAGAATGCCTATGTTGGTACAACAGACCTATAGAGTTGCTGATCCACCAATCACCCCTGTCCCCCCATCCCAACCCACAATTTGATGACCTGGCTGCAAAGTCATTTTACAATTGAAATTTTAAAAAAGTTGGAGGGGCACCTCCTTTTTGAAGGACCCTCTCTCTTACTTACCTTCTATTGCAGACTACTGCTCCTTCAAAGCAGAAAGGCCTCTGACTGACTGACTAGCTTCGAGGAGAATCCTACCCCACCCACTATGGTTCCCCCTGCCCACCAACTCTTCACCCCAGTCTAAATCGTCTGACTATTAATCGGCTACTCTGTGGAAAATTACTCTGAATAACTGTTTCCCAAACCGTGTGGAATTCTGTTTTCCATTTGAGGCTGAACACGGTGTTCAAAAGCCTGCAGGGATAATTCAGCCCATGGACTTTCTGTCCTCAGTCCCTACATTTCCTTTGTATCTCCTTGAAGTTTACACAAAATAGGAAAACAAGTAAATGAAACTCTAGTTCATGTGATATTATGTATTATAGGATGAAGGATTCGAAATAATCCTCAATACAGTTTAAATTTTATTGATCAGCCAGTTTGATATTTAAATTATTGCATTTTTGCACTAATTATGAACTCGCCAAGGTTCCTTAGATAACACTTTCCAAACCAACAACCATTACCATCTGGAAGGACAAGGGCAGCAGTTACATGGGAACACCATCACCTGGAAGCTCCCCTCTAAGTCACTCTCCATCCTGACTTGGAAATATATCGTTGTTCCTTCACTGTTTCTGGGGCAAAATGCTAGAATTTCCTCCCAAACAACACTATGGATGTACCTACACCACAGGGATGGCAAGAGGTCAAGAAGGCAGCTCACTACCACCTTCTCAAGGGTAATTACTAAGTCCTGGCCTACCCAGCAATGCCCACATCCTATAAATGAATGAAAAAAACCTGAAGCTTACGTTGAGGTACAAATAAATGATGGCACCTGGGGGGGAAAAAATGTGTTGATGCAATCTGAAATGAGATCAAGAGAAAGGAAAAGTATTGAAAAAACATATAAACATTATAATCCCTAGCTATTAGCTGCTCTTTCTAAATTGAACATTTTGATTAATATGAAACAACAGAAGAACTAACTTGAAAACAAAATAAAAATACACAGCTACGCAGAATAAAACAGCCTTTACATAGTTAACACAGTATTGTTCATGTTTTGTCATGAGCCACATTCCCAATTAGTATCCTTAAGAGTTACTCTGAAAAAAAATGCTCCATTATGCTGCAATAATGAAACACAGGTCTACAATTTTAATGGAATTCTTTCATTTGCTATGTGGATGTTGGACCAGCCTTTCTGATATTATTGCTTTCTCTCAGTAAACAATGAAGAGGAAGAAGAGTGTTGAAATCCTGTTCTGAAGGCACACCACTGTGATGCAAACATAAAAGAAGACAGCAGAAAAATAGAGCAGCATGCCAGCTGAGGGTTACAGGAGGATGTGAGGTGGACTGATAGTGCTCCAGATGATGGGAGTATCATTCTATTATCATGACCAAAACCTGTGACTAATTTTGAAGCTTATGTAACAAAAATGATTTTAAAAATCCTGCCAGTTCAAAATACTGCATTGTAATTTTAATATGTTTTAAATAAAATCTTATACTGGGACCTTAAAATATCAATGCTAAAGTTAGGGATCTCCCCTCTCAGATGTATGAACTGTTCCATTGGATGGTATCACAGGTTGAACAAATTATAAGTAGCATCATAGAATCACACCACGATGTCATCAATGGAGCAGTCCATCAAGGGCTGAGGGAGGGAGGGACACAATGCATTTTGCAATAAAACAACAGATCAATAGTAAGAATTTTAAATTGTGAAATACTCATTTTAACTCACTGCCTATTATTTGGCAGAAAGACATTTTTAAAAATTTAAGACTAAGGGTGAGACCTCACTTTAAGGGTTAACAAATGAGAGCACCAATGGCCTCCTGTACTGCAGATATTTCAGACTAGCCAATAGAAACCTATTTACAAATGCTGTTTTAAAAATGTAGTAATTCTGCTAATTTCCCATGGATAATCCTGAAAGCACAACATTTCAGAGTATCAATACTTTGTCCTTGAAGAGAATTTTTCAGTTTCCTTCAATAACAAAGGAATATAATTCAGAACCACACACTTTGCTGAGACATGATGATGAAGTGGCGCATCTACTATGCTGCTTATACAGCTATTCTGCAGGTGCAACTGCAATCATTGCTAACCATCACTGCATCACAAGCATTCAAGACATTTTTCTATAGTAAATATGCTAAGCTCATTCATCAATGGGTAGTTCTTCCCACACTTCTTCTAGTACAAAAAGTACAATGATTTTATTTCTCACTACAGTGCATCACAATAACATATTTCATTCATCTGATTCAACTCATCTTGCTAATAGCTCCTATTAGGATGTCCCTAATGATCCATTTCATACAGAAATTAAAAATGCATATCCCTATAATTAAAATCTTACCATGTATGTGCAACAGTAAACCGCCGCCGTTGACGAATGCTTTTATTCACCAACAACTTTCTAAATAGGTTTGGAGAATTTCTAGGGGAGCTCCGAGGAGAGATTTTTGGAGAAGTAGCTCTCTTTCCTGTTAATTTAGAAGGCTCCAGTTCCAAATGCATATGTTCCTTAAAAGTCCTTATGCAGGAATCCTCTTCGGGAGCAGTAAGCTCACAACGAAAAACGTCCTTTGTTGTCATATCGCTGATGCTCAACAAATTTGTGCCATTGAAAATTCTTATCCTGTGTCACACACAGCCAGCCAGCCTTGCTGGCAGGAAAGGATTCAGCACAATAACATTAAGCTGCTGTTGTACAGCAATTAAAAAAAAATGATTCGCTCTTAAAGCAACAATTTAAATAAACTCAAAATGCGACATAAAAATATAGTTTCAGTAAACCTTAGACTTGTCAAGCCCTTCTTGCCACTAGTAATGATGGCCAGCTGCTTTTTATAAGAGCTTTACCACTACTGATAGTCATCTTGAATATAAGCCAGTGTGTGCTCATTTATGTCAGAAGCCGCCTAGTGGATGCAACATGTATGTGAAATACATACTGAATCTCATTTAATTCATTCAGCTCAAGGTACCACCCTCATAAAATTTTAATGGGGAAAAAAAATCCTTTCAACAATTCATTGGTGTAAAAGACTATTATAAGGCGCTCATCTTTTATTTAATGTTGACCACAAGGCAATCAGCTGCTTTAGTGATTCTAGTAGATGCATATAGAAAAATCATATAATCTTGAGTTGTGATGAAATTTTCATTCAAAATTATTTTTTCCTATAATCTGTGAATGACACTTACATCCACAAAGTGACACATGGCACCAATTCACACCAACTAAATGGAATGACCTTCTCCATTAGAAAGGGCTTTTATTAATAGAAATTTTCTGTACACTAGTAAAAAAAATACTCTTCTCTAAAGGGAAAAAAATTAAGTTAAAAATACAAAAAGACTGAAAGAAAGTGCCTCCCTCTGTTTGATGTCAATGTACAAGTTGGTGCGAGCTAGATCATCTCAAGGCAATTCCAATTCTCAAATAAAAGTTTTAGCAAAGAAATTCTAATATCTTTTAATGATACTTTTGTATAATTTCAGAAACTACACATCTATACTAAAAATATGATGAAATATTGAAATTGTGGTACTATTTTTAAAAAATCATTACAAAAGGACTGAACTTTTAGTGGCCAAGATAGAAAACATCTCTTCGTAGAGCAAATTTTAAGCTGCGTCTTCCTGCGCACACGGAAATCATTATGGAATTGACTAGCCCCACAAATCTCATACTTTTCACAAAATAATTAACGAGTAAAGATGTGGGACACGATTTTCCAACCTTGCTATGCTGGTCAAGTAGCATCGCAGGGCGGGAAATTTAAGTGGGAGGCCACAAGCCGAAATCGTGACTGTCCGGCCAGTTGCAATCTTCCCAGGCCATTTTGTCTGACGAACGTCAACCTCGTGCTGGGGAATGGCACGCAGCTGATTTAAATACGTATATCCGCATTTACATCTGTTCAGAGAGCCCAGGCTGCAATCTTCTGGGCTCACTTGGATTTTCGACCAAGCCAGTAAAGGTTCCTACCAGCAGGGATCAAAGATGGTCCCCAGCAATTGGGACCTGATGTGATTTTCTCACTGGTGGACGGGAGGTAATTGAGGCCCCACTGGGAGGTTGGAGGCACGAAGGGCAGTGTCCCTTGGGCAATGCCAATGCCCTCGCGTTGCTCACTGGGCAATGCAAAAGGGTCAGGGCATGAGGGGGCAGAGCCAGACAGCAGAGGCAGGAACAGAAAAAAGGAGGGAACTCTGCTTCGAGGATGGGGACTGATGTGAGGCTGGCCATCAGAAATTGGGGGCGGTGATCGGGAGTCTGGGTTCAGCCATTAAGAGGCCTGTATCGGCAGCCTCTCAAGTGGGTTTCTGCTCCAATTACTCCCCCCACCACCACCAGCATGAATTGTCTGATGGTCTCTGTATCACCATAAACCCGTTTAACTAAGCTTGCCCGAAAAATGGGCGGGAAAACCTTCTGTTTTCCCACCCACTTAGGAAAATCACTCCTATGAACTTCAAAGTTGATTTCTGCAAATTTGTCCGGAGTTGACAAGATTTTGATATCCAAGGGCTGACTAATACAGTGCCATGCCGAGGGCAGGTTCTGCACCCTGAAATCAGTGCATTTCGACTTCTGGATCTGCCACTGAAATGCACCCAATAATACACAAATTGTTGTAAAGTAACAACAAAAGTGGATTAGAGGCCTTCATCCTGCCCAATGAGTGCGGGGGGATGTCCAGCCTCAGAGTCATAGGCCTTGACCCAGAACAAGGTCACAGCCAGCATTTTAAAATGCGCCCTGGTTGAAGGTCCAGAAGATGGATAATTTTGTGAAAACATTATGGAAATAAAAGACATGTGCAGTTTCTAATCTTGCAAGTTGAGAGCATTTAAGTATTAGTTATGTTCTGAAAACCTTGTCACTCTTCATAGGTGGCATTTTTTTAAAACATTAGCAAGTCTCTCCACTTATTGGCATGGAGTTGTACATTTGTTACATGTTTCCATACATGGATGTCTGTTACTAGAGAATGAAGGCCAAACCATTTCCCAGATTCAGTGAAGATTCAGGGCCCTCCTGAGTGCAAAGAACAAAGAAAAGTACAGCACAGGAACAGGCCCTTCGGTCCTCCAAGCCTTTGCTGATCATGATGCCCTAACTAAGCTGAAACAAACCTTCTGCCCTTACTCAGTCTGTATCCCTCTATTCCGTTGCTCTTCATGTACCCATTCTGATGCCTCTTAAATGTTGCTAATGTGCCTGCTTTCACCAACTCATCTGGCAGCATGTTTCAGGCTCCCACTACTCTCCATGAAAAATTTCCCCTGCACGTCTCCCTTAAACTTTTCCCTCTCACCTTGAACCTGTGCCCCCTTGTAATAGACACATTTACCCTGGGAAAAAGCCTCTGACTATCCATCTTGTCTATGCCTCTCATCATTTTGTAGATCTCCATCAAGTCTTCCCTCAGCCTCCAATGAAAACAATCTTAGTTTATTCAATCTCTCCTCAAAGTCAACGTCCTCGAGACCAGGTTACATCCTGGTGAACCTTCTTTGCACTCTCTCCAAAGCTTCCACATCCTTCTGGTAATGTGGCAACCAGAACTGCATGTAATTCTCCAAATGCGGCCTAACCAAGGTGTTATATAGCTGCAAAATGATTTTCCAACTCTTGTACTCAACATCCTAGCTGATGAAGGCAAGAATGCTGTAATTTGAGAAGTTAATAGAATGTTATCATTTATTGAGAGGGGAATTGAATACAAAAGAAAGGGAGGTTACGATTTATCAAGCACCTATCTAACTAATCCCATTTTCCAGCACTTGGTCCATAGCTTTGTATGCTATGGCATTTCAACTGCTCATCTAAATGACCCTTAAATGTCATAAGGGTTCCCACTTCTAACACCCTTTCAAACAGTGAGTATCAAATTCTCATCACCCTCTGGGTGTTAAAGGTTTTTTTTCAAATCCCCTCTAAATCTACTGCCCCTTGCTCTTAAATCTGTGCCCTGGTTATTGACCCCGGTACTAATGGGAAAAGTTCCTTCTTATCTACAATATTTATGTCCTTCATTATTTTGTATACCTCAATCAGGTCCCCCCTCAGCCTTCTCTGCTTTAAGGAAAACAACCTGAACCTAACCAGCATCTCTTCATAACTAAAATGCTCCAGACCAGGCAACATCCTGGTGAATATCCTCAGCAACCTCCCTAGTGCAATCACATCCTTCCAAAGTTTGGCGATCACATAGGACTCTAGCCATGGCCTAACAAGCATTTTACACAGTTCCATCATAACCTCCCTGCTCTTATATTCCACACCTAGGCTAATGAAGGCAAGCATCCCATATGCCTTCTCAACCAATTTATCTACCGCTAGTGCTGCTGTCAGGGATCCATGGACATGCACACCAAGGTTCCTCTTGTCCAATGTACTTCCTAGCATCTTATCATTCCATTGTATCTTCTTTTGCCTTGTCAGTCCCCCAAAACGCATCACCTCACACTTTTCAAAATTAAATTCCATTTGCCACTATTCTGTCCATCTCACCAGCCTGTCTACATCACCCTGTAATCTAAGGCTTTCCTCCTTGCTATTTACCACACTACCAATTTTCATGTCATCTGCGAACTTACTGATTATATTTTCTATTTTCCATTTTCCCATCTAGATCATTAATGTGCACAACAAACAACAATGCATCCAACACCAATCCCTATGGTACATCACTGTACACAGGCTTCCAGTCACAAGAACAACCTTTGGCCCCTGTCCCCTGCCACTCAGCCAATTTTGGATCCAGTTTGCCAAATTTCCCTGCATGCCATGGGTTCTTACCTTCTTGACCAATCTCTCATGCATAGCCTTGATAAAAGCCTTACTGAAGTTCATATAGATTACATTAACTGCACTACTCTCACCTGCACACCTAGTCACTTCCTTGAAAAATTCAATCAATTTTACTAGATATGATCTTCCCCTGACAAAAGCATGTTGACTATTGCTGCTTCTTGCTTCTTCAAGTGGAGGTTAATTCTGTCCCTCAGAACTTTTTCCATTAATTTCTCTATCACTGATGTCAGGCTCACTAGCCTGTAATTACCTGGTTTATCCTTACATCACTTCTTGAATAATGATACCACATTAGCTGTCCCCCAGCCCTCTGGCACCTTTCCTGTGGCAAGAGAGGATTTAAAAATTAGTGCCAGAGCCTCTGCAATCTCCTCTTTTGCCTCACATAAGTCTTGGGTACATCTCAGCTGGGATTCAGGATTTATCCACTTTTAAGCCCACTAAAACCACTAATAACTTTTCCCTCCCAATGCTAATTTGTCGAATTATATCACAGCCCCTTCCCTGATCTCTATATCTATATTGGCCTTTCCCATAGTGAATACAGATGCAAAAAATCTATTTAAAACCTCACCTACGTCTTCCAGCTCTACACACACATTGCTACCGTGGTCCCTAATGGTTCCCATTCTTTCCCTGGGTACCCTCTTGACCTTAACATATTCATAAAACACCTGCGGTTTTCCTTTATTTTGCCTGCCAGTGTTTCTTCATGCTCCCTCTTCTAATTTCTTTTTTAAGAACCTCCCTGCACTTTCTATATTCTTCTCACATTGCCTATTCTATCTTCATGCCCTCTCAGATTCCCCATGCCTCCTTAATTTTTCCTCCTATTCCCCCATGCTACTTCTATGCCCGTGTATCATCCTTAGGCACTTATCTAGTATCCACTACATAGCCATGCAAAAGGGAATTATTTTAAATACAGTCGTAAAAGAAAGCCTATGACAATGTAACAAAACATGCATTCAAAGGTCTGTCATTGATACTGCAAAACAAAATCTCTCCATTGAGAAAAAGAGTAATTCTTTAAGTGGCCATGAAATTGTGTAAACAATCAACCATATACTCTGAAACCACAAACGGCTTCAAATATCGAGTCTTTATTAGCACCCAATAAAATTGTCAGTCATTCCTTTGGATGGTTGAGTTAACAGAACTGAGTACTAAGAGGTGGCACAATGGTTAGCACTGCTGCCTCACAGCTCAGGGACCTGAGTTTGATTCTCGGCTTGGGTCACTGTTTATGCAGAGACTGCACATTCTCCCTGTGTTTGCATGCGTTTCCTCTGGTTTCCTCCCACAGTCGAAAGATGTGCATGTTAGGTACATTGACCATGCTAAATTGTCCCTTAGTGTCCTGAGATGCATACATTAGAGAGATCAGTGGGGTAAATATGTGAGGTTACAGGGATAGGGAGGGATTGTTGTTGGTGCAGACCCGATGGGCCAAATGGCCTTCTTCTGTACTCAAGAGTTTCTATCATTTCTATGGTTACTCCAACGGTTTTGGTATCTCAGCTGAGCATTCATAATGGCCACACTTATCAAAACATTATTACAATATTAAGAGCCTGAAATTGAAAGAACATGTATTCTCTCTATTTCAAGACAGATTTGCTTATCAATTAATGAAAGGGAGCTGGTACTCAAGTTTCTTCTTCATCTTTCAGAAGTAGGAAATTTTTGTTAACAGCCAGAGTTCACTGCACATTTAATCCAAGTGCAAACATGGCAAGGAAAGTTTATCAACATATTTTTCTACATTTTGAATTTTTTGTGGCATTTTCTCCAATGTAATAAACACTATAATGCATGTCAACACTTACACAATGATAGCTAATGTAATGGTTTATGTACCTTTACCATAGAGAGCCCACGATGAATCACTATATTAAAAACGCATCTAACGACCATATAGCAACAAATACTGATCTTTGAAGCTCTCAAAGTATTTTACATTGCTTTTCAGAATGTTCAAACACCCCAATAGGTTTGCTCCAGTGCTCAAGAACTCTCTCTTCAAGAGGGTGTGCTTTTTTAAGGCTTTCAAAACCCACACTAGCACGTGAAGACAACGTATGAGAGAAAATACAATTTTCCTGTGATCTTTTATAATGAGGATCCTAATCTTGTGGAGCTGTGTGTGTGCTCTGCATCCAAGGCCTACCTGATGCACAAAAAGGCCACAGGAAAATGTTGTGGGGTTGGATAGGCAAAGGAGAATTGTTTTCCCAGGAAATAAAGTCTAAGTTCAGTACCTTGGGGCAGCACAGTGGTCAGGGTGGCATGGCAGCACAGTGGCCAGGGCAGCACAGCGGCACAGTGGTTAGCACTGCTGCCTCACAGTGCCAGGAACCACGTTCAATTCTGGCCTCAGGAAACTGTCTGTCTGGAGTTTGCATGTTCTCCCTGTCTGTGTGCGTTTCCTCCGGATACTCCACTTGTGTCCCACAGTCTAAAGATGTGCCATTTAGGTTGCCAGGCCATGCTAAATTAACCCTAATATCAGGGAGATTAGTAGGGTAAATAGGTGAGGTTACAGTACATGGGTGGGATTGTGGTTGGTGCAGACTTGATGGGCCAAATAGCCTCCTTCTGCACTGTAGGGAATCTATGATCTCACAACGGGATTCACACCTCGGGTGGGAAAAGTGGTGGGGAGCCTGCCAATGGCAGTGGCAGGGTTTCCTGCTGCATTTTTAATATGATGACAAGTATATAACGGACGAGTCCCGTGACATAATGAAGGTGAAGAACCTGGCCACCTGTAACTTAGGTTTTTGAAAATCAGGGAACCCCAATGTAAGAGAATAAAAATTGAAACATCACACACCTCCATGCAACTCCCTTCCCTAACTAATGAATTCCTATACTCCCCCCACTATGGAATGTCCCTTCCTGCCCCACTATGAAACCTCCCCATCCCTGACACCAAGAGTCCCCTCCCCACTGCCATAGAACTCCCCACCATGAAACTTCTACCCTGTGTCCCAGGCACCAGCAAGGAACATCTCCCCTGGCATTTTCTTCCATTGTAAGAAGTCTGACAACACCAGGTTTAAGTCCAACCGATTTATTTGATAGTAAACTCACAAGCTTTCGGGGTTTGCCCCTTCGTCAGGCGAATGGAGAGTTCTAGCCTCAGACAGAGCATATAACAGCACTGACAGTTTACAGATTACTGATTAGAATGCGAGTCTTTACACCTAACCTGCTATTCAAGTCATAAAGAGGCCAACAATGTGAGTGGGAGGAGCATTATGCCCAGGTTAAAGAGATGTGTATTATCTCCAGACAGTACAGTAAGTGAGGTTTTGCAAACCCAGGCAAGTCATGGGGGTTACAGATAGTGCGACATGAACCCAAGATCCCTGTTGAGACTGTCCTCATGTGTGCAGAACTTGGCTATCAGTCTCTGCTCAGCGACTCTGCGCTGTCGTGTGTTGTGAAGGCCGCCTTGGAGAATGCTTACCCGAAGGTCAGAGGCCGAATGCCCGTGACCACTGAAACGTTCGCTAACAGGAAGGGAACAGTCTTGCCTGGTGATTGTCGAGCGGTGTTCATTCACTCGTTGTCGTAGCGTCTGCATGGTCTCCCCAATGTACCATGCTTCAGGACATCCTTCCCTGCAATGTATTTGGTAGACAACGTTGGCCGATTTGCAAGAGTATGTACCATGTACCTGGTGGATGGTATTCTCACGTGTGATGATGTCATCCATGTTGATGATCCGGCATGTCTTGCAGAGGTTGCTGCGGCAGGGTTGTGTGGTATTGTGGTCACTGTTCTCCTGAAGGCTGGGTAGTTTGCTGCGAACAATGGTCTGTTTAAGGTTGTGCGGTTGTCTGAAAGCAAGAAGTGGGAGTGTGGAGATGGCCCTGGTGAGATGTTCGTCTTCATCAATGATATGTTGAAGACTCCGGAGAAGATGTCGTAGCTTCTCCGCTCCGGGGAAGTATTGGATAACGAAGGGTACTCTGTCCACCGTGTCCCGTGTTTGTCTTCTGAGGAGGTCGGTGCGGTTTTTCGCTGTGGCCCATCGGAACTGTCGATCAATGAGCCGAGCGCCATATTCTGTTCTTATGAGGGCATCTTTCAGCGTCTGGAGGTGTCTGTCACGATCCTCCTCATCTGAGCAGATCCTGTGTATACGGAGGGCTCGTCTATAGGAGATGGCTTCTTTAGCGTGTTTAGGGTGAAAGCTGGAGAAGTGGAGCATTGTAAGGTTGTCTGTGGGCCTACGGTACAGTGAGATGCTGAGGTGACCGTCCTTGATGGAGATGCATGTGTCCAAGAATGCAACCGACTCTGGAGAATAGTCCATGGTGAGTCTGATGGTGGGGTGGAACTTGTTGATATCATCATATAGTTGTTTCAGTGATTGTTCACCATGAGTCCAAAGGAAGAAAATGTCATCGATGTATCTAATGTACAGCATCCATTGAAAGTCCTGCGCGATGAAGAAGTCTTGTTCGAACCTGTGCATGAAGATGTTGGCATATTGAGGTGCGAATTTGGTCCCCATGGCTGTTCCGGTGTGTCTGGATGAAAAACTGGTTGTTGAAGGTGAAGACATTGTGGTCCAGGATAAAGCGGATGAGTTGTAAAATTGCATCTGGCAACTGGAAGTTGTCGGCGTTGAGTACTGAGCAGAGACTGATAGCCAAGTTCTGCACACATGAGGACGGTCTCAACAGGGATCTTGGGTTCATGTCGCATTATCTGTAACCCCCATGACTTGCCTGGGTTTGCAAAACCTCACTTACTGTACTGTCTGGAGACAATACACATCTCTTTAACTTGGGCTTAATGCTCCTTCCACTCACACTGTTGGCCTCTTTAAGACTTGAATAGCAGGTTAGGTGTAAAGACTCGCATTCTAATCAGTAATCTGTAAACTGTCTGTGCTGTTATATGCTCTGTCTGAGGCCAGAACTCTCCATTCGCCTGACGAAGGCGCAAACCCTGAGAGCTTGCGAGTTTACTTTCAAACAAATCGGTTGGCCTTAAACCTGGTGTTGTCAGACTTCTTACTGTATTTACCCCAGTCCAACGCCGGTATCTCCACATCATTTTCTTCCATTGCCAGGGACAGTGCCAGAGTACTGCCCAAGAATGAACCCTGCCCCAACCAACACGCCCCACCTGCCCCCCCCCCTTCAGCTGCACCGGGCCTGAACTCATCTGTGTACCACCAGCGGGTTCTGCTCGTCAGGTGAACATCATTGGGAATGTGTCGTGGCTTGTATCAGTATGCTCTCACACCACATGAATGGGCCATATAACTTGGGTGGCCTATCAAGCTTAAAGGTTTGATAATCATATTTCAATATATGCAAATGTGGTTCCTGACTTTTAAAGATTTCCATTACGTCATTGGCAAGGGTCAGAGATAATCGATCCAGGAAGTGCCACCACCGTTTTTGGTAATCTTGCAGGATTCTCTCTACCTGGAGCATAAGCCCCCCCACTCCCGTCCATTTCCTCCATTGAGCGATAAGAATCAAGCCTCTAGTGTGAGCAGCAAGCATTTAAGAGTGCAACTGTATCGACTGCTGATAATATCCTTTGCTGGCCTCAATATTGTGCCTCAGAAGAGCATCCTCTACTCTATTTGTGTAACATTTTCAATTCTCTTACCAATCATCTTTGAGGGAGATTGTCAATTTATTAACACACTGAGAACGGTAGGTTGTGCACCTTGGGCTGGCCAAATTCAGAATCTAATCCAATAGAAAAATAAGTTTTCAACTCACTAGTAGTATGGAATGGCAGACTCAGAGATCCAGCTTTCCAGTGTGAAACAGGACTTGAGAGGAGAACAATGTAGGAGAACACAAACCCGGATCTGAGATGGTGCTCTCCTAAGGCAAGGGTCACTCACCACTAACAGTACTGAATTGAGGAATCACCTCTTTATTTTTGCTCTTTTTTTCCCCAACAAATTTTGCTACATTGTCAGGAGCTAACCCTTGGTGGAATGCACCTTCATGGGTACCTGATGTCCTCCAGTACCTAACATAAATGGCCATTGTTCATGTAAGATGCCATTAGTAAGTTTTTTTATTAACATGTGGCATCAATGTCAAGCCTGGTCTGGTCATCATACAATGTTTACACATGCACATTTCCAGCACTTCCAAAGAACCACAGTTGAATGCAAATTCACTCTTTCCAAACTGGGGATACCCCTACTGCCGACCCAGATTCAATAAAGGTTGGGAATCAAGTATGGGACATTCTTGGTTGGAAAGTCTAGGCTTCGTATTGGCTAAACTTAATGAGCAGCTGGGGAGGTGAATTTGGGAAAAAAACTACTTGTTTTCTTGACAATATGATCACCTGCAAAGCATTTGATTTATTCAAACTCTGTAAATACTACAAAAAGCTTACCCTGCAGCTCTTGTGTTAGAGCCATGAGGGAGGCTGATGTGAGTTTACTTCTTGACAGCATTATATCTTGGTTTGAATTCGATGTTTTTCAAAGATGGATAGGATTTATTATTTTCAAGCATATTATTTTCTTCAGTCAGAATGCATAAAAAGCAGAATCTGACTTTTTGTGCTGATGGAGGATGAATAATAGTGAATCAACAGCTCATTTTATACCTCTCCCAATTTGTTTTCCAGTGGAAGATGAAAAACATGTTCTGGAATCACTATGACCTGTTTAATATCAGCATGCAACATCAAAATTACCACTATTAATGAGGAAAATAAAATGTGTCATTTGAGCGAGTAACAAAATAAGTTCGGATTTTTGCTGTGTTCATTCAGATGAGCACCATTTTAATCAGGCATGCAAGTACTGGTCATTATGCCAGTCTATGAATTCCTCGAACAATTGTGATAGGCGGTGCTTGTGTGACATCTAGCAAATTTTCTTACCCCACAACTTTACTGAACCTACTCTTGTCTTTGTCTGAAACTGAAACTACACATTGAACAATAGTCCTCCTTTCTATTTCCTCACTACGTTAAAAATCAAGGGCTGGATTTTCATCTGAATGTTCAAGTAACTCAGCAGATCCATCTCTTTTAAGAAGGCCTGCCAGGTTTTCAGTTTGTGAAGATGTGGTAGGATGAAATCATGTCCACTGCCTTCGGAAGCACGTCCAAAGAGGCAATGGAGGCAGGCAAATGGCAAAGCCAAAAACTAGAATGTCCACCTCACCCCATTGGGATTTTAACCCAGTTGTACTAATGAATGACAGGCCCTCAAACCTTTACATGCCCTCAAAACTCTCTATGCCCTCTCAACCCTTCCCATTCCCTCTCATGTCCCATTGCTCCTCATCACACTCCCATGCTCCTTATTACCATAATACCTCCCATGGCCTCTTGATGCTCTCCATGTATTCTCGATGGGCAGTCACCCAGTGTCCACTATAGACAATCCTCAGGAGTCATGTCTTTGAAATGAGTATGAAAAAAGTTAAACTTCTAACAATCTAATATTGCTGTCAAAGCCATTTAAAAATGCTAAATCCTTCAAAGCCATTTAAAAATGCTAAATCCCTTTAAGTGTTCAATCTGTTGTTGTGCAGATAGAAATAGATGATTTTACTGATGGCAGAAATTAACATCTACTCAGTCACCTCATTAAAGACAGATAATCCTTTAATAATCTCTTCGTAAAACAGTCAACCCCATGGTGAGGTAAGTGGCTCAGGAACTTACAAAACTTAATCAAGCATTCATAATGGACTCACCAATCAAAACTGCAAAAAATGATGGCAATGAGCTTTCTAACATACATAGATGTCTTGTCAGTCAAAGCAATTCAGGAACAGATGCCTGCTTTACATCTCTAAATGAAAGCTGCAGACCAGACTTCTTTTTTTAATTTAAAGCACTATGGATATTTAAATCACTTCAGATCATTACACTTTTCCAAGCACCATCTTTTTGCAGTTTTTAATGGCCAAAAGACCCACCAAATTGGAAAAGTACTCTAATGCATTCGAACACGATCACACTGCTGATCAAGATAATGACAAACTTATCTTACGGGTGGTATGGTGGCACCATGGTTAGCACTGCTGCCTCATAGCGCCAGGGGCTTGGGGTTGATTCCTGCCTTGGATAACTGTCTTTGTAGAAGGAAACTAGAGCACCTGTTGGAATCCTCCCACAGATCAAGGATGTGCAAGTTAGGTAGATTGGCCTTGCTAAATTGTTCTTTAGTGTCCCAAAATGTGTAGGTTAGGGGGATTAGTGGGGCAAATATGTGGGGTTACAGGGACAGGGCTTGGGTGGGATGCTCTGTTGAAGAGTTGTTGCAGACTCAATGGGCTGAATGGCCTCCTTCTGCACTGTACGGATTTATGATTCTACAAAAGAACCCTATGATGAATCACTGCAGTAAAAACTTATTTAAATCATAACATAGGCTCTAATTATTAAATTTGAAAGAAAAGTTCTTTTGCACTTCAGAAGCTGCCAATGGAAGAATTGCAATATTAGGTGAAATGTTTGGTTCCCCATTTGGGACTGAGGTTCCCTCATGGTTCATGACTCCTCAGAGGCACGGTGAACCAAGTATAGAGCTAACAGAGGTAGGAGGTTTGAACTTTACACCCTGCGAGCAGTGCTGTCTACCTGAACATTTATCCCACACTGTCAAAAATTCTCCTAAACAGGAGTGGGGCAGTAAGCATGTCATCCGGCCCCACCCATCCTTTTTAGGATTCTTCTGAGTCGACCAAAGTCCATAGGTGGGATACATTCTCTTTGTCATTCTATCTGATTCTTTCACATGACTTCAAAACATCTTACTTTCCAACTCAAACCTGCCATCATTACTATTATTTATTTAAGAAAATTAGAATGTTCAAAAAGAATGGCTATCTGACCCATGAAACACATCTCATTACTATTCTCATTCTCCCAACCTTGGATTCAAGTGCATCTTCAATACTGCAATACCTCTAAAATTTTCATCTTCATTTCTCTGCTTTGCATTTTTGGGTACCGGGTGATCTCTGCACTCAAATTCCAAAGCAATATCTTAGCATATCCTCAAGACATTTCCAGATATTATTACCCTGCTGGTTGTTTGTTTTCTTTGTATCCTCATAGAAGCACATGCCTCATCAAAATTTTCTTGTTGCTATGTTTATAGACGCTGCGCTGGTATTATCAGCCCTGACTCATAAGGGTGTCTGTCACCCAAGATTTATCTATTTAAGGTGAACATTTCCAGAATTAATTGTGGACAGTACATCACTCTAAAATAAAAACATTACGGTAGCTAAACTGCATGATGCAATTGAGACAACCTGCAAATACATTAAATGGCCATCATCACATTAGTGAAGCCTACTGTTTTAATACAAGTGGCCCATTTGGCCATTATGGGTTCCTCTGACAAGAACTGCCAGGGATCAGGGTTCGATTACCAGCTTGGGTCACTGTCTGAGTGGAATTTGCACATTCTCCTCGTGTCTGTGTGGGTTTGCTCCGGGTGCTCCGATTTCCTCCCACAGTCCAAAAGGCATGCTAGTTCGGTGCATTGGCCATGCCAAATTCTCCCTCAGCATACCCAAACAGGCACCAGAGAGTGGTGACTAAAGGATTTTCACAGTAGCTTCGTTGCAGTGTTAATGTAAACCTACTTGTGACACCAATAAGCAAAATTTCAAAAAGCTAAACTTACTTAAGAAAGCCTGATTAAAATGGCTCCTTTTAAACATAACTATTAGGTGTAGAAAAGGTACCCAAGGGAAATGGAACCTTGTTAAATAAAAATTATGTCCCTTTGTTTTTACTGGAGACGGTAATCAGTCTTTGGGTGTTTTTAGAAGCATCTCATCTAGAAACACAAAGAGGAGTTCCATTATCCCTTCAAGAAATGCCTTGCAGTCATTCCTGTCAGAGGCTAAGTGTACATTCTCAACCATCTTTGGGGTTTGTGTCAATTTTAAATTATAAAGATCAAATCTTTTCAAAGTCCAATATTTCTGTATATAATTCAATGACTTTTCTTCATCATCAATCATTATGTGATAAATATGACATCCAATCTTTGCATAGGGAGATTCCACAAACAGTAATGTTTGTAAACCCAGCTTGCAGGTGCAGCAGGTGGTCAGGAAGGCGAATGGGATGCTGGCCTTCATAGCGAGGGGGATTGAATATAAAAGTAGGGAGGTCTTGCTGCAGCTGTATAGGGCATTGGTGAGGCCGCAGCTGGAGTACTGTGTGCAGTTTTGGGCGCCGCACCTGCGCAAGGATATTTTGGCCTTGGAGGGAGTGCAGAGGAGGTTTACTAGACTGATACCGGAGTTGAGGGGGTTGAGCTATGAGGAGAGGCTGAATAAACTAGGCTTGTACTCGTTAGAGTTTAGAAGAATGAGGGGAGATCTCATTGAGACGTATAAGATGATGAATGGGATGGATAGGATAGAGGTGGAGAGACTCTTCCCGCTCAAAAAAGACAGTAGGACTAGGGGGCACAGCCTCAAGATAAAGGGGAGACGGTTTAGAACAGAGTTGAGGAGGAACTTCTTCACTCAAAGGGTGGTGAATCTCTGGAATTCTCTGCCCGTTGAAGTGGTGGAGGCTGCCTCGCTAAATATTTTTAAGAAGCGGGTTGATGGGTTCTTGATAAGAGAGGGGATTAAGGGTTATGGGGAGAGGGCGGGAAAGTGGAACTGAGCCACGACAGATCAGCCATGGTCTTATTGAATGGCGGGGCAGGCTCGAAGGGCTAGATGGCCTACTCCTGCTCCTATTTCTTATGTTCTTATGTTCTTAATGTGATTATGATCAGATAATGGTATTTTTTTTAAAATGATGTTCATTGAAGGATGGTTATTGGTGAAGGCATCAGGACAGCTGCTTTGCCTATTTTCAACATAGTGTAGTCAGAACTTCAGTCTTGTCTGAAAAATAGCACTTTTAACAGGATAGCACTGCTTCAAAATTGCACTGGAGTGCCAATCTAGATTTTGTGTTCAAGTCTCACAATCTTCTAACTCAGAGACAAGAGTGTTATGACCACAGCTGATACCCAAGAGTGAGGGAAAGGCAAAGAATGCAACAAGGACTGACATTGAAGACAGGCTTTAAATACATTTCTGGACAGTGAATGAGCAATCTTTAAAATTGTTGTGTAATTATTTCATCCCTCACATCTCTGACTACAAAGCTTTAAGATAGGCCTCATTCTGCTGCTTATTCACCTTCAACTAGGATCTCCTTGGCCAATGCAGATTTCTTCCGCTACTGCTTGCTGTGTCTCCTACAAATGCAAGTCTCTCTTTAAGAGCAAGTTTGTTTGGACCACTATGATAAGGAAGACTCTTTGTGGCACATATTGTAGAAACTCCCATACCGCAGATCAGATGCAGATCAGAACCTTTGTTTGAGAAGCCCTTTATGTTTCTCAATTTGGTGGTCCTGTGGCTTTGTTTTACCCTGGTAGAGTCATGGAGGGATATCCTGAGGCATATAAGTAGGGGTTAAGCTCATTTAAGAAAGATACAACATGAAGACTATAGTTGAGTGTCGCAGAATAAAAACATTGTGTCAACTGCCTAGATACCTTGCATTTCCTGATACTGCCATCAGTAATGGACAAGACTTCAGTGACAACAAGTTTTGCTGCAGGAGACAGCAGAGGTTTGCTTTAAGTGCAGTTTCCTCAGATAGTTATGAGAAATTGACTCATGGCCTGTACTGTATGGGGTATGGGCTCCTATGAATAACCTTCCTTCACTGATGTCTTCTAATAGGCTCTACTACTGCTGATGGTGGTTGCTGATGCTCCTCTTGTGGAACCTTTTCCTACATCCAAATTAATACGGCAACAATAACACCCATGATAAGTAGAGGGTGCCTACTGTGGGCAATTGGGAAAACAACTTGAGGCTGAAGCCTCTCCTGGAAATCCAATGGCATGCAGATCTTAAGATCTAATTACCTGTAGGTGAGTGGTCCTTTAAATACTGTTTCCATGGTTTTGAGAAACTAGCATAACCCCCACAAGGTCCATGGGGGAAAATCACTGATTGATCTCCCTATGGAGCACATTGAATTTGAGGTTCCCTGGTAATAGGCAGTAGCCTGCCCAGCTAGAATACATTACCTGAGCTTTTTCATAAGACAGGCCCAGGGCTGGGCCTGCTGAATGGCTGTTCTAGGCAGGTTCTAATCTGTGTACACCATGGTAGTGGTTTTACTTTGCATGCAGTAGTAAACTATACTCCTTTCCAATTGGGCTTCCTGAGTCATTAGAGAAACCAATCCAACTAGGTTTAACCTCGATTGGGCACTGGCTATGATCTTGGCAATTTCATGATAAAATATCATTCAAATTAGAAATTCCTAATTTTGACATCGAACCTTGATTTGTACGTATTCAGGTGACTCCTACCCATCAACAAGAATCCTGCTCATTAAACATCAGCCATTGGGAACCAGTAGGATTTTAACTGCTGAGCTGCCTCTTTTTTTTACTCCCAGGATGTGTACATCATTGGCACAGATGGCATTTATTGTCCATCTCTGATGCCCTGAGATGGAAATGGTGGGCTGCTGTCTTGAATTGATATAGTATGGCATTAGCATTTGATACAACTGAGTGGATTGCTAGGCTACTTCTCATGCAGTGGGTAGCTCAGAATCAAATAAATTATTGTGGGATTGGAGTCACATAGGCCAGATCAGATAGAAGCAGCATGTTATCTTTTCTAAAGGACAGGTTTGTGATCACTTTTACAGATACCAGCTTTTCATTTCTAGATGTTAGTTTCAAACTGCCATAGAGTCATCTGAACACACCCTTTTTAGATTGTTAGTCCAGGTCTCTGACTGAGTGGATAAGATTAAAATTATACCTATGACTTTTATCTCTCCTTTTCCATAGAACTCAGTATTCGAGGCTTAAGCATTGCATTATACTGCATTGTCAATTAATTCCAGCAGCGTGCCCTCTCAAAATATTACTTTCCTGATTGATGGAATGAATTACTCAGAACACTGGGCCCAAATTTCTGATGCATTCTTAATCTTATTATTTTGTTCAATATAATAATATCTTTCTAGGTCAGAAACCAGTTCCCTTATGAAATATGGAGTACTGGAAATCATAATGAAGTCATAAGCTTTATGCGATAGTTTTGCTGAAAACAGGTCCCAGTGATCAAAGTAAATCAGAACAAATTTAATTTATTGGAAACAATTAAATAAATGCTATTTCAATTGCTGCGTAGCCTGTCTATTCACAAAGCAGCGGTAGCCAATTCAGTGCAATTCGCTGTTAATCCTATGGCCCACCAGTAGACATTACATAGCCCATAACATCACATTTTGAATTAAATAAAGTATTTGTGGTTGCCTATAGAAGTGTAGAAAAGATACCTGGAGCACATGACTCATAACCGCAACTCCAGAATCAACTGCAATATTAATTACATTAGTGTTTTAGGATTGTGATGGAAAGTTGTAATTGGCCTCTTCCAAATTACTGCACTGTGATTTTGTTCCCTTTAAAAATATAGCAAGGTCAGGGGGTCTGTAATCTTAAAAACGGCAGCGATTGCTGCTATCCCTGTAAAGTTTTCAGCTTTGGGGTTCAGCATAATATTAAATTAATGGTTTTAGTCTAACCTATTAGTATGATGCTTTTCGAGCCATTGATCAAGAGCATACAGCAGACAGCCCATACTCTGCATTATCTTCCTATAAAAGGAGAGATTAATAGACCTGATTAATGTCATACATCACTCATTATACAGCACATATGGCTAAGTTTCCGTTAAAAGTAGTTAAGGGCCTCTAAATAGATGCTATCTTTTGCAAGAATTATAAATTCCAACATGACCGTCCAGCCTCACATTCGTGCCAGGACTCAAACCACTATTTCTACCTCCATAACATTGCCCAATTTCACCCCATCTCAGTTCATCAGCTTCAGAAATCCTCATCCTCTTTGTTACTTCTAGACTCCACAATCCGAATACACTCCCAAGTGATCTCCCACATTCTAGCCACCATATACTTGAGGTGATCCAACACACTGCTGTCCATGTCTTAACTCACAGAAAGTCCCACTCATCTATCACTCACGTGCCTGCTAACCTTTACTGCCTCCTGGCCAATTAAAGTTAGGGCTGATTCTCCCCAGAAAATTCGAAATGTCTGATTCATGTAAAAACTGGAGTAAATCTCACTGTTTTTTTAAATGGGAGTTTCAAAGTGAATCTCCCACACTCTGTGCGCTGAAGAGTGCACTAACGCTAATCAGTCCAAAAGTCACAGGGCGGGGCCAATTCCTGCTGGAGTGGCCGGCAGTGTGCACAGTGGTTCCACACTGCTGACATCCCCAATCGCTGACCCTCCCCAAACATGTCCAGCCTGCCTTAATGTTCCCTCACTTCTCCAGCACTGGCAGGCCCAATGACCCCTGTCCCACATTTCCAACCCCCTCAAGCAGGCTGACTACCACACCACCTTCCCCCCCCCGCCGCCCCTCCCCCCCCGCGCCCCCCGCCCCCGCGCCCCGCGCCCCCCGCCCCCCCCCAACTCCCGATCCCGACGACCAGCCCCAACCGCTGGCCTCCTTTCCTCTGTCACTCAGCCCGACTATGAGTTACAGCAGGACCCCCTACTTCCACCAATTGTCCCCCCAGGGATCCTGCCCCCTTGGTACTGCCCTATACCCAGTGGGCAGTGCCAAGGTGCCCCCTGGACATTTGAACTTTGCCCCTTGAGAGGAGGCTAGCATATAAATAAATATAATTTGTTGTTACTATAGAGAATGTTGAGAGAGGGCTTAAACCGTAATGTAAGTTACCAACATAGAAAATGATTAAGCAAGTATCTTGATTGGCCCTCACACCACTGGACTCAAATTCCAACTCCTCCACCACTGGTACACTGTGGCTGCAGTGCTTATGATCTATAGGACATACAGTACCAACTCAATATTACTTTGACAATCATTTCTTCCCGTGACCCAACATGGGTGAAAATTTTACAAATGACATGCCAACATGGTGAGCAGGACCAGAAGCGACCTTGTTTTCCAGATCTGCCAAGATCCTGGAAAGACTTCAATATTACACTGGCTGTACAATTAGGTTCTGTCCAGCATGAAACACGTCCTGCGTGGCACGAACGGTACTTAAACCATAAGACATAGGAGCAGAAGTAGACCATTCAGCCCATCAAATCTGCTTAACTATTCAATGAGATCATGACTGATCTGATATGATAATCTATCACTTCACTTTCCTGCTTTATCTCCATAATCTCGATTCCCTTGCTGATTAAAAATCTGTCTATCTCAGCCTTGAACATACTTAATGACCCAGCTTCTACAGACCTCTGGTAAAAAATTCTACAGATTAACTCCCATGAAAGAAGAAATTCCTCCTCTTGCCTGTCCTAATTGGGTGAGCCCTTAGTCTGAAATTATGCATTATAGTCTGAAATTCCCTCAAATGGGCAAACAACTTTCCTGCATTTACTCTGTCAAATCCCCTAAGAAATCGGTGTGTCTCAATAAGGTCACCTCTCACTCTTCTAAACAGCAATGAGTGCAGACTCAACCTGCTCAACATTACTCCATAAGAAAATCCCTCCATACCTGGTATTAGCCCAGTGAACATTGGACAGCCTCCAATGCCAGCATACCTTTTTATTTTGGTCCTCTGGATAAGAGGACCAAAACTGTTCACAGTATTCCAGGTGTTGTCATAACTAGTACCACATATAGGTTCAGCAAGACTTCCCTATTTTTACACTCTATTCCCTTTGAAATAGAGGCTAACATTCCATTTGCCTTCCCCTATTACCTGCTGAAGTTGCATTCCAGCTTTTGTGGTTTATGCATGAGGATCCCCAAATCAGTCTGTGCTACAGCTTTCTGAAGTCTTTCTCCATTTAAATAATATTCAGCACCATTATTTTCATACCAAAGTGCATAATTTCACATTTTCCTACATTACATTCCATCTGCCAAGTTTTTGCCCCATCATTTTTTTTATTTGCTCATTAAATGCAGCATCATCAGCTGGACCAGCATTTATTGCCCATCCCTAATTGGCCTTGAACTTTCAGATGGCATTTAAGAATCAACCACATCATTGTGGGTCTATAGTCACATGTAGGTGTGGGGGAGAAGAACTGAGCTCAGCAAGAGATCAGCCAGGAAGCCAGGAAAATTAGCAGCACCCTCACTGTAGACTGTTGCTCTGCATATACATGAAATAGCCAGCACAAAGGGGATATTTCACTATACCTAACAACAGGAGACAGCTGAATATCCTTGCTAACAGCACTGAAACTGTAATAAAAGACACGATTAAGTGACAATTGTCTGAACGAACATTCCATCCATCTACCACTAAAGATTGTGACATTAGCGATGTGATGCAATTAAATAGCTATCGTCTCGGGCTACCTCTTTGTATCACATGTAAATAATTTACTGGTGTGCGTGACTAGAAACAATTACCTTTACCACAAGTTGTGCCCTATAAAAAAAGCTGACTGTACACAATTGAGCACAGCAGACTGAAGAAGCTTTAGGAATTCTTCAGCTCTCCTCTCTTTATTGATTAGAAGGCATAAAGGATCCATCACTCATGAATGCTGTATCCAAATTTCTTTTTAAAGCTCTGACATAGGCTAAACTGGGTTAAGATGACAGATTTCCTTCCTAAAAAAGATATTAATGAGCCAGATAAGTTTTTACAATAATCAACAATGGTTTCATGGTCATGAGACATTAATTCCAGATTTTTAAATTTAATACAAATTTCAACATCTGCCATGATGTAATTCAAATCCATTCATAGAGGTGGATGGGGGCAAGGCAGTTGACGTGGTATATATGGATTTTAGTAAGGCGTTCGATAAGGTTCACCATGGTAGGCTTCTGCAGAAAATGCAGATGTATGGGATTGTGGGTAATCTAAGAAGTTGGATCAGGAATTGGCTATCAGATAGGAGACAGAGGGTGGTGGTTGATGGTAAATATTCATCATGGAGTTCGGTTACGAGTGGTGTGCCTCAGGGATCTGTTTTGGGGCCACTGTTGTTTGTAATCTTTATTAATGATCTGGATGAGGGTATAGTTGGGTGGATTAGTAAATTTGCTGATGACACCAAAGTCGGAGGTGTGGTAGATTGTGAGGAAGGGTGTCATAGTCTGCAGGGAGACTTAGATAGGTTGCAGAGCTGGGCCGAGAGGTGGCTGATGGAATTTAATGCGGAGAAGTGTGAGGTAATTCACTTTGGTAGGAGCAACAGATGTGTCGAGTGTAGGGCTAACGGGAGGACTTTGAATAGTGTGGATGAACAGAGGGATCTAGGTGTATGTGTACATAGATCCCTGAAAGTTGGGAATCAAGTAGATAAGGTTGTTAAGAAGGCGTACGGTGTCTTGGCGTTTATTGGTAGGGGGATTGAATTTAGGAGTCGCAGCGTCATGTTGCAACTGTACACTACTCTGGTGCAGCCGCACTTGGAGTACTGTGTGCAGTTCTGGTCCCCACATTACAAGAAGGATGTGGAGGCTTTGGAGAGGGTGCAGAGGAGGTTTACTAGGATGTTGCCTGGTATGGTGGGGAGGTCCTATGAGAAGAGACTGAGGGATTTGGGGTTGTTTTCGTTGGAAAGAAGGCGGCTAAGAGGGGATCTTATTGAAACATATAAGATGATTAGAGGTTTAGATAGGGTGGATAGTGATAGCCTTTTTCCTCGGATGGAGAAAGCTAGCACGAGGGGGCATGGCTTTAAATTAAGGGGGGGTAGCTACAGGACGGATGTCAGGGGTAGGTTCTTTACCCAGAGGGTGGTGAGGGATTGGAATGCCCTGCCTGCTGCAGTTGTAAATGCGCCTAGTTTGGGGGCGTTTAAGAGATCTGTGGATAGGTTTATGGACGAAAAGGGATTGGTATAGGCTAGTGGGTCATTGTTTTTGTAACTGGTCGGCGCAACATCGTGGGCCGAAGGGCCTGTTCTGCGCTGTAATGTTCTATGTTCTATATCTCTCCACTGATTCTGTGTCATCCTCACTACTTGCCTTCCCACATAGAGTCATAGGGGTTTACAGCATGGAAACAGGCCCTTTGGCCCAACTTGTCCATGCTGCCCTTTTTTTTAAACCCCTAAGCTAATTCCAATTGCCTGCATTTGGCCCATATTCCTATTTTTAAAATATACTTATTTTACCCATGTAACTGTCTAAATGCTTTTTAAAAGACAAAATTGTACCTGCCTCTACTACTACCTCTGGCAGCTTGTTCCAGGCATTCGCCACTCTGTGTGAAAAAATTGTCCTTCTGGACACTTTTGCATCTCTCCCCTTAAACCTATGCCCTCTAGTTTTAGACTCCCCTACCTTTGGGAAAAGGTATTGACTATCAAGCTAATCTGTGCCCCTCATTATTTTATAGACCTCTATAAGATCATCCCTCAGTTTTTTATGCTCCAGAGGAAAAAGGTCCCAGTCATAGAATCATAGATCCTTAGAGTGCAGGAAGAGGCCATATGGCCCACCAAGTCTGCACCGACCACAATCCCACCCAGGCCCTACCCCCACATATTTTACCCATTAATCCCTCCACGCATCTCAGGACACTAAGGGGCAATTTTTTTAAAAAACTTGGCAAAGTACATTCAGTTCCCTCATCCAAGTCATTAATAAAAAGGAATGACAGAGTTTGATAAGGAGGGAAAAACTTGAGTTATGAGAGATAGCTAACCAGTAATATAAAGATGGATAATAAGTTTCCATAGATATAATAAGAAAAGTGTTGTGCATTGGTCCAAAGTGTGTCTAGGGAATTGATCATGAAAAACGGGGCTATTTGATAAGATATCACATCAAAGGTCGTGTAAAGTAAAAGCTCATGAAGCAGGGATAACATATTGGCATGGATGGAAGATTAGCTAGCAAGAATTGGCACAAATGATTTTTTTTTGTTGGTAGGATGTGAATAATGGTGTGCCACAGAGATCATTGCTATGACCTCAATTTTCTACAATTTCTATAAATGACTTGGAAGGAGGGACACAAAGGTAGATAGGGAAATAAATTGTAAAGAGGAAATAAGGATGCTACAAAGGGACATAAGTAGGATAAGTGATTGGGTAAAAATCTGGCAAATGGAATATAATGTGGGCAAATGTTCATTTGTTCCTTTTGGCAGGAAGAATAAAAGAGAAGCTTATTATCTAAATGGTAAGAGACTGCAGAGGGACATGGGTGTCCTGGTGCATGAATTACAAAAGGCTAGCATATAGATACAGAAAGTAATTAGGAAAACAAAAAGAATGTTATTGTTTGTTGGGAGGGGAACTGATTACCAAAGCAGGAAAGATATGCTCAGTTTTTTAGGGCATTTAGACCACATCTGGAGTACTGTATACTGTACTGGTCTCCTTATCTAAAGAAACATAAAAATGTATTAGAAGGAGTTCAGAGAAGATTTACTGGACTAATATTAGGAATGGGCAGGTTGTCTTATGAGGAAAGATTGATAGGTTTGTATCTATTAGAGGTTAGAAGAATAAAAGGTGACTCGATCCAAACTTTCGACAAGATATTTGGAAGTGTATTAATGTGAAGGAAATACATTAAATGGGTAGATTCCATATGTAATTAGGATATTACACTTTAGAATTGAGAAAGTGGACACATATTCACGTATAGCCGTTTTTACCCAGAAATGTTAAAGCATATGCATGGGCAGCACTAGCTGCCAGCCTTGGTTTCTACAGGTGTTAAACAGACATCATCTGTGCCATTCATGATGTAACACCAGGGCTTTCAAGTCCTTTTCACACTAAGATAAGAAAAAGGAACATTAAAAGCTTTTATGATGGTATTGCTTCTCTTTATCTTTTCAGGAGACAACCTTAAGATCTTACATCAGCAAATTAGAAAAGCAGAGTTTTAAAAATCTATTCCTTTATTAAAAGTTGAAGTGCCAGACCAGGTGTGGCCAGTCAGTGGTGATGGTGATGGGGGGGTGACCCACTGTGCACTCTGCATCTGGAATCAATGGTCAGGTGGGGGCCCACCGAGCATCCTGCATCAGGGATCCTGCATCAGAGATTGGTGGTAGGGAAGTGGGGAGAAACACTGCCTGTAAAATATTACTTTGTATATTGATGGTTATTCTTTAATTGATATTAGCTGTGGCATTGCATTTTTAAAGTTTTATTGAATTCTGCATTAGAACTAAGGCTATATATTTTTTATCTCTTACAGTCATTAATGTTGCGATGTAATTATCCACTTTAAAGTGGATGTTAAGCATGTTAAATAGTTCTACAGTAAGCTTGTAAACAAGTTGGTAAAGTATAACATCTCATATAATCTTCTGCATGCAGTACAAGAACCCACCAACCTCTCTTGTATTTTCTCTTGTCAGGGAAACTAGAATTAGGGGGTCATTGTTTTAAAAATAAGGGGACATTCATTTAAGATCAGACGAAGAGAAGTGTTTTTTCTTAGAGGATTGAGAATCTCTGGAACTCTTTTCGTCAAAAGACAGTGTAAACTGAATGTTTTAAATTGTTTTAAGGCAGAACGAGGGAGATTCTTGATTGAAAAGGGGAGTGAAAGGTTATTGGGATATGGGGGAATGTGGAGTTGAGTTTACAATCAGATCAGACATGATCTTATTGAGTGGCAGAGCAGACACAAGGGGCCAAATGGCTTATCCCTGTCCTAATTTGTATGTTCATAAGTGTATAAAAGAATATGGAGCCAAAGTAGTTGGATGAAGTTAAAGTAAACTGACTGCCAGAACAGGCTCGAAGAGCTTAATGGCATATTCTGGTTGCTATGCTCTACTATTGAGAGAAACAAAAGCATCAATGACATGGCAACCTACAAGTTCCCCCTAAATCACATACACCCTGACTCGGACATATTTCATCTTTGCAGGGTCATTGCCCTGGAATTTACTCCCAAACACCTTGTGAGAGCACTATCACCACAATGACAGCCAGTGAGATCAACAAAGGCACGGCTAGCAGCCTTGCTAGTATCATTTACATTTCATAAACAGAAAGGTAAATATAGAGAGCTGAAACGTCTACATTTAGCTGCACTTCCTGTGTACAAAGCAATATTACTTTTTGTTGTTTCAATCTTTTCACTAAAAATTTCTAGGTCCAGGTTTACAATAGAAACTGCCAATGTCAACATGTCATTCTGTTAATTATACGCTCCAGTTAGTGATGGTATACCAGCTGCATTTTTACAGCTCTTGTATGTGTGGTGCAGAGAAAGCTCCAATTCTTCTCTGATTTCCAAATCCTGTTATGTAACTATAACTAATATAAAAAATCAAAAAGTATTTAAAAACAAAGTCAGAATGTATGAGTTTGAAATAGAAATTGAATTACATCAGTACACTCTGCTCCAGGCACCCCTCTCAAAAATAGACAACACTAAAGAATGAATGGGAATCAGAAAGAATACATGGATCTCCTGTTACAATGTTATTTCTTCTGTGTCTGTTCACCTGTGCACTACTTCTCTTTATTAGTGTGTTCAAGACAAACAAATTGGGATTAGACAGATGGGCCTAATTCAAGTTGTGCCAAAATGGAATCATTAAAAAAACCAAAAAAACCTATTAGGTTTTGCATGTAAAATAGCTTGTGAATAAATTAATGATTGTTTCAAAATCTCAAAAAAATCAAATCAAATGGGCAAATTATTTGTCAACTGCCAGCCCTGCAATGTAATTCTACTCTACATTGCACTGAATGATCAAAGACTTTTGTTTCTAAGCAACGCTAATAGACAGCATTCAGGCTCACTCACTCAGGTGTACCATTCTCAAAACCACATAAAAGAGAATGTGGTTCTCATAAAGTTTGTCTCTCTTAAAAGGGCATTGTCTTCATGAAAAACAGTTTATTTTTGGGTGGCAGTAAAAGGAAAATTGAAGCGTGCAATATTTTTAAATTACATGTTCACAAGTAACCAAATTAATTTAGTGACACATCGACACATTATTGTAAATAAATGAAAAATTTCTCCGCCCACTTTTCAAGAATACAGTGCCCAATTAAACATGATGGAATTTCATTTAAAAAGGGGATTTTCCACCCTCATTTTCGTTGGGAGGTTGGGGTGGGTGGGGGAGGGGTGTGAATGGTGGAGAATCAAGCAGGAGACTCAAAAGAGCTTTTATGAGGACTTAATTTGATTTATTACTGTCACACGTACTGTGAAAAGTATTGTTTCTTGCACACCATACAGACAAAGCATACCTTTCATTGAGCAAATGGGATTTCCCCACTCGACTGTCCCTGCCACCCGCCACCAATGATATCTAACTGACTCTGCACATCAAGCATTAATATCCCCCCACATTAGATTGTACATGAATCATGACAGGTCCAGAGCCAGTCAGAGATGCACAAATGAGTATAGCCCCCAAGGCTTCGTTCCTCAAATATGTCAAAAACAGCAAGGCAGCCTGCAGGTTGCTACAGGGAGACATGGAGGATGTTTCTAGGATGAGAAGGATGTTAAAGGAGACAAATTCAGTCAGCCACACGAGAATGCCATTGCATGGGCATGATGTGACAGACTTGTCCTGTCATACCTCATTGCTAAAATATTCCAGGAAAAATAAGGTGAAGACAATTTTTACACAATTCTCTTCACACTGCAATGCAGCAGACACAACAATACCTTTAATGTCATCTTCAATATGTCACAAAAGGTCAACAATCTCATAACGATCACTGAGGATGCATAATCACTGAGGATGCATGATCACCTTGAACTGTAATTATAAGGTCACTCTTGAAAAGTGCAGTAGCCTAGAGACCATGTGGCCATAGTGGAATGTGCTTAGCACTCCACTAGCACACATCCTTAAGCAACTTTATATATATTGTAGTCATTTGAACCATGGTGACAACAAATCAATGTCCATGGCATCCTTCAAGAGGCTGAAACACTATATTGTCCACGTAGATGCACTCATGCCTGCGTGATAGTAGCTTAGCGAAGCGTTTCTAAGACAAAAAAAAACACCTGTGAGAGCTTGACCACCTCTAGATGGAGTTACATCCAGGCAGCACCATTGCTACAAACACCAACTCTCATGAATGATTAATGCAAAGGCTTCATCTTGATTTGGCGCACCAAGATGCCATCAGGACACAGTGATCTGTAACATACAGCATGTACCCAAAGCAGGGAGTTCAGTTAGTGCTGTCCTCATTAAGAGTGATTCAGCAGGACTTCTGTGAGTATATTGACAAAGATGCATAACACTTCATTCATCCAGAAGTTTGCCAAATTTATGTTCTGCATTGCCTTGGCATTTGGGAGAGTTGTGGCCTAGTCAGTTTTGACACAGCAGTCAATGATAACTTGTTCCCTTCACAGATACCGCTGAACACTCAGGAAATGATCCAGAGCAGCGCTTTCACACCATGACAGAATCAGAGAATTGTTACATCACAGAAGGAGGACATTCAGCCCATTGAATCTGCACTGGTTCTCTGAATGAGAATTTCACCTCATGCCATTCTCTTGCCTTCTCCCCATAGCCCTGCAAATTGTTTCTTTTCAAATAATCATCTAATTCCCTCTTGAATACTTCAGTTGAACCTGCCTGCACCACACTTTCAGTCAATGCATTCAAACCCCTAACCACACACTGTATGAAAAATTATTTTCCCTTTTCACCTTTGCTGATTTTGCCAATTGCCTTAAATCTGTGAGATCTCATCTTGATCCTCCACAAGTGGAGTTTCTTTCTATCTACTCTATCTCGACCCCTCATGATTTTGAATACTTTTATCAAATCTCCTTTCAACCTTCTTTTCTCAAAGGTGTTATAGTTCGAGTTAGAAACTCCAGTGTTTTATGAAGCCCACCTGAACCATAAGTTTTGCCTGTTGAATTTGGCTAGGATAGCATGATATGTTTCACTTCAGATATGATTCGAATGACCCACCAGGGAGCTTTTATCAAACTATATTTAAGAATATAGTTAACATGTATATTAAGAAAATTAGCAATAACCTTTATCAATTACAAATAAGAAACAAAACAACTGCTATCATGTCTGACACTTAACAAATATATCTAATGTATTCCAATCATCTGGACCAGGTGAACTACACCCCAAGGTTCTAAAAGAGTTAGCTGCTGAAATTGTGGAGGCATTGGTGATTATCTTTCAGGAATCACTGGAGTCAAGGAGGGTCCAAGAGGACTGGAAAGTAGCTAATGTAACACCACTGTTTAAGAAGGGAGAGAGGCAGCAGATGGGAAATAATAGGGAATAATAGGAAATAATAGGCCAGCTGGCCTGATTTCAGTCATTGGCAAGATTTTAGAGTCCATAATTAAAGATGAGATCGCGGAGTACTTGGAAGTGCATGATAAAATAGGACTAAGTCTCATCTTTAACAAGGTGCCACATAGGAGACTGTTAAATAAGAGCCCATGGTATTAAGAGTAAAATCCTGGTAGGGATAAAGGATTGGCTGAATGGCAGAAGGAAGAGAGTGGGGAGAAAGGATCTTTTTCAGGATGGCAGCAAGTGACTAATGGTGTGCCTCAGGGGTTGGTGTTGGGGCCACAACTTTTCACAGTATATGTTAATGATTTGGAAGATGCAACTGAAGGCATTATTGCTAGGTTTGCAGATAATACAAAGATATGTAGAGCAACAGGTAGTAGTGAGGAAGCAGGGGGCCTGCAGAAGGACTTGGACAGGTTAGGAGAGTTGGCAAAGAAGTGGCAGATGGAATATAATGTGGAAAAGTGTGAGGTTATGCACTTTGGAAGAAGGGATGGAGGCACAGACTATTTTCTAAATCAGAAACACAAAGGGAGGTGGAAATCCTTGATCAAGATTCTCTTGAGATTAATGTGCAGGTTCAGTCAGCAGTTAGGAAGGCAAATCCAAGTTAGCAAGGCAAATCCAAGTTAGCATTCATGTCGAGAGGGCTAGAACACAAGACCATGGACGTACTTCTAAGGCTGCGTAAGGGCTCTGGTCAGACTGCATTTGGTTTATTCTGAGCAATTTTGGGCCCCGTATCTAGGGAAGGCCTTGGAAAGGGTCTAGAAAAGGTTCACAAGAATGATCCCTGGAATGAAGCGCTTGTCTTATGATGAACAGTTGGGAATTCTGGGTCTGTACTCTTTGGAGTTCAGAAGGATGAGGGAGGGTCTTATTAAAACTTAGATACTGCGAGGCCTGGATAGAGTGGACGTGGAAAGGACGTTTCCACTAGTAGACAAAACTAGAACTAGAGAGCACAACCTCAGGCTAAAGGCACAATCCTCTAAAACAGAGATGAGGAGGAATTTCTTCAGCCAGAGAGTGGTGAATCTGTGGAACTCGTTGCTGTGGAAGCCAGGTCATCGAGTGTCTTTAAGACAGAGATAGGTTCTTGATTAATAAGGGGATCAGGGGTTATGGGGAAAAGGCAGGAGAATGGGGATGCAAAAAGTATCAGCCATGATTGAATGGTGGAGCAGACCCGATGGGCCGAATGGTCTAATTCTGCTCCTATGTCTTATGGTCTCATGGTCTAATCAAACCAATCCCTTAGACAAAAGACCCTTTTCACAGATTTAACACAGCATAGACTAAAGCTCACATGATACTGGACTTGAGACCTTTGGATGAAGTTTGCAATGCTCTGGATTGACTCAGAGCTGTTTGAAGTCAGAACAGCTTCCCAAAACACCAGGGATTCTAGGTAAGCCACCAACAGCTGATTCCCCCTTCAGAAAGTCAAGACTTTGCTTTCCGTTAACCAACAGAGTTTCTAAAACCAGAGAGAGAGACTTCTTTTCAGCTTGATGCCCCTTCTAGAAGTAAAATGTAAACCTGCAGCTCCAAACTGAAAAAAATCCGATCACCTGACCTGCCAACCAGTTTTCCTCCAAACAATACAGAGTCATAAACATCCCAGTAAAAATAAACAATCCCTGCTTAAGTAGCAATAAAAAGAATCTTGAAGACAGCGTGGCACCGATGAGTACAATTCAGAGTACACGCTTAAAAATAAAAACACTTCCTTACGTCACAAAGGCAATGTTCCCAACTTCTCCAATCATGCTTCATAACTGAAGTTCTTCATCCGTGGAGCCAATCTTGTAAATCTGTTCTGCAATCTCTCCAATGCGTTCATTGTGTCCTAAAATGTGGCAGCTGGAACTATATGCAATACTCCAGCTGAGACCTAGCTAGTATCTCATACAATTTCAACATAACCTGATTGCTTTTGTAATCTATGTCCCTATTAATAAAGCCTTGGATACTGTATCCTTGTTGAACTGCTCCCTCAACAGATCCTGTCATCTTTAATGACTTATGCACGTACACACCGAGGTCCCCCTGCTTCTGCTCCTATGTTTTTATTCACTTACAGGATGTGGGTGACATTGGCTAGGCCAGCATTTATTGCCCACGGTCCAAATGCCCTTGAGAAGTGGTGGTGAGCTGCTTTTGTGAATTGCCACAGTCCCTGAACTGTCAGTACATCCACAGTGCTATTAGGGAGGGAATTCCAGGATCTTGACCCAGCAAAAGTGAAAGAATGGTGATATCTTTTTAAAAAGCTAAAAGACATAGGAAGTGAATGGCAGAGAAGCCAAAATCAGAGGGTAAGCTGTGACAGATGAAGATGTTGAGAGAGGTGGGGAGAAAATGGATGGGACAGAGGTAAACAACAACATCTTCCCACCCCTCAACGTTTTTATCTGTCACAGCTTACCCTCTCATTTTAGCTTCTCTGCCGTTTGGCCATTCACACCCTTTATTCTCTTTGTGGACAGCCATTAGCAGTCTTTTCCCCTAGTTTGTGTGGCTATGACTCATCTTTCATTCCCTCATCCTGCAGTATAAATATCTCCCACTTTCTACGCCTTTTAGCTTTGACAAAGGGGCATCTGGACTCAAAATGTCAGCTCTTTTCTTTCCTTACAGATGCTGCCAGACCTGCAGAGATTTTCCAGTATTTTCATTTTTGTTCCAGATCACATTTTGCTTCTTGAGTGTTGTTGAAGATGTACACATGTGATGGATAGTATTCCATCACACTCCTGATTTGTTCCTTGTAGATGGTGGACAGGCTTTAGGGAGTCAGCACAGTTACTCACACAGGATTCCTAGTCTTTGACCTGCTCTTGTAGCTACAGTATTTGTGAGTAGTCCAATGACTACAGTTTCTGATCAATGGCAATTCCCAGGATGTTGGTAGTGGGGTTTTCAGTGATGGTAAATGCATCTGGGGCAGCATGGTGGCACAGTGATTAGCACTGCTACCTCACAGCACTAGGGACCCAGGTTCAATTCCTGGCTTGGGTCACTGTCTCTGCTGAATCTGCACGTTCTCCCCGGGTCTATGTGAATTTCCTTTGGGTATTCCAGTTTTCTCCCACAGTCCAAAGATGTGCAGATTAGGTGCATTGGCCATACTAAATTCTCCTTCAGTATACCTGAACAGGTGCTGGAGTATGGCGACTAGGGGATTTTGCAGTAGCTTCACTGCAGTGTTAATGTAAGTCTACTTGTGATGCTAATAAACAAACAATGCCATGAAGTGATGGTTAGATTCTCTTTTGTTGGGGACAGTCATTGTCTGGCACTTGTGTGGCACAAATGCTTCTGTACCCTCTGTAGAGTGACACCCTTTATTTTATATTGACTCTCAATGTTCTTTTTACCAAAATGTGTCATCTCATATTTCTCCACATTGAATTTCATTTGTCACCTATCTGGCCATGCCACCAAATTTTCTATTTCCCTTTGAAGTTCTGTCCTCAAAGTTTCCATTGCTTCCAAGTTTTGTATCATCCGCAAATTTTGAAATAATTCCCTATACACCAAGGGATACATCATTAATATATACCAGAAAAAGCAAGAGTCCTAATACCGACCACTGGGGATCTCTGCTACAAATCTTCCTGCAGTCAAAAACCATTCATTTCCATGTTGCTACTGTCCCTTTTATTCCATGAAGTCTAACTTTTCTCAAGTCAGTTGTGTGACACTGCCTTTTGGAAGTCCATGTAAAATCACAACAACATTGCCCTTATCAGCCCATTCTGTTACCACTTGGAAAAACCCCAGCAAGTTAAACAGAATTTTCTTTCAAGAAACCCATGCTGGCTCTCCTTAATTAACCTGAATGTATCTAATGTGACTATTATTTCTGTCCTGAATTATAGTTCCTAGAAGTTTCCTCACCATAACTGCTCTGTAGTTGCTAGCCTAACCTTTGCAAAAGTTTTTGAACACGGGCATAATGTTACAATTCTCCAGTCCTCTAACACCACAGCCAACTCTAATGAAGACTGAAAAATTATAGCCAATACCTTGGCAATTTCAATTTGTCTCTGATAATCGAGGATAGACAAAGATAGGACAGAAATTAGGGGAATTATTTTCTGAGGAATGTTCTTCCCCAAAAGACAGTGGAAGCAGAGTCTATAAACATTTTTAAAGCAGAGCTAGATTGATTTTTGATAAGTAAGGGGAAGAAAAGTCACTGGGATAGGCGCAGATGTGGAGTTATGGTTGCAATCCGATCAGCCATGATCTTACTGAAATTAGAAGCTGCGTACTGCTCCTTATTCGTATGTTCATATGTATCTCATATTGTTGACTTTATGTATCAACAGCCAATCCAATACCTCTTAATTACCAACTTTAAACTCTTCTAGTGATTGAATTTCCTCTTTCACCATAGCCCAAGAAGCATCTTCTTCCTTGGCAAAGAAAAATGCAAGGTGTTGATTCAATAATTTTACAAACTCCCCTATCTCCATGTTCTAATTCCCTTTTTTGGTCCCTAATCAACTCTAATCCTTCGTTTACCATCCTTTTACTATTTATATGTTCATAGAAGATTTGGGATTCCGTTTTATGTTGGCTGACAGTCAATTTTCATACTCCCTCTTCAGTTCTCCCCTTTTGGCTTTTCACCTCCCCTCTGAACCTTCTGCATTCAACTTAGTTCTTGATTGTATTTTCTACCTGACATCTGTCAAAAGCAGACTTTTTTTTGTATCTTAATTTTTACCTCCTTTATCACTCATGGAACTCTGGATTTGTTAGCCCTACCTTTCTCTTTAGGAGGAATGTAACTTGACTGCGTCCAAAGCAAGTCAATTTTGAAGAGAGCCCATTATTCAGCTACAGTTTCTCCTGCCAGCCTTTGGCTCCAATTTATTTGGCCCAGATCCATTCTTATCCCATTGAAGTTGGCTTTCCCCCAGTTAATTATTCTTACACTGAATTATTGATTGTACTTTTTCATTGTCACCCTAAACCTTATGATATAATGATCATTATCCATTAAATGCTAGGCAACTGTTCAGGAGCAAACTATGATCCTCACAGATAAGTAGACTGATTCATTAGGATTAGTAGACATTGCTGACAACACATAACCATTCCCCTCTTTCAAATGTCACTGAATGGGACCAACTTCTATCGTTCAGCATAGTGCATGGAAAGAGTGGGGCTAATAAAAGAATAATGCTTAGCTTCAAACACAGAGACAAAATTATGCTCTGGGGAAGCATGAAAGACTGTAGTGCTTGACATGGAATAATACTTTAACTAAAACCACATATTCATAAAATAAATGCATTACAAAGTACACTCATGTGAAAAGACTCCAACGTTGGTCATGAAATCCAAAGATGTATGGGTTAGGTGGATTAGCCATGCTAAATTGGTCTTTCGTGTCAGGGGGATTAGCTGGGGTAAATGCATGGGGTTATGGGAATAGGGCCTCGATGGGACTGTGGTCAGTGCAGACTCGATGGGCCGAATGGCGTCCTGCATTGTCGGATTCTATGATTCTCTGACAAATGGTGTTGGTCATGACAAATACTTACAAGATCTACAAACTGCAGATTTCAGTGCAACATTATCTGGATAATCACTCGTCTTAATGAAAAATTCTCGTGAGGTCACACAATGTGTGTAAGTGTAAAAGGTGAGGTGTAAAAGCTATCCAGCCATCATTTTCATATGGGAAATACCTTTGTTCATGTCAATGATGTGGGACTAAAGGCAATTCATCGTGATGACCCTTGAGTGAGACTTAATGGAACTGAGGGACACAATTGGGGGAGGCTTAATTTTATAACCTACAATGAAGGCTGGACCTTGCATCACGCTAATTATACATTCGATACCCGAGACCTGGAGAGGGATAAATTCAAATATATTTCTAATAACTTCAATGTTGTACAGTGAACAAACACCTGTGACACTATTTTGCCCATAATTGAACAACTTGCTGAGATTCATGGACCACTTTTCTCCCTGGACAGAACAGCATTGCTAACGTTGACTTGGTGGGATTTCCCTTTGCCCTATGTCTTTGCTCCTGAACACAAATAATCCCCTGGAGTCAGCTTCATTAAATTGAATGTTAACAGCTGTCCTACTTGTTTTGGCGAGCCTGCCTTGGGGAACAAAGGAAATTGCTGGGCATGTCTTGGACACTTAGTGAAGTTAACAGCACTGTCTGCATTCAGAACAGCTAAAAAGGACGAGTCAGTAGTTTTTTCTATATCTTTCTATTAAATTTGCAAGGTTGGAAAATGTAGGCCTGGAGGCATTTTGCTAGATGCCCTTCATGAGTTTCCCCAGCGCTTTATTTTAGTGCAATCAGCTCTGTGCAGAGCTGAATATCATACGGAAATGTCACTGAAATTGACATTTCGATATGAATAGCAGAAATGGCAGACCCACGATGATATTCTCCGAGCCCATTAGCATCTCCACCCCTGCTGGGAATGGTTCCCATTGGTGGGGTTTACAACTGCTCCTCACTAACAGGGAACAGGTATCCTGATCCCACTGGTGTAAACACAATAAGTCGTCTCACAACAGGTTAAAGTCCAAAGGTTTATTTGGTAGCAAAAACCACTAGCTTTTGGAGCACTGCTTTTCGTCAGATAAGTGGGAGTTCTGTTCACAAACAGGGCATATAAAGACACAAACTCAATTTACAAACTAATGGTTGGAATGAGAGTCTTTACAGGCAATGAAGTCTTAAAGGTACAAATAACATGAGTGGAGAGAGCATTACTGACTCCCACTGGTGTGGACAAAAGCCATTGAGGGTCCCCAAGGAGGTTGGGGACAAGGGAGTGGGGAACAATGCCATCCTGGCAAAAGGACAAACTGGCAGTGCCAAGGGGACAGGGCCTACTGATGGGCAATTGTTCGGATGAGGGAGACCGGCTGCCACTCTACAGGTGTGATGAATGGGAGAGGGAGGACCATCGGGGGCAGGGACGGGGGCGGTTTAGATCTCACCAGTGATGACAGATTGATGCATGCACAGTGGCTTGCTCAGCACTATGCTGCCAGCCTCTCGGGTGAGAATAGGCTTCAGCCACCACTTTTCTGAGTGAATCATGCTGAGGCAATTCATTCTGGTAAGTACGTCCAAAAAAACAGTCAAGAAATACTCCCATTTCCAGCCCATCAGGCATTTAGTTCTGTTTTAAAAGAATCCCTGCCATAATATTTTTGAGCATTTAAAATACAAGTACTATTGGGAAATGAATCTGGACAGGTGTCAGATCTCTCAGTGGGAGAGCATTTTGGGGATAGTGATCATAACTTTATCTCCTTTACATTGGCACTGGAGAGAGATAGGATGAAACAAGCTAGGAAAGTGTTTATTTGGAGTAAGGGGAATTATGAAGCTGTCAGGCAGGAAATTAGGGGCTTAACTTGGAAAGAGGTTTTCTCAGGGAAACATATGGAAGAAATGTGGCAAATTTTCAGGGAATATTTGTCTGGAGTTCTGCATAGCGACATTCCAAAGAGACAGGGAGGTTACGGTAGGTTGCAGGAACCGTGGTGCACGAAAGCTATAATGAATTTAGAAGAAGAAAAGAAAAGCTTACAAAATGTTCAGGGAACTAGGTAATGTTAGAGATCAAGAAGAGTATACGGCTAGTAGGAAGGATCTTAATAAGGAAACTAGGAGAGCCAGAAGGGGTCACGAAAAGGCCTTGGAAGGCAGGATTAAGGAAAACCCCAAAGGCATTCTACAAGTATGTGAAGAGCAAAAGGATAAGGCATGAAGGAATGGGACCTACAGTGGTATGACAGTGGGAAAGTTTGTATGGAACCGGTAGAAATAGCAGAGGTACTCAATAAATACTTCACTTCAGTATTCACAGTGGAAAAGGATCTTGGTGGTTGTAGCGCAGACTTGCAGCAGACTGAAAAGCTTGAGCATGTAGATTTTAAGAAAGAGGATGTGCTGGAGCATTTGAAAAGCATCAAGTTAGATAAGTTGCCAGGAACGGATGGGATGAACCTCAGGCTACTGTGGGAGGTGAGGGAGGAGATTGTTGAGCCTCTGGCGATGATTTTTGCATCATCAATGGAGACAGGAGAGTTTCTGTAAGATTGGAGGATTGCGGATGTGGTTCCTTTACTCAAAAAAGGGAGTAGAGATAGCCCAGGAAATTATAGACCAGTGAGTCTAACCTCAGTGGCTGATAAGTTGATGGAGAAGATCCTGAGAGGCAGGATTTATGAACATTTGGAGAGATATAGTATGATCGAGAATAGTCAACACCGCTTTGTCAAAGACAGATCATGCCTTACGAGCCTGATTGAATTTTTTTGAGGATGAGTCCAAACACATTGATGAAGGGAGAGCGGTAGATGTAGTATATATGGACTTCAGCAAGGCATTTGATAAGGTGCTCCATGCGAGGCTTATTGAGAAAGTGAGGGAGGCATGGGATCCAAGGGGACATTCCTTTGTGAATTCAGAACTGGCTTTCCCACCGAAGGCAAAGAGTGGTTGTAGATGGGTTTTCTTCTGCATGGAGGTCAGTCACCAGTGATCTGTTTTGGGCCCTTGCTCTTTGTGATTTTTATAAATGACCTGGATGAGAGAGTGAAGGGATGGGTTGGTAAGTTTGCTGATGACACAAAGGTTGGAGATGTTGTGGATAGTGTGGACGGATGTCAGAAGTTGCAGCGAGACATTGATAGGATGCAAGACTGGACAGAGAAGTGGCAGATGGAGTTCAACCTAGATAAGTGTGTGGTGATTCATTTTAGCAGGTCAAATAGGATGACAGAACATAATATTAAGGATAAGACTCTTGGCAGTGTGGAAGATCAGAAAGATCTTGGGGTCCTCGGATTCATAGGATGCTCAAAGCAACTTTGCAGGTTGAGGCTGTGGTTAAGAAGGCGTATGGTGTACTGGCATTCATCAATTGAGTTTAAGAGTCGGGAGATAATGTTGCAGCTTTATAAGACCCTGGTCAGACCCCACTTGGAGTGCTGTGCTCAGTCCTGGTCACCTCATTACAGAAAGGATGTGGAAGCCACAGAAAGGGTGCAGAGGAGATTTACAAGGATGTTGCCTGGATTGGGTGGCATGCCTCATGACGATAGGTTGAGTGAGTTAGGTCTTTTCTCCCTGGAGAGACGAAGGATGAGGGGTGACCTGATAGAGGTGTATAAGATGTTGAGAGATATTGATCAAGTGGATGCTCACAGGCTTTTTCCCCAGGCTGAAATGGTTGCGACAAGAGGGCCCAGGTTTAGGGTGCTGGGGAGTAGGTGTAGAGGAGATATCAGGGGTAAGTTTTCCACTTAAAGGGCAGTGGGTGCATGAAATCGGCTGCCAGCAGTGGGTGATTCAATGGGGTCTTTTAAGAGACCTTTGGATAAGTACATGGAACTTAGTAAGATACAGGGTTATAGGTAAGCCTAGTAGGTAGGGACATGTGCAACTTGTGGGCTGAAAGGCCTGTTTTGTGCTGTAGCTTTTCTATGATTCTATGATTTTTCTTGGTCCTATGCACCATAGTAAGGCTGAACTTCTGCAATACACAGTATTCTGGCATTATAATAGGGCAAATAACCAGAAATATGCCACATTGCTTGTTCCTGTTATTTACACAACATAATGCAATATCTACCCATTTTTTGGTCAGACATATTGGAGGTCAATGTTGTTTCTAACATGAAATCCAGGGTGTGATGAAAGGTGACAAGGAACTGAGTTCCCTGCAGATAATTGCGGTTGGAGAGATCCTCCCCAGCAACGCTGCCCGTCCTGCACCTGTGGACAGAGATATCGATTTCTCTTGCCACCACAGAACCCACCCTCCCAAGTCATCCACAACGCCAAGGGACTGCCAAAGAGGAAGATATTTCTCTTGTTTAAGTGTAAAAAAGTAATCTTCAACTCATTCAACCATCATTATTTCACATTGGATATAAACATTCAACAGTCTGTAATCAGAAAGGTTTTTCAACTTTTAATATAATTTACACTCTTGTCATAAAATCACTCAAGAAACTTGACATCGTCTAGGACAAAGCAGCCCGCTCGATTGCTATAACTTCCACAAACATTCAATCCCTCCACCACTGATGGACAGTGGCCACAGTGTGTACCATCTACAAGGTGCACTGCAGAAATTCAGCGAGGCTCCTCAGACAGCGCCTTCCAAACTCATGACCATCATCATCTAGAAGGACAAGAACAGTAAGCGATCTGGGAACACCTGTTGTTTCCGCACAGTTTAAACTGCAAAGTATCTCAGTCCTTTGAACTGAAAGCCTTCACAGTTAAAACTGAATGAGACAAGTTCCAAATTGAATGATCTGTATAGGAGACACATTTGATATTAATTTGGCTCTGAAAGTGTGTCTCGAGTAGAATTATCCAGCATTTTGTCCATGATCAATTGTCCTAAGGCTCTTAGGATATTGTACACAGAGCAGGAGTGAAAGAGCAAGAACAATGAAATGCAATGTTGAAAAGCTTTGGAAAACTTGTGAAGACAGGTGGAAAACTAATGCAGAGAAGTTGTTGAACAGAAGAACCTCAACGAGCAGGATTGAAATTGTACAAGGTTTTTTCACCAAGGATGGGAAATGCACAAGAGGTCAGAATGAAGGCACAGATTGGGACATAGGGCTGATAGAGATTGTGGGGTTAGGGAATAATGAGTTATAAGATGTTTGAAACCAAGAACAATGATTTTTAATTCAGCACAGTGACTGACTGGGAGCCACTGAACTGAGGGGGGAATTGCATAAAAGTGGTAGTGGAGACTGAATACAGCAATGCCAAAAGCCTGGGCAGGATTTTCCAAATGCACCCATCCCAAAACTGGAAAATCCCACCTGAAGTCAATGGACCTTTGATTCCCGTGGTAGATGGAACAGGAAAATTCCGCCCCCCCCCCCCCCCCCCCCCCGCCTTAAATCTGGAAATTTGTTAAGTGAGGGAATTCAGTGTACTGAGGGAAACCCTGCTATTTGGACCCTCACAAAAAGGAGTGGCCAAAGAGCTGGAGGCAGCAAGAGCTAAAGCCAGGGTTCATTAATTAGTTATGCAAGTAAATCATTGGTGAATTCTACCCCCCTCCCCCTCTTCGAGGCAATACTTTAAATTAATACTGGTGAGATACATATACCGTGTTAAATATATAGTGTAACTCGTTAAAATCCACAATATATCAGATAATTGTTGATTGATATTCTAGATTTGAAACCATTAGTTAAATAAAATCAAAATAAAGACTATAGGGCAGCTGACAAATCTGCTGGGGTAAAGTGGGATATTAGCATGGATAGAAGATTGGTTGGCTAATAGGAAGTAGAGTATGAATAAATAGGTTATTTTGGAAGATTACAACCTTCGCATCTACTATTTCCACTGCCACCTCCTTTAGTACCATGGGATGTAGATTATCAGGTCATGACACTTGCAGTCCCATTAATTTCTCCATTTGTTTTAGTAATACTAGAATTTCCTTTAATTCCTCCTTCTCATTGGATCTTTGGTTCCTTAGCATTTCTAGAAAATTGTTTGTGCCTTCCATCATGAGGACAGTCTAAAGGAGTTGTTTACTTGCTCATTCATAAGTTCTCCTATTTCAGACTGCAAGATGTATGTCTTCATGAATATTTTTCTTTTCTGAGCAAGAGATTTTTTTTGCTGGAGTGGAAGGAAAGTAAGTTGATAATAACATTACTGATCAGACTAGGAATGTTTGATGTACTGCAACCAATCTGGTAAGAAAAAAAACACTGATACTTCAAGACTATTCTTTCCATAGACTAGGTGGTAATCTGCACCCTTGTGGAATATGCATGATTTATTTAATGCTCCAAGGGATGTCTTGCACAGTGTCTCTTTAAATTTCCTTTGTCCAAGGCCTAAAAGCAATACTGAAGTGATGGGCTCAGGCAAAAAAGGCTCTCCTACCCCCTTTAAAGTGGGCTCTTACTTTCCTGGTGCTTTATCAGCTGCCCTCACCACCCTTCCTGCAGTGATGGCTCCCATTTCCTTTCCAGAATCTTGTTATGAATTAGCTGAGAATTGACAAACAATCCTGACTCAGGTGATTGGGTCAGGGTCACACTGGGATGGGTGCAAGAGGCTGAGGTTTTGCTCCTAATGTGCTCAGGCTCCCCTATGGAAAATCAGCTTTGCATTTGTCATTTAATAAAAAGGCATGTTAATCACTGCCACCTATAGTCAATGATTATCATTGCATTTCTGAGTAGATGTTTAGACAGTTGAAACAGAAAAAACTGAAAATGCTGTGAAAGAGGATTAAAACAACATTTATAAGAGAATGTTCTGGTGAATGGTGCCCACTTAATTTATTTCAATTAACTGTGCATAGTGAGCTATCATATATTTGTAACACGATGAGTTGTCCTGCTTCCAAATCTGTGACCATTTTAGTTTTGTCATGCATATGCCAGTAAACAACAACCAAATTAAATGTGCTATTATAGATTGTGCTACCATGTACAAAAATAAAACTCATCACTGATCATCATTTCTGGAGTAGATCTAATTGCCAAAATAGTCTGGCAGATAAAAGCCAACTACTCATGGCAGATTGGTACAGAAGGTGAAGTCGCATAGGATCAGGGGTGAGTTGGCAAGACAGCTACAAAACTGGCTCGGAGACAATACACATCTTTTTAACTTGTGCTTAACCTTGATTACTTGTAAAGTCCTGCATTCCAACCATTATTTTGTAAATTGAGTTTGTGTCTTTATATGCCCTGTTTGTGAAAAGAACTCCCACTCACCTGATGAAGGCGCAATGCTCTGAAAGCTAGTGGTTTTTACTACCAAATAAATCTGTTGAGCTTTAACCTGGCATTGTGAGACTTCTTACTCAGTCATAGAAGACTGAGTAAGCAGTGGTAGCAGTGGAAGGGCGCATTTCTAAATGAAGGGCTGTGACTCGTGGCGTTCCTCAAGGATCAGTGCAGGGATGTTGCTGTTTGTAATATAAAACATATATATAAATGATTTGGAGGAAAATGTAACTGATCTGGTTAGTAAGTTTGTGAATGACACAAAGGTTGGTGGAATTGCGGACAGTGCAGATGAGGACCACAGGAGGATACAGCAGGATATTGATCGGCTGGAGACTTGGACAGAGAGATGGCAGATGGAGTTTAATCCGGACAAATGTTGCATTTTGAAAGATCTAATACAGATGGGAAATATACTGTAAATAGCAGAACGCTCCAACAGTACTGATAGGCAGAAGAATCTGGATGTACAGGATTGAAAGTAGCAATGCAGGTGAAGAAGGTAGTCAAGGTGGCATACGGCATGCTTGTCTTCATTGGCCAGGGCCAATGTTTAAAAATTGGCAAGTCATGTTGCAGCTTTATAGAACCTTAGTTAGAAGGGCGTGGAGGCTTTACAACAGGTACAGAAAAGATTTTACCAGGATGCTACCTGGAATAGAGAGCATTAGCTATAAGGAGAGGTTGGAGAAGCTTGGTTTGTTCTAGAACATAGAACAGTACAGCACAGTACAGGCCCTTCAGCCCCCGATGTTGTGCTGAGCTTTGTCCGAAACCAAGATCAAGCTATCCCACTCCCCATCATTCTGGTGTGCTCCATGTGCCTATCCAATAACCGCTTGAAAGTTCCTAAAGTGTCCAACTCCACTATCACAGCAGGCAGTCCATTCCACACTCCAACTACTCTCTGAGCAAGGAACCTACCTTGGACATCCCTCCTATATCTCCCACCATGAAGCTTATAGTTATGCCCCCTAGTAACAGTTACATCCACTCAAGGAAACAGTCTCTGCACATCCACTCTATCTATCCCTCTCATCATCTTATAAACCTCTATTAAGTCACCTCTCATCCTCCTCCACTCTAAAGAGAAAAGCCCCAGCTCCCTCAACCTTTCCTCATAAGACCAATCCTCCAAACCAGGCAGCATCCTGGTAAATCTCCTCTGCACTCTCTCCAATGCTTAGAACATAAGAACATAAGAAATAGGAGCAGGAGTAGGCCATCTAGCCCCTTGAGCCTGCCCTGCCATTCAATAAGATCATGGCTGATCTGAAAGTGGTTCAGTTTCACTTACCCGCCTACTCCCCATAACTCTTAATTTCCTTATTGATCAGAAATCTATCTACCTGTGACTTAAACACATTTAACGAGGTAGCCTCCACTGCTTCAATGGGCAGAAAATTCCAAAGATTCACTGCCCTCTGAGAGAAGGAGTTCCTCCTCAACTCTGTTCTAAATTGACTTCCCCTTATTTTGAGGCTGTGCCCTCTAGTTCTTGTTTCCTTTCTAAGTGGAAATAATCTCTCTGCCTCTACCCTGTCTAGCCCCTTCATTATCTTATATGTCTGTATAAGATTCCCTCTCAGCCTTCTAAACTCCAACGAGTACAGGCCCAATCTACTCAATCTCTCCTCATAAGCTAACCCCCTCATCTCCGGTATCAACCTGGTGAACCTTCTCTGCACTCCCTCCAAGGCAAATATATCCTTTCGCAAATAAGGGGACCAAAATTGCACACAGTACTGTAGTTGCAGCCACACCAGTACCTTGTACAATTGCAGCAAGACCTCCCTGCTTTTATACTCCAACCCCCTCACGGTAAAGACCAACATTCCATTTTCCTCCTTGATCACCTGTTGCACCTGCAAACTGACTTTTTGCGATTCATGCACAAGGACCCCCCAGGTCCTTCTGCACAGTAGCATGTTGTAATTTTTCACCATTTAAATAACAGTCCATTTTACTATTATTCCTTCCAAAGTGGATAACCTCACACTTGCCAACGTTATACTCCATCTGCCAGATCCTCGCCCACTCACTTAGCCTATCTAAATCTCTGCAGACTTTCCGCATCCCCCATGCAATTCGCTTTCCCACTCATCTTCGTGTCATCAGCAAACTTTGTGACCCTACACTCGGTCCCCTCCTCCAGATCATCAATGTACATGGTAAACAGTTGCGGCCCCAACACCGATCCCTGCAGCACGCCACTAATCACCAACTACCAACCGGAAAAGCACCCACTTATTCCAACTCTCTGCTTCCTGTTAGATAGCCAATCCTCAATCCACACTAACACTTTACCGTCAACTCTGTGTACCTTAATCTTTTGCAGCAACCTTTTGTGAGGCACCTTATTGAACACCTTCTGGAAATCTAAAAGCCCACATCCACCGGATCCCCCCTGTCAGCCGCACTCATTACATCTTCATAAAAATGTAAGACGTTTTAGTAAATTCGTCAAACATGACTTTCCCTTCATGAATCCATGCTGCGTTGCTTGATTGAACCATTCTTTTCCAGGTATCCTGCTATTTCTTCTTTAATGATGGATTCCAGCATTTTCCCAACTACGGACATTAAGCTAACCGGCCTGTAGTTACCTGCCTTTTGTCTACCTCCCTTTTTAAACAGTGGCGTCACATTAGCTGTTTTCCAATCAGCTGGCACCTCCCCAGAGTCCAGCGAATTTTGATAAATTACAACTAATGCACCTGCTATTACTTCTGCCATTTCTTTTAGTACCCTGGGATGCATTCCATCCTGGCCAGGGGACTTGTCTACCTTTAGTCACATTAGCCTTCCAAGCACTACCTCTTTAGTAATTGTAATCGTTTTTAGGCCCTCATCCCCTACAGTCCCACGACCGTCAATTTTCGGCAAGCTATTTGTGTCCTTTACCGTGAAGACCATCACAAAAAACTTGTTCAAGACCTTGGCTATTTCCTCGTTTCCCATTATTAAACCCCCCTTCTCGTCTTCTAGAGGTCCAACGTTTACTTTAGCCACTCTTTTCCTTTTTATATATTTGTAAAAACTTTTACTATCAGTTTTTATATTTTGTGTTAGTTTAGTTTCATTATCTATCGTTCCTTTATCGCTTTCTTAGTCGTTCTTTGTTGTTTTTTAAAGTTTTCCCAATCTTCTAATTCCCCAATAGTTTTGGCCACTCTGTACGCATCAGTTTTTAATTTAATACTCTCCTTTATTTCCTTAGTTATCCACAGCCGGTTATCCCTTTTCTTACATTCCTTCTTTATCACCGGAATATATTTTTACTGAATACTGAGAAAAATCTCCTCAAAAATCCTCCACTGTTCCTCAGCTGTCCTACCAACTAGTCTGCGCTCCCAGTCCACATTAGCCAATTCCACCCTCATCCTATCACTTCCACATCCTTCTTGGTGACCAGAACTGCACACAATATTCCAAATGTGGTCTCACAAAGGTCTGGTATATTTGCAGCATAACGCCACAGCTCTTAAACTCAAACCCCCCGTTAATAAACGTTAATGCACTATAAGCCTTCTTCACGGCTCTATCCACCTGAGTGGCAACCTTCACAGATCTATGGATATGAGCCCCAAGATCTCTCTGTTCCTCCACATTCCTCAGAACCCTGCTGTTGACCCTGTAATCCACATTCAAATTTGTCCGACCAAAATGAATCACCTCACACTTATCAGGGTTAAACTCCATCTGCCACTTTTCAGCTCAGTTCTGCATCCCATCAATGTCTCTTTGCAGCCTACAACAGCCCTCCACCTCATCCACTACTCCATCAATCGTGGTGTCATTAGCAAATTTACTGACCCACCCTTCAGCCCCCTTCCCCAAGTCACTGATAAAAATTACAAATAGCAGAGGACCCAGCATTGATCCCTGTGGTACACCGCTGGTAACTAGTCTCCAGTCTGAAAATTTTCCATCTACGATCACCCTCTGTCTATGAGATAGCCAGTTACTTATCCAATCGGCCAAATTTCCCTCTATCCCACACCTCCTTACTTTCTTCATGAGCTTACCATGGGGAACCTTATCAAAGGCCTTACTAAAATCCATGTATACGACATCAACTACTCTACCTTTATCTACACACTTAGTTACCTCCTCAAAGAATTCAATCAAAATTGTGAGGCAAGACTTACCCTTCACGAATCTATACTGACTATTCCGGATTAAGCTGCATCTTTCCAAATGGTCATAAATCCTATCCCTCAGGACCTTTTCCATTAACTTACCGACCACCGAAGTAAGACTAACCGGCCTATAATTACCAGGGTCATTCCTATTTCCTTTCTTGAACAGAGGAACAACATTCGCCACTCTCCAGTCCTCTGGCACTATCCCCGTGGTTAGTGAAGACCCAAAGGCGCCGCAATCTCATCCCTTGCCTAGGATGTATCCCAACTGGCCCAGAGGAATTACTGACCCTCAGGTTTTGCAAAATTGCCAATACATCTTCCCTCAGAACATCTACCTCCTCCAGCCTATCAGCCTGTATCACACACACATCCTCATAAACATGGCCCCTCTCCTTGGTGAGCACTGAAGAGAAGTATTCATTCATCGTCTCTCCTATCTCTTCTGACTCCACGCACAAGTTACTACTACTATCCTTGATCAGCCCTGACCTCACCCTGGTCATTCTTTTATTTCTCATGCAAGAGTAAAAAAGCCTCGAGGTTTTCCTTTATTCAACCCACCAAGGACTTCTCATGCCCCCTCCTTGCTCTCCAAAGCCTTTTTCAGCTCATTCCTTGCTACCTTGTAACCCTCAAATGACCCAAATAAACCTTGTCTTCTCATGCTTATATACACTTCCTTTTTCCTCTTGACAAGACATTCAATCTCTTTCGTGAACCATGGTTCCTTCACTCGGCCATTTCCTCCCTGCCTAACAGGGACATACTTATCAAGGACACACAGTATTTGTTCCCCGAACAAGCTCCACTTTTCATTTGGGCCTTTCTCTGACAGTTTCTGTTCCCATCTTACTTTCCCTAATTCTTGCCTAATTGCATCATAATTACCCCTCCCCCAATTATAAACCTTGCTCTGCCATATGGCCCCATTCCTCTCCATCGCAGTAATGAAAGTGACCACAATTCGGGGTCTATCTCCAAAGTGCTCTCCCACAAACAAGTCTAACACTTGGCCTGGTTCATTACCCAGTACCAAGTCCAATGTGGCCCCACCTCTTGTCGGCCTATCCACATATTGTGTCAGGAATCCCTCCTGCACACACTGTACAAAAACTGCCCCATCTGAACAATTTGACCTATAAAGGTTCTAATCAATATTTAGAAAGTTAAAGTCACCCATGATAATTACCCTATGACCTTCACACCTATCCATAACCTGCTTTGCAATTTCCTCCTCCACATCTCTATTACTATTTGGGGGCCCATTGAAAATCCCTTAACAATGTGACCGCTCCTTTCCTATTTCTAACTTCAGCCCATATTACCTCAGTAGGCAGATCCCCCTCCAACTGCCTTTCAGCAGCCATTAAACTTTCCTTGATGGACAATGCTCCTCCTACACCTCTTTTACCACCTTCACTACTCTTACTGAAACATCTATACTCCGGAACTTCCAACAATCATTACTGTCCCTGTTCTAGCCATGTCTCCGTAATGGCCATAACATCATAGTCCCAAGTACCAATCCACACTCCAAGTTACCTACTGCTCACAAGTTTAAGTTCTCAGTAGAACAAAGATATTGAGAGGGCAACCCGATAGAAGTCTACAAGATTATGAGGGAAACGAACAGAGAGGATCGTGAGAAGCTTTTTCCCAGGGTGGAAGAGTCAATTCTAGGAGGCATAGGTTTAAGGTGCGTGGGGCAAGGTTTAAAGGAGATGTGCGAGGCAAGTTTTCATCACCTAGTGGGTAGTGGGTGCCTGGAACTCACTGCTGAGGGAGGTAGTGCAAGCAGATACAATAGTAGCTTTTAAGGGGCACCTGGACAAATACATGAGTAGGATGGGAATAGTTGGATATGGTCCCCAGAAGGGTAGGGGGTTTTAAGGCAGCAAGATTGATGCAGGCTTGGAGGGCCAAAGAGCATGTTCCTGTGCCATAATTTTCTTTTCTCTTTGTTCTTTAAAAAAGCATCCTTTTCTAATTTATCCACACGATTATGGAAGTGAACGCCTGTGCATCTTTAAAACACTAACATTCACTTCTTATGCGATAAAAGACTACCATGGGGCCAAAGACATGGCTCAGCTTTTTGTTGGCTTAACATTTTCTGACATAAAAAAAATTGAATGACTTATTGAGTCTTTATTTTAAAGATACAGTGAAACCCCAATTTTACGCGCCCTGATTTAGCGCAAATTCAGATATAACACGATGAATCATTGGACCTTTTTTGTTGTACTTTCCAGGGAACTGAAAAGTTTTTGGTTATTGCAATCTATTTCTAAAGTGAAAATAATCTGCCTTAGAAAGAAATTGTGTGTAGAAAACACTTGCTTCCCCCCTTGCCCAGTTCAGATAAAAGGGGTTCTCACTTAGGAAAAAACTACATTAGACAGTTGTTCAAAAGAGGAAGTACTTCACAGTTAATGGACCATGAAAGTGTTTGTGTAAATAAACATCCCCATTGCCTGTTTTAAACTAGCCTGGACTTGCCATTCAAAAGGTTTGTAAAAGTTAATGAAGCGTGTAGCAGTTGTATAAACAAACAGAGCTCTGACGGTCGCCGAGATCATTCGTAATGTAACTATAGCACTCCAGTTTAGCGTGATCCCACTTTTTTCACGATAACATTTTATGGACCCCAACCTTCGCATTAGTATGGGGCAGCACCATACAGTGAAACAAAAAACAGAAATCTGCAACTTGGTAAGGTAGAAAAATCTGAAAATTTGTTCCCACAGGCTCAGAGCAAAACTTGAAAAGGTAATGGAACAAGAAAAGGTAGAACTACAACTAGAAAAAATTGATAGAAATTCCAAACTTGGTTTAGCTACGATTCCCCATTCTTAAATTCTTGTAATATCCAGTCAATCTCCACTTTCTAGGCTGACATGTGAATTTATTGCCCATCCTTAATTGCCGCTGAAAGGAACTGCATTTTTCAACTCCTGCAATCCAGTAGGTACATCCCAAGTACTGTTAGAGAAGGGGGTTACAGGATTTTGACCCAGTGACAGTGAATGAATGGTGATATAGTTCCACATCAAGATGGTAAGTGACTTGGAGGGGAACTTTCAGGTGATGGTGTTCCCATGTGTCTATTTTCCTTGTCCTTCTAGATGTTACTGGTTTTGGGTTTGGAAGGTGCTGCCTAAGGTGCCTTAGTGAGTTCCTGCAGTGCATTTTGGAGATGGTACAAACTGCTGCTACTGTGCATCAGTGTTGGGTGGAATGAATGCTTGTGAATAGGGGGCCATTCAAGTAAGCTGCTTTGTCCTGGATGGTTTCAAGCCTCAAGTGTTGTTGGAACTGCACCAATCCAGGGAAGTGGGGAGTTTTCTCACACTCCTGACTTGTGCCTTGTGGACAGACTTTGGGAGTCAGGAAGTGAGTTACTCTCGACAGAATTCCTAGCCACTTGACTTGTTCTGGTAACCAAGCTATTCATATGACCAGCCCAGTTCAGTTCTGGTCAATGCTGATAGAACATAGAACATAGAACATTACAGCGCAGAACAGGCCCTTCGGCCCACGATGTTGCGCCGACCAGTTACAAAAACAATGACCCACTAGCCTATACCAATCCCTTTTCGTCCATAAACCTATCCAGAGATCTCTTAAACGCCCCCAAACTAGACGCATTTACAACTGCAGCAGGCAGGGCATTCCAATCCCTCACCACCCGCTGGGTAAAGAACCTACCCCTGACATCCGTCCTGTAGCTACCCCCCCTTAATTTGAAGCCATGCCCCCTCGTGCTAGCTTTCTCCATCCGAGGAAAAAGGCTATCACTATCCACCCTATCTAAACCTCTAATCATCTTATATGTTTCAATAAGATCCCCTCTTAGCCGCCTTCTTTCCAACGAAAACAACCCTAGATCCCTCAGTCTCTCCTCATAGGACCTCCCCACCATACCAGGCAACATCCTAGTAAACCTCCTCTGCACCCTCTCCAACGCCTCCACATCCTTCTTGTAATGCGGGGACCAGAACTGCACACAGTACTCCAAGTGCGGCCGCACTAGAGTAGTGTACAGTTGCAACATTACACTGCGACTCCTAAATTCAATCCCCCTACCAATAAACGCCAAGACACCGTACGCCTTCTTGACAACCTTATCTACTTGATTCCCAACTTTCAGGGATCTATGTACACACACACCTAGATCCCTCTGTTCATCCACACTATTCAAAGTCCTCCCGTTAGCCCTATACTCGACACATCTGTTGCTCCTACCAAAGTGAATTACCTCACACTTCTCCGCATTAAATTCCATCCGCCACCTCTCGGCCCAGCTCTGCAACCTATCTAAGTCTCCCTGCAGACTATGACACCCTTCCTCACAATCTACCACACCTCCAACTTTGGTGTCATCAGCAAATTTACTAATCCACCCAACTATACCCTCATCCAGATCATTAATAAAAATTACAAACAACAGTGGCCCCAAAACAGATCCCTGAGGCACACCACTCGTAACTGCACTCCATGATGAATATTTACCATCCACCACCACCCTCTGTCTCCTATCTGATAGCCAATTCCTGATCCAACTTCCTAGATTACCCACAATCCCATACATCTGCATTTTCTGCAGAAGCCTACCATGGTGAACCTTATCGAACGCCTTACTAAAATCCATGTATACCACGTCAACTGCCTTACCCCCATCCACCTCTTTGGTCACCTTCTCAAAAAACTCAATAAGGTTAGTAAGGCACGACCTACCCGCTACAAAACCATGCTGACTATTTCTAATCAATTCATTACACTCCAAATAACTATAAATCCTATCCCTAATAATTTTTTCTAAAACCTTGCCCACAACAGAAGTAAGACTCACCGGTCTATAATTCCCGGCAAAGTCTCTGTTCCCCTTCTTAAACAATGGGACAACATTCGCTATCCTCTAATCCTCCGGGACTACACCAGAGACCAATGACGACCTGAAGATCTGAGCCAGAGGCTCTGCAATCACCTCTCTAGCCTCCCAGAGAATCCTAGGGTAGATCCCATCCGGACCAGGGGACTTATCTATTTTCAGCCCCTCAAGAATTTCCAGCACATCCTCTTTATCAACCGTAATACTGTCTGTTTTACACCCCTGCAACCCAATGTCCTCCTCAGCTATATTCATGATAGTGGGGGATTCAGTGATGGTAATGCCATTGAATGTCAAGGGACGATAATTAGATTCTCGAGATAGAGAGAAGAACTCAAATGGGGAGGTAGAAGGGCAAAAAGAGGTCACAAAATGTTCTTGGCAGACAGGATTAAGGAGAATCCTAAGGCATTTTATTCATATGTTAGGAACAAAAAAGTTGTCAGGGAAAAAAAAATCAGACCTCTCAGGGACAAAGGAGGGGAATTATGCTTAGAACCCAAGGGAATAGGGGAGATCCTAAATGAGTACTTTGCATCAGTTTTCACAAAGGAGAGGGACGTGTTGACTGGGAGTGTCTCAGAGGGAGGTGTTGACCCGTTAGAGAGGATCTCCATTACAAGGGAGGAAGTGTTAGGTTTTTTAGGGAACATTAAAACTGACAAATCCCCAGGGCCTGATGGCATCTATCCTAGACTGCTCAGGGAGACAAGAGATGAAATTGCTGGGCCTCTGATGGAAATCTTTGTCTCTTCACTGGACACAGGTGAGGATTGGAGGATAGCGAATGTAGTACCGTTATTTAAGAAGGGTAGCAGGGATAACCCGGGTAATTATAGGCCGGTGAGCCTGATGTCCGTGGTAGAGAGGTTGTTGGAGAGGACTCTTAGAGATAGGATGTATGCGCATTTAGAACAGAACAACCTCATTAGTGACAGACAGCATGGCTTTGTAAGAGGGAGGTCGTGCCTTACAAATTTGGTGGAGTTTTTTGAGGAGGTGACAAAAACGGTTGACGAAGGAAGGGCCATGGATGTCATCTATATGGATTTCAGTAAGGCGTTTGACAAAGTCCCTTGTGGCAGGTTGGTTAAGAAGGTTAAGGCTCATGGGATACAAGGAGAGGTGGCTGGATGGATAGAGAACTGGCTTGGCCACAGGAGACAGAGGGTAGCAGTCGAAGGGTTTTTTTTCCAGCTGGAGGTCTATGACCAGTGGTGTTTTGCAGGGCTCTGTACTGGGACCTCTGTTAATGATCTGGAAGAAGGTGTAACTGGTGTTATCAGCAAATTTGCGGATGACACAAAGATGGCTGGACTTGCGGATAGCTACGAACATTGTCGAACAATACAGCCAGATAAAGATAGGCTGGAAAATTGGGCAGAGAAATGGCAGATGGAATTTAATCCAGACAAATGCGAGGTGATGCACTTTGGAAGAACTAATGTAGGGGGGAGCTATACAATAAATGGCAGGGCCATCAAGAGTATAGAAACACAGAGGGACCTAGGTGTGCAAGTCCACAAATCCCTTAAGGCGGCAGCACAGATGGAGAAGGCGGTGAAGAAGGCATATGGTATGCTTGCCTTTATAGGACGGGGTATAGAGTATAAAAGCTGGAGTCTGATGTTGCAGCTGTATAGAATGCTGGTTAGGCCACATTTGGAGTACTGCATCCAATTCTGGTCGTCGCACTACCAGAAGGACATGAAGGCTTTAGAGAGAGTGCAGAGAAGGTTTACCAGGAAGTTGCCTGGTATAGAGGGTCTTAGCTATGAGGAGAGATTGGGTAGACTGGGGTTGTTCTCCCTGGAAAGACAGAGAATGAGGGGAGACATAATAGAGGCGTACGAAATTATGAAGGGTACAGATAGGGTGAATAGTGGGAAGCTTTTTCCCAGGTCAGAGGTGACGATCATGAGGGGTCACAGGCTCAAGGTGAGAGGGGCGAGGTATGACTCCGACATCAGAGGGGCATTTTTTTTTTTACGGAGATGGTGGTGGGGGCCTGGAATACACTGCCAAGTAGGGTGGTGGAGGCAGACACGCTGGCATTATTTAAGAATTACCTGGATAGTGGCATGAGCAGCCTGGGAATGGAGGGATACAAATGAATGGTCTAGTTGGACCAATGAGCAGCACAGGCTTGGAGGGCCGAAGGGCCTGTTTCCTGTGCTGTACTGTTGTTTGTTTTTTGTATGGTGGTCAGTGACACGCATTGTCAGTTGTCAGCCTAAGCCTCGGTATTGTCCAGATCTTGTTGCATTTGGACATGAGCTGTTTCAGTATTTGAAGAATCTTGAATATAGCTGAACATTGCACCATCAAACATCCTCACCTCTGACCTTATTATGGAAGGATGGTCATTGATGAAGCAGCTGAAGATGATTGGGCCTAGGACACTACCCTGAAGAACTCCTGCAATGGTGACCTACAGCTGAGAAAATTGACCCCAACAAACAGAATCATCTTCTATTGTATCAAGTATGAATCCAACTAGTGGAGAATTTTCCCCTATTCCCATTGACTTCAGTTTTGCTATAGTCCCTTGATGTCACTCTCAGTTAAATGCTGAATTGATGTTAAGGGCAGTCATTTCACCTCACCTCTGGAGTTCAGTTCTTTTGTCCATGTTTGAACCAAAGCTGTAATGAGGTGAGGGACAAAGTGGCTCTGGCAAATCCCAAACTGAATGTCGGTGAGCAACTGCCAGTTGATAGCCCTGTTAATGATCCCTTCCACCTTTTTACGAATGACCAAGAATGGATTGTGGGAAAGTAATTGGATTTGTCCTGCATTTTGGGTACTGGACAGAGCTGAACAATTTTCCACGTTGTTGTACTGGAACAATTTGGTTGGAAGAAAGCAAATTCTATAACACAAATCTTCAGTAATAATCCTAAAAAATTATCAGGGCTCATCGCATTTGCAATATCTAATGCCTTCAGCAGTTTCTCGATGTCACGTTGAGCGAATTGAATTGGCTGAAAACTGACATCTTAAGATGCTGGGGACCCTCGGAGAGGCCAAAATGGCAATTCTGGCCTACCTTTTGTATAGAGGTGCTAGGCTCCTCCATTATTGAGTATGGGGATATTTGTGGAGCAGCCTCCTCCAGCGAATTGTTTAATTGACCATCACCATTCATAACTGGATGTGTCAGGGTTACAGAGCTTAAATCCGATCCGTTGGTTGAGGAATCACTTAGCTCTGTCTATTACTTGCAGCTTCTGCTGTTTGGCATGTAAGTAGTTGTGTGTGGTAGCTTCACCAGGTTGACACCTCATTCTTAGGTATGCCTGGTGCTGCTCCTGGCTGCTTTCTTGCCCCAAAAAAAGGGGGGGGGGCACTGGTTTGATGGTAATGGTGGAGCGGGGGATATACTGGGCCATGAGGTTACAGATTTTAGTTGGATACAATCTTGCTGCTGCCGATGCCCACAGTGCTTCATGGTTGCCGATTCTTGAGTTGCTAGATCCATTTGAAATCTACCCCATTTACCATGGTAATAGAACATAGAACATTACAGCGCAGAACAGGCCCTTCGGCCCACGATGTTGCGCCGACCAGTTAAAAAACAACCCTCTAACCTAAACCAAACCCTTTCCATCCATAAACCTATCCACGGATCTCTTAAACGCCCCCAAACTAGGTGCATATAGTACCACATAACATGATGTAGGTTATCCTCAATGTGAAAACTGAAATGATGACGAAGAACTAGAATCGTGCACTCCATCAGAATCAATATCTTCAGGATAAAGCAGCGAAAGATATGAAAAAATACTGTACTTGTAACTACCTTTTGTCTGTATGTTCATTGTTGGTGTATTAAATCAGTAAAAGCTTCCCTTTAATGCAGAGATTATAAATGATAGTTTTTCTGCAAACTACAAAAATAAATCCATACTCCTTAAGAGTATTGTCTGAGAACTGAGTTAATAGCTTCACATTCTCCTTGTTAGAATTACAAGTACTTTTGTATCTTCCTTTACACTGAAATGACCAATTTATAAAATACACTGCATAACTACATTTTTCTCTTCAAGCTGGTTTGGAAAGACTACGTTTAGGGCATTATCGAAGTTGGAAGTAAAATACATTCTTTGGGGTGAGGAGGGAGCGTTTTGCTCTGTAGTTGGCAGTAGCTGATACTGACACTGGGTGCCTAAGATCCTATCCTAAAGCGTGAATTCCAAACTTTGATGAGCACAAAAAGATGATGGGAAGAACATACCAGGGCTTTGAAACTTACTATGTTGTAATCCTTTCAATGTTGATTGATTTAATGGTGAAGTTTTACCCGAATATCATAGAAAAGCAATAAAATAAAAACATTTCTCAGATTAGACTGAGAGTATGGGCCTAATCCTGTTTCCAGTTACAGCAAATCTTCAGCAATTTTTATTTTTTAATAATGATTGTGTAGTAATACATAACAGACTGTATTAAATAGAATGACATAGACAGGTGGGGGGTGGGGGGGGGGAAGAATTCTCCCAAGAAAATTCTAAGTGTTGAATTCACGTAAAAACTGGAGTAAATCCCACTTTTTTTTCAAGCGGGCGTTTAAAAATGAATCTCCCACTGCAGAGTGCATGATTCACATTAAAATGCTGAGGGGCAGAGTCTATTCCTGCTGGAGAGGCCAGCAGCATGGCCAACCTGTCCAGCGGGAATCAGCATTAGTGTCAGAGGATTAGCAGGGAAAATACGTGGGGTTACGGGAATAGGGCCTGGGTGGGATTGTGATCGGTGCAGACTTGATGGGCTGAATGGCCTCCTTCTGCACTGCAGGGATTCTACGATTCTCGAGCATTTAGATCCAAGAAATAAATCTGATTTTATGGCACTGAGCGGACCACTGCACACGCGCTGATCTGTCAATGCCAGGATCAGCGGATGCGCAGTGGCCCCTGTCTGCTGGCCTCCCAATTGTTGGGCAGGTCGATTGCCGGCCAGACCATCGATCCCCAATAGCTGCTCCCCCACCACACTTTCCACAGCCTGATTATTGATCCCCCCCCCATACATTCCTGGGCCAGCCTCGAACTCTCCCCCCACAGCTCCGATCTTCCCCTCTCTAGCCCCACCTCTCCCACACCTGCAGACCTAACCCCCCCCACCCCCAAACTGGCAGCCCCAACAACCACCCCCCCCCCCCCGCAGTCATAATTCCCCTACTCCCACCAGGAGGTTGACCCCCACCCACACTAATAGCCCTCCCTGGTCGCTGGCCTCCTTCCCTTCGTCACTCAGCCTGAGTGCAGAGTGGCAGCAGGCCCCACCCACCACCACCAATCATTTCCAGAGGCCATGTCCCATCAGGCTTCACCCCCTTGGCACTGCCCCTTGCCCAATGGGCAGTGCCAAGATTAGTGGGCCTGGAGATTTCAGCCCCGGGTCCGTTAATGCTTTTAAAAATATATTTAAGTTAGAAGCTGCATTATGAGCCAGAAATCCGGCACTGGGAGACGTGTGGAGACCCAGGCGCTCAGCTCAAAATTGGCCACCGCTACAGTCTCCCAGTCCACTATGCTAGAAGAAAACCACAGGATGGTAGAATCTCCCACAGAATTTTCCTTCCCTTATTACCCAGTTTCTCGCATTTTTGTTACCGCCAGCTCAGGACCCTCGCTCAGCCCCTCCTCCCCCACCCCACACTGAATAGAGGAATGATTTCAAAATATGCGGGTTACATCAATTGGTCATGGCAAATTGCCCCGTAGTGTCAGGGAATTAACAGAGTAAATGTGAAGGGTTACGGGGATAGGGCCTGGGTAGAATTGTGGTCGGCGCAGAGTCAATAAGCCAAATGGCCGCCTTCTGTTGGAAATCCATGATTTTCGAGTATTTAGATCCAAGAAATAAATCAGCTGTGAGTCTCAATGCATTTTACAATGGGTGGTTCAGCCAGTTTCAGAAATATGCAAGTGCATCATTTTAATAAACTTTGCAGGTTGCTTGCAGCTAAGTGCAGTCATGTCTACATATGGAAATGGGAGTATGGAGCAGCAGCGAGGACAATTTTTCTCAAAGTAGCTCAAGTATTTCTGGGTGTCTACATTTGGCATCTTTTACTTCAACGGTTTAATAGGTCAAGATTTTTTCTGAGTGTGATGTTTCCTGTAATTTCATCACTTTGCTGCAGCACTCAATCACCATCATTAAACCTCACATAAGCAGAGAGTCATGGGTTCAAAGTGAGAGTCGTGGGTTCAAAGTGACAGAAATAATCTTCCAGATGTCAGGGCAGTTTAATTACAATCACTAACTGTTGTAGCAAATTGACAAATTTACAGGAAACATCAGATTCAAGAAAGATTTTGACCAATTAAACAGTTGAAGTAAAGAGCATCAGATGTAGATAATTATAAATTCTAAGTGTACGGTAATGCACATTGGTCTGATGATTTGAACTTGCAGCACCCAATACTACCATTAGAGGTAGCAAATATATTCACAAAAATTCTGAAAAAAGACAGCAGGTTGCAGACAAAAAGTTGTTCTGTATTTTATGATTTCCGGTGCTGATGATTAGTCAAAGATTCCCAGAAGTTTCTGTTTTATTTAGGGTTCCCAAACAAACCCTATTTGGGAACCCTAAATAAAACAGGAACTTCTGGGTTCCCTAAACCCTAGGTTTAAATGTGGTCAAATATATTTCCCTGTGTACGTACAATCTGTAGTGACAACATTGTTTTAAACAAACTATTTAACTTTGCATAAAGAAGTTATTTCCCTAAATTGCACAAGCAGTGCCTCTGTTGGTAAGACAGGGCAACACTGAGCAAAATTCTGTTCCAGGATTCGCCAGGTTCACAAAAAATTAAGCTAAAATTTTCCGTCTGTTCCAAAAGTCCATAGACAGTGCTCCACAAAAAAACCCATCAGTCCATGTCAAAGGTTTGGAGATTCAAGGTTAATATTAGAAATGCTCACAAAACTAGTTCAAGGATAGAAAACAACATATAGAGGAGTTATATACGGTGTGGGAAAGGGAATGCATTTGCTTTTCCCCAAAAATGTGTATTCAAAGTCTCACTACAAACCTATAATAATAGTCAGTTTTTGCCTATCTAGGCTGTTTTGATTGTTCTGTTTAAGCAATACACCTGTTGTAAAACATTTCTTCACCATTCACAATTCCACCTAGTTAGCGCTATCCGCAACTTGGAAATATTGAATTTGATTCCTTCATCCAAATCGTTGATATATATTCTGAACTGGGTCCCAAGAACTAATCCTTGTGATACCCTGCTTGTCAGCCCCTTCCACTTCGAAAAAGACACACTTATTCCCACTCTCTGTTTCGTGTCTGCAAATCTATGCCAGTATAACTCCCAATCCCATGTGCTTTAATTTTGCACACTAACCACTTATGTGGGATTTTATCAAAGCTTTCTGAAAATCCCAATACACCAGATTCACTAGTTCTCCCTCATCTATTCTACTAGTTGCATCCTTAAGCTTCATAGAATTTTTAGGATGGCCTATGATCAAGAAAGGCTTTATATAATCTAAGGTGTGATTGCTACCACTGTAGGAGGTACATTCACTGGACGTACAGCCTCAGTGCACTTGATGTCATGACCAGAGACGCTACAGGAAGCTACCTGCGCCTAAGTGCAGCATCAGTATTTCCCACCACAGCTAAGGATTACAATTTTAACAGAATATTGAAGCCCACAGCACTAGTTAAAAATCCTGAACATTGAATCCACTTGCACTCAGCCCTGCTCGCCTCCTCACTGGTTATCCTGCTCCCAACCACTCCCTGCCTCCTTCTCACTCACTGCCCTTCACTGTGGCGAGCGAAGCATTAAGGGGGGCAGTGAGCTGCTTAAAAAGAGGGGTGGAGAGGAAAGCAGCAAAGGAGTTGCAGTGTGAAGTGGTGACAAAGCAGCAGGACGAGTGAGCAATTGATTGTCAAGCGTCAACTGTCAAGCATTCAATGGGCGCACCACGATAACATCAGTGCAGGTGCACAATGTTGTCTTCCTGTTCCAGGGCAGTGGCAGGAGATACAGTGTAAATCTAAGTCTTTTGTTTCTAGTTCTCATTCTATCGTCTTTGCAATTGTATGATACAATGACAGTGGAAATCAGTCTCTCATTTAGTATGCAACAGAATCTGACATGAGAGTAGGATACCTTTGGAAATTATGGGTACAAAAACATGTTTCTTCCAGGCATGCTACACTTTATTATGTCACAAATTACCTCAAGAAATGCATCCAGTTTAGTTTGTCAAGACACAGACTAAACATAAAAGTGCTTGAGTAAGTGTGGCGAGGAGCCACAAAACTAATTCCAAATGTCAAAAGTGTGCACCTTCAGGAAAGATTGTGGAAAATTGGGCTCATGAGCACTGAAAGAAGGGATCAGTTACATTATCTTTGCAGACAAATAATATTGTAAACATTCTGACAAAAGCAAAGCTTGAAAATGTCTTGAAGTTACATTGTGAAAATAATCAAAGAAGACATGGGTGTGAATTGGTAAACAGTACATTTAGAACCAACGTTAGAAAGCTTTTCTTCATACAAAGAATGAACTCCTGAACAGAGAAATGTGTGTCAAAATCCCAGTGCTTCTCTTCTACATTCAAAAAAGGACTTGATTAATCATGTGGCCCACTCATCTTTCCTTGAAGCAGCTGATTGAATGATAAAAAGATGTAACAAATTCTAACATTGAGGCTTTGCCAAAGCTTGCAAGTCTGTAGAATTCCCATCATGAACTTTGTCCTTGGAGTGTCAGCATTCCAAAGTTCTTAGCCTGGTCTCCTTTCTGCTAAGTTAGTTAAATTTTGCTTACAGCCCTCCTTCCCCAACCAAGTCAGTCAAAGATGGCTTCAATGTTATGCGCACATACGAAAATATAAAAGTGAAATTCCATAGGCTTAAAAAAAAATTACAGCCTTACCAATCTTGGTCCACAGGTGTAATAGCTATCCTTGGGGGTACTCGTAATGGTAGAGTAGTAGGTCTTGGTATGCTATCTCTTTCTGGAGTCTTTGCTCTTTCCCCCTGTCTCCAAGACAATGGTGGCAGTTGAAGAGTACCAGAGAAACGTCTCCTTCCTCTTCGTAAATCCACTCCAATTATGGTTCCAGATGAAGTATAAGATTTGCTAAGACCAGAGTCTGGGGAATCTTTACCATTCTAAAGAAAGATAAAAAGGTACTTTAAGAAAAAAAGTCAAGTACAGTATATACAAAGGTTTAATTTTAGAATTTTTTTTAAATTTAATCATGAATGGCTATAATGCATTGTTCACCGTTTTACAATAAATGCATTGTTCACTATTTTACTATTAAAGTTCTTGTAATCCTGCATTAAGATATTGTTTCAAGTGAAATGTAACACCAAAAACATCAAATTTAGAAAAATGTACCAGGCCCAATAGCAAGCTATTTCACCCATTCAGCTAAAGATAACAAACTTGTTCCTTTTTCTTTATGTTAAAGCTGCATGTTGTTTATCTGTTTATTATTAAATGTTGCTTTACTTCAGTTACTGCAATTCATAAAAAGTTTATATGTGTGGCACATACTCAAAATTATTGAACTAACTATGCTTAAATTGCCTCAATCAAAAATATAAATTGTTATGTTAAACTATATTAAGTTCTGCTCATACAAGCAATGGATAAATAGGCTGCATCAAATAGCACTAAAACCATTAAGGTTATATCTTGCTTCATGCTGTTCTCTATTGCTTCAACCCTATATAAGCAAACATGTTTTTTTAAACAGCCAGATTATCTACAGGTGAGGAAGGAAAAAGGAGAACATTAGAGGACAATGCATATTCTTCATCTCACAAACAAATGTTCTTTTTAATTTATTTATTGGTATGGGCATCACTGGCTAAGCCAGCATTTATTGCTCAAATCTTATTTGCCCTTGAGAAGATGGTGGTGAGTTGCCCTCTTCACTCACAAATGTGAGAACTGAGAAGGATGTTTTGAATGAAGTACAGGAAATACAAGACAATAGCTTGGCAATTGTGATAGAAATAATGCTGCTTACTATTAAAACTGACTGCAACTCCTGGTGCCTGGACAGGCAAAATTAAATGAGAAAAATCAGAAATTGTGGTCATAGATACCTCACTGCTACATCGAGTACATTATTTACCAATGGAATAAACATAGAATCACTGATTAGATCTAAATGCAAAGTAGTTACCACTACTTGCATTGTAAAGCCTGATGAAAATTTTGAATCTTGTTCAACAGGCACTAAGACATAAAATATGCATACATTTCAGCTAAACAAAATAAATGATAGTCATATAGAACAGTAGAGCACCGTACAGGCTCTTCGGCCCTCGATGTTGTGCCTGGTTCATTCCTGAGGGCAATGCATTGACCATAGTCAAGCTACCTGCTTTAAATTTTCAAACAATGCTTGGCAGTCAACTGTCATTCACCATTAACTGATGCATTCTCCATGGCAACACCTCTACCAATTAGAGTTCATTTGCCAACCATGCAGCTCCCTTCTCATACAATACAAAATTATTGTTTTCCTGATATTGGTATACTTGATTGTCTTGATAAATGCTAGACAAAAACTTTGACATAATGTCTTTTTTCAACAATACTCAATTTCTGTACTATCAATTGACTTGTCATAATTAATGACAAATAGCACTTTGGCCCTGAAAAAAGTAGATTTATCCAATCTGAAGAATCATTCCATCAGTAGAAAATGTAAATATTGCTAGTTTTAAAAGTTTGTTTCTCATCGTATACTTTTTCCTTAATCTCAATGTCCCTGCCCAGTCTTCAATTCACTTTCTGTACAATGATTTAATGATAATTATATTGCCTGTTTTGTTGTCTGTGAAATTTCTTCAATCTGATTAGTTGAACAGTCTTCTTGCTGCCTGTCATATTCACAGACTCAATAGATCCCATGCTGAAGTGATGAAATTCTAATCAACATTGGAAAAGCAGAAGTCTGTGCTTTAAGGCCCATAAAAACATTGTAAGTAGCTTCTCTTTTATTGATTGATGGAATGTGGACATTGCTAGCTACCCACAGTACTGTTAGGGAAAGAGATCCAAGACTTTGATCCAGTAACATAAAAAGAATGGGGATATAGCTCCAAGTCAGGACAGCGTACGAGTTGGAGGAAAACTTCCAGCTGGTTGTGTTCCCACGTGTCTGCTGTCCTTGTTTGTCCTTCTAGGTGGTAGCAATCGTGTGTTTGGAAGGTGCAGTCAAAAGAGACATTGTGAATTCCTGCAGTGCATCTTGTTGATGGTGCATACTGCTGCTGTTGAGTGTCAGTGATGGAAGGAGTGAATGTTTGTGGATGGGGTGCTAATCAAATGGCCTTTCTTTTGGATGTTGTCAGGATTCTTGAGTGTTGTTGGAGCTGCACTCATCCGGACAAGGGGAGAGTATTTCATCATATTCCCGATTTGTTCACTGTGGACAGGCTTTGGGAGCCAGAAATTGAATTACTCACTGCAGGATCCCTCGCCTGACATGGTCTTTTTGACACAATGGGCAGAATTTTACAAGAAAATTTCCAAGTGTCCAGCTAGCACGAAAATGGGAGAGTTACAGATCCATTTTTTGGGCGAGATTTTACTCCCAACCTTATGCGCATAGTGCTTGAAAAAAATGGGCTGGACCATTTCTGGCTTTCTCCCTAAAGAGAGAGAGAGAAAAAGAGAGGGAGAGAGAGAGAGGAAAAAAAAAGAGAGGGAGAGAGAGAGGGGGAGAGAGAGGGGGGGAGAGAGAGGGAGGGAGAGAGAGAGAGGGAGGGAGAGAGAGAGAGGGAGGGAGGGAGAGAGAGAGAGGGAGGGAGAGAGAGAGAGAGGGAGGGAGAGAGAGAGGGAGGGAGAGAGAGAGAGAGGGAGGGAGAGAGAGAGGGAGGGAGAGAGAGAGAGAGGGAGGGAGAGAGAGAGGGAGGGAGAGAGAGAGGGAGGGAGAGAGAGAGGGAGGGAGAGAGAGAGAGGGAGAGAGAGAGAGGGAGAGAGAGGGAGGGAGAGAGAGGGAGAGAGAGGGAGAGAGAAAAAGAGAAAGAGAAAGAAAGAAAGAGAGGGAGAGAGAAAGAGAAAGAAAGAAAGAGAGGGAGAGAGAAAGAGAAAGAAAGAAAGAGAGGGAGAGAGAAAGAGAAAGAAAGAAAGAGAGGGAGAGAGAAAGAGAAAGAAAGAAAGAGAGGGAGAGAGAAAGAGAAAGAAAGAAAGAGAGGGAGAGAGAAAGAGAAAGAAAGAAAGAGAGGGAGAGAGAAAGAGAAAGAAAGAAAGAGAGGGAGAGAGAAAGAGAAAGAAAGAAAGAGAGGGAGAGAGAAAGAGAAAGAAAGAAAGAGAGGGAGAGAGAAAGAGAAAGAAAGAAAGAGAGGGAGAGAGAAAGAGAAAGAAAGAAAGAGAGGGAGAGAGAAAGAGAAAGAAAGAAAGAGAGGGAGAGAGAAAGAGAAAGAAAGAAAGAGAGGGAGAGAGAAAGAGAAAGAAAGAAAGAGAGGGAGAGAGAAAGAGAAAGAAAGAAAGAGAGGGAGAGAGAAAGAGAAAGAAAGAAAGAGAGGGAGAGAGAAAGAGAAAGAGAGAGAAAGAGAAGGAGAGAGAAAGAGAGGGAGAGAGAAAGAGAAGGAGAGAGAAAGAGAAGGAGAGAAAGAGAAGGAAAGAGAAAGAAAGAAAGAGAGGGAGAGAGAAAGAGAGCTATTGGGTCTCTGCTGTAGTAGCCAGTCTCAACACAGCCCACCTGCGGCAATTGCAGAGGCCCATGATTGTTCATGAGCCCCACTGAAAATATAGTCCCTGCCTGCTCCCCCCACCGCATTGCCGTGCCGGATTGCACCCCTCCTCAACGATCATAGCTGCAGACCAACGGCAGCTGCAGCAGTAGAGGGCCTCCTCCATCCACCCACCGATCGCAGAGCGCACAGCACCCCCCTCCTCCATCCCTCCCATCATCAATCGGGTCACCCTGGCCTGGCTCCACCCCTGTAAACCCCAGCCCTCAGGCTCCACCCTGTGGGCAATGACAAGGTACCCAGCAGTGCCAAGGTGCCTGGTGGGACTTGCCAACGTGCCTGGCATGCAGTGCCAGGCTGGCAATGCTCACAACCTCCCTGAGGGGTCTTTACTGGCCTCTGGTACTGACAAGGCCAACATGACTGTCCCCCAGGGTAACAGGATTTCCTTGAAGCCACAGAGGTAAGTGAGTCTGGACAAGTGAGCGCCAGACTCACTAAATAAATGCAAATGATGATTTAAATACCTTTACTAAATATATTCAACCTCATGCCAGAAATGGGCAAGGAGCCAACTGCATTGGAAATCAGCTACTTGTAAGATCACGAGAGCTGAGAAATAGGGCGTGATCCTGATTTCCTGGCCTTTGCATGATCTTGCAGGCTTGCTCCCTAATGGGCTCGGCGAGCCAATAAAAGCACGGCCATTATTTATAAGGCTAGTCCAGTTGAGTTTCAGGTCAATGGTAACACACAGGAAGTTGGTAGAGTGGGATTCAGTAATGGTAATGTAATTGATTGTCACCGTCTCTGTGCCGCTGGCTGCAAATTGTGGATCAACTGTTCTTCATAACTTTTGTTTTGTGAATCAGAAGCAACGTATTAGAACTAATGAAACTAACCTATATAGTACACCTGACATGATTATGCATTTTTCTCATCTGCATTATTAACCTCTAAACAATGGGGAAACAGCAATCTTGATGTGGGTATGCCGGCGTCGGACTGGCATAAACACAGTAAAAAGTTTGACAACACCAGGTTTTAGTCCAACCGATTTATTTGATAAAATCCTCTGGCCAGAACTCTCCATTCACCTGACGAAGGGACTAACCCCGAAAGCTTGTGAGTCTATTATCAAATAAATCGGTTGGACTAAAACCTGGTGTTGTCAGACTTTTTTACTGTGAAACAGCAATCTCCCAGGCTACCCAGTTTTATAAGCTTTCATCTGAGCCACTATAATCAGTTTCAGTAATATTTTCTGATCCCAAAAACTGCTCTGATTTTTAGATCATCCTCCCTCATTTTCAAGATGACTGCCTATCAACTTAGTCTTTTCAAATGCTATCCATGTCTATTTGTTCTTCTGTTTGTTTGAATTCCTCCTGTCACTCAAAAAGGTGATGCCCCTTACCCTTCAGACATCTAAAAGCACCAGACCTATGTTAACTTTCAATTTATCCATTACCTTGGAGATTCTTGGCAAACCCATGGTCCATATTGTTATTTTTGGCATAGCCAAGAACTGGTAAACTTGTCATTTGTGTAACCTTCCTTGAAACCACATGTTTGAATATTTTAGTGAATTGTCTTCATTGGCTTGCATTTGACATTTTTAAAAACAACTACGATAAGGCTTGGACTTCTGAATAAGTTATAACACTAAATGGATTTCCATCCATCTATCATTTTCATGATCTCATTTCTCCATAAATCATCATAACAATGCTTTATTTGTTTGCCAGATAATGAATTCATCAACAAATCTGTAATGTCTCAAAGCTTGGTTGTATGTCTACCACTTTCACACCATTTAGTTCCCAGAGCAATGAACATTTACAACACAGAAGGTGGCCACTTGAAACATTGCACCGAGGTGACACATCATGTAAATTTAATGAAGCCTAATGGAGCAGAGAGCAAGGAGAGTGGGGAAGGCCTTAAAAATCACACAGGAAGTATTTGATCAATAATCACTAGAAAACCTGGGCTGTTTTATGCCAATGGTTAGAGGCAACAAGGTGAACATCGCAAAGTAGCCAAATGACCTAGTTAAAGAGGGACTTAACTCTCAATTACATGTAACTGAATGGAATATCATGATGCTTTGCCAATTAAATGTGCAGTGCACAGCTAAATATCACAGGCTGGCAAATCCCTGACCATAAAAAAGTGGTGGTATACTAGTTATACCTCAGTCCCTGAGGGGAAGGGCAGTCATGGTAGCCGGTTGGCACATTGGTTAGCATCGCTCTCTTACAGTGCCAGGGACCCAGCTTTGATTCCAGCCTCAGATGACTGTGTGGAGTTTGCACGTTTTCCCTGTATCTGTGTGGGTTTCCTTCCACCATCCAAAGATACAAAGAACAAAGAAAATTACAGCACAGGAACAGGCCCTTTGGTCGTCCAAGCCTGCATTGACCATGCAAAACATTTTCCAAACAAACTTTTAATTCCAGAGGTTTATCAAACTCAAATTTCACCATCTGCTGTGGTGGGATTCAAACCTGGGACCACAGAGCATTTTCTTGGGTTACTACTCCAGTGACAATACTACTGCACCATTGCCTTCCCCCTATGTGCAAGTTAAGTGGATTGGCCATGCTAAGTTGCTTTCTAGTGTCAAAGATGTACCCATTAGGTGGATTACCCATGGTAAATTGTCCCTCAGTGTCCCAAAATGTGTAGGTCAGGGGGATTTACAGAATAAATATGTGGGGTTATGGGCATAGGGACGGGTCTGGATAAGAAGCTCTGTTGGAGAGTCAGTGCAGACTCAATGGGCCAAATGGCCTCCTTTTGCACTGTAAGGATTCTACAATTCTACAACAATTCCATCACAGAGGACAGTATTACCAAAAGGGGACAGGAAGCCACTGCAGCAACCAACCTGAGGTTGGTGAGCCTGACATCTATGGAAGTTTTTTGGAAAAAATACTGAGGGACAGGGTAGGGGCATATGCACATTTGGAAGAAAATGGACTAGTTAGTGACAGGCAGCATGATTTTGTACAGGGAAGGTCACTTTTCACCAATTTGATTGAGTTTTTGAAGAGGTGACGAAGATAATTGATAAGGGAAGGGCTGTGGATGCCGTTTATGTGGACCTTAGTAATCATTTGCCAAAGTCTAATGCATTTGACAAAGACAAAACTAATATCACATGGGATTCAGGGTGGGCTGGCTAGATGGATACAGAACTAGCTAGAAATAGAAGACAGAAAGTAGTGGTGGAAGTGTGTTTTTCAGAATAGAGATCTATAGCTAGTGGTGATCCGCAGAAATCAATGCTAGGACCTCTGTTGTTTGTAGTATATATAATGATCTGGAGGAAAATTTGGATGATCTGTCTGATAAGTTTGCAGATGACATGGAGATAGGTGGAGTTGTTGATAGTTTTGGGGATTGTCAGAGAATACAGCACAATATAGATAGATTGGAAACTTGGGCACAGAAATGGCAGATGGAGTTTAATCCAGACAAATGCGAGGTGATGCATTTTGGAGGATCAAATTTAGGCATGAATTATATTATAAATGGCAGAACCTTAGGAACATTAACATACACAGGAATTTAGGCATGCATGTCCATAGTTCTTAAAGGTGGCCACACAGGTGGCCAACGTGATTAAGAAGGATTATGGTATGCTCACCTTCATCAGCCGGAATACTGAGTACAAGAGTTGGCAAATCATGTTGCAGCTGTATAAAACCTTGGTTAGGCCGAATTGGAATACTGTGCGCAGTTCTGGTCACCACTCTACCAGAAGGACATGGAAGCTTGGGAGAGAATGCAAAGAAGGTTCACCAGGATGTTGCCTCGTCTCAAGGATGCTGGCTATGAGGAGGGGTTGAACTAGGAGTGTTTTCACTGGAAAGGCGAAGGCTGAGGGGAGACCTGATAGAGATCTACAAAATTATGAGCGCCATAGACAGGGTGGATAGTCAGGAGCTTTCTCCCAGGGTGGAAGCATCAATTACAAGGAGGCACTAGGTTCAAGATGAGAGTTGGAAAGTTTAAGAGAAATGTGCAGGGGAAGATTTTCATGCAAAGATTGGTGGATGCCTGGAACACATTGCCAGAGATGGATTTGGAAGCAGGCACATTAGCAACATTTAAGAGGCATCTGGATGGGTAGATGAATAGGGAGGGAATAGAAGAATACAGACAGAGTAAGGGCAGTTTTTTTTAGGTTAGTTAGGGTATCATGATTGACATAAGCTTCAAGGGCCTGTGCTATACTTTTATATACAGGATATTCCAGCAGATGCTCACCACTGCATTAAATAGTTCACCAATATTTTGTTCAATAGGAGCCTTCAGGAGAACAGTGACCACAACATCTCACATCCCTGGTGCAGCAACCTCTACAAGACATGCGGATCATCCACACGGATGCCATCATTTCACGTGAGAATACCATCCACCAGATACACGCTACATACTCTTGCAACTCAGCCAACGTTTTCTACTGATACGCTGCAGGAAAGGATGTCCCGAGGCATGGTACATTGGGGAGACCATGCAGACGCCATGACAATGGATAAATGAATACGGCTCAACAATCATCAGGCAAGACTGTTCTCTTCCTGTTGGCAAACACTTCAGCGGTCATAGGCATTCGGCCTCTGATCTTCGGGTAAGCGTTCTCCAAGGTGGCTTTTACGGCACATGACAGCGCAGAGTCGCTGAGCAGAGACCGATATCCAAGTTCCGCATACATGAGGGCGGCCTCAACCAGGATCTTGGGTTCATGTCACACTATCTGTAACCCCTATGACTTGCCTGGGCTTGCAACATCTCACTTACTGTCCTGCCTGCAGACAACACACATCTCTTCAACCTATGCTTAATGCTATCTCCGCTCACATTGTCTGCACCTTTAAGACTTGATTAGCTGTAAAGACTCGCATTCTAATCAGTATTCTGTAAACTGAGTGTGTGTCTTTATCTGTCCTGTTTGTGATCAGAACACCCCACTCACCTGACGAAGGGGCAAAGCCCCAAAAGCTCGTGGTGTTTGCTACCAAATAAACCTGTTGGACTTTAACCTGGTGTTGTGAGACTTTTTAATTTGTTCAAAAGGATCAGAGAGTTTGTGCACTACGACAATGACCCTGATAGCTAGACAGATTAGTCTATTGGCTCCAAGTCAATTGTAGTCTTTCCACAGGTACACAGTGTAATCAATTGCTAAGAGTCTTCTCACCTTGGAAGAATGATTTCTGGCAGCTTTAATCATGCTATGAAGGTTCAGCTGCCATTCAGCGGTATCCTGTGCAGCTGCAATAAGTAGGGAGGAAGTCAGTGGGCAACGGCAGAGCTCTATTTAGACAGCAACACAAATCAACCCATTTTACATGTTTTCTTATGGAAAAATTATATTCATTAACCACATTTTCATTTAGTGCACCATTTTTTGAAAACACATTGGGTGTATTAAATGGGGAATAGCTGTCAATTCCTATCTTCCTTCTATTCTATCAGTCATCTACCTGCAATGTTAATTTTATTTCCCTTCATCTGTTTGAATGTTTCCAGCATTTTCTGTTTTTGTTTCAGTTTCATCTGCTTTCTTGAGGAACTGCAATTCCCTAACATTTAAATGCTATTTCTTCAAGAGAAAATGTTAGTGCACGTGTGGCACTAAAAAATTTTCTGCCTTTCACATCACAAGGGTGCCATCCGCATAGACAAGATACAGGGCCTGTTTTTACTATCAAGTTGCGCCTGTTTTCGGGCACGAAAGCTTGGTAAAGTTGGACGTGAGGCGAGTAGCGCAATCCACGCCTGCCTCCGCACCAGTTCCCCCTTTACCAAGGCCCGAGAATTGCTGTGATCTGGACTATGCCCGAAACGGGCGTGACAGCCATTCAAATGCATTTCAGTTGACTGAATGGGCTGCAAGTTCGACCTTACCGGCGCTTCCCCCTTTACCATCACATTCACCCATCCAGGTTCGGCACAAAATAGATATGCCCTACAAAAGTCCAATTCAGGCACCCAATTGGTGAGGAGGTAAATGCCGAGCATCTGATGGCTCTCTGCTGGAGATCAGTTGGGAGCAACAGGGGGGTGGGTCTGGTGCCACTCTACCTGTGATCGGTGAGGGGGAAGGAGGGGTCTACTGCCACTCTGCCTGTGATGAGTGAGAGGAGAGTGGGTCTGCTGCCATTCTGCCTGCAGCCAGTGATGAGGAAGGGGGGAGAATCTGCTACTACTCTGCCTGAGATCAGTTAGGGGAAGGGAGTTCTGCTGCCACTCCATCTGTGATCAGTGAGGGGAGAGAGGGGTCTGCTGCCACTCTGGCTGAGATCAGTGGGGGGAAAGAGGGGAGGGGCCCACAATCGGTCTGGGTGGCGGACAGGATGGGATGATAGGGGGGTCAGTAATAGTGGGGGGGGAGTGGAGGCAATGTCTGTGGGGGCCAGAGGGGAGGCATTATCTGGCCCAGGAGGGATGTGACAGGGGAGCTGCATTCTATTTTTTTTTCCTGTGCATGCATAATTGTAGGTGCCTATGGAGCTGCAGGATTTCGGGCGCATTAAGCCCCACCCACAGGCTTGTGCAGCGCAATTCAGAATTGCTCATATTTTTTCAGGCAGAATGTGTATGGTAGCGCCTGAGAACAGTCTAAAAGTCGGATCTGAAACACTCCCAGTTTCAAATCCACCCAGCACTTAGAATTAAAATGGTAAAATAGGGCCCACAGCTTTGGAACCTTACATGTAGATATAGCATTGGCACGGAGTACTAACTATCTCAGTTTTGAATGCACAGATTGTAATCGATAATGAACAAAGGGTCATACGTCAGTGCAACCTCTGGAATATACTAATGTTCTGAGAAACCAATACTGCAGCAGATCTGAGTCAGTCATCACTATGCCACTAGGCATTTGGTTTGTGACTCCACTAATTAGAAAGAAAGATGGTAGTAATCAGATCCTAAAAGCCCCAAGGGACATTATAACACATCAGATCGCTTTGCCCTACAGGACATTGTCACTTATAACCTGATTAAACAAGTCAACACGAAATAAGGTGTATGTTTGTTGTTCAAAAGTGCTATAAAATGAAAATGTCCTTCATGTAATGACAACTTGCTCCTGGGAGGGGGCTGTTGTTGGCTGCAACTCTGAAGTTTGCTTCCAGATATTGCATTCTACAAGACATGCAATGGTGTTCTGAGAGGGCAGCTGAACACAGAACAAAGAACAATACAGCACAGGAAACAGGCCCTTTGGCCCTCCAAGCCTGTGCTGCTCATTGGTCCAACTAGACCATTCATTTGTATCCCTCCATTCCCAGGCTGCTCATGTGACTATCCACGTAAGTCTTTTAAGATCCCAGCATGTCCGCCTCCACCACCCTACTTGGCAGTGCATTCCAGGTCCCCACCACCCTTTGCGTAAAAAATGTCCCTCTGATATCGGAGTTAAACCTTGCCCCGCTCACCTTGAGCCTGTGACCCCTTGTGATCATCACCTCCGACCTGGGAAAAAGCTTCCCACTATTCACCCTATCTATACCCTTCATAATTCTGTACACCTCTATTAGGTCTCCCCTCATTCTCCATCTTTCCAGGAAGAACAACCCCAGTTTACCCAATCTCTCCTCATAGCTAAGACCCTCCAATCAGGCAACGTCCTGGTGAACCTGCTCTGCACTCTCTCCAAAGCCTCCACATCCTTCTGGTAGTGTGGTGACCAGAACTGGATGCAGTACTCCAAATGTGGCCTAACCAACTTTCTATACAGCTGCAACATCAGACTCCAGTTTTTATACTCTATACCCTATCCTATAAAGGCAAGCATGCCATATGCCTTCTTCACCACCTTCAAGGATTTGTGGACTTGCACACCTATGTCCCTCTGTGTTTCTATACTCTTGATGGTTCTGCCATTGATTGTATAACCCCCCCCCCCATATTAGTTCTACCAAAATGCATCACTTTGCATTTATCTGGATTAAATTCCATCTGCTATTTCTCCACCCAATTTTCCAGCCTATCTATATCCTGCTGTATTGCCCAACAACATTCATTGCTATCAGCAAGTCCACCCATATTTGTGTCATCTGCGAACTTACTGATCACACCAGTTACACCTGCTTCCAAATCATATATATATATATATATCACAAATAGCAGAGGTCCCAGTACAGAGCTCTGTGGAACACCACTGGTCACAGACCTACAGCCGGAAAAAAACCTTCGACTGCTACCCTCTGTCTCCTGTGGCCAAGACAGTTCTCTACCCATCTAGCCACCTCTCCTTGTATCCCATGAGCCTTAACCTTTTTCACCAACCTGACATGAGGACTTCATCAAACGCCTTACTGAAATCCATATAGACGACATCCACAGCCCTTCCTTTGTCAACCGTTGTCACCTCCTCAAAAAACTCCACCAAATTTGTAAGGCACGACCTCCCTCTTACAAAACCATGCTGTCTGTCACTAATGAGATTGTTCTGTTCTAAATGTGCATACATCCTAAGAATCCTCTCCAACAACTTCCCTACCATGGACATCAAGCTCACCGGCCTATAATTACCCGGTTATCCCTGCTACCCTTCTTAAATAACAGTACCACATTCGCTATCCTCCAATCCTCAGGGATCTCACCTGTGTCCAATGAAGAGATAAAGATTTCCGTCAGAGGCCCAACAATTTCATTTCGTCTCCCTGAGCAGTCTAGGATAGATGCCATCAGGCCCTGGGGATTTGTCAGTTTTAATGTTCCCTAAAAAATCTTCCTCCCTTGTAATGGAGATTTTCTCTAACGGGCCAACACCTCCCTCTGAGACACTCCCAGTCAACATGTCCCTCTCCTTTGTGAAAACTGATGCAAAGTACTCATTTAGGATCTCCCCTATTCCCTTGGGTTCTAAGCATATTTCACCTCCTTTGTCCCTGAGAGGTCCGATTTTTTTTTCCCTGACAACTCTTTTGTTCCTAACATATGAATAAAATGCCTTAGGATTCTCCTTAATCCTGTCTGCCAAGAATACTTTGTGACCTCTTTTTGCTCTTCTAACTCCCCGTTGAGTTCTTTCCTACTTTCTCTGTATTCTTCCAGTGCTCCGTCTGTTTTCAGTTGCCTGGACCTAACGTATGCCTCTCTTTTCTTTTTGATCAGATCCTCAATATCCCTGGTTATCCATGGCTCTCGAATCCTACCTTTCCTATCCTTCCTTTTTACAGGCATATGCCTGTCCTGCAGCCTTATCAACTGTTCCTCCCACATGCCAGATGTGGACTTACCCTTGAACAGCCTCTCCCAATCAACGGAGACTAATTCTTGCCTAATCCAGCTATAGTTAGCCTTTCCCCAATTTAGCACCCTACCCGTAGGACAACACTCATCCTTGTCCGTTACTATCCTAAAGTTAGCAGAATTGTGGTCACTATTTGCCACATGCTCCCCCACTGAAACTTTGACAACCCGACCGGGTTCATTTCCCAGTACAAGGTCCAGTATAGCCCTCTCTCTAGTTGGGCTATCTACATATTGTTCCAAAGAACCATCCTGTATACATTTTACAAATTCCTCCCCGACCAGAACCCCAGCCCTAAGCACTTTCCAGTCTATACCAGGGAAATTAAAGTCTCCCACTACAACAACCCTATATTTTCTGCACCTATCCAAAATGTCCTTACATATCCATTCCTCTACTTCCCGTGGGCTGTTGGGTGACCTGTAGTATACCCCCAGCACAGCGATTGCACACTTCCTGTTTCTGAGCTCCACCCACAGCGACTCATTACATGGCCCCTCTAAACCCTCTGCACCACTGTAATATGCTCCCTAATTAATATTGCTACTCCCCCACCTCTTCTAGCCCCTCCTCTGTCTCGCCTAAAACACTTATACCCTGGAATATTCAGCTGCCAGTCCTGTCCTTCTTTTAAACAAGTCTCCGTCACCGCAACCACATCTAAATTCCACGTAAGCATTAAGGCCCTAAGTTCATCTGTCTTACCGGTTACGCTCCACGCATTGAAGCTGATGCACTCCAGACCTCCAGACCCACTTAGGTCATCCTCCTCTAGAATGCTTTTCTTCTTAGCTAGCCTTGCCCTGGCCCCCAGCTCGTCCCCAGCCTCAGCGCTTACTGACCTACTGTTTTGATCCGCACCCCACTGCCACATTAGTTTAAACCCTGCAAAACTCCCAGCCAGGATATTTGTGCCCTTCCAGTTAAGATGTAACCCATTCTCTCTTGAAGACTTCCCAATGATCTACGAATGTAAAACCCTCCCCTCCTGCACCAGTCCTTTAGCCACACGTTCAATTGTACAATCTCCCTGTACCTAGCCTCACTAGCACTAGGCACCAGGAGCAGTCCAGAGATTGTTACCCTAGAGGCCTATTTAGCCTAGCACCCATCACCCTGAATTGCTCTCGTATAACCCCCCTGCTCTTTCTACCAATGTCATTTTCACCGATGTGTACAATGACATCTGTTTGATTACCTTCCCTTTTTAACATGCTTCCTACCCGCTCAGAGACATCCAGTACCCCGGCACCAGGGAGGCAGACTACCATCTTGGAGTCTCATTCGTGCCCAAAGAACAGCCTGTCCGTGCCTCTAACCATTGCGTCCCCCACCACTATTGCACTCCTAATCCCCTCCTTTCTCTTCCGGGCCACAGTGCCTGTCTCCGTGCCAGCAATCTGGTCATCGTGGCTTACCCCTGGAGGGTCATCCCCCTCCACAGAATCCAAAACAATATACCTATTTTGGAGGGGGATAACCACAGGGGATCCCTCCAATGACTGCTCACTCCCCTCCCCTCTCCCATCTGTCGCCCAGCCCTTACTATTTCGGGAGACTGCCACTGGGGTACTCTCTGGTACGTCACCCTTCTGACTTTTACCCTTCCTAACTGTGACCCACGTGTCTTCCTCCCGAGACCCTGGTGTGACCACCTGCCTATAACTTCTCTATTAATTTCTCATTTTCCCTGACTAAACTAAGGTCATCGAGCCGCAGCTCCAGCTCCCTAACACAGTCCCTCAGGAGTTGCAGTTCCACGCACCTGGCACAGATATGGACTTCTGGGAGGCAAGTCGTCTCCAGGAACTCCCACATCCGACACCGAATGCAGCAAACTGGCCTCTCACGCATACTTGCCATTTCCTTTATAGTTTTGGAAGAACAAAAAAAAGTGAAGTGAAGTGGAGATGTTGAAAATGTGGTGAGAATTGATTGTAAGACCAGGCAATATGGGTGTTTTTTTTTACCATGTTATGTCTTCTGATTTCCTTAAGCTGGAAATAGTCACACTAAGTCAAAATGCTGGAGTTTCATCAAGAACATTTCTTACTGCCCTCCATATGGTTGGTAGACAAATAGACAGGTATACTGTTACTCAGCATATAACTCCACTGCAGCACTCCGGGATATATATTCACAGAATAGTTGGTTGCTTTGCTCTTTCCCAATATTATAACAATACAACATACTACATACCGAATCTGGGGGAAACCAACAAACCAGTAACCTAGATAGCCTTGCTGTGACGCCAAAGTTGATGGACTTCCCAGTTCTTACAAAATGCAGTGATCAATTACTGAATACTGCACCCTATATATTGCCAATATTCTCTGAGGTTGCCTGAAATATTAATCTTTACTATAGTGATCATCTTCATGGCGACAAGCAAAGCAGTATGGTTGAGTTTTGATGCTGTAGGTGACAAAGTTCTCCATTGCCTCTTTGTGAAGTCAATTTTTCTAATACAAGTCTGGTATATATTCATCTTAACTGCTGTCTTACATTTCTTTCCTGCTGTTCATCCTCCATGATACTGCAATGCACACAGATATCTCAATAAGGGATGCCATACCTGCCCCAGAGAAGTATTCACTTTGGGTGGGGCGAATATGCATGCCTGCAAGCCATCAAAAGCAAAATCCAAGGCTGTATAGATTGAACACCAAAAATAGTCACTTCAACTACTGCTACTCAAACTTTCAGCAACTGTTCAAAAAAATCCTGGCCTCCAGTCTTAGACAATCCGTCAATAACTGCACCTTAGGGCTGAGTGTTATTCACCCTGATTATCACGTAATGAAATGCAATATAGAAATCTGGTGAATGGATCATGGGAGCAGCAAATCATATTTGGAAATTTGCTGCTTAATTTATGGGGCAGAAAGCAGGTGGAAGCAGCTTCAGCTTTAATATGTTGGCAGTCAAGTGAGTTGGTTCAACTTTATACCCCAGAAATACCAAAAAAAAGTCAGAAATTTCAAATTTTGTGGGTTAGTTGTGTTAGTTTCTAGAACTGACCAGTCTGCTGTAAAAGAAGTATTTTTTATTGTTGCCATACCAGCATAATGGGTTAATGCACAATAATTAAAACACTAATTTAGCTACTATTGAAGGATGGATCTGAGGTAAGCAAAATGCTATTTTTCTGCCTTTCTTTGAATTGTCACATGTACTATGACATATGTGAAAGTACTGTGAAAAGTGAAAAGCATTATTTCTTGCTCACCATTCAGACAAAGCATACCTACATGGAGAAAGGAAGGAGAGGATGCAGAGTGTAGTGTTACAGTCATAATTAATTTATTGAGAAAGATCAACTTAATTTGACGTAGAACATTTCAAAAGACTGATGGCAGCAGGGAAGAAGCTGTTCCCGAGTTGGTTGGTACGTTACCTCCGTCTTTTTTTAAATCTTTTTCCTGATGGAAGAAGGTGGAAGAGAGAATCCCGGGGTATGTGGGGTGTTTGATTATGCTGGCTGTTTTTCCAAGACAGCGGGAAGCGTAGACAGAGTCAATGGCTGGGACGCTGGCTTGCGTGACAGACTGGGCTTTGTTCATGACCCTTTGTAGTTTCTTGCAGTCTTGGACAGAGCAGGAACTGCACCAAGCTGTGATACAACCAGAAAGAATGCTTTCTATGGTGCATCTATGAAAGTTGATGAGAGTCATAGCGGTTATGCCAAATTTCCTTAGCCTCCTGAAAAATTAGAGGCATTGCTGGGCTTTCTGAACTAAAACGTCGATGTGGAGGTACCAGGACAGATTATTGGTGATCTGGACACCTAGAAACTTGAAACTCTCGATCATTTCCACTTCATTCCCATTGATGTAAACGGGGGCACGTCCTCCACTATGTTTCCTGAAGTCGATGACTATCTCCTTCATTTTGTTGACAGGGAGGTAGAGATTATGGTCATTGCACCAGTTCACCAAGTTCTCTATCTCTTTCCTGTACTCCATCTCATCATTGTTTGAGGTCCGACACACTAAGGTGACATCATCAGCAAACTTGAAAATTGAAATGGAATTTGACCACGCAGTTGTAGGTCTATAAGGAGTAAAGTAAGGGGCTGAGGACAGCCTTATGGGGCATTGGTGCGAGGATGATTCCGGAGGAGGTGTTGTTGCCTATTCTTACTGATTGTGGCCTGTGGGTTAGGAAGTCGAGAATCCAGTCGCAAAAGGCAGAGCCAAGCCCCGTGCCATGGGGTTCGGAGATGAGTTTTGTAGGATTAGTGGTGTTGAAGGCTGAGTTATAGTCAATAAATAGTAATCTGACATAAGTGTCTTCATTATTCAGGTGTTCCAGGGTGGGTGTAGGGCCAGAGAGATGGTGTCTGCTATGAACCTGTTGCGGCACTAGGCGAACTATGGTGGATCCAGACAATCTGGGAGGCCAGAATTGATTTGTGCTATGACTAACCGTTCAAAGCACTTTCTTTGTGCATGAATATTGTACTTTCAGCCAATGTGAGGTTCAAACCTCCCAAGTTGTGAATTAAAATTTGACAGTGTTGTATTTTAGCTGATGAAGCTATGAATTATGGAACTATGGTAATGTATTGATATGAACTACGTCACAATTTGAGGATACATTTTTGGAACTGTGAAGCAACGTATGACATTTAAGAATACCCACAATGATTATACAGCAGAGGTGATTAGACCAACAGAGACAAATTAAAATTACACTACCAAGTTATTCAGAAAGCCAACTTCTACATGAATAGATTAAGCAAATGCTGAAAGGGAAAGGTAAAGAAGCGCATCATTTGTTTGAGCACTTCAGAAAGGAAAGTGCAAGATTAAGGCCACTGTACAGCATGGATTCCTAATAACTATTTTAAAAGAATTGAAATAGAAAGTACATTTTCAGCATCATAGAAAATATGGACCGTTATTATTTTACTAAAAGATCTGCAAGAGATCAATGGATTCTTTCTTTGGCGACCAAACACCGTCTAGACTGGCTCAGCTTCCTAATTACTGAAGGGAAGAAATAACGAGCAACATCATCACTTGCATCCAGACAATAAGTTTGTATCTTGGAAGTGGTTTGACCTGGCAACTAGCTGTTTACCCTGCAGTGTATGAACTTGAATGGTGAAAATCTCAAGTTTGACTCCCTAGTTGAATGCACAGAAAGTTTTCAGCTTCAAGGCAATCTGTATGACAATTATTGCAATCTTACATCACTGTTAAATGATGTGGATCAGGAGAAACTAGTGTTCCAAAAAAAAGGATACAGGTAATTAGATCATACACAAATTTGAAAAACTTGTATATACCAAATGTACAAGCCAAAAGAAATTCTCACTGGGGGGACAGAGGTAGGATGGTTGGTGCAGTGCTGATCTGAAAGGCTGAACTGCAAGCAAAGTGTAATTACCAAATGTGGTGCACTGAATTTATAGCCTTGCGAGACCCAATCATTAAACCCACAGCATCATTGAGTATCTTTACAAGTAATTTCATTGCTGGACACTAGAGTGCATAATAAATTATTGCAATCAAATGCACAAAATAAAGTTTAATCAAATCCAAAGCTTCGCAGTGGAGTTATCTTCATGCCTGAGAACTCACTCTTATTTGGCAGATTTTTAACATTGTTGTCTCAGAAAATTTAAGGGAGGGACTTGTTAGAAATCCTTGTGGAGCATTAAGGATTCTGAGCAATGCGCAAGTTGAGCTATTCCGCAAGACCCTCATTGCTTTGAGCTGTTCCCCAAGTCAGTAAGGCAATAACATGGACCTTAAAGTGGGCAGCACTGATGGTCAAGAGGACAGTGTGCAGAGGATCAAGAGGGCAGTGTGTAGAGGGTCGAGAAGTCAAGAATGCAGACTATAAGTATATTAGATGTGGCATGTCGCTAGGGGCCTATATTTTGTAATTGGGCAATTTCTGATTTTCCCAGGCAGGAATGCTGTCCTTGAAGAAGGGGGATTATTCATTAAGATTTTCTGCTGAAAAATGAGTGATGCCCACTTTGCTGGCATAGAACTGCTATTTAAATGCCCACATGGTAGGCAGTGTGTGTACACACAGTCCACAATGGAAGTCCATCATTTGCCATATTGATGATAACTAGAGTATAGACTGAAACAGATGGTTCACAAAAAGAGGCAAAGCAGGGGTTTCAGGCATCCTTTCTGAATGTCGGTTGTCCTCAATCCTGCCTGTCTCAGGAATTCTTCATTCAGGGTAACTAAGAACCTAAGAGGTGCCTAAGAACCAGCAATTCTTAAAAAGGGATCACTGGATCCAAATGATACTTTTTGCAGTGAGAAAGTACCTAAAAGTGGAGCCAGTAGGAGCAAAAATGCTCTTTTCACAGCAGTCTCAGAGATTGTAGCCAGCCCCTGCCTTGCCCTAGCTCAGTTGCCTCCATCCTCTTTCCCCTTCTGTGATTCACTAATCTAATTTAAAAGGGAGCCAAATTCCAATATTGAGTGTGCCTCCAGACTACCCATTCTAGAACAGAAATAGTTCCCATCATCAAGATTATGCCAGCAAGTAAGCACCATCCAAATTCATCTCTTTTGTTTCTCTCTCCTCACCATCAAAACCATTACTTGCAAACAAAAAGATGTCATATGCACAAAGCGTATATTTGTTTAAACATATAGTGTACTTTCATTATGATTGGCAAAATAAAACACTTCGTTTTTATGCATTTTCATCAATTAATAAAATGCTATCATGGTTCCCCAATGAAGAAAAAGTGATTAATGCACACAAAGACTCACTCTAGAGATAGATCAGGTGTTTCAAGATCTGCATACAGCTTTCACTTGCGCTTTGAGAAAAAAGTGAATTCAAACCTAAGATGGAGGCTTTTAGAAAAAGCATTAAAGAAAACATTAAGAATAAATTTGAGCAATAGGTACATTAGTGTAAAGATTTTTAAAGTAAGGCTTGTAATCCAGAAAACTGTGCTCATAATCCAGAGAATTAGAATTCAATTTACCAAAAAAAGTGCAAAAACTGACAGTTTGTTGCAAAACGCTAAAATTAGACCTATGCAAGAGACAAACCTGTTAATGAAATGCAAGGTTTTCAAAGAAAGCAGGTAGCTCTATTATTATATGCTTGGTCATAGCACTTCAATATAAAATGAATCAATAAACCTTCTTTTATATAAAGGTTCTCTACTTAGATCACTAGAGGGCATTGTCATAACATCTATCCCCTTCTAATGCTCATGGAAACAAAAGTTGGCTGGTATATACTTTTCTTGCATCTGAAATTGAAAGCAATTAGATGTATTGTGTTAATATATTGTTAAAATCTGGATAATATAAGCATAGTCCAAAACTCCTCTGCCTGGGACTCTAGTGTTTACAGCAGGATTGTATCAGATGACAGTTTTCAGCACTCGCTGCCTGGAGGTTTTATGATCATGGGGCACCTGGGTGAAACACTAACCAGGCTTGCTGCCTTGCAAAGCATTCCTCACAGAAAGTGCTGTCAATGGCCTGGAAAGCAGTACTTGAGTACTCACCTACCCTCAGCTACACTTCATTACCACCAGCAGTTTATACAGTTACACTGTAAATTACAGCTGAGGAGAGGGGACTTTCCAATGCCACATTCAATAGTTGCAGCTGGAGCAACACCTGAAGCAGCATAAGAACATTGTGCAATCATTGGCGAACAACCCCAATTCTGACCTTATGGTGGAGGGAAGATCAATGATGAAGCAGCTGAAGATGATTGGGCTTTGGACACAATGCTGAGGGATTCCTGCAGAGATGTCTTGGAATTGAGATGACCGACCCTCCACAACCACAACATCTTCCTATAAACCAGATGTGGCTCCAAACAGCGGAGACTTTGCCCCTTGATACCCATTGATTCCAGTTTTGCTTGACCAGGAAGCCTAGAGGCATGATTTTAATTGGTTTGTCTGGCAAAGTGCAATCCAATGGCCTGTTATCCAGTGATTTGGTTCGGGATCTGAAAATAGTCCAACTTCTGAAAAAGGTGAAGATGATAAGATTCTGTCCTTTATTTTTGGTATACTCCAAGAGGTGATGGGCTCAATATGCATCTCCTCTATGGCTAACTGCTTCTGGTTTCTCCTCCACCACATTTAACCTTCTCATTTGTGCTCTACCTTCCACCTAACTAACTAAATCCCTGTAGCTGAATAATTTCATGCTGGTGCTTATTAGAGTGAGGTGTAATGATGAAGTAAAATGCTAGCTGACAACTGTTGTGAGAGTTGTTTTGTAATGTTTTATTCCATACCTTGTAAGATAGACAGACAAAATTATTGGATTAAATTTTCAGAAATAAATTACTAAACTCAAAAGAGGAAATGCTGGAATATCCAAAATTTGTCAAAAGTCATCTGCACTTGAAATGTCAATTCTTTTCTCTCCTTACAGATGCTGCCAGACCTGCTGAGCTTTTCCAGTACTTTCCTTTTTGGTTTCAGATTCCAGCATCTGCAGTAATTTGCTTTTAAACGAAGTTAAATTGCCTATGGTGCAGCTCTTGTGTGGCAGCTCAGTATTAATGTGTGTAGTAGTTTATAGAAGGAGTGTGATAGTACTGTGAATTTACAAAACCTGAGCTTTTCTTGAGCTTACTGCCATCTTATCTCCTACCACTTCCTGCAACTCCCAAGCCTCTCATAGAAACTTATAAATTATAATAGGGTTGTACAGGGTAGATTCGTAAAAAATGTTTCCAATGATGGGGAGTCCAGAACTAGGGGGTCATAGTTTGAGGATAAGAGGTAAACCTTTTAGAGTTTAGGTGAAGAGAAATTTCTTCATTCTGAGAGTGGTAAATGTGTGAAATTCATCAAAGTGATGGAAGAGGTCATCAACAGTGCTGTTAAGCAGCAGCTGCTTAGCAATAACCTGCTCAATGATGTCCCGTTTGGGTTTTGTCAGGTTCATTCAGCTCCTGACCTCATTAAAGCCTTGGTTCAAACATGGATAAAACAGCTGAATTCCAGAGGTGAGGGATGAGTCACAGCCCTTGACATCAAGGCCGCATTTGACCAAGTGTGGCATCAAGGGACCATTGAAAAACTGGGATCAATGGGTATCAGGGGAAAACTCTCCACTAGTTGAAGCCATATCTGGCACATCGGAATATGATTGTAGTTGTGGAGGGTCAGTCTTCTCAATTCAAGGACATCTTTGCAGGAGTCCCTCAGGGTAGTGTTCTAGGCTCAACAATCTTCAGCTGTTTCATCAGTGACCTTTCTTCCATCATAAGGTCAGAAATGGAGATGTTGCACAATGATTGCCCACTGTTCAGCACCATTTGGGACTCCTTAGATACTGAAGCAATGCAACAAGATCTAGACAATTTCCAGGCTTGGGCTGACAATTGGCAAGTAACATTCACACCACACAAATGCTAGGCAATCAACAATAAGAGATGCTCTAACCACCGTTCCTTAACATTCAATGATGTAACTATCACTGAGTCCCCCACTGTCAACATCTTCGGGACTACCATTGACCAGAAATTCAGCTGGATTCACCACATAAATACAGTGGTTACAACAGCAGGTCAGAGGCTAGGAACACTGCAGTGAGTAGCTCACCTCCTGACTCCCCAAAGCCTGTCCACCATCTACAAGGCACAAGTGAGGAGTATCATGGAATACTCCCACTTGCGCCAACAACATTCAAGAAGCTTGACACCATCCAAGACGAAGTAGCCCATTTGATTGATACAACATCCACAAAAAACATCTACTCCCTCCACTATCAATGCTTAGTAGCAGTGTGTACTAATTACAAGATACACTGCAGAAATTCACCAAAGATCCTTAGACAGTACCTTCAAAACCCACGACCAGTTCCATCTAGAAGGACAAGGGCAACAGATACATGGGAGCACCATCATCTTTAAGTGGCCTCCAAGCCATTCACCATCCTGGCTTGGAAATATACCGCCATTCCTTGCAGTCAGTCGCTGGATCAAAATCCTGAAATTTCCTCCTTAATGGCTCTGTGGGTCAACCCACAGAACATGGACTGCAGCGATTGAAAAAGACAGCTCACCACCATCTTCTCAAAGGCAACTAGGGATGGGCAACAGTTGCTGGCCAGCCAGCAAAGCCTATGTCCCATGAACGCATTTAAAAAATCACTACTGCAGGAGGTAGTTGAAACCAAAACATGTGATTTCAAGTAGAAATTAGGGATCAAGGGATACGGGGAAGGGGGATCAGGATATTGAATTTGATGATCAGTCACTATCATTATAAATGGCAGAGCAGGTTCAAAGGGCCAAATGACCTACTCTTGCTTCTAGTTTCTATGTTTTATCTGCAGGGCCCACTCATAGTGGATGGGTGAGCCTTAATTTCCACCTGGTTGCTTGTTTTCAGTCCAGTGGGAATCCCCATGATAATCAGTTCTTTATCGCTTTAGTCCACAGATTCAGTTAGTACCCAGGACAGCTGTATGTTTGAAACCCTTTATATCTGCCCAGGATGTCCAGTAAAATACAGTTGCAGAACGTTCTTTGACATGACTTATTCAGTGAATACTTCTCTGACATAATCACTTAGCATGTTAACTATTTTCAATTCATCCTCAATTTCACTTCAACTTAAGGTATACCAAGTCTTTGAAAAACTACTGATAATTAGTCTACTGGAAAGATACATATTTCCACATTTAGCTTTTGCAGCTACACTCATATCAAGTTCCTCCTTTGTCTTCAGAGGTTTACATTTTGAACGTTACTAACTTCTTCCCAATGGTTTTCCTCACTTGTTTCCCTACAAGCTGAGAATTTTTTTTATTTGTTTCACTTTGTATTTGTCTAGGAATTTCACTGAGTTCAGCATTCACTGAATTGTCAGAAGCCTATGAACTTGCAATTAGTTAAGGACTTGTTATTCTTATCAAGTTAATTTGTTAGTTTTAATGCATCAGCTGACACTGACACAAACAGTAAAAAGTCTGACAACACCAGGTTTAAGTCCAACCGATTTATTTGATAGTAAACTCACTAGCTTTCCAGATTACCCCCTTCGTCAGGTGAATGGAGAGTACTCACCTGACGAAGGGGGTAACCTCGAAAGCTAGTGAGTTTACTATCAAATAAATCGGTCGGACTTAAACCTGGTGTTGTCAGACTTTTTACTGTGTTTACCCCGGTCCAACGCCGGCATATCCACATCACTGACACAAACGCCAGAATTTTACCGCCTCACCCTTCCAAGGCTTATATGATCCCGCCTGAGGCCAAAGGAGAATGCTATTCTGCAAGCCTAACCCACACTGATTCTGGGGCAGGCAAGGTGGTAAAATTCTGGCTAAAGGCTGACATTGTGCACATACAGGAAGACTCCCCCTAATGTTGTGGCACTAACAAACACAACTTTTTCTTTTCTTTCATGAGATGCAGATGTTATTTGCAAGACCAGTATTTGTTATCCATCCTTAATTGCCCTTGAAAAAGTGATGATGAGTGACTTTCTTGAATACTTAAACGGCTGCAGTTCATCTGGTATAGGCACATCCACCTTGTTTCTCAGAGGAAGTTCCAGGATTATGACCCAGCAACTTGAAGGAATGGTGATATGGTTCGAAGTCAGGGTGGTGTGTAACTTGGAGGTGGTGTTGTTCCCATGCATCTAACACGCTAGTCCTTCTAAGTGGTAGAGATCACAAGGGCTGCCAAGGAGCTTTGGCGATTTGCTGCAAAGCATCTTGAATATGGTACACTTCGTAGCTATTGTGCACCAGTGGTAGTAAGTGATATTTAAGGTGGATTGGGTGCTCATCAAGCAGACTGCTTTATCCTGGATGGTGTTGAGTTTCCTGAGTTGTTGGAGCTGCACTCATCCAGGCAAGTGAACAGTATTCTATTACACTCAAATCTTTTCTTTTGTAGATAGCAGACAGTTTCAGAAGTGGATTACTTGCTGCAGAATTCTCAGCCTCTGACATGCTCTTGTAGCCACAGTATTCGTATGACTTGTTCAGATAAGCTCCTTGTCAATCGTGAGATGGAAGCATTTACTGGAAAAGGCTGTCTAAGAACAGTTTACAACAAAATTCATTGGACGTCATTTATAAAAATGTGTATTTATTGGCATCAGGTTTTTACTTATCATGCATACTTAGTGGCATGTTGGTAAGAATTTTCCATTTCTTGAATGCTATTTTCCAGTCATTCTGCTTAAAACTTTTCAATTATGGCCTTGAAATTGATCCTTTTTAAAATTGTATATCTGAATACTACTGAATGTCATCTTAGCAATCTAATTGTTTTATTATTGTCACCTTTACATGCTTTTTCCTGCAGCACTTCTGATGTTGGGCTGGATTTCCCAAGGACTTTTGAAGAAATATTGGGACTTTGGGGAGGGGGTCGATTCTACTTACACCTGACTGAATTAATTTTGGGAACTTAATTTTATACTCAGGGTCAGTTTAGTGCAGGAATTGCTAGAGAATGTGGGGAATGAAGCCCCAAAAACAAACGTTCAGACATTCTAATGGGAGGAAGTGCTTACAGTCAGTGCTACCCCAACCGCCACATACAAGTTCAGTTTCAGAAACATCTTAATCATCTTACCAGGCTGACCAAGGAAAGTGAAGGCACAAGTGACTAAGCAAATGTCAGAATCTACTGAAAATTCGCTTGATCCCTGTCAAGACTAATAACTTTAAAAAAGATAATTAAAGTCACAGTAACCATGTAAAAGCAATTCCATAACAAGGTTTCAAGTTACGATTTTACTGTAACAATGGTGTCCTTCAGAACTGTGGGGATTATATAATTCCATGATAATGAACATGATTTGTAGGTAACTTAAACTCTAACTTACAGAAAAGTTAACCTCATTAATGTTTTAAAGTTACTGATGATCCATGCCTCAATTATGTTACGCCAAACTCTCCAAGAAAGTACAGTCTTTATGGGAACAGGTGACATGGATCCCTAACTGGTGGAACGAGTTATATTTTCATGCTGTACCAAAAACTCAGTCTGCCATTTTATCATCTAATTGGCAGCACCACAAAAAAGGAACTCTGTCCATATTGAATACCTGACCCAAGCTGCATTGTGGATGTTGAGCCAAAGATACATATCTTAAGAAGCGTGGTCAAAAGCTTGGTCAAAAAGGTGGGTTTCATGGAGGGTCAAAGCCAGCGAGAAAGCTAGTGAGGTTTAAGGAAGAAATTTTTGGAAAGGAACTTCTACTGATTTATCTCCACTTGCCTGCCTAGGTCAACCCAATGGGAAGAGAATTATATAGCAGTAGTTTTCAGCCTGCCAACTTCCGTGAAGGAATATCACATTGGATTTTGATTCAGGACTCTGGACCCATGCAAAACAATGGGCCAGATTCTCCACACTCACCACGGCATATTTTACGGCAGCTGAGGTGGCTCACCATTGCCTTGTGTCAGGATCTTCTGGACACGCCAATGTCAGTGGGATTTTCTGTTGCTTATAAAGTAAAAGTTAAAGTGGAGTTTATTCGTTAGTCACAAGTAAGACTTATATTAACACTGCAATGAAGTTTCTGTGAAATTCCCCTAGTTACCACACTCTGGCGCCTGTTCAGGTCAATGCACCTAACTAGCCCGTCTTTCAGATTGTGGTATGAAACCTGAGCACCTGGAGTAAACCCATGCAAACACGGGGAGAATGTGCAAACTCCAAACAGACAGTGACCCAAACTGGGAATCGAACCCAGATTCCAGAGCTAACCACTGTGCCACCATGCCGTGTAACCGAGTACATTCTATCTCGAATTTGCTTGTGGGGGACAAGGTGGGGAGGGTTGCAGCTGGGAGGTTTGAGATAGGATTTGGGTCACACCAAAACTAAGCAAGCGGGAGGCAATTAAAAAGGAAGTAAATCAAAAGCACTTTTTTTTTTACAGATGAGGGATAAGAAGAGAAATCCGTGCTGTTTAAATTAACTCCTGCTGTCCGTAATGTAATGCACAGGTACAAAAAGCGACCAAATAGACTAATGGGATGCTGGCATTTATCTAAAAGGAGAAGTAATACACAAGTGAGGAAGTAGTGCATCAGGAATTAATTTTTTTTTCAGATTCCATCTGGAGATTTGCATTCAATTTAGGACATCTCAGCTCAGTAAAATATATTGCATGGGAAGCAGCATAGATGTACCAGAATTATACCAGGCTTAAAGAATTACGTTCTGAGGACAGAAACTGCTGGAAAAACTCATAGCAATTATGGAGAGAGAAACAAGAAATGGAATTAACGTTTTGAGTTGACTGATTCTTCTTAGAAACACATTTCAACAGTGGAATTTTCCACTATCCCCTTCCCACATATTTTGGGGAGGTGGCTCTCCATTGTAAATGGGGTTTCCCGTTGGTTGCATGGTGACAGGACTCATTGTCAGCCGGAGCTACTGGCAGGAACAGCCAGAAAATCCCACCCCAAGTCATTCAATTCAAAATGTTAATTGTTTCTGTCCATAGATTTTGCCACAGCTGAGTTTTTACAGCACTTTCTGCTTTTATTTCGGATTTCCAGCACCAAAGCATTTTGCTTGTAAATAATAAGGACATGCTGCATCAATTTGGTTTTTTATCCCCTTGAATTTAGAAGGCTGAATGATGATTTAAGTGTTTAAAATAATAAAAGGTATTTGAAACAAGAAAGATAAAGAAACTATGGTTGGGGAATTTGGAACAAGAGGACAAAATAAAGTTGGAGCTAAGCCATTTAAAGTGTAAAAACTTCTTCCTAATTTCACTCTAGGTTTATAACTTCAGTTTATACACTTAATGTGTAAATATGTAACTATACAGCAATGGAAATCAGGAACTCTCCCTAAAAGACTGTGAATGCCAGTCAACTGACATTTTGAAGTCTAAGATTGATAGACCTTTGTTAGATAAGGATGTGGAGCTATGGCAGATAAATTGGGTTTAGCACAAGTCAGCTGTGATCTAACTGCATAGTAGAACAGATTCAAAATGGTTGAATCTCTATTCCTGCTCTGATGTTTCATTCTGGGACATATAGCGAGATTACTACTTCAAGACTTTGGACTTCAATCTAGATCCCAATCCTCAAACTCTCCTCCAAAACTTCCATTCTACTCTTTCCAATGTCCTTGGTTCCCACATGAAGCAGTTGTAGTCTACTAATTATAAAAAAAAGCATCTGTTTTGATGGATCATGCTATCAGACATTTCTAGGGATTGGCCAATGAGGCACAGTGCTGGAAAGTTAATCCCATAATATTTGTTTTCAAGAAAGCACAAGTAGCTGCACGGACAGCATTAATCTCAGCTCAAATTCACGGGTTGAAGCGCATCCATGTTAATTACAAGTGCCTTTCCCCTCGACAGATAATCAAAGCCCTTGAGAGACAACTGCATAATTTGAAGGAGAAATAATAAAGCAAATCATGTCTATACACGAATAGCACATTCCCTGGCTCAATCTCTGAAGGTGGCGTAACCAAGGTAATTTATCATTACTTTGAAAACTTTTTCTGTCCTATGGGTAGGATCTATAATAAGGTCACTGCTGCATCAAGTACAATTTCTTTCAAACTTGAAATGGTGAAACTGACTTTACCATGGCCAGGCCAGTCCTAATGAAGCATCAAACCTAAAACACTAACTTCTCTTTCTTTCAAGGTAAGGTGCCAATTTAATTTTTCATTGTTATATTGAGGAATTTCTAAAATGGAGAACCAAATGTCATGAAGTTTCCACTGTTTAGGGGAGTTCTGCTGCAGTGAAAGAGAGGAAATGCTGGAAGTGTTACAGCAAAAATGCCACTAAAGCATTCAGAAAGTCTATCAACAGACCTTAAAGGAGCAGTAGCAATTTTCCTTTTTTTAATCCTTCCACAAAATGGGCTAGCATTTATTGCCTATCCCTAATTGTCTTTGAACTGAATGGCTTACTAGGCCATGACAGTGGGCAATTAAGAGTCAACCACATTGCTGCGGGTCTGGAGTCACATATAAGGCAGACCAGGTAAGAATGGCAGCTTTCCTTCTCTAAAGGACATTAGTGAACCAGATGGATTTTACAACAATAATGGTTAGATTGTAATTCCAGATTTCTATTGAATTCAAATTTCACCATTTTCTGTGGTGGGGGTTCAAAACTGGATCCTCAGAACACTATCTTAGATCTCTGGATTACTAGATAAAAAAGGTAAAGATGCCATAGTCCCAGATAACTATAGGTTGCTCTCCTCTTTGAGCAGGAGGGCTGACTGATGGTGATTTAACCTCAGGATCACCACATTTCAGATGTGGGGCAAAGCTGAGAAGTCTTCAAGAATAACGTCAGTCGGTCAGGGAATTAAAACTGTGCTGTTGGCATTGCTCTGCATCACTAACCAGCCATCCTGACAACTGAGCTAATCGACCTCCACCATTACTAGTCCAGTGACAATACCATTGCCACCACCTTCCTGGTGAAAAGAATTATTGGAGACTTTGATGGAAACTGTGGAATTACTTGGAATAGAATTCAGGAAAAGAAGGCCTTTTCCCTCCATGAATGCCCTCATGGTCGTTAATAATACTTTTCAGAATCCACCACCCTCTTGCCCATGGCAACTCCAATGCACTATTTGATAAAGTGCCGCACAACTGACTTGTCAGCAAAATTAAAGCTCATGGACTAATTGCCAGTTGACAAGAAACAGAATACTGTAGTGGTTAATGGTTGTTTTTCAGAAGGCTTATATTGGAGTTCTCCAGGAGTTGATACGTGTTAATGACATACACCTCAGTGTAGAGGGCCAACTTCAAAATTTACAGACAATACAAAATTTAGAAGTATTAATAACTGTGAGGATGATAGTGTAGCACTTCAAAAGATCAGAGACAGGTTGGTGGAATTGTCAGACTAATGGCAGGTGAAATTTAATGCAGAGAAGTATGAAGTGATTCACTTTGGTAGAAAGCATGTGGAGGGACAATATAAAACAAAGGGAACAATGCTAAAGCGAGAGCTAAATCATTGAAGTTAGCAGGACAAGTTGAAAGCATAGTTACTAAAGCATATAAAATACGGGGTTTTATAAATTGAGGCATAGAATACAAATACAAGGAAGCGATGTTAAACTTGTATTCAAGTTCAGCCTCAACTGGAGTACTGCATCCCCTTCTGGGCACCACACTTTAGGAAGGACAAGAAACAGCATGGTGGCACACTGCTGCCTCACAGTGTCAGGGACCCGGGTTCAATTCAGTTTGGGTCACTGTCTGTGTGCAGTTTGCACATTCACCCTGTGTCTGCATGCGTTTCCTCTCAGTTCAAAGATGTGCAGGTTAGGTGGATTGGCCATGCTAAATTGCCCCCTAGTGTCAGGGGGCCTAGCTAGGCTAAATGCATGCGGTTATGGGGATAGGGCCTGGGTGGGATTGCAGTTGGCGCAGATTCGATGAGATGAATGACTGCCTCCTGCACTATAGTGATCCTATGATTCTATATTAGAGACACAGTGTAGAAAAAAAAACATGGAAATGCTTCTTGGGATGAGGAACTTCAGATACATAGATTGCAGGAGTTGTTTATTTCCCTTGGAGGAGTGAAAGTTGAGAGGTGATTTAATTGAGGTATTCAAAATCATAAGGGATTGAGACAGAATAAATAGGAGAACCTGTTCTCATTGGTAGAAGGATCAAAATCCAAAGGGCACAGATTTAAGCTGATTGGCAAAAGAAGCAACAGTGACAGGAGAAAACGCTTTTCATGCAGTGAGCCATTAGGATCTGAAATGCATTGCCTGAGAGTGTGGTGGAGGCAGGTTCAAATCGAAGCAGCCAAGAGGTAATTGGATTATTATCTGAAAAGGAAGAGTGTGCAGGGCTAAAGAGAATAGCCATGGGCATGGCACTGCTCCTTCAAAGAGTCAGTACAGACATGACAGACCAAGTTATCTTCTACTGTGCTATAATCATTCTGTTCTAAGATTTTAAGGTGTGGTAACATAAGCAGAAAGATGGAAATCTGTTGGGCTTATAGCCTGTGCCCCTATCACTATTTGCATACGGCTTGTGGTGAGTGAACGAGCAGTGGTCATTCCAGTGAGGGTGCAGGGGGCATCACTGCCATATTGTCCTATTATAATCTACTGGTAAGTTCATATGGTAAAATACCTTCCAAGTCAAACAGAGAATTTTAAAATGCACATTGAATTTTCAATTGATTACAATGCCTCCCGTCTGGGGAAATACTGGATGGGATTTAACGAGCAAAATGCTCTGCGCTAGGAGGCAGCCTGCCACTGGCCGGTGGGGGGATTGTATGGTCGCAACACTGTCAGTGGGGTTTCCTGATGAATGCACCCCTCACTGTCTTCAAACCCACAGGCCAGAAAATCTCAGCCAATAATTCTACAGGCTTTCAGTAAAGCAAACCTATATGACATGATCATACTCACCAATTTGTGGCAAACCTATTTGCAGATGCTGATCAACCAGGTGTGCTATTGCAGAGTTTTGTATTTTGGGGTATATGAAAACGTGCTTGCAATGCTCCAGAAATGATAAATGACCCTCTTGCAATGTAACTGAAGTGATATTCAAGCTGGCTCCACAGGCAGGATTTAAAAGAAAATCACAATCAATAACCAGCTGGAAATTCCAGAACCTTCACAGCTGAATTTATGTCAATGTGGCTAATTGTTAATCAGCAGTATTGTTTTCCATGCAAGACACTTCAGCAGTTAGGTTTTGCCAAAATGTTGGCAATTGAAAAAGACTTCTCAATTTAACTGGTTTTTATCCAGATATAATTTTTGTCAAACTCCAACACTTTCCAAAAGATAATTAATAGTAGAAGATAATAATTCAGCTCAGCAGGCCTTTTGCATACATCAGCCCAACTCTTCACCTTTTCAATTTATTCCTTAATCCTTTCCATTTCTAGAAATGCATCTAATTCCCTCAGAATTCATTCATACACTGTTCTTCAATTACTTTATACCAGCATAAAAACAATGTTGATGCTCTGCTCCCTCGCTCCCATCAAGCCTGTCCCACGCAATTGTGATTTTTGTGCATTGCAAAACATGTACTCCACATCTCACGCGAAACCATGTAGCCTCCTGAAGAGGTGGAAAAGCGGATTAAGATACTAGGCCTATTTGGGAGAAATTAACAGGGAATTTCCTCTCTGACGCATGTAGGCAATCATCGCTATTTCAGCAGATCACCATGCCTTAAAATTTCATGAAGTACTTACCTATTGGAAGCAATTATGTCCATCACAGCCAGAATCAGGTCCAATTTGTGCCTGAAGGAATTCAGCAGTTTGGCATCCACCACAAGAGGTAGCAAGAATCCATTATTATCTAAGAAAAGAACTGTCTTTAAACCTGATATAGAGCAAACCTAGATGTATTGTTACACAATTTAAAATTGTTCCCCTCCAAATCTCCCTAATGTACCACCATTCCCCCCCCTCCCCCCAAGAATCTGAATAATTTTAGCCTATTTTGATAACTGTTTTGATTAACTAGGAATTAATGTAATGGTCCTCTGTACCATTTTCAAAGCCTCCATATCACCCACAAAGATGAACACTGTATTCTAAGTAAGGTCTGCCTGAGGCCCTTGAGCATCACTAACAGCCCACTGTGGATGATTAATTCCCCAACTCTATTACCCTGCAGGAAGAAAAGTTTTATTCTTTAACCTTTAATGTTTTCTACCTCAACTTTCTAATTTATGTTCCTAACATTTGCCACCTTAATAAAAAAACTTAGTTAAATTTTGAAAATTCTCTTCAAATCTTCAAGGTTTCTAATGGACAACCTTTAACAAAGCAATGACATCTTCCTCATTTCTTTCTTACAACTTACTTCTGATGTCTGCAATTACCTTTACTGATCCTGCAAAGATAATACTCATTCCATTATTAAGTTTCCTCTTCTAGCTGGTCTTCTGTGACTTTTTACATGCACGGATATAACAAAACCACACATGATATGATTCAGGATATTATGATTAGCATTGCAGGCACCTCTGACTTATCCGACTGTTTTAGGGTGGACATCGTATTGTTAATGTTGGTCCTGCTGGGACTAAAGCCTTCATTATATCTGTGCTTGACTTCAATTTCAAGATGCTACTGAGGGACGCTTAGAAAGGATAGCAGGACTAGAGAGCACAGCCTCAAGATAAGGGGGGCGGGGGGGCGCAGTTTAGATCGGAGTTGAGGAGGAACTGATCCACTTCAGATCAGCCATGATCTTATTGAATGATGAAACAGGCTCGAAGAGCTAGATGGCCTACTCCTGCTCCTATTTCTTACGTTCTTAAAGGCAGCAATTACTCCATAACCATTTCTTCGTTGGCTATGGATCAACAAATGTGAAGTGAAGGCATCATGAAGGGTACTGTCTGGAAATTTAGCTGTGACTTGCATGATCCAGTGCATAGAATCACACAAAAGCTTCATGATAATGGAATAGTTGGCCTTGCAATTAATGCAGAGCAGAGGAAACTCGCTTTAGTTGGAGCATTAAAAGGTATGATGAGAGTCGTTTATCACTTTGAGCAATGCAAGTGTTTGGGTCTGATGTTCCTCAACTATGACTTCCATGTGAACAAGGAATCAGTCACTGGTTTTACTCAGCAACACATTAAATGACAAATTCTAATCATTGGCACTTGTAACCCCAGGAAAGATCAAGAGGTTAAAATCACTAAGGTGGCAATGACCTTGCAGGCTCTGGACTCTGGCCATAGGTCACTTTGCTATAGGGTGCTTATTAGTTCACTAAGGAAGTTAAGATTGCAGAGACTTAGCTCCTCTGTATGCTTTACAAGAGTGGTTAGAGGACAATAGATTGACTCTGATGTTGCTCTGTGGGGCCAATTTCAGGAGGGCATCCATGATTTTTTTAATTCATTTGTGGGACATAGGCGTGGCTGGCCGGCCAGCATTTATTGCCAATCCCTAGTTGCCGGATGGCAGTTGAGAGTCAACCACTACTGTGGCTCTGGAGCCCCATGTAGGCCAGACCAGATAAGGATGGCAGATTTTTTTTCCAGTTTATTTATTAATCACAAGTAGATTTACAGTAACACTGTGTTGAAGTTACTGTGAAAATCCCCTAGTCTCCACACTCCAATGCCTGATCGGGTACATTGAGGGAGACTTTAGCATGGCCAATGCAGCTAACTAGTACGTCTTTCAGACAGAGAGGAAATCAGAGCTCCCGCAGGAAACCTACACAGACACGGGGAGAACGTACAGACTCTCCACAAGCCAGGAATCAAACCTGGATCTCTGGCGCTATGAGGCAGTAGTGCTAACCACTGTGCCACCGATTCCCTTCCCTAAAGGACATTAGTGAACCAGATGAGTTTTTCTGACAATCAACAATGGACAATGGTTTCATGGTCATCAGTAGATTCTTAATTCTAGATTTTTTAAAATTGAATTCAAATTCCACCATTTGCTGTGGTAGGATCCAAACCAGGGTCCCCAGAACATAAGCTGAGTTTCTGGATTAATAGTCTAGCAATAATACCACGAGAACATTGTCCCTGCTGATAAGTGTGAGATAATGCATTTTGGTTAAAAAAAAACAGTAATTATGCACTGAATAAAAATACACTTTATTCTGTTGAAGAGCAATATTTTTCGGTACTGAAATACAGAACATACTAAAAGCAGCACTTCAAATTGGTTAGGCTATAATGTTAATAGAATCTTAACTCAAGAGGTCCAGAATATAAAAGTCTATGACCTTAGTCAAAAACTAGGGGGCAAAGGGTAATTTGATTTGATTTGATTCATTATTGTCAAATGTACTAGTAAACAGTAAAAAGTATTGTTTCTTGTGCACTAGACAGACAAAGCATTCTGTTCAGAGATAAGGAAATGAGAGAGCGCAGAATGTTGTGTTACAGTCATAGCTATGGTGTAGAGAAATATCCACTTAATGCAAGGTAAGTTCATCCAAAAGTCTGATGGCAGCAGGGAAGAAGCTGTTCTTGAGTCAGTTGGTACATGACTCAGACTTTTGTATCTTTTCCCCAATGGAAGAAGGTGGAAGACAGAATGCCCAAAGTGTGTGAGATCCTTAATTATGCTGGCTGCTTTGCCAAGGCAACGTGAAGTGTAGACAGAGTCAATGGATGGGAGCTGGTTTGCATGATGGAGTGGTCTACATTCACAACCTTTTGTAGTTCCTTGCAGCCTTGGACAGAGCAGGAGCCATACCAAGCTGTGATATAACCAAAAAAAATGTTTTCTATGGTGCATCTGTAAAAGTTGGTGAGAGTCGTTGCTGATATATTAAATTTCCTTAGTCTTCTGAGGAAGCAAAGGTGTTGGCGGACTTTCTTAAAAGTAGTGACAGCATTGGTGTGGGGGAGGGAGGGGTGGGGCGGAGAGAGAACAAAGACAAGTTGTTGGTAATCTGGAAACCTAAAAACTTGAAGCTCTAGACCCTTTCTACTTCATCCCTGTTGATGCAGACAGGGGCACGTTCTTCTCTACACTTCCTGAAGTTGATGACAATCTCTTTCGTTTTGTTGACGTCGAGGGAGAGATTATTGTTGCCACATCAGTTCACCAGGATAATGTGACACTATGTAGAATCTCTAAAATACCTCAGTTGGAATACTGTTTGCAGTACCAGTCTTCACACTATAGAAATGATATTGAAGCCTTGGAGAAGATCCAAGATTCATTGTGATGTTGTCTTGTACAATGAAAAAGAAGAAAAATATGAAAACTCTTTTCTGTTAGAACAACACAGTTTATGGGGTGATAGAACTTTTTTGAAGAGTTAATTATTTTTGTAACTCAGGTGACATAAATACAAGGTTATAGTTCATAGATTTAGCAGAGTAGGAGGAAACTCTTTACACAGAGAGTTGTGAAACTAAGAAAGTCACTGAGTATTTGTGGTTGAAGGAAAAGTGGTTGAAGCAGGAATACAGGCAAGTGATGGGTGATTGTACTTAGAACTATTTGCTCGCAGAAAGACCAAATGCCAACATTGGCTGATTCAGCCAAATGACCTGCTTTCATGTTGTAACTTACATGTATTTTTTTCCTCCTCTTCTAAAACCAAACAGCCATAGTGAGATCCTAAATGGAACCCCGAGCAAGAAAACAGATGATGGTAGCTTCCCGGCATTCTCCATGTTTGCTATTTGAGTATTCCCTTGGAGCATAACACACAACACCGTTGATGAATGTCAGCCATTCTATAGTTTAAAAGGTCACATATGATTTTAATAGTGATACCTGTTGGAACAGTTAAAAATCTGCATTCAAGTGTGGTGTGACCACAAATCAATGGTCAGCACAGTTATGGCACAAATCCAACATTCTACTTAATAGGGTTAGATGGGAATAAACTTTAGAGATTCAAATTTTGGTGGAGAAATGGCATATTCTAAAATTCACAATGCAGGGACTACAAAATAAATTTATACCACAAAGTAAAATTAACCAAATCCACACATTTTCAGTGTACAATTCAGGCAAGTAATTTTAGTGGGATAGTGGGGGCTGGCAGCAAATTAGCACAAGTTGTTTCCAAACGTAATTCCCTATCACAAAACTCCCTCCATTTCTTGGCTCATACCCAGATTCATCTGTCATATGTTATGTTCACGGGGGTTCATGGGACAGAAGCCTGAATTTCCCAGTTTTATACTTGAAATTCAATTGGGGCAAGTTAGGATGAGAAAACTGCAGCACGATAGGGTCAGGTGAACTCAGCAAAAGTCAGTGATTTCAGAGTCTATAATTATCTGGAATTTATAAAATAATAACCGTAGAGGAGCAGAAAAATGCTTTTTGCAGCATTTAATAAAAAAAGACCTGGACTCGCTTCTAATAGTTTGAGATTTCCAGGATTTGAATCCCAGAGTAAGCCATTCCAGTGAGCAGGTTTCCTTACTACTACTACTACAATTGCCATCAGAATTAAAGAAAGAAAGATGCACCTTTCACAACCTCAGAACATTCCAAAATGGTCACTGTTGTAATGTAGGAAATATTGGCAGCCACTGTTTTACGCACAGTAATCTTGCACAATTGAAAATGAGATCATGACCAGATAGCATGGTATACGTGTTTGCTGAAGGAAAAACAGTGGCCAAGATATTATACAGAAAGCACTTGTTCATTTTTTAAATAGCACCATGGGATAGTTTATGCTCAGCTGAGAGGTTAGACAATACCACAGTTTGGCATCTCATCTAAAATATTATGTGAATATCCTATCATTTGCATAATAGCAACACTGTGAAAGAAACATACGTTCATCCTGTGCATTCAACTGGATGGCAGAGACAAGTTGTGAATGTTAAAACATGTGAAGGGAATTGAAATCATTATCTCCAGCTTTGCCATTTCAAAAAGGTTTTAAAATAAAACTTTGTCCCTTTAGCTGTCCAAAGAGACTCTATGGCAGACATTGAAGGGGTCCTGGGACCATTCTTCAACCTGCAACCACCCACATCAAATTTCCAGAGGAGGAGGCGTTCAAACTAATTACATGAAAAACCTAATCCTGGAAATGAGTCAGGATAATGAACCTATCACAGACGCAAAGTGATTTTCACATCTTATTTCCTTCATGGGGATATGTTAAGTATTGTCCACTATGATAGGAAATCCTAAATTAGTAGAACTATAGCAGGATAAGATGAACTATTAAACAAGAGAAAAGAAGTAGGAATCATGTCAGAATCTTTCAGAATTTACAAGGTTGGTACTTTGGAATCAGCACAAGCATTAAGAAATACATGTAGTTTAACACTAACACCTCTCAAACTTCCACAACAAATCAGGAGAATATTTCTAGAATAAGAAGTCTTTAAAAAATACTTGAGCATAAAATATTAAATTGCCAATACAATTAACTCAAGTTATTTACTTACATCTTCAGCTGTCACTGCCAAGACACTTCTACTTTTCTTCATTGCGAAAATGATTGTGATCTTTCTATCAAGCAGCAGTATTTCAGAATAGCAGATAGCCAGTTCTTTACAAGTTCATGGGTTTCCTACATCAAAGCACAACAAACACATCAGAACCAAAGGATGACAATCAGAAACAGAAAGACTTGTAACATTTCAGTGCTGATTCTGAGGTAAGTCCACTCACCACAGAAGATTACTTCAATTTTTTTGTACATACTTTAATTGGAAGATTTTTGCATTTGAGGCTGTTCCATCTCTTCTGGTGCAGCTCCTACAGGATATTTCTTGAGACCACTGGCAAGTGTCTGTCTACTGATGAAGATCCTGACAAGAGCCTGCCATCAATGCAGAATGATCTCTGACTTTGGGCCAAGTGATGGAAGAGAGATAGGTGTGGAGTAGCAATGGGTGGAAAAGCTTCTGCCCTAAACTTTGTAGGAGCACGTTAAGGAAAATATTAAATCCACCTGACATCGGCCAGATCTTCCGGTGCTGGGTGGGGGGGGGCATGATTAGACCAGAAGATTCCACTGGTGGGGAGGTCAGAAAATTTTGGCCAATGTATTAATATATTGGGCAGGATTTTTCACCCCAGCAGTGTATTTTGCAGAGGGGCAGCCTGCCATTGGATAGCAGTGAGGTCTTCCAGTCCCACTGTTGTCAATGCAGTTTCTCATTGTTCGCAGCCTCCACCACTAGGGAATCTACAGAAGGGGGTCATCATTGGCAGAATTGGAAGATCCCATCGGCAGGAATGGCCAGAAAATCTCGTCCTGTAAGGTTCGTCAATGCACTGAATTAGAGAATCTTTTTGCTTATCTATGTTTCTTAATCTATATAACAAATGGAGCCAAGTATTTTTAGCTTGTAAGCATTGACACTAACAGTCTGCTAGTTTCCACCAGATCTTTTGTTTGGTTGCCACTGCCAATTGCCCACATTCCTGTGACGTTCAGTCATACTATTTGACAGTCAAGAGACTGAGCCAAGTAGTAGTGTTCTTATTTAAATGTTGCTCTCCAATCAGGTGTTATAAACTTTAACCAGAACTGCCTTTTTAAAGGCTGAACTCTAATTTCCACTCACCACAGAAGATTACTTCAATTATTTTGTACATACTTTAAACCAAACATGACTGATTTTGAGCATCAAATTTCTTGTTTGCCTTGCCTACTCAAAAAGACAACAACTCCGTCTGTTCGCTCCATTCACTCCTGGCATTATCATAATAAATGTCCTCTTCACCTTCTCTTAAAGCCTCAACGTCTTTCCTAAAGTACAGTGCCTGCACAATCGGTCACTAAAGTTTTCCAAAACTTCCTTGCTTTTGTACTCTAAAGCTACTATTAGCAGCAAGCCAAGGATCATGTTTGCCTTCTCAATTTGTCCTACTATATATAAACACTTGCCCAAGTACACACCTAGGTCACACTTTCCTTGTGCCCCTTTTTAATATTGTGCTATTTACCAAAATAAATTATGTAACACTTGTCTATGTTAAATTTCATCTGCCATGTGTCTGCCCCTTTCAACAAACTCTCTCTTTATGCTCCTGGAATCGATTACTATCATTCACATTGTTTGCCACGTTTCTGAGTTTCATTGTCAAACTTTACAATTACGCCTTTATATCCTATTCCAGTTATATGTATAAAAGCTATTTTATTTTAATCATGTCAAGAGCTTTACATTGGAGATTAAATAATTTACACTTATTTTTTCAGAAAGCATTTTGATTTAATTATGAAGATCATATGCCACTACCTGGTGAACAAATAATGCAATTACAAAGTAATAAATTTACACAGGATTGGTTGTTCTTTTTATAAAATGGGAATATGCAAATTTATACTTAATGTCACCAAAATAAGTTTTTGTGGGCAGGAAATGCATGGAGACGCAAGATCTTTAATAAGTCTTGATTTTAAGTCACACATACATGGGTGAGCATTAGGTTTGCCCCAGTTCATTTACATGAGGATGTTCAGACTGAGGTCATGAGATCCATGCAGAGTAATTTTGCTAACATCATGACTGAGGAAGTAGTGCCCAAACAGACTTGCAGTCTCCCATGGTAGATCAGCAAGCAAATTACTAGGACCACCAGGGCACTACCCAGGAGAAGGGAAATCAATCTATGGTGTAGGAACTTGCAGTCCTTCCTCAGAAAGGTATCATCTATGTTCTACTACTGTCATTCTGTGCTTGATGCCCATCAGCTAGTAATCCCAAAGTACTTCCACAATGTGGAGATAGTGCAGTTCAAAATTAGGCACTATAGGCCCTGAACTTCTTTAAATCTTTCTAATTAACTGTTTAAGTGATAATATTCTTAAGAAAAAGGAAATCTGTTGCTGATAAATCTGTTAGTTTGTGCATCTCGAGATGGTAGATATGAAACTCGTATACTCCTCTATCACTTGTAGCTGTAACATGTTATAGTATCATAAGTTAATCAATAATCTAATATACTGAATTACTTTCGAAACCCAGCAATTGCTTTTCGAATTTAATCTTAATAGATTTCTGCAGATCTGTTACTATAAGCTCACTATTACAATTGACATACATTGTACATGATCCAACTGTTTAATGGATTTAATGAAGTTGCTATGCTTTCAGTCAGAGTTCTAAGATGCTGAATCCCCGTTTAATAATACATACTTTGTAATCCATGGTCAGGCTAAATCTCATAATGTAATTTAAGTACATGGTTACATCATCAAGTCCAGATTATTATGCCCAGTGAAACATAACAATTCCTGAAAACAAATCAAAATAAAAGGCAAACAATCTGGTTTTGTCAACAATCTGGAAGTGAATCCACCTAGCACATTTAAATATAGGATCACCCAAAACCAAAACAGATCTTAGAAATAAATAAAGCTGCTAACCACTGCATTGCTTGGATCTCTTCTGAACTATTACTTTACTCAATATTAAAGACGACATTTCAAGAGTGGGTGAAAAGAAAAGTCAGAGGAGTAGAAGAGTGAGAGAGAAGCAATAGGGCATTCTTGGCTTTTTGGCTAAGATGAAGTATGAGATCAGGTGTAATTCCTGTTCTTGTCAGCTTTGATCTATTATGTCCTTTTTGTGAGCACCATGACTTGAATTGAATTTGAATTGGTTTTGACGCAAGCAAGGAGATGGATTAGGGGCTTGCCTGTCCACGCTGTGCATTGAGCAACATCCAGCGGGCAGGAGAAGAAAGCTCAAGGAACAAGATGGCATTACACTATCATCTAGAGTGCTAAACCAGAAGGAGATCACCTCCTCCATGGCTCTCTAGACAGGAAATTTTACTCTTTTCAGAGGACTCAAGGGCCTTAGTCAATTCATCCAGGAATAGTGGTTGGTCCAGGTTCTCCTGTTCATTGTCTTCTAAGACTTTTGTGATATGGACTTCAGGTCATACAGTCCAGCATAGAAGGATTTGCTGATCCTCAAAATATCAGACTGCGATGACTTTACTGAACTATCTTCCTCCTTCAGGAAGTTGGTCACAGAGGTCTCTCTGTGTACCTTTTGGAAAAGAAACACACGCACATCTCATTCCACTCCACGGAAGTAGACTCTGGACTGGAAGATGACCTTAGAAACCTCTGAGGCAAAGAGCAAGGCTTGCTGGCCCTTCACCTCTTGGAGGTCACCTTGACATGGACTCCCATCAACTGTAGCTGGAGCAGATTCTGCATGCTTTCCTAGAGTTGGGAAATTTCCCTCAATTTCTCTCTCTCCCCTTCTGGGCACCTTTGAGGATGAAAAACCTCTTCAAGTTCTCCATTGTTGCCTCCCACCAGAGCGATGGAGATTCAAAAGAGATTTCACAGTCCTCCTCTGTTTCAGCTGACCAATGGATCTGCCACTGACCCAATTCACATTCAGACTGAGATCAAACAAGGTTATGCTATCATATGGATACTCTTCTCGATCTTCTTGTTGCAATGCTCAATCTTATTCTCAGCAAGCTCCCCACTGGAGTGGAGCTAAATTATCGCACAAACAGTATTCTATCCTATTCAACCTTCACCATCTGCGGGTCAGATCAAAGGTCATCTCATTGTCCCATCCTCTGTCATTGAGCTACGCAGATGGTACTTGCATCCGCACACAATTGTAGGTCAAGTTCCATGCCAGTGTCAACATCTTCACTGAGAATACAAGAGCATGGTTCTTACACTAGCCACCTGTAAGATAAAGGTCTTCCACCAACCTGCGCCCACCATACAACACTCTCCCCTGATGTGGGGCACTTTCCATACCTTGGGAGTCTACTGTCAACAAAGGCAGAAATTGACAATGAGATTCAACACTGTCTTCAGTGTGCCATGCAGCCTTTGGTCACCTGAGGGAGAGAGAGTTTGAAGACCAAGACCACAGGCTCAGCACCAAGCTCGTGATCTATAAAGCAGTAGTGATACCCTGCCCCTCCTCTATGGCTCAGAGATGTGAACTATGTACAGCAGGCAACTCAAAACCCTGGAGAAGTACCACCAGCGCTGCCTCTGCAAGATCTCGCAAATCCCTTGTCAGCATAGGCACACCAACGTCGGAGTTGTCTCTCAAAAAAAAAGCATTGACCACATTCAATCAACTCTGCTAGATAGGCCACATCATCCATATGCCTGACAGGAGGCTCGTAAAACAAGCATTCTACTTAGAGCTTTAACATGAAAAGTGAGCCCCAGAAAGGCAGAGGAAAATCTTTAATGACACCCTCAAAGCCTCATTAAAAAAATACAACATCCCAACAAACCTGGGAATTGCTGTCTCAAAACTGCCCAAAGTGGAGAAAAAGAACCTTGGAAGAACTTCAAGTTTCATCACCAAGAGCAAGCAAAGCTAAGGTCAACAATGAAAGGAACAGGTGGCAACCCAGGCTGCCCACCGACATGTTCCTCCAACCACCAACTGTCCCACCTGTGACAGAGACTGTAGGTTACACATTGCATACTTCAGTCACCTGGGAATTCATTTTTAGTGTGGAAGCAAGTCATCTTCAAATGTGAGGGACTGCCTAATAAGAAGAGTTGCAGCATAGGGATTCAAAGTGTCTTTCAAGTAACTTAGTAGATATGAATATGAAATGAACAATGAGAGTGTCCTATTGGATCCAATAAGCATGCTTCAGTGAGGCATTGTGTGCAATCATATACATCACTGATACACTCCTTTCAAAATATCCTGAGATGTGTAAAGGTTGTGAGTAGGATACAAGACTCTGTAAAGGGCTATGTGAATGGATAAAGATTGACAAATGGAGTGTTATGTGCACTTTGGTTTGATGAAAAGAAAAACAGAATATTGTTTAAATAGAGAAAAGCTGCAGAAAGCAGTGGTACAGAGAAATTTGGGTTATATCAAGGTGGAGAGTGAAGTAGTTGATTTGGAGACTAAGATGTTGAATCTTAACAAAGGAAACTATGAGGATATGAAGCGTGAATTGGCCTTGATAAATTGGGGAGGGTTATTTAAAGGGATGACAGCGGATAAGGCAATGGCAAACATTCAAGGAACGCATGGGGGGACTGCAGCAACAGTTTATTCCTGTCTGGCACAAAAGCAAAATGGGTAAGAAGGCCATTCCTTGACTTACAAAGGAAATTAGAGAGAGTATCCAATCTAAGAAAGAAGCATACAGATGAACCAAGACAAATAGTAGGTCTGAGGATGGAAGCAATTTAGAATTCAGCAAAGGACTAAAAGATTGTTTAAGAAGGGGAAAATAATTATGAAAGTAAGCTTGCAGGGAACATAAAAACTGACACTAAGAGTTTCTATAGATACAAGACGAGAAAGAGGTTGGTGAAGATCATTTCACCAAATGATCTTCACCAGACCCTACAGACTAGACACCCACAGACAGAAAAGGGGGAATGTATATTGGGGACAAAGAAATGGCTGAGCAACTGAATACATACTTTGGCTCTGTCTTCACAAAAGAGGACACAAATCAGATGCCAGAAATGTTGGCAAATGCAAGATTTGGTGAAGGGGAAGAACTGTGGGAGATCAATATTAGTAGAGAAATGTTGCTGGAAAAATTGATGGCATTAAAGGCAGATAAATCCCCAGGGCCTGAAAATCTACATCTAGTGGCTCTAGAAATAGTGGATGCATTGGTGGTCATCTTCCAGGATTCTATAGGCTCTGGGCAATCCCTACAGCTTGGAGGGTAGCTAATGTCACTCCAATATTCAAAAAGGGAGTTAGAGAGAAAACAGAGAATTATAGATCAGTAAGCTTAACATCAAAAGGTGGGAAAAATTCTTGAATCTATTATCAAGGACTTTCTAGCAGAGCATTTAGAAAGCAGTGTCAGGATCAGACAGTCAGCATGGATTTATGAAGGGGAAATCATGCTTGACAACTTTGTTGGAATTCCTTGAAAAATGTAATTAGTAGAGTTGACATGGGGGAGCCAGTCAATGTGGTATTTGGACTTTCAGAAAATGTTTGACAAAATCCCACATAAGAGATTATCGTGCAAGATTAAAGTGCATGGTATTAGGGGAAATGTATTGAGATGGATAGAAAATGGGTTGGCAACCAGGAAATGAGGAGTAGAAATTAATGGGTGCTTTTTAAAATTGGCAGGCAGTAACTAGTGGAGTGCCACACGGATCAGTGCTGGGACCCAGCTATTCACGATATCAATGATTTGGATGAGGGAACAAAATGTAAATCTCAAAGTTTGCAGATGATACCAAGTTGGGTGGGAGGGTGAACCGTGTTGAAGATGCAGAGATCCTTCAAAACGATTTAGATAGTGAATGGGCAAGTCAATGGCAGATGCAGCATGACTTGGATCAAAATGAGGTTATTTGTTTTGGAAGCAAAAACAAGGTGGCAGATTACTATCTGAATGGCTGTAAATTGGGAGACAGAAGTGTGCAGCGGGACCTGGGTGTCCTTGTACACCGGTCATTGAAGGTGCAGCATGCGGTAAAGAAGGCAAATTGCATGTTGGCCTTCATTGCGAGAGATTTTAAGTACAGGAATGTGTTGTTTCAATTATACAGGGTCTTGGTGAAGCTACACCTAGAATACTGTGTCAGTTTTGGTCTCATTTTCTGCAGAAGGATGTACTTGCTCTCGAGGAAGTGCAGTGAAGGTTTACCAGGCTGATTCCAGGGCTGGGGCTTTTGATGTATGAGGAGAGATTGACTAGGTTAGGATTGTTTTCACTGGAGTTCAGACAAATGAGGGGGATGTTACAGACACTTATAAATTTTAACAGGACTAGACAGTGTAGACACAGAGAGGATATTCCAGATGGTGGGGTAGTCTAGAACCAGGGGTCACAGTCTGAAGATTCAGGGTAGACCGTTTAGGACGGAGATGAGGAAACATTTCTTCACCCAAAGAATGGAATTCATTACCACAGGAGGTAACTGATGCCAAAACATTGAATGTAATCAAGAAGGAGCTAGATATAGCACTTGGGGTGAATGGGATCAAAGGTTATGAGGGAAAGGGAGGATTATGCTATCGAGTTGGATGATCAGCCATGATTGTAATGAATGGCAGAGTAGGCTCGAAGGGCCATCTGGTCTCCTCCTGCTCCTACCTTCTATGTTTCTATATGAATCACCACATAGTAGCAAGCAATTAAGTAGGCAAATGCTAGCCTTTATTGCAAGGGGATTGAATACATAAGAACATAAGAACATAAGAAATAGGAGCAGGAGTAGGCCATCCAACCCTTCGAGCCTGCCCCGCCATTCAATAAGATCATGGCTGATCTGTCGTGGCTCAGTTCCACTTTCCCGCCCTCTCCCCATAACCCTTAATCCCCTCTATCAAAAACCCATCAACCCGCGTCTTAAAAATATTTAGCGAGGCAGCCTCCACCACTTCAACAGGCAGAGAATTCCAGAGATTCACCACCCTTTGAGTGAAGAAGTTCCTCCTCAACTCTGTTCTAAACCGCCCCCCTTTTATCTAGAGGCTGTGCCCCCTAGTCCTATTGTCTTTTTTGAGCGGGAAGAGTCTTTCCAAGACTCTTTGCAAGACTTTCTTTGCAAGCCTAAGTGTGAAATTGATTGTCAGAATTGTTCAGCAAGAGCTGTCCAATTGCAGAACCACAACTGATGTTGGAAATGAGTTTTACAAGCATAGAGATTGGGTACGGTCAGCACTGTGTTGATAAAAGCTGAAGAGTTTTGCTGGATAAGATCCACCAGCCATTAGGACATATGGCTCATATTTGCCATCATACTGGCACTGAAATTCTTCTACCACTTACTCATTTGCATGGAAGACAGAATGCCTTTTGGATTAGTAACAAAGTTTTGTTATGACTGTCCGAGGCACTGGTGAAACCACATCTAGCAGACTGCTTAAGGTTTAGTCTCCTAATTTAAGGAAGGATATACTTGTCTTGCAGGCAATTCAGAGAAGGTTCACTAAGTTGATTCTTGGGATGAAGAGGTTGTCTTATGAGGGAAGGTTGAACAAGTTGGGTCTATACTCACTGAAAATTAGAAAAATGAGAGGTGATTTTGTTGAAACATGTGATAGTGACAGGATTTTTCCTCTCATGGAAATCTAGAACTACGAGATGGTTTCAAAATCAGAGATTTTGATTTACGATAGAGATGAGGAGGAATTTCTTCTTTCGGAGAGTTCTCGATCATTAGAATCCTCTCCCCAAACAAGCACTGGAGGCTACATCATTGAATATATTCAAGATTGAATTACACAGATATTTCTTTTATGAAGATATGGGTGGCTGATAGGAAAAACTGTAGTTAAGGCCACAATGAGATAAACCTTGGATGATGGTTCAAGAGGCCAAATATTTCTGGTCTTATAATAACAGCAAAAGTATTGAATTATGGAAAACGCTGGAATATACTTTCAGCATTTATGCAAAGTCTCAGAAGGTGTGGTAGCACCCATCACCTCACAATCAACTACAAGCTTCTCCAAGGAACTCAAATTTATCTTCTAAAGAACATCACAATTTTTTACCTGTTGAATGCTCCCAAAATTATAATCAATCTTAAGGACTCTGAGATAACATACTGTTAGTGAAGAATGGCTTAAAATAAATCACTTGACACCCAAATGGATTTTATTTTACATTGGCAGGGAGAAAACCATTAGGCTCACCAAGCAACCTCCCACTGAACAAACGAAATCACACATTCTAACACATTTAGGATGTGTTATTCACGGCAGCAATGGCACAGTGGTTGGCACTGCTGCTTCACAGTGCCAGGGATCTGGGTTCGATTCCCAGTTTAGGTCACTGTCTGTGTGGAGTTTGTACATTCTCCTCATGTCTACATGGGTTTCCTCCATGTGCTCCGGTTTCCTACCACAATCCGAAAGATGTGCTGGTTAGGTGCTTTGGTCGCGCTAACTTCTCTGTGTACCTGAGTGGTGCCAGAGTGGGGCAACTACAGAATTTTTACAGTAAATTAATTGCTGTGTTAATGTAAGGCTGCTTGTGATGCTAATTAATAAACTAAAAGCTTAGAAATACTTCAGCCCATCCTGGCTGGCTAAAAATCAATCACAATATTAACTGATTGCATACATATCCAATTAAGCTAACATGTCATGTTCAGCTAGTGGACAACTCTTGAACTTCTCATGATACGTATCAGACACTTTATATCCACTATCCTTGGGCCTTCACAATAAACCACTATACTCATGTTTTTCTTATCTCAACCATATCCCAGCCTATTCCTTTAGCAGTCGGTTACTCAGTGCAAGCTGCCTGCGTGCTGATAAGAGGGACCCTACTAAGCAAGTTTAATGGCCCAGGACTGTAGCACTTAGCAGGCACTAGAGACAGTTACCCGCAGATCCGACCAAAGAACATACCCAACAACTCAACAGACTGATCAAGACCTTTGATCCGAACCTTCAGAGCACCCTCTGTCCTCTTATCCCATGTACTCCCTGCATTGGGAATCTCTACTGCCTCCTGAAGATACACAAGGCCAACACGCCCGGCCATCCCACTGTATCGGGCAATGAGACCCTTTACGAGAACTTCTCCAGCTATGTCCTGATATCCATTGCGCAAAAAACCCCCAGCTTTTGTCGCGACACTACGGACTTCCTACAGAAACTCAGCACACATGGAACAGTTGAACCAGGAGCACTCCTCATCACAATGGATGTCTCGGCACTCTTACACCCCATCCCCCACAACGATGGAATTGCTGCAACTGCCTCAGTACTCAACGCCGACAACTGATAATCTCCAGATGCAATTTTATAACTCATCCACTTCATCCTGGACCACAATGTCTTCACCTTCAACAACCAGTTCTTCATCCAGACACACGGAACAGCCATGGGGACCAAATCTGCATCTCAGCATGCCAACATCTTCATGCACAGGTTCAAACAAGACCCCTTCACCGCACAGGACCTTCAACCAATGCTATACAACAGATACATCAATGACATTTTCTTCCTTTGGACTCATGGGGAACAATCACTGAAACAACTATACGACAACATCAACAAGTTCCATCCCACCCTCAGACTTACCATGGACTACTCTCCGGAATTGGCTGCATTCTTGGACACATGCATCTCCATCAAGGACAGTCATCTCAGCACTTCACTGTACCACAAGCCCACAGATAACCTCAAGATGCTCCACTTCTCCAGTTTCCACCCTAAGCACGTTAAAGAAGCCATCTCCTATGGACAAGCCCTCCGCATACACAGGATCTGCTCAGATGAGGAGGATCACAGCAGACACATCCAGACGCTGAAACGTGCCCTCATAAGAACAGGATATGGCGCTCGAGTCATCGATCGATAGTTCCGACACACCACAGCGAAAAACCGCACCAACCTCCTCAGAAGACAAACATGGGACGCAGGGACAGAGTACTCTTCGTCGTCCAGTACTTCCCCGGAGCGGAGAAGCTACAACATCTTCTCTGGAGCATTCAACATGTCATCGATGAAGACGAACATCTCGCCAAGGCCATCCCCACACCCCGACTTCTTGCCTTCAAACAACCGCACAACCTCAAATAGACCATTGTCCGCAACAAACCACCTAGCCTTCAGGGAAACAGTGACCACGACACCACACAACCCTGCCACAGCAAACTCTGCAAGACATGCTGGATCATTGACAGGGATGCCATCATCTCACATGACAACACCATCCATCAAGTACACGATACATACACTTGCAACTCGGCCAATGTTGTCTACCTGATATGCTGCAAGAAAGGATGTCCCAAGACATGATACATTGGGGGCACCATGCAGATGCTACAACAATGGATGAATGAACACCACTCAACAATCACCAGGCAAGAATGTTCACTTCCTGTTTAGGAACACTTTGGCAGTCACAGGTATTCGACCTCTGATCTTCGGGTAAGTGTTCTCCAAGGTGGCCTTCACGACACACGACAATGAAGAGTCCCTGAGCAGCAGCTGATAGCCAAGTTCCGCACACATGCGGATGGCCTAAACCGGGATCTTGGGTTCATCTGTAACCCCCATGTCTTGGCTGGGCTTGCAAAATCTCACTAACTGCCCTGTCTGGAGACAATATACATCTCTTTAACCTGTGCTTAATGCTCTCTCACTCACATTGTCTGTACTTTTAAGATTTGATTACCTGTAAAGACTCGCATTCCAGCCTATTGTTTTGTAAATTGAGTTTGTCTCTTTATATCCCCTGTTTGTGAACAGAACTCCCACTCACCTGATGAAGGAGCAGCACTCAGAAAACTTGAGACTTGTCCTACCAAATAAACCTGTTGGACTTTAAGCTGATGTTGTGAGACTTCTTACTGCACTAAGCAGCCACAGGAATGTGGTCAAGACAGTTAAGGCCTATGGTGCCTCGCATTCAATCAGCAGTACTTCAGTTATAACATAACATGTGGCTAAATATATACAATATTATGTGGCTATAGGTAGCTGCCTCAGCCAAGGTCAACTTCACCACATACCATCCTAATTATCTTCTTCTGTACCTTGTCTGGTACTTCAATATTCTTCCCTATATGAATGGACAGAAACAAGAAACATGGTTTGAGTTATAAGGAGAGGCTGGATAGACTAGGAAGTTTTTCCCCTGGAATGTAGGAGGCTTAGGAGTGTTCTTATAGAGGTCTGTAAAATAATGAGGGGCATAGATCAGCTAGATAGTCAATATCTTTTCCCAGAGGTATGAGGAATCTAAAACTAGCGAGCATAGGTTTAAGGTGAGAGGGGAGAAATACAAAAGGGTCCAGAGGGGAAATTTTTTTCACACAGAGTGGTGAGTGTCTGGAGCAAGCTGCCAGAGGTAGCAGTAGAGGCTTTTAAAAAGCATTTTTGACAGTTGCATGGGAAAGATGGCTATAGAGGGATATGGGCCAAATGCAGCAACTGGGACTAGCTTAAGGGTTAAAAAAAAAGGATGGCATGAACAAGTTGGGCCGAAGGGCCCATTTCTATGCTGTAAACCTCTATGACTCTGTCAGCCTGAAAGGACGTAGGTATAGCAATCTGCATTTCGTACTTGATGGGGAGACTTCTGGGCATCAACCAGTTGCAATATCTGCCTCTGCTAAACCCAACAACTGTGAAGCCCAAAACAAGTTCAGGTCTCATTACTGATTTCTTGGCATCAAGCAGGTGGTCAACTGCTGCCCTGCAATTTCCTTTGGCAGAAAGTTGTTTGGCTGTATGACCTGTCAAAGGGGGGAGAATGATTGCCATCTGAGAAGGCATAGGAATGAGATTGGCCTATAACATTTATGTGGTTCCCAGAGATTGCCCCTTCTAAAATCTTTTAGAGAAACATTTATGAAAAAGCCTCAAATGATCCCAAAGGACTGCAAGTCCTTTCAACACCGGAAAAAAATGAGACCGTTATACAGTCTGTGAAATTTATAATCGGGGTCTTACAACAAACATGGGACGCTGATTCACAAAACTAAACATCCTCCCTTTGTTTAGGATGGTGGTTGTTGGTTGCCATTAAAAGGACTGCCTGATTGAGCTGGAGAAAATGGCACACATGGTTCAGTTGTCAGTCACCCAGTTTTCTGTTTCCTCAAAGACTGTCCACCATGTACAAGGCACAATCAAGTCAGAAGTGTGAAAAAATGCTCTCTATTTGCCTGGCTGAGCGTGGCTCTAACAATATAAGAAGTTTGACACTCCCAGAACAAAGATAGACTGCTTGATGCAGCACTCTATTCACTACCGCAAGTATTTGTTTCCTGCGCTGATGCACAGTGGCAATAGTGTGTACCATATACTACTACAAGTTGCAAAGCTCCCTTAGACAACATTTTCCAAATCCACAACTTAACATCTGGCAGGAAAGGCCAGCAGACAGATGGGAACTCCACCATATCCAAATACCCACCCAAATCACATACCAATCCCATGGAAGAATAAAAAAAAGCTTTGTGACCTGGCATTAGCAACTAAACATTCCCAATATCAAGTTGCTTGTCAATATAAAGATCAGCTAACAACTCAGGTGCAATTGATGAATAAAGAAGCAATGACTAACAGCATCACACATAGCTCAGTCTTGCTTCTTTCTGAACTTGACTCTACCCATGATATTGCTCTATGGACAGGTAAAGATTCACCTGCTAATCTTATAATTTTCTCATTTTCCTGTCTTGCTCAACCTGGAGGCTTACAACACATCAAGATTAACTTTTGTCCAGCTCTGTAATATTGTTGCACCAAACCATTTCAACTCCCTCACTTTTGTTTTATTCTTTCACAGGATATGGGCATCATTGGCTAGGGCAATTCCTCATCCTTAATTGCCCTTTAGAAGATAGTGGTAAGCTGTCTCCTTGAACTGCTGCAGTCCTTTTTTTTATTCGTTCATGGGACATAGGCATTACTGACTGGCCAGCATTTATTGCACATCCTCAGTTGCTCTTGGAGTGCAGTTGAGAATCAATTATATTGCTGTGGTTCTGGAGTCACATGTATGTAAGGACAACAGATTTCATTCCCTGAAGGACTTAAGTGAACCAGATGGGTTTTTTTCCGACAATTGACAATGGTTTCATGGTCATCATTAGATTATTAATTCTAGGTTTTTTTATTGAATTCAAAGTCCACCATCTGCCATGGCAGGATTTGAACCTGGGCCCTCAGAACATTAGCTGAGTTTCTGGATTAATATAATTATATTAAATATAATTAATACATGGTGTTAGGAAGAGATTTTGATGGAGCAAGTGTGGAGGAACGTGATATTGTTCCAAGTCAGGATGTGTAGCTTGGAAAAGAACTTGCAGGTGGTGATGTATCATGCACTGCTTATCCAGCTAGGTGGTAGAAGTCATTGGTGTGGAAGATGTTGCTGGAGGAGCCTTGGTGGGTTGCTGCAATGCCTTTTATAGATAGTATACATCACTACTGTTGTGTATCGATGATGCAGGGTGTGAATGTTTAAGGTGGTGGATGGATTACCATTGAAGTGGGTTGCATTGTCCTGCATGATGTCAAGCTTCCTGAATGTTGTTGGAGTTGCACACGTCCAGGCAAATGGAGTTTATTCCATCACACTACTGATTTGTATCTTGTGGGGATAGGATTTGCGGAGCCAAGGTGAGGATTACTCACCTCAGAATTCCCAGCCTCAGTCCTGCTGTTGTAGCCACAATACTGATATGGCTAATCCAGTTCAGTTTCTGGTCAACAATAACTCCGGGATGTTGATAGTGGGGAATTCAGCAATGGTAATGGCATTGAATATCAAGGGAAGATGGTTAGATTCTCTGTTGTTGCAATGGTCATTTCCAGGCATTCATGTGGTGCAAATACTACTTTTCACTTATAAGACCAAGCCCAAATTTTGTCCCTATCTTGCTACATATGGAGATGGAATGCTCTCAAGCAACAGAAATGCATCAGGAAACCATCCGAACATAACTCTCCACTTTTAGCCCAGACTTCCCAGCCTACCAGCAAGCTCGCAACCAAGGAGCTGGGAAAATTCACCCCAAGTGGCTTCCCTTTATCAAATAGCAGTGAAAGCCTTAATCTCAGTTTCAACACAATAAATAAATCCCAGAAAGTATATGCCTGGAAAATATGTGAGCAATCAGTTCCAAAAAAAAGCTGCTAATACCATAGCCATAGCTTCTAGAGGCAAAGTTACAGAACAGCTATCCTGATATTCTGACCTGCACTTCCTTCACGTATAGTAACTTGGAGGGTTAGTAAGAACGAAGAAGATAATTTATATCAAGGTAGTGAATGGGCTAGATAGGGTAGAGGTAGAGAGATTCTTTCCGCTTAGAAAGGGAACCAGAACTAGAGGGCACAGTCTCAAAATAAGGGGGGTGGCAGTTTAGAACGGAGTTGAGGAGGAACTTCTTCACTCAAAAGGGTGGTGAATCTCTGGAATTCTCTGCGCATTGAAGTGGTGGAGGCTACCTCGTTGAATATATTTAAGTCACGGCTAGGTGGATTTCTGATAGACAAGGGAATTAAGGGTTATGGGAAGAAAGCGGGAAAGTGAAACTGATCCATCAGATCAGCCATGATCTTACTGAATGGCAGGGCAGGCTCGAAGGGCTAGATGGCCTACTCCTGCTCCTATTTCTTATGTTCTTATCAGCAGAAAAAAAAAGTATTGGAGAAATGTATTGGGACTAAAAGTCAACAAATCCACTGGAAATTAAGGTTCATATCTTGAATCCAAGAGGAGGCGACCACGTTCTGGTTTTTACGGCACCAGGATTAAGGGGGATGTGATTTTCGGGTCAGGGCTTGGCCACAGGGACAGTGAGAATTTGGTTTCAAGGCTAGGGAGCGGTCTGAATGTTTGTGTAAGTTGGGTGGGGTGGCTAGATGTGTTGAAAGAATCATAATGGGGTGGTGTAGTCATGGGAGAGGAAAGGTATCCATTGGGGGTGTGAAGTCCCCTGTGGGAGCAGGAAGTGGTTCAGTCAGGGATCTGGTACAATAGTTGCCCAGAAGTTAGGAGTGGTTTTAATTCTTCTAACTTCTTTTCTAGGTAGCTATTGACATTGCACAGGTCAGAAACAGCCGAAGTCTGCAATTTAAATCGCATTTTCAGATGGTTTCCGCAGCAGGGCAACACAAGATGGTTGCACCTCCCAGGCAATTACCATGCAAACCTTACCTGGGCGCCTCCATGGCGGGGGATAAGGGGGTTCCCCAGCACATGTTTGGAGTATCCCTCAGCTACACTGCCCAGAAGCCCAAAGACAATATAAAACGTAGACCAATTTAGGAAAACTCTCCCACTCTAAAGTCAATCAAAGAAGATGCAAGAAATCCTCAATATCCACATGCCTTCTATGTTAGATTATGTTAGCTTGTTCAGCTCCCTTTTATTTGCAAAAGATCTATGCACACAGTGTGTCAGCAAATCTTTGAGCCAAAAACTGCTGGCAAAACAAAATACCTCCTGACGTGTAATCTAGTTTTGTGCTTACATAACTTGTACTCAAATCTTTTGAACCTTCCGAACCCATCTAGTTTGAATATTTCCAGAATGTATTTTGTGATATGTGAAGTAATGTGTACTGTTAACTGAAGAGCAGATGGCCATACTTGGGTGTGTAGCTACTATTAGTTCTTACTCCCAAGGTCACAACTCTATTCCTATCATTAATCTTTAACACAACATTTTAGAACGTCTGGAAATAAAGCAGCTCGTTATTGCCATAGAGATCATGTAGGAGTGCTTGGCTATCCTGCTTCTGAGCCAGAACTTCAGGGTCAAGTTCCACTCCAGGATTGATGGCCCAAGGAGAGTATCAATCTGTGAAGCCTTCAAATATGCCCATGGCAGTTGATAAGAGCAGGAGAATGTCTTAGTCATCCAGAACCTGCAGAAGGCAATGATACTTACAACCATGGAACAACATATGGAAATCAATATTCGCCTATGCACTCTCAGGGCATGGAACATAGAGAGAGGTCATTATTGTCACACCAATGTGATTATTCAGATTAATTATCTGAAGATTTCAATCAAATATTTATAAAGTATATGCTTTTCTAGCTGCAGCAACAGAAGATCAACATAATAAATCTTTCAAACACAACATGTGAGAGCACCAAAATTGGATACAGTAGGGGTGATTTTATGAAAAAAATTCTAAGTCCAGGGTGAGCATGAAAACAAGAGAGTTTCTGATCCATTTTTTTCTGCAAGTCCAAATCTGCTATCTTACGCATTCAGTCCATGAAAAAGACTTCAAACTATTTCTCACCTGAAAAGGGAGAGGACGCGGCTTAAATTACCTGAACGCGGGTTGAGATTAGCAGAGGGCAGCAATGTGCATGCGCAGGACCCTCTGCTCCGAGCAGAGAAATGTGTCACTCAGCCTCTGCCTCTCTCAGCTAGCTTCTATGGCCTAAAGCAGGATTCACCCTCCCAGCTATCGAGGCGGCTCATGGTTTATTGCAACCACTTCACCAGGACCACTCAACCCCTTGTATCTGCCCAACCCTCCTGTCAGGTCTGATATACACCCATGGCCAACCACCCCCCAACCCCGCCCGGACCAATCTACCTCCAAACCCACTCCTCCTCAACCTGGACCGATCACTCCCTCTTCCCCCCACCGATTGCAACTGTAGAGTAACAGCAGTCCCTCCCTCCCACCAACGATCTGCAATACAGACTGGCAACAGACTCCCCTTCCCTCCTCTGCTGATCTCAAATGCAAAATGTGCTGTGGTGCCCCTTCACCACCAATTGGCCTGCTCTAGTCTGGCCCCCTTCCGCCCAGTTAGTGCATGCGCAGTAGTCCTGCAATGCTGGCCTCCTGATCACTGGCCAGCCCTGCGATCCTGCAACACTGCCCCTCCAGTCGCTGGCCTTCCTGATGAATCCCCCCCCCCCGCCCCCCCTCCACCCTCCCCTACCACAGTCCCAAAACCCCTGCAGGCCGTTCCCCCTGCCTTGCTTCCCATTAGTGCAGAGGTACTGAAAACCCTACTGGAGTGAACTATTCCTGGTGGAAGGGGGAGAGGGGGGAGGCTAGCATGCCATAGACTTCACTCCCAGGCCCACTTTTGAGATCAAAATGCGAACTTACATCAGTGCTACGCTGATTTCCAGTGCGGAGCTGCGCTGCCGGAAAGCCAGGGCCTGAAGATGTGCAGAGATCATGGCACCCAACAGGAAGCCCACTAAACAGCCTCCACTTCTCTGCTTATGTCTCCTGGCCGTCTGCACTGCTCTAGTGCAGTGGGCAGGGAGAATTGCCCTCAGTATTTCTCATATTTTCAACCTTGCAACATCCTACCATCTACTTGCATTGATCTTAGCATCACAGCACTTTTATTTGCTTTCAAAGATTCAAACATTATAGCATTCAGATCCAATTCAAAAATTTCAACTACACATAATCTTTCATGATGTATGCACTTATTTTTATCCTTTCAAGAGATGAAAGCTACATTTATCACCCATCTCTAATTGTCCTTGAGCTGGAGATTAGGAGTTGCCTTTTGGAACTGCTGCAATGAGTATATTAGGGAGGGAATTCCAGGATTTTGATCCAACAACATTAGAGAGACAATGATATATTTCCAAGTCAGGATGTTGTGACCTGGAACAGAAATTGCAGGTAGTAGTGTTCCCATATATCTGCTATTCTTGTACTTCTATGTGGTAATAGTTGCTGGATTGAAAGGCACTGAAAAAGGACTTGTGTTGCTGCAGTGCATTTTGTACATCATACAATTGTATGTTGGTGGTGGAGGCAAACACTCATCCAGGCAAGTGGAGGGTATTACATATGTTACTGACTAGTAGATGGTGGTTTTGTGTCTTTTGTGTTTTGTCTAAATTGAGTTTCTGTCTTTGTATGCTCTGTTTGTGAACAGAACTCCCACTTACCTGATGAAGGGGCAGCACTCCAAAAGCTAGTGGCTTGTGCTACCAAACAAACCTGTTGGGCTCTAACCTGGTGTTGTCAAACTTCTTATTGTGTTTACCCCAGTCCAACGCCAGTATCTCCACATCATAGTAGATAGTGGACAGGCCTTACAGTCAGAAAGTGACAATAATTATTAACTATTGAATGTCAAGGGGAGGAGGTTATATTCTCCACAGCATCCAAGGTAGTGGCACTGGAAATAGTAGATCCATTGGTGGTTATTTTCCAAAATTCATTGGACTCTGGACTGGTTTCTACAGATTGGAGGGTAGCTATAAGCACACTATTCAAAAAGGGAGGTAGAGAGAAAAAAAGAAACTATAAACCAGTGACCCTAACAACAGTACAGGGAAGTTACTAGAGGCCATTATCAAGGATTTCATAGTTCAGCATGTGGAAGGCAGTGATATAATCAAAGTCAGTATGGATTTACAAAAGGGGAACCATGCTTGACGAATCTACTGGAATTCTTGGTCAACTAGTAGAGTTGACCAGGGAGAACCTGTGGATGTGGTTTATTTAAACTTTCAGAAAACTTTCGACCAGTCTCACGTAACAAATTACTATGCAAAGTTAAATCACATGGGATTGCAGGTAATGTCTTGAAATGGATAGATAGTTGATTAGCGGATAGGAAGCAAAGAGCTGGCATAAATGGGTCTTTTTCTGATTGGTAATCAGTGACAGTAGGGTTCCACAGGAAACAGTGCTAGGACCCCAACTGTTCACATTTTATATTAACGATTTGGAAGAGGGAACTGAATGTATTATCTTCAAACTTGCAGACAATACAAAATTGGGTGGGAGGGTGTATTGTTTGGAGGATGCAAAGATGCTTCAGCGTGATTTTGACCGGCTGAGTGTGTGGGCATATGTATGGCAGATACAGTATATTGTGGATAACTGTGAGGGTGTCCACTTTGGTAGCAATAATAAGAAAGATTACTTGAAAGGATGTAAATTGAGAGACGTGGATATCAGCGAATCCTTGGTGTCCTCATGCATCAGTCACCGAAAGTAAGCGAGCAGGTAAAGCAGGCAAATGTTGACCTTCATCGCAAGAGGACATGAGTATAGGGATAGGGGTATTTTATTGCAATTGTGTAGGGCATTCTGAGGCCACATCTGGAGTACTGTGTTCAGTTCTGGTGTCCTTATCTGAGGAAGGATGTCCTTGCTATAGAGGGAGTACAGCGAAGGTTACCAGGCTGACTTCTGGGATGGCAGATCTGCCATTTGAGGAGAGACCAAGTCAGTTAGGATTATATTCACTGGTGTTTAGAATGAAAAGGGACTTCAGAAACATAAAATTCTACCAGGATTAAACAGGGTAGATTTAGAAAGAATGTTCCCAGTGGTGGGGGAATCCAGAACTAGGGATCATAATTCAAGGATAAAAGGGCAAACCTTTTAGAACTGAGGTGAAGAGATTTCTTCATCCAGAGTGTGGTGAATGTGTAGAATTCACTGCCACAGAAAATAGTCGAGGCCAAAATGTCATGCAATTTCAAGAAGAAATTAGATATAGCTTTAGGGACTAAAGGGATGAAGGGATATGGGGGAGGGGGGGGGAAATCAAGAATTGAATTTGATGATCAGTTGTGATCAAAATGAATGGCGGAGCAGGCTCAAAGAGCCAAAATGGCCTACTCCTGGTTCTAGTTTCTATTGCAGATAGTTGTTGCCTAGCACTTTTATGGTGTGAATGTTATCTACCACTTTTCAGCCCAAGCCTGAATGTTGTCCAGGTCATGTTGCATAGGTTTGGGGAGTCAGAAAGTTGATTTTCAGCTCAGAATTCCCATCTTCTGTTCAACTTCTGTAGCTGCAATATTTATGTGGCTGGTCCAGTTCCGTTTCTAGTTAATGATAGCCCCTGGAAGTTGATAATGGGGGATACAGCAATGGTAATTATTGACTACTGAACATCAAGAGGTGTAGTTCGGTTCTCTCTTGTTAGAGATGATTGTCTGGCGCTTGTGAGATACAATATTACTTGTCGCTTATCAGCCCAAGCCTGAATGTTGTCCGGGTCTTGCTGTATAGGTACTTATGCTTCAGTATTTAAGGATTTGTGAATGATGCTGAAATTATACAATCAACAGCAAACATCCACACTTTGAATCTTCTGATGGAGAGAAGGTCATTAACGAAGCAGCTGAAATTTGTTAAGCCTGAGGAACTCTTTGAAGTGAAGGACTGGGATGATTGGCCTCCAGCACCCTTAGCCATCTTTCTTCGTGCCAGGTATGACTCCAATCAGCAGAGTGTTTTTCCGCCCGATTCCCGCTGACTTCAATTTTGCTATGGCTCCTTGATGACAAACAATGTCAAATGCTGCCTTGATTTCCAGGGCTGTCCCAATACAGCATGACACATTTATTAACATTAAAAAGACATCAGGTACGGGCCTCAACAATGTACTATCTACAAGTAATGACTTGAATAAAGAGACCAACTCTATTGTAGCCAACTGTACTGATGCTATGAAGATAGGTAGGAAAGAAAACTGAGGAGCAACAAAGAATCTGCAAAGAGACATAGACAGGTTGGGAGAATGGGCAAAAATTTGGCAGATGGAATGTGTGGCAACTTGTAGGTTGTCCACTTTGGCCGGAATAATAGAAAATCTAAATACCATCTAAATGGGAGGACGCTACAGAATGCTGCAGTACAGGAGGATCTGGATGAATCATACATGAATCATAAAAAGCCATACATGTACAGCAAATAATTAGGAAGGCAAATGACCTTTTTGCAAGGGAAATGGTGCATAAGTGAGGCTTTGCTGATTCTATACATGTCCTTGGTGAGATCACATTTAGAACACTGTACAGTTTTGGTCACTGTGATTTAATTGGAGGGATAAATATTGCTCACACATCTAAATTCGGGTGCAATCTATTTTTCTTATTTAAGGTTCTTAAATCTGCAAATGTAGTCTTTTTTACCATCCACAAACCCACAGATAGTACACCCACATCCATTGTTCAGAATCAACTTGTTACGACAATATTGACATTTCCTGCTTATCATGATCAAAGTAAAAATCTAATAAAACACATTAATAAGCACAGGAACCTCAATGCATATTTAAAGTCCATGTGATTCCTGCGTCACATTGGGCATGTGTCCCTGCTGATTGCGAGATGCAGCCCAACATTAAGTGCACTGCAAATAGCTACACATTTAACAAGGATCCAGGTGGATGCACGTCTACCAGCAAGAGCTGCAGATAGCCCAAACTTCTTAAAAGAAGCGTTAATAGCTCTGAAAAGGAATGTGCAGTTGTCCTCCAACTGTAGTTCTTTGTGAATGTCTTTCAGAGAGAAAAAAGAGTGCCATTCAAATAATCTCAATTGTTATGGCACATAAGGCAGTCATTTTACCCATTGTGTCTGCATCAGTTCTCAAAATGAGCATCATAGTTCAATGCCATTGTTCTGCTTTTTGCTTCTGCTTATCCTGAAAGTAGTGTTTGGGGCCTTGAATGGTGGGCAAGTCGTAAATGGAGCAGGGGTTGCACCTTCTGCAATTGCCCTATCGTAAGCACACTTTTTCTTCCTTACCTTAAATCTGCTTTTCATTCAGGGAGCTCTGAATGTGTTTAATTTGATGTGATTTATTATTGTCATATGGACTCGTATACAGTGAAAAGTATTGTTTCTTGCGTGCTATACAGATAAAACATTGTACGTAGAGAAGGAAAAGAGAGGTTGCAGAATATAGTGTTACAGTCATAGCTAGGGTGTAGAGAAAGATCAATTTAGTAGGAGGTAGGACCATTCAAAAGTCTGTTGACAGCAGGGCAGAAGCTGTCTTGGAGTCAGTTGGTATGTGGCCTCAGGCTTTTGTATCTTTTTCCCAACAGAAGAAGGTGGAAGGGAGTATTTCTGGGCTGCATGGGATCCTTGATTATGCTGGATGCGTTTCCGAGGCAACTGGAAGTGTAGAGCTCTCTCATTATCAAACGCAGCACATCCCCATAACAAAGTCCCTAGGAGGAGGCATAAGAAGTCCTTGGCGGGTCAGATAAAAGAAAACTCCAAGGCTTTTTACTCTTATGTGAGAAATAAAAGAATGACCAGGGTAAGTTTAGGGCCAGTCAAAGATAGTAGTGGGAACTTGTGCATGGAGTCAGAAGACATAGGTGAGGCACTGAATGAATACTTTTCTTCAGTGTTCACTAAGGAGAAGGCCCATGTTTTTGAAGAGGAGTGCGTGATACAGGCTGATAGGATGGAGGAGGTAGATGTTCTGAGGGAAGATGTATTAGCAATTTTGAAAAACCTGAAAGTGGATAAGTCTCCTGGGCCAGATAGGATACATCCTAGGATACTTTGGGAGGCAAGGGATGAGATTGCAAAGCCTTTAGCTCCGAGTCCTCACTGTCCACAGGGATAGTGCCAGAGGACTGGAGAGTGGCAAATGTTGTTCCTCTCTTCAAGAAAGGAAATAGGAATGACCCTGGTAATTATAGGCCAGTTAGTCTTTCTTCGGTGGTCAGTAAGTTAATGGAAAGGGTCCTGCAAGATAGGATTTATGACCATTTGGAAAGGTTCAGTTTAATCCGGGATGGTCAGCACAGTTTCGTGAGGGGAAAGTCCTGCTTCAAATTTGATTGAATTCTTTGAGGAGGTAACTAAGTGTATGGACGAAGGTAGAGCAGTTGATGTCGTATACGTGGATTTTAGTAAGGCGTTTGAGAAGGTTCACTGTGGTAATCTCATGAGGAAGATAAGGTGGTGTGGGATAGAAGGAAATTTGGCCAATTGGATAAGTAACTGGCTGTCTCATAGAAGACAGAGGGTGGTGGTGGAGGGAAAATTTTCAGACTGGAGGCCAGTTATCAGTGGTGTACCACAGGGGTCAGTGCTGGGTCCTCTGCTATTTGTGATTTTTATCAATGACTTGGAAGAAGGGGCTGAAGGGTGGATTAGTAAGTTTGCTGATGACACCAAGATTGATGGAGCAGTGGATGAGGTGGAGGGCTCTTGCAGGCTGCAAAGAGACATTGATAGGATGCAGAGCTGGGCTGAAAAGTGGCAGATGGAGTTTAACCCTGATAAGTGTGAGGTGATTCATTTTGGTAGGACAAACTTGAATGCAGATTACAGGGTTAACGGCAGGATTCTAAGGAATGTAGAGGAACAGAGAGATCTTGGGGTTCATATCCACAGATCTCTGAAGATTGCCGCTCAAGTGGATAGAGCCGTGAAGAAGGCTTATCGTAAGTTAGCGTTTATTAACAGGGGGTTTGAGTTTAAGAGCCGTGGAGTTACACTGCAACTATATCGGATGTTGGTGAGACCACATTTGGAACATTGTGTTCAGTTCTGGTCACCTCACTATAAGGAGGACGTGGAAGCATTGGAGTGCAGAGGAGATTTACCAGGATGCTGCCTGGTTTGGAGGGTAGGTCTTATGAGGAAAGGTTGAGGGAGCTGGGGCTTTTCTCTTTGGAGCAGAGGAGGATGAGAGGCAACTTACTAGAGGTTTATAAGATGAGGAGAAGGATTGGTAGAGTGGACGTGCAGAGACTATTTCCTTGGGTGGATGTAGCTGTTACTAAGGGACATAACTAAAAGGTTCATGGTGGGAGATATAGGAGGGATGTCCAAGGTAGATTCTTCACGCAGAGAGTGGTTGGGCTGTGGAATAGATTGCCTGCTGTGATAGTGGAGTCGGACACTTTAGGAACTTTCAAGTGGTTATTGGATAGGCACATGAAGCACTCCAGAATTATAGGGAGGGGATAGCTTGATCTTGGGGTTGGACATAACTCAGCACAACATTGAGGGCCGAAGGGCCTGTACTGTGCTGTAATGTTCTATGTTTCTAAAGCCATCAACATTTTTGACTCATAATCTAGCAGTAAGATGATTCTCCCTCACCTACCCACACATTCCATTGCTGCCAAATTCACATCCGCATTTTGCAGATTCCATTTACTTCCAGTTATTCAACATCAGTGCAATACTGAGGGAGTACTGCACTGTCTGAGCTGCCACTTGTTTGGATGAGACATTATACCAATGTTGTCCAGGTGGATGTAAAAGATGCTACTGCACTATTTCAAAGAGCAGTTGAATTATCCCTGGTGTTCTGGCCAATACTTATCCCTCCAACTAAATCACAAAGTGACCAAAACTGTAGTGTTCTAAATGTGATCTCACTAAGAACCTGTATAGATGCAGCAAAGCTTCACTTATGCACCATTTTCCTTGCAAAAAGGTCATTTGCCTTCCTAATTATTTGCTGCGTATGTACGGCTTTTTATGATTCATATATGATTCATCCAGATCCTCCTGAACTGCAGCATTCCATTTCAATAATATTCGGATTTTCTATTATTCCGGCCAAAGTGGACAACCTACAACTTTCAACACACTCTATCTGCCAAATTGTTGCCGATTCTCTTAACCTGTCTATATCTCTTTGCAGATTCTTTGTTGCCTCTCAGTTTTCTTTCCTACCTACCTTTGTAACATCAGTAAAGTTGGTTACAATAGAGTTGGTCTCTTTATTCAAGTCATTACTTGTAGATAATATAGTTGAGGCCCTCACATTGAACCCTGTGAAGTTCCATGAGTTATTTACCATCCTGAAAATAACCCTTTTATTCAAACACTCTCTTTCCTGTGAGTTAGCCAGTCCTCTTCTATTTCTTCTTCTTCAGCTCTCTGCCCAAAGACAGATCTGACCCACAGCACCACAACCTCCACCACATGTGGGACAAGGAGGCAGGAACAAAATCCAAATACAGATTAAAACCTATTGCCACTAATCTGATCCACAGTAGCCATTCTATGCCAACCAGCTGAACAGCACACCAGAGATGTACAGCATTCATCAAGCCCCTAAAATGTAAATGAAGCCTGACCCCCATATTGTAAGAATTCTCACAACACCAGGTTAAAGTTCAACAGGTTTATTTGGTAACAAAATCCACCAGCTTTCGAAGTGCTGCTCCTTCATCAGGTAAGTGGGGATTCCTGGTGTTGTGAGACTTCTTACTGTGTTTACCCCAGTCCAATGCCGGCATCTCCACATCATGACACCCCCCCCCCCCCCCAAATATTGTAGCCATAATACCATTAAAACACTAATATCAAGCCAGCTAGTCAAAATGTAGGTCATGGCATTCTGATGGGGTCAGATATATCACTAGCATCTTCATAACTTGATTTGCTGACTCCTCACAAACTTGTCTTTCAACACCAAATCATGCAATACAATAAGAACACTCACAGGAATTTCCTTTCTCAATACTTTCTACAAATTTCTTTTAATTTAGCACATAAAAACGTTTAGAATAATTGTCTAAACAAATTTGTGGCAGGAAGCAAAGTACCTAGCAGGTACAAACTTTAGTGCCAAAAAAAAACTCAATTAGCAATAATAGAGGTGCCAAACAAGTCACCTTGAATTGTAAATTAACAGATGTCCTTAAAGTTGAACCAAGTGCCAATTAGAACAATTAAATAATTGCATCATCAGGTTTGGAATTAAAGACCACACCATTCCTGGGCAGGAGTCTATACAGTTCCGTCATAAGTCAATATTGATTGGAATAATTAATCTGACTGCATTAAAGTTCAGCTCATGACCTTCAACAGTGTGAGCTGAAAGATGTGACAAGCTCATTTTGTTTTCAAATCATACATATGTTCAACAAACACCATCTGTAAAGAGTGTCTCATCCCACCAAAATAGATTATGCCACACTTACAAAAAAATAAAATGGACACTAATGAATGGTAAAATCGACTCTGATTAGACCAGCCACCCTACACATATAAAGCTCATAATTCAACAAGTAAAGCCATCAACCAATCGATGCTTTCAACCTAAAAGATTTAGGAAGACATAAGCCAAACTTGGACGCAACCAAATTGACTTTTCACTCAGAAATATGAATTGCAGATAAATCTGTCAGAAACCACTCAAAGATGGAATAATGATCGGTGATACTGACTCTCCATAATTTATTATCTAGCTTCTAAATATCTCTATAACAGCTCACCTCAGTGGTTTTGTCAAGTTTGCCACCTTCTCTACAAAAGTATCAAGGATGTGAATCACCTGAATCAGGACTACGTGCACATATCAGGGAGTGTTTCCCACTGATGCTGGCAGCTTCTGTCAGGTGGGATTCGCCCACCTGATGGATGCAAATTCACGCATCCCATGAATCACGTCAGCCAGCCTAACTGTTCTGAGATTGGGACACCCTTTCAATATCCACATCACTGACAGCTCCCTCTCCTCCCCCTCTGCTCCACCCCCATCCCCACCCAAAAACAGAAATGGTGATTCCCTCTGCTAACCAGGGGAGCATCACCAACCTCTTGGCAAAGAGGGGCATCTTGCCCCTCACCAGTCAAAATAATGAGTCACCATGCAGGCATGAGGGTGCACAAATCCTCCTCCTAAACCACCCCCCTGCCTCACCTTCACCTCCCCCACCCTCAGACTGGCCACTCTGTACCCACCTCCCCTAAACCCACTCAGGCCCCCTAGCTGCACTGTCCCCTAGCACCTTGCCACTGATAACCTGGCCTGGCACCTTGAACCTTGAGGGGGTAATAAGGTAAGCCCAGTTCCCATGTGCACTCTGCCACTGCCATGCTGCAGAGGTAGGGTCACCCAGGGGTCACGTGGCTGGGCTGTGGAGGCTCAACCAAAGAGATGCAGTCAGCGGGATTTCTTCAACCCTGTAGCTTTACCTGGACTCAAGTTGCAGCTCCCTAGATAAAAACTACCTGACTGTAATATGTGGGAGCAGCTCTTTTCTTTTGGTGCACAAGATAGAGTGTTAGTGACAGGCATTTGGCTGAATTACTACATTGGTGACAAGAAGAAAAATTATTTTTTCCTCCATCTTTCCCTCCAAAGAACCTCCAAACATCAGGAATTTTTCCCGGTAAGAAAAAGCCTCTTTTTGGAAAATTCAAACCCTATGACATCAATAGAGAAGACTGAGCTTAATACATTGAGCGCATGAGCTATTTCTTCCGTGCTAACAGCATTGAAGGAGATGAAAAGCAAAAAGTGATAGCAGCATGCAGAGTCTGTACTATCTGGATGCCTCCGATTAGGAATTGGTAGACCTGGTAAAAACTGCAACAACCCGAAGCTCCAGTAATTCTCCAGAGATATCGTAGAACCCCAGGGATATCTACCACAGTTCTCGGCTAGGTTGTGGAAATTAACCGAACACTGAGTTTGGACTATCTCTTAATGAAATGTTGCAGAACAGATTGGCATGTGGCATAAATGACCGAACCATCCAAAAGAAGCTGTTGTTTCAAAAGAAAATTGAGATCGCCTTGTCACTTGAGAACACAGTAAAAGGGACTCAGAAACTACAGCAATGTTTTCCGATTAGGGAGAGGCCTCCTGCAACAAGTCCTCAATGGTGAGTGCTCATGTCAATCAGGTGTTAAAGGGCCCCATTCAATATAGGAACTCTAAAGTCACCACCAGATACTCAAGGTGCCAACTCCAAGATTATTAAAAAACATACTCCAAAAAAGGTGTAGTTGCCAGATGATGGATTATTGCGAGCACTACTAAAGGACACAGCCATGGTGATGTTCCAGAAATAGGCAAAATGTGTACTGCCTAAGGAGAAAGCCAAGGCTGATACCTGAGCATACCATGCAGGTATCCCCTCTTCCAGAAAGAGGGACACTACCACTGAATTGCAGTTAACGGAAGTTGCTCCAATAATGGTGGAATTACTAGTAAATGGCCTTTAAGATAGAGGAAGACAAGGAGGCTGCAGTCTCCATTGCCAGAGAACAGGCTTATAAACCACCTCCGGTCAGGCATTGAACTCTTGAGGTTGGATGATACAAAGGCCAGGCTTTACCAAAAGAAAAAGGCACCACAGTGGCCCTGGTAACATATAGGCAACAATCAGCTCATCTCCCACTAATTATTATGGCAAGTTACAGGCCAAGCCTTATGGGGAGAGATTGGCTTCAGCAGATTTCACTGAGCTAGTTGGAGATTTTCAGGCTAAGAGGCAATTGTATGAAGTTATCAGCAGATACCCTGGAGTTTTTCAGGAGGATCTGGGGAAAATAGAAGGAGCCAAGGCAAAGAGCGATGTTGACTGACCACAATGCTATACCTATGTTTTTCAGAGCTAGACCAGCCCCTTACTCCATTCTGGGGAAGGTGGAAATTGAAGTATGATACCTTGAAAGTTTGGGCAGAATATGGTCTAAGCAATTTTCAGAATGGGGCATGCCTGTAGTCTTTGTTCTCAAGCCTAACAAATCAGTTCATTACTGTGGAGGCTATAAACTGATGGTCAATTAGATCTCCAAACTCAATAGGTACCTCAAGCTCCAGATCACCGATTTGTACACTAAGTTAACAGGCAGCAAGACGTTCTCCAAGTTGAATAGGACCCACACTCATCTTCAGCTTGAACTGGATGAGTCCACTTGGAAATATCTGACAATGCACATAAGGAACCCTACAAGTATACCCATTTGCCCTTTGGGGTCAGATCAGCATGTGCCTTCTTCCAAGAGTTATGGAGAACATGTTCAAGGATTACTCAAGGTAGCAGTATGCTTGGATGATATCCTGGTCATGGAAGCTTCAGAACAGAAACATCTGTTGCAGAGATTTTCCAGAGCAAAAAGTTTGCTTGAAGAGGGAAAATTGCATTTTCCAAGCGACCAAAGGCAACTAACTAGAGGTTAAGGGGTAACATCCAGTAGACAATTAGGTAACGGCCATCAAGGAAGCACCATAGAATCCCTATAGTACAGAAGGAGGCCGTTCAGCCCATTGAATCTGTACCGACCACAATCCCACCTAGCCCTATTCCCATAACCCCGCACATTTACCCTGCTAATCCCCTTGACACTAGGGTCAACTTTTTTTTAGCATGGCCAATCAACCTAAGCCACACATCTTTGGGCTGTGGGAGGAAACCAGAGCACCCCGAGAAAACCATGTAGACATGGGAGAAAGTGCAAGCTCCACACAGAGTTACCAAAGCCGGAATCAAACCTGGGTCCCCAACGCTGTGAGGCAGCACTACTAACCTCCCACCAACCTCAGGGAACGCCACAGAATTAAAACCATTCCTGGGTTATTATGTAAAATTTATCCCAACTTTGGCTTCCACGCTGGTCCCCTTGCATACCCTACTACAAAAATTGTTAAACATCAGTTACTGTCATCTAATTTATTGACTCATTTCAACCCTAAGAAAGAACTTGTATTAACTTTTTGCTAGAAAGACAGAATGGAAAAGCCCACCGTGCATGCTTCCAGGACGAAGCTATTCTCAAATTGAGAAGGAAAGGTTGCGGTCATATTTGATGTGTAGAAGTTTAACATATGTCTACGGTTTTTTATAGTTACCAGCCACAATCCCTTATTGGTCCTCTTCAAAGAGGACAAGGCAATTTCCCCAATTATCTCTGCTAGGATATAGCACTGGGCCTTGTTATTAGTGATCTACGAATATCTTCTGGAACATTTCCCTGGGACTTGGATAGCTAATGACTGAGTCACCTCTGATTGTCATCGTCTGGCCTCTTCACCAGCATTAGAAGAGGTTGTGATGACCCTGAACATCTTGGAGACCTTGCCAGTGTCAGCAAGGCAAATCCCAAAAATACTCTCCTTATCAAAATAAGACAAATGATCCTACACAGGGGATTCCAAAGACAATCCTCTGAAGAAATGAAACCCTACCTCATTAAGAAAGCCAAACTTAGTGTTAAGGCCTTGAGATCAGTCCTTGAGTTCCGAATACTTATTCTGTCTCCAGGAAGACATCCGTATTAACAGAACTATGGAATGGCCACCCGAGAGCATCAAATTCATATTTATTCGTAGGGCATGGGACATCACTAGCTGGCCAGCATTAATGCCCTAGTTGCCTGAGGGCACTTGAGGATCAACCATATTTTTGTGGCTCCGGAGTCACATGTAGGTCAGACCAGGTAAGGATGGCCGATTTCCTTCCTTAAAGGACGTCAGTAATGGGTTTTTATGACAATTGACAATGGTTTTATGGTCATTAGACTTTTAATTCCAAATTTTTAATTGCATTCAAATTTCACCATCTCCCATGGTGGGATTTGAACCCGGATCCCGAGAACACCACCCTGATTCTCAGGATTACCCGTCCAGTGACCATACCACTATGCCACTGCCTCCCCTTAAGATGCTGTTTTGGAGTTACGTCTGGTGGCCTGGTATTAATTCTGACATCACAAACTTGGTGAAGCAATGTGACTACTGCCAGGAAAACTAAAAATTCCCACCCTCAGTCTTCTACAACCATGCGAATGGCCTAGCTGTACATATAAGTGTAAACTTTGCAGATCCCTTTATGGAATTCTACAGGGATGATAGTCCCAAAATGGTTCTAAGACCACAATTGTTTTATCAGTGCAACTTCAGACAAGAATCTCCCATATTCTGTGCAATGCAGAGGTCACAATCATGAATATCACTAAAAACTCAGGGGCAGGGCTTATTCACGCCAGATGCTGACAGTTCCAGGCCTCTGCACATGCACAGTGGCCCCAAATTGTCAGTCTGCACTTTGCTGGCCAGCCTGACACCTCCCCCTCTCCTACCCCCGCCCAGGAGTGAGCTGGTCTCCAGCCCACCTCCCCCCCAAGCAGTGACAATCCCCCACCACCCCCACAGGAGGAAGCCCCCCTCTGGCAGACCACCCCTTCACCCCCCAGCCCATTCCGATCACTAGTCTCCCTCCAGTCCCGAACAGTCCCAATGACAGAGTGGCAGCAGGACTCCTCACTCCCATCAGTCACTCCTAAGGCCTGCACCATAGCCACCACCTCCCCCCCCACCCTTGGCACTATCCAATGCCCAGTGAGGAGTACCAAGATGCCCTCAGGTATAGGCATTTTGCCCCTTGGGCAGTGTCAGGGGCACAGGCTGGCACTGTCAGGATGCCCATGCCTGGGGCATCACCCGCCGCACTGGATATCTGGTGCGCGGAGGTGCACATGTGCTGGAACACATGCGCAAATCCTGTGAATCAGCTCACATGCGATTCTCCCAGCCCAACGCACTAAAAAATTAATGTGTCAGGACGAAAAAAAATTGCCCTCTAAGTTTTAATCATAATGAACACACACTCCAAGTGGTTGGAGGTGCACTGATTGGGATCCATGACTTCTCAGCCTATGCTAGACTTGGAAGTTGGTGTGCATTTTGGGGATAGTGACCACAATTCGATTACGTTCACCTTAGTGATGGAAAGGGATAGGCATGAACCTCGGGTCAGTAGTTTCAGCTGGGGGAAGGGTAATTATGAGGCTATTAGGAGAGAATTAGGAAGCATTGGTTGGACTAGGAGATTACAGGGACTGGGAACGTCCGAGATGTGGAGATTTTTCAAGGAGCAGCTACTGCGGGTCTGTGATAGGTATTGTCCCCGTCAGGCAAGGAGGATTTGGTAGGCCCAGGGAACCGTGGTGCACTAAAAAAGTTGATTCGTTGGTTAGGAAGAAAAAGGAGGCTTATGTTCGGATGAGGCTTGAGGGCTCAGGTAGTGCATTAGAAAGTTTTAGATTGGCTAGGAGGGAGTTGAAGAGGGAGTTAAGAAGGGCTAAAAGAGGACATGAGATGACTTTGGCTGATAGGATTAAGGAGAACCCTAAGGCATTTTACAGGTATGTCAAGAACAGAAGGTTGGTTAGGGCAAGATTAGGGCCAGTTACAGACAGTAGAGGGAAGTTGTGTGTGGAACCGGAGGAGATTGGAGAGGCGTTGAACCAATATTTCTCTTCGGTGTTCACGCAAGGGGACATGAATGTAGCTGAGGAGGACACTGGGGTGCAGGGGTGTAAAATAGATAGTATTGCAGTTGATACGGGGGATGTGCTGGATATTCTAGAGGGTTTGAAAATAGATAAGTCCCCTGGTCCGGATGGGATTTACCCTAGGATTCTCTGGGAGGCAAGAGAGGTGATTGCGGAGCCTCTGGCTCTGATCTTCAGGTCGTCGTTGGTCTCTGGTATAGTACCGGAAGATTGGAGGACAGCAAATGTTGTCCCATTGTTTAAGAAGGGGAGCAGAGACTTCCCTGGGAATTATAGACCGGTGAGTCTTACTTCTGTGGTGGGTAAGGTTTTGGAAAGGATTATTAGAGACAGGATTTATAGTTATTTGGAGAGTAATGAATTGATTAGAGACAGTCAGCATGGTTTTGTAGAGGGTAGGTCGTGCCTTACTAACCTTATCGAGTTCTTTGAGAAAGTGACCAAAGAGGTGGATAGGGGTAAGGCAGTTGATGTGGTGTATATGGATTTTAGTAAGGCGTTTGATAAGGTTCACCATGGTAGGCTTCTGCAGAAAATGCAGATGTATGGGATTGGGGGTGATCTAGGTAATTGGATCAGGAATTGGCTAGCAGATAGGAGACAGAGGGTGGTGGTTGATGGTAAATATTCGTCATGGAGTTCGGTTACGAGTGGTGTGCCTCAGGGATCTGTTTTGGGGCCACTGCTGTTTGTAATTTTTATTAATGATCTGGATGAGGGTATAGTTGGGTGGATTAGTAAGTTTGCTGATGACACCAAAGTCGGAGGTGTGGTAGATTGTGAGGAAGGGTGTCATAGTTTGCAGGGTGACTTAGAAAGGTTGCAGAGCTGGGCCACGAGGTGGCGGATGGAGTTTAATGTGGAGAAGTGTGAGGTAATTCATTTCGGTAGGAATAACAGATGTGTTGAGTATAGGGCTAACGGGAGGACTTTGAATAGTGTGGAGGAGCAGAGGGATCGAGGTGTATGTGTACATAGATCCCTGAAAGTTGGGAATCAAGTAGATAAGGTTGTTAAGAAGGCATACGGTGTCTTGGCGTTTATTGGTAGGGGGATTGAATTTAGGAGTCGCAGCGTCATGATGCAACTGTACACAACTCTGGTGCGGCCGCACTTGGAGTATTGTGTGCAGTTCTGGTCCCCACATTACAGGAAGGATGTAGAGGCTTTGGAGAGGGTGCAGAGGAGGTTTACCAGGATGTTGCCTGGTATGGAGGGGAGATCCTATGAGGAGAGACTGAGAGATTTGGGGTTGTTTTCGCTGGAAAGAAGGCGGCTAAGAGGGGACCTTATTGAAACATATAAGATGATTAGAGGTTTAGACAGGGTGGATAGTGATAGCCTTTTACCTAGGATGGAGAAAGCTAGCACGAGGGGGCACGGCTTTAAATTAAGGGGGGGTAGTTATAGGACTGATGTCAGGGGTAGGTTCTTTACCCAGAGGGTGGTGAGGGACTGGAATGCCCTGCCAGCTGCAGTTGTAAATGCACCTAGTTTGGGGGCGTTTAAGAGATCTGTGGATAGGTTTATGGACGAAATGGGATTGGTTTAGATTAGTGGGTTAGTGTTGTTTTTTTTTGAAAGCTGGTCGGCGCAACATCGTGGGCCGAAGGGCCTGTTCTGCGCTGTAATGTTCTATGTTCTATGTTCTATGATCGAAAAATTACAGCCAAGTTTCAGTGCACACAAAATACTGGAAGTCCTGGTTTCCAGTAAAGACAGCCTTTACTAGCAGTCATTTCCATGACTTTGTGATCTTCAATGGTATTTGGCATATCCAAACTGCACCTCATCACCCGTCAATTGGGCTGACAGAATGGGTGATTCAAACCTTCAAAAAATGGTATGGAGAAACAACCGGTAGCATCGATGGAGACTATTTTGTTTGATTACAGGACCACACCACCTATCACAATAGGTGTGAATCCAGCAGGACTGTGATGGGATGATGGCTTCTTGCCTGATTGAGCTTACTATTCCCAAATTTGGCAGGAAGGGTGGAATCCCAACAGGAAAAGCAAAAAAGAAACTTCAGTTCCCAAGGGCGTATAAATGGGTGACCTGACCTATGTAAGGAACTACAGGGAATGTCCCTGATGGGTCCCTGGGAACATTATGGAGAAAATAGGACCAATTTGTTACAAAGTCAAAGTTCAGGGTAAAACCATAAAGAAACATCTGGACCAGAGAGTCCTTGCCTGAACCACCCCCATCACCAACCTTGGGAGATTGCTGCTGCCAGACCCAGTCTTCAGCTCGAAGCTGACCCCAAGTTAGCCCCGCCGAATAGTAAAGATATGGATTCAGAGGGAGGCTCTGACCTAAAGCAGAACCAAAGGAGGAACCTGTTCCAGTAAACCTGCAACATTCCCTCCAAACAAGAACGTCCCTGTTTGGTTTTTACCATCTAACCCAGCCCAACCTTCAACAGAATCCATCAGAGTGCCAGTTGATGGAAAGAAACTGGGAGAGATGTAGACCTAAGGAGGAGAGATGTCATGAAGATCATGGCACAATAGATCTATCTGTGGACTTGTGGAGTATAAGAACATAAGAACATAAGAAATAGGAGCAGGAGTAGGCCATCTAGCCCTTCGAGCCTGCCCCGCCATTCAATAAGATCATGGCTGATCTGTTGTGGCTCAGTTCCACTTTCCCGCCCTCTCCCCATAACCCTTAATCCCCTCTCTTATCAAGAACCCATCAACCCGCTTCTTAAAAATATTTAGCGAGGCAGCCTCCACCACTTCAACGGGCAGAGAATTCCAGAGATTCACCACCCTTTGAGTGAAGAAGTTCCTCCTCAACTCCGTTCTAAACCGCCTCCCCTTTATCTTGAGGCTGTGCCCCCTAGTCCTACTGTCTTTTTTGAGCGGGAAGAGTCTCTCCACCTCTATCCTATCCATCCCATTCATCATCTTATACGTCTCAATGAGATCTCCCCTCATTCTTCTAAACTCTAACGAGTACAAGCCTAGTTTATTCAGCCTCTCCTCATAGCTCAATCCCCTCAACTCCGGTATCAGCCTAGTAAACCTCCTCTGCACTCCCTCCAGGGCCAAAATATCCTTGCGCAGGTGCGGCGCCCAAAAATGCACACAGTACTCCAGCTGCGGCCTCACCAATGCCCTATACAGCTGCAGCAAGACCTCCCTACTTTTATATTCAATCCCCCTCGCTATGAAGGCCAGCATCCCATTTGCCTTCCTGACCACCTGCTGCACCTGCAGGCTGGGTTTTTGCGACTCATGCACAAGGACCCCGAGGTCCCTCTGCACCGTCGCCTGCTGCAGTTTTTCGCCACGTAAGTAATAGTCCTTCCTACCATTCTTCCTACCAAAGTGGACCACCTCACACTTGCCAACATTAAATTCCATTTGCCATTTCCTGGCCCATTCGCCCAGCCTATCTAGATCCTTCTGCAGACTCTCCACACCCTCCGCACAATTTGCCTTTCCCCCAATCTTGGTGTCATCAGCAAATTTCGACACCCTGCACTCGGTTCCCTCCTCCAGATCATCTATATAAATGGTAAATAGCTGAGGCCCCAGCACCGACCCCTGGGGCACCCCACTAGTCACCAACCGCCAATCCGAATAGCACCCATTGACCCCCACTCTCTGCCTCCTATTTGACAACCAATCCTCTATCCACGCTAACACCCTACCCCCAACTCCATGTCCCCTGACCTTCTGCAATAACCTCTTGTGAGGTACCTTGTCAAACGCCTTCTGAAAATCCAGAAAGACCACATCCACCGGCTCTCCTCTATCCACTGCCCTAGACACATCCTCATAGAACTCCAGTAAATTTGTCAGACACGACTTCCCTTTAATGAAACCGTGTTGCGTCCGCCCTATCAAGCAATTCCCTTCAAGATGCCTCGCAATTTCCTCCTTAATGACGGATTCTAACATTTTACCTACCACAGACGTTAAACTAACCGGCCTATAATTCCCCGCCTTTTGCCTGGCACCCTTCTTAAACAACGGCGTAACATTAGCCGTTTTCCAATCTTCCGGCACTTCCCCGGAATCCAGCGACGTCTGGAAAATAACCACCAAGGCATCCACTATAACCTCCGCCATTTCTTTCAGAACCCTCGGATGCATTCCATCCGGTCCTGGGGACTTGTCCACAATCAGCCCCTCCAGTCTGTCGAGCACCACCTCTCTAGTAACAGTAATGTCATTAAGACCCTCCATTCCTACCACCTTTCCATCGCTAACACCCGGATGAGCTGCCTTATTAAGCAAGTAGAGGCTGGTCCTACGGAAGCAGTCAGGGAGGGATTTTAAGCCTGTAACTTGAATTGAAGTTCTAGGTCCCGAGGTGAAGACTACCTATCTGTAAGGCATGGGAGCAGCTTTTTCCTTTTGTGCATAATAAATAAAGGGTGTTGGTGAGAGGAAACTGGTGTTTGGCTGAATTACTCCAGATAAGCTAATGGTTTTCTACTCAGCCTTTAGTCAGTTATGCTTGTTTACCTTTCCCTTCATGCTTGAACTTTTTTCATGCTTTTCAGTTCCTCTTTTGTGTAAACATTGCAGTTAGGAACAATGAGGAGCACTCGAGATGCATTCAAGTGTCAAGGGAAATGTAAATAATAATAGTTGACTGGAGGCTAAGTGAAAACCACTAATGTGTCAATCAAATGAAAGTAGGACTGGACTGAAATTTAACAGAAACAAAAGGTTTTATAGGGTTGAAAGGTATTTCAAAGGCTTAGCTCTTTAGGAAGGCTCACAGGCTTTATGTAAAAACTGTCTGAATAAAATCGGCTGAGTTTACAGCTGTGGAGAAAGGAATCCCCACCCCAAGTGAAAAAGTGACATCTCCTCTCTGTCAAGGAGTCTGCTCACACATGCAGCTTCTGATAGAGAGAAAGGGAAATCCAGGATGCAGAATGGAGTACTGCTATGACTTAAAAGCTTGCCAGGTGACCAGAGGCATAGAGATTAAAGTGACTGGGACACTTTAACGTTCTCACAGATGACAGGCAGGAATGAAGATGGTGAGCAGAGCGCTGCCTAAAATCACCATGCCAGGAGTGATCTTTAGGTTTGCTAAGGCAAAAGGGGCAGTCCAGCTACAGAGCCCCCTTCCCAGGAGACAGTATCAAGATCAACCTTGTGTCCCTAGCCCAAACCCACCAAAACCTCAGGACTCTTGGGGTCCCTCCCTCTGAAGCTTGGCAGCAGCAGTGGCAAAAGGCCATAGGATCTACCTCTTTGACCCCCACTCAGGGTCCAACACACCAGATCCACATTTGTCATTACCAGCAACAAAGCCTGGTGCAATTCCTACTGGGGAGGCAGGTGCACATGGGAGGCTGCTGGATAGACTGTCCAGCCTGCTAACTGCATTACAATTAGGTTTGTTTAATTTTTGGTTTTGAAAGGAAAGGGTCAGGTGAATCCAGACTATCTTCACACCTGGCAGGAACCTTGATTTTTGGCCAATACTCCATTCAGCAGGGTATTGGGATTCCTGTGGGTTGTCTGACTGGGCTGGAAAATCACCTTTCCTCCCTCACCACCACCCTCACCCCCCCATGCCAAGTTTCGCTTTACAAAAACAAAATTGAATCATGAAGGTTTATTTTTAGCCTTTTTTGTTCACTTTCCTGTAATTATTTAGGGTTAATGCATATAACCCATGTCTTAGTGTGAAATCTGTAAGAATTGTTTAATTGCTTTTCAGATTATCATCTAAATGCCATGGCCGTTCTCAAAACCTTCTTCCATTTGCTACTTCAGTCATTTTATTACAAAGGTTAAACTTTGTATTTTTCAGCACTTCCCAACTGGAATTATTGAAATAATTAAATGCAATCATCAACCCATAATTATTAATTCCAGAATCCTGAGCATGTGCTAACAAATCCAGGACATACTATTAAATATATAAGATGCTCCACCCCAACCCCACTCATCGACCATGTTTTTGTCCCTCCTCATACCTTGTTCAACCCTTGCCCATTTGTTTTCCATTGCCAATTTGTAACAAGGAGTCTGGAAATGTACTACCTTTTAACTGCTACCAAGATTTTCATTTTGAGACAGAGCAGCATTACAAAAGTAAATCTAATAACGTAAGCATGCAAATTTATAAACTCAGTACCTTGTTGCTGCTGTACCTGGAAGTTGTTGAATCTACTCCCTGCGCATAAGAAAAGCTAGATTCAGATCTAAGAAATGATGATACTTCTTTCCAAGTCAGAATTTGCATATTACTCACAAAAGTTTCCATACCCTATGTTGTTATGGCAACAAGATAGCTGAAGATAAAACTCGAAGCTAATAATTTGAAAGTATTTTCATTCAGCCATGCACTGCAATGGATGTTATCGCATCTATGTGAAAAATAAATAAGACCTTATTTTCAGTAGCAAATTCATCTATTGCCTACGGAATGAGAAAAGCAGCATAAAGAACTTATGTCAACAGACAAAAAATATGTACCTATACTAATCTGCAAGCGTAGAAAAATGTGATGTGGGGTATTTTATTCAGTGATGTTAATGACATTTTAATTATACTGTTAAAGGGTGAAGGGCATTGGATCTAGAGCACTTATAAAAAGACAGGGACAAGGGGTAGCAGATAGGAAGCAGACATGTATAATACGACCTATTATCAAAAAAAGTATTTGTGTCTAATTTCATACTTCACCAACTGACTTGGGATCAAATTAGCAGGTGAGAAGGAATATGAGAAATAAAAGGTTCTTCAATAGACAGCAAGACGAAATGGAACAGGTATTGATTTGTCCATGTTCCATTACCATGTGTGAGACCATTTAATTTTAATACTCATGAAAAAGAATTGCTTTTTCTAAAAGCCGTTCATAATGCAGCTGAATCAAGGAATCTACTACAAGCGCTCCTCGAATTTATTCCATGAGGGAGCATTTTATATGAATACTTCCAGCTTGCACATTATTGAGCAAAACAGAACATCATCTTGCATCCATACCATTTATTGATGGCTACACTCAAGGAAAGCAACCTTGCAAGTCATCCATAAAGGGACCGCTGCAGTCTGCAACAGACTAGCTAATTTCAAGGTATCCTTTTCTAAATGAGGAGCCGACAGGAGCATTGGTGTTTCCAAACATTACCGCTCACCACTCCTGATGACAGCACACTGTGACGTTTCCCTTGCAACTTTGGCCACTGTTACCACATTCTTTGTTGACCACATCACACTTCATTTCCAGGTCAGAATTTTCTGGCCATTCTCATTAGCTGGCTCTTCTGATCCCGCTGAAAATGAACCCCGCCATGGGTTTCCTAGCAGCAGAGTGTGCATAGAACTGGAAATACCACTGACAGTGGTCACCAGCCAATGGCAGGCTGCCTTTGTCACTGCAAAACAGGCCGCGTGGGGTGGGGATGGGAGTGGGGTGGAATGCCACTCTCAATCTCTCCTCTTCTTTGCTTACTCAAATTTTGCCACTGAGTCACCTACAGGTTTCTGTAGCTCACCAATGTGACAGAAATGAGATTCAAGGCTCAATTTAGAGTGTGCATCAGATGTCACTATTCAGGTGCAACCAAAAACAATGCATCCAAATTTGACACCCTAAGGTTGACAAAGCTTCAACCAAAATTTTTAAAATTCTATATTTGCAATAACAAATAAATAAATTAATTAATTTGCTTTTTGCATCTACCACTGTTTTCATTGAAGTGTTTCCTCAATAGCATCAGTCACTCAAAAAGACATGGCCATGGATTTGATATCATGCAGTTCTGAGCTGAATCGAGATTGTAAATTCTAAACATATGAATAGCATATTGTTTCTCCAGGGATAGATTAGTACCAGTTAACTGTTTTTTCTCAGAACTTCTGCTCAAAAGGTGTTTTTAAAATTACCTAAAAAGCCAGAGGGTAACTAGCATTAACTATTGTAATTTAAAATGCATCAATATTTCTTAAAATGAGAGCCTCCATATAAATGGCTGAATGAGATTACACATCTGTTGTTGTCCTTGTTTTGTGTTGAATAAACTTTAGAAAGCGAAGGAGTGCGAGACTGTGGCCCAAAAGAGAATGTAAAGGGCCAATAAAGTCACTAAGTATAGAACTTGGATATTGCTGAAAAGAGCGATATCTTGCCCAAGCTTTTAGTTTTGTATGCTTCAGGACAAATATAAGAATGCTAAATTTCAAACGATCAGAACAATTTATACAACAGGAGAAAAGGGGTGCAGACTGGTTGACGAGTTGATTCTAATTGGCCAAGGCATTGTCATGGAGAAAGCAACAGGGATAGGATCCCCAAGTTGCTGGGTAATTCAAAAAAGGCACAAACAATATACTTCCTTCTGTTTGCAGAGAATGGTCAGGAGAGTGGGGTTTGGGGGGTGGGGGGGGGGGAGCGGGGGAAGGTTATGCAAACTACTGGAGCACAAAGTCTGGAGGAGGAGATGACTGGATCAAGTTGGATTGGGAGGGTGTTTGGGAGAGAGAGACAGAATTGATGTTATTCATTGGAAACTGGAATATATCGGGCATGAAGAATCAGCAATTTTGATGGAAAATGGGGCAAAGAGCAATTATACAAATAATGACAAATGAGAAACAACTTTTCCTTGGGCTCTCTCAGGCCATCAGATCCAACTCCCCACCATCACTGTCTTGCCTAGTGGATCATGTGATGGTGAAAATCATAAGCTCGTGAGAGAGATTTCTACAAAAATGCATTGTTAAGGACAGCATGCATGGATTAGTTTAAATCAGAGGAGACAGTCCTGCCTCTGACCTCATTTACATGCAATTCATTGGGCCTTGAAGGGGATAGGCACTTTTGTTTCACTGTAAAGGTAATTGATTTAAGTGGTAAATTTGAGGCAGTGACAGCAAAAAAGGGTAATGTGTATCCCAACCTCATGATAATGACTTTCAAGTACCAGCTATTTTGAGCTGCATGCTTTATTGAATTTGAGTTTCACACGACGTAATAAATACTACGCCAAGAGAACCAGTGTAGTTTAGAGTGACACATATTGGCAATATCTCAGGTTGGTATCAATTTTACTGTCAGGCAATGTGTTGGTGGGAGACTCCTCCATGTGTGGAAATTAGGTGACTCCAGAGCCACAGCAATGCAGTTGACTTCCAACCTCCCTCTGAAATGGCCACTCAGTTGAATCAATCTTTACAAAGTCGCATCAACAAATGAAATTGGACGGACCACCTGGCTTCGACTAGGCATGCGAAAGACAAACAGCAAAACAAACAACCTGTCAACCTTGCAAAAATCCTCCTTACTAACATTTGGGGGCCAGTGCCTCCAAAATTGGGAGCGCTGCCTCACAGATTGGTCAAGCAGCAGCCTGAATTAGTCATTCTCGTGGAATCATATCTTACAGATAACACCCAAGACATCATCATTACCATCCCTGGATACCTCCTGTCCCACTGGCAGGGCAGACCCAGCAGAGGTGGCAGCACAATGACATGCAGTCAGGGGGAGTTGCCCTGGGAGTCCTTACCATCAACTCCAGACCCAGTGAAGTCTCATGGTTTCAGGTTAAACATGGGCAAGGAAACCTCTTACTGGCTAGCACGTACCGTCCTCCTTTGGCTGATAAATCAATACTCCTCCATGTTGAGCAACACTCAGAGGAAGCATTGAGGGTGGCAAGGATGCAAAATGTACTCTGGGTAGAGGATTTCGACGTCCACCACCAAGGGTGGCTCAGCAGCTGCATTACTGATCGAGCTGGTCGGGTCCTAAGGGATATAGTTGCTAGGCTGGGTCTGCAGCAGGTGTTGAAGGAACAACATACTTGACCTCAACCATACCAATCTGCCAGCTGCAGATGCATCTGTCCATGACATTAATCGTTAAGAGTGACCACCACACAGTCCTTGTGGAGATAAAGTCTGTATCTGGGGTCACCACTGCAGATGTCAGAGCATTTCCTTGAAGGTCAACTCATGGAAAGCAACTGACCCGGGTGGGGTACCCAGACATGCACTCAGATCACGCACGGATCAGCAGAACTCACTCTTTACAACAATCTGAGGTCGTTATCTGCTTCAAGAAGACAACCATCATTCCGGTACTAAGATAAACCAAGCAGCGTGCCTTAATGACTATCGGCCGATGGCTCTGACATCCACAGTTGTGAAATGCTTTGAAAAGGTTAGTCATGGCATGAATCAATTCTAGCCTACTGGACTACCTGGTTCCACTACAGTTTGTCTACCGCTGCAACAGGTCCTCAACAGACGTCATATCCCTGGCCTTGCACTTAACCCTGGAACACCTAGATAACAAGGATACTTATGTCAGACTCCTATTTATTGACCACAGCTCAGCCTTCAACACTATTATTTCCACAAAACTTATCTCCAAACTCTGGGGCCTGGGCTTGGCACCTCTCTCTGCGACTGGATATTGAACTTCCTAACCACGGACCACAATTAGTAAGGATAGGCAACAACACCTCCTCCAGGATCATCCTCAACACTGGTGCACCACAAGACTGTGTTCTCAGCCCCCTACTATACTCCTTATATACCTATGACTATGTGGACAAATTCCCCTCCAATTCAACTTTGAAGTTTGCTGACGACACCGCCATGGTGGGTCAGATCTCAAAACAATGACGAGACAGACTACAGGAATGAGATAGAGAATCTGGTGAACTGGTGCGGCAACAATAATCTCTCCCTCAACGTCAACAAAACGAAGGAGATTGTCATTGATTTCAGGAAGCGTAAAGGAGAACATGCCTCTGTCCACATCAATGGGGATGAAGTAGAAAGAACAAAGAACAATACAGAACAGGAAACAGGCCCTTTGGCCCTCCAAGCCTGTGCCGCTCATGCTTCCAACTAGACTATTTGTTTGTATCCCTCCATTCCCAGTCTGTTCATGTGGCTATCCAGATAAGTCTTAAACGATCCCAGCATGTCCACCTCTACCACCTTGCTTGGCAGTGCATTCCAGGCCCCCACCACCCTCTGTATAAAATACGTCCCTCTGACATCTGTGTTAAACCTTGCCCCCCTCACCTTGAACCTGTGACACCTTGTGTTCGTCACCTCCGACCTGGGAAAAAATTTACCACTGTTCACCCTATCTACGCCTTCATAATTTTATATACCTCTATTAGGACGCCCCTCATTCTCTGTCCTTCCATGAGAACAACCCCAGTTTACCCAATCTCTCCTCATGGCTAAGACCCTCCATACCGGGCAACATCCTGGTAAACCTTTTCTGTACTTTCTCCAAAGTCTCCACATCCTTCTGGTAGTGTGGCGGCCAGAGGTGGATGCAGTATTCCAAATGTGGCCTAACCAACATTCTATACAGCTGCAACATCATATGCCAACTTTTATACTTTATGCCCCGTCCTATAAAGGCAAGCATGCCATATGCCTTTTTCACCACCTTCTCCACCTGTGTTGCCACCTTTAAGGATCTGTGAACCTGCACAACCAGGTCCCTGTGTGTCTATACTCCTGCTGGTTCTGCCATTTATTGTATAGCTCCCCTCTACATTAGTTCTACCAAAATGCATCACTTTGCATTTATCTGGATTAAGTTCCATCTGCCATTTCTCTGCCCAATTTTCTAGCCTATCTATATCCTGTTGAGTCGAGCGCTTCAGGTTTTTAGGTGTCCAGATCACCAAAAACCTGTCCTGGTCCCCCATGGCGACACTATCGTTAAGAAAGTCCACCTACTTCTCTACTTTCTTAGAAGACTAAGGAAGTTTGGCATGTCAGCTACAACTTTCACTAACCTTTGTAGATGCACCATAGAAAGCATTCTTTGATAGTATTACAGTTTGGTATGGCTCCTGCTCTGCCCAAGACTGCAAGGAACTACAAAAGGCGGTAAACGTAGCCCCATGCATCACGCAAACTAGCCTCCCATCCATCGACTCTGTCTACAAATTTCCGCTACCTCGGCACAGCAGCCAGCATAATTAAGGACCCCATGCATCCCAGACATTATCTCTTCCATCTTCTTCCTTCGGGAAAAAGATACAAAAGTCTGAGGTCACGTATCAACCAACTCAAGAGCAGCTTCTCCCCTGCTGCTGTCAGACTTTTGAATGGACTTACCTTGCACTAAATTGATCTTTCTCTACACCCTAGTTACGAATGTAAGACTACATTTTGCACTCTTGTTTCCTTCTCTGTGAACGGTATGCTTGGTCTGTATAGCAAGCAAGAAACAATATTTTTCATTGTATGTTAATAAATAAATCAAAAAAGTCCTGTATTCACACCTGAGAATCACCTGCATTGTATTGTTTTGCACTAACACTAAATGGGACAGACTTTGAACCGATCTAGCAAGACTGGGCATCCATGAGGCACTATGGGCCATCAACAACAGCGGAACTGTACTCCAGCACAATCTGCAACCTCATGGCCCAGAATTTCCCCCACTCAACCATTACCATCAAGCTAGGGGTTCAATGGAGAGTTGAAGAGTGCAGGAGAGCATGCCAGGAGCAGCACCAGGCATACTTAAAAATGAGGTTTCAACCTGGACAAGCTACAAAACAGGACTACTTGCATGTCAAACAGGAAAAAACAAGTGATAGATAGAGCTGAGCGATCCTACAACCAACAGATCAGATCTAAGCTCTGCAGTCCTGCCAAATCCAGTTGTGAGTGATGGTGGACAATTAAACAACTCACTAGAGGAGGAGGCTCCACATATATCTCCATCGTCAATAACGGAGGAGCCCAGCACATCAGTGCAAAAGACTGCATTCGCAGCAATCTTCAGCCAGCAGTGCCGAGTAGATGATCCATCTTGGCCTTCTCCAGGGATCCCCAGCATCTCAGATGCCAGTCTCCAGCCAATTTGATTCACTCCTGGTGATGTCAAGAAACCGCTGGAGGCACTGATACTGCAAAAGCAATGGACCCGGATAACATTCCGGCAATAATTGAAGACTTGTGCTCCAGAACTTGCCGCTTTCTTAGCCAAGCCCTTCCAGTACAGTTACAACACTGGCACCTACCCAATAATGTGGAAAATTGCCCAGGTATGTCCTATACACAAAAAGCAGGACAAATCCACCCCAGCCTATTGCCGCCCAGTCTACTCTCGATCATCAGTTGAGTGATGGAAGGGGTCACCAACAGTGCTATCAAGCAGCATCTGCTCAGCAATAACCTGCTCAGTGTCGCCCAGTTTGGGTTTTGCCAGGTTTACTCAGCCCCTGGCCTCATTGCAGTCTTGGTTCAAACATGTTCAAAATTCTCACCAGAAGTGAGGTGAGAGTGACAGCCCTTGATATCAAGGCTGCATTCGAACAAGCGTGGCATCAAGGAGCCCGGGCAAAACTGGAATGAGTGGGTATCAGGGGACAAACACTCTGTTGGTTGGAGTCATACTTGTTGCACAGAAAGATGGTTGTGGTTGTGCAGGATCAGTCATCTCATCTCCAGGGCATCTTTGCAGGCATCCCTCAGGGTAGTGTCTTAGGCCCAACCATCTTCAACTGCTTCATCAATGATCTTCCCTCCATCATAAGGTCAGAAGTGGAGATGTTTGCTGATGCTTGCACAATGTTCAGCATCATTCAGGACTCCTCAGATATTGAAGCAGTACATGTTCAAATGCAACAAGATCTGGATAACATCCAGGTTTGGGTTGACCATTGACAGGTAACATTCGCACCACACAAATACCAGGCAATGACTATCACGAATAAGAGATACTGTAACCACCACCCCTTGGTATTCAATGGAGTTACCATCACTACTATCAACATTTTTGGGGTTACCATTGACCAGAAACTTAACTGGACTCACCACATAAACACAGTGGCTGCAGAACAGGTCAGAAGCTAGAATACTGTGCTGAGAACTCATCTCTTGACTCCCCAAAGCCTATCCACCATCTACATGGCACAATTCGGTAGTGTGATAGAATACTCCCCACTTACCTGGATGGGTAAAGTTCTAATAACACTCAAAAAGCTTGACACCAGCCAGGACAAAGCAGCCTGATTGATTGGCACCACATCTACAAACATTCAATTCCTCCACCACTCAGTAGCAGCAGTGTGTACTATCTACAAGATGTATTGCAGAAATTCACCAAAGATCCTTAGACAGCACCTTCCAAAACCCACAACCAGTTCTATCTAGATGGGCAAGGACATCAGATACATGGGAACACCACCACCTGCAAGTTCCCCTCCATCCTGACTCATCATCCTGACTTGGAAATATATCGCCTTTCTTTCATAGTCACTGCATCAAAATTCTGGAATTCCCATCCTAAGAGCATTATGGGTCAACCCACAGAACATGGACTGCAGCGATTCAAGGTGGCTGCTTACCACCACCTTCTCAAGGGCAACTAGGGACAGACAATAAATGCTAGCCAGCCAGTGATGCCCATATCCCACAAACGAATAAAAAGGTGAGAATTTGTAACCCCAATGAAATTATTAACTGATATCACTGTAGGGTAGAATTTAATATTTTCAGCATTTGTAGTACTTTTTGTAATTTAATTCCCATGTTTTAGTCATCCATTCTCTCACTGCATAAACCTTCCTCAGCTGAGAAGGCAAGTAATAAAGATACTCCCAGATCTCTGCTAATGTCAACTATGGGCATCAAGAGCAATGTTTTTGATTATATCCCTCTCTATTCAAGATCTTTCCAAATAATTAAGTAAGAAAGATGTAGGAATGTAGAAACTATCTACACAGCCATAAATTTATATTCCAGTATATAAGCCTAAACTAAAATATCTTGTATGCATATCAGATCCTCACTCATATTTTGCCAATGGCTGGTTTCTAAAAAAAAAACTGATACATCAAGCCATTGTATATCGTTCTGGAATTGTATAGTACAGAAGATGACCAGTCAGTCAATCATGTTTTTTTCCAGCTCTTTGGCTAAAAAAAAATCTACCCACAGTTCCCATTCCTGTCCCTTTTAAATAAATATTCCTTTCTTCAACTATTTATCCACTACCATTCTAAAAGCTGCAATGGATTGTGCTCACACCATTGGTGAGCAACCATATTCTAACAGCTGCTGTTTTAAAAACTGAGGCAGCCAAACAGAATAGTTAAAAGTACAAAAGATTTAAAACTCACAGCAGGAATAAGGATTGGAGTCATGAGGAAGATTTATCACTTGAATAGGAAAGCACTAGGAAAGAAAGAAACTGTTGACAGGAGCGTTTCAACAAAACACAGTTCTTAAAGGCATAAGAACGATAATCTTGTGATATTAGGTAGATTTACAAATCTTGTGATAGTTGGTATATTTGCAAATTGACTCCCATCTTGGATAAGGATAATGGACTTTTTGTCCAGTGGAATTCAAGTGATATTTTGGAGGTTTGCCTTTCATAGATTTCTCCTTTCATCCGAGTATATACACAATTCTGACAGCAGGATGGATGAATGTTTTGGAGTTTGTCTTGATTGCCTTGAAGGATCAAAGTGTTTTTATCCAGAACTTTTTCTCAGGAGATTAGCGGTGCAGAAGAGAGAAAATTGTGTGGAATAGACTTAACAAATTCTTTCGTTACATGCTTTTGTATGAATCATGGACATGAACACTTAAAAGCAAGAGTGTAAATATCAAAGCCCAGAAATGTGATCAAGAAGCACCCATTTTAGACTTAAAACTACCAATGGGTCTAATATGGGGGCATCACAGGTGCATATCAGGTCAGCACAGATGCACTCATTCCACACACTAGACGTACATGGCCTGCCATATTTAATTGGATTCATCCATTGGTATGTAGGGCAAATAACAGAAGTTCTAAAAGGATTTGTTAAAATACTCAACTAAGGGTTCTATGTTTCTGCAGGACACTTTTGTGAGTCTGGGCTAAGCACCTGACTCACCAGACGACAGACTTACTCAGCCTGATACGGACATCAGGCAGCAAGGAACCTTCAGCTTGATTTTAAAAGGCTCACTCACAACATGTTATTTGCTAGTTTTTCCTTTTTGACTACCAGTTAACTTTGCCCTAATCACAGTCTTCTACAATTAATTTCTGATATCTGAGGAAAGGTTTTCGCTGGTGCTTGATTGCTTTTGTCTGCCTTCAAAGCAGTTTTATTGCTGTCACGGTGATCTAGTTAAGTCCATCTCTGGGAGTGATGGACAAGGAGAGCAGCCTAACAGGCAGGAAAGAGGAGGAGCTGGACAATGAGGGAGGGTGAACAGGTCACTCTCAGGGGACTTGACTTAATGAATTTCTTGGGACTGCAATGTCTCAGGCACCTCCACTTATAGAGTCAAAGAGCAATACAGTACAGAAACAGGCCATTTGGCCCAGGCAGTCCATGCTGACCATGGTGTCCTCTCAGCAACTCCCAATTGCCCATGTCTAATCCTTTCCCTTCCATGTTTGCATGCAAATACTTTATAAATTTTGCTGTAGAAAACAATGGTGCCCAACTTGGGGCTCGAACTCCACACCCTGAGATTAAAGGGCTCACCAAGTACTTTATCACCAAATTGTAATGTAATACTGCCATAACTCAAGCCACAAGCCAAAGTATGGACACTAATGACCGGTCATCATCAGCCCTTACTTTTTTTTTATGCAACAGGAGCCTTTCAGACTGCAAAAGGTGACATCAGTGATTTCCCCCAGTTTGCTATTCAGCATTGTATCAGGGAGATTATCAAGGCTCTCTCGACATCAGGATAAGCAAAGCAAGACCACATGCAGAAGGCTTCAGCTGGACTGCTGGTTTCCCTAGCATTCTGGGCGCTATAGATTTCATCCCATTCCTATCCTAAAATCATTTTGAAGAAAGAGATGCATTATTAATGTACAGAAGGTGATGACGCAGTAAGAGTTATCCTCTTCAAACATGGCTCATGACTCCCACCATGAACTCTGACGCAGTTGCAAAAGCTGGCCTAAAAGATCCATGTAGTTAGCAGAAACATTGCCAAACAGTCAGCAGTATATTCAAACAACACTACCTGGGCCTTTTGGGCAGAGATACAGGCCTTGCCATGTGTCCATATTTTGTAGACTTCTGCTGCATAACTTTGCCATAATGAGAGTCTAGCCCTTGCCACCATGACAGACTAGCCCTTGCCACCATCTGGTTAGTAAGATGTTCAGGAAGAAGGGGAACAAGAGGAGAGGAGGAAAAAGCAGTGGCCACCAATGCCTGTAGCTGTTAGAACTTTTAAAAGAGTTGTTCATCATTCAAGTGACCCTTTCCTCTCATGCATAATGTATAGTCCTTCACTTTGTACCGCTTTTCACCTTACTACGGTCAATTGATTGCCTTCTTTCAGTCTAAGTTGAATGGGTCTTGCCTTCACAAATAAACAGCAATGGCAAATTCAGAAACAAATTCCAATAACTCTATTCAATGTACATTTTTTTTAAAAACAGGGATAATCAAGAAGCTCCCTTGAGCAACATCTTAATGTGTGGCTTCTGTGCTTGTTTATCTATTCTAGTAGCCCTACAATGTGTTATGCTCATTAGATGGAATGTGATAAGGGCTAGAATTTTGCCGAGCTGGTATCATAGACGCAATCCAAATTGACTCAGTCGCCGAAATCTTGGTGTTTACGCAGGTGGGATCTTATGGTCTAACTAATGGTGCACCCTTGCCACGGATTTCCCAGCAGTGAGGGTGCATTGCATTCAATGAGAAATCCAGTTGACAATGATGGGAACATATAATCCTGTCATCAGTGAACAACACATAGCCTCCTGCTGACGCAAAACACACCACAGTGGGGAAGGGAAAATCCCACCTGTTGGGGACCTCAAGCAGCCTTGAAGGCTTGGCTACAGATTGTATTGCTGCACTATAGACTAGGGCAGCGTGACCCAGTTAACTGTGCAACACTGACAAAAGACACTTGTGAAATAAATAGTTGTCATTCTGAAAAGAGATAACTAGTGGAATTTTCCGGTGCGTGCACCCCAAGACCAGGGGTTAACTGACTTTTATATGTCCCTGAAAGTTCTTGCCCGGGGGTGGGTGGAACAGGAAATTTCCGCCCAATACTTGCCTCTGTCTTGAAGCCAATTCTATTATCCTGAGACTTTGCCTCAGTGCTCTGACTACACTGCAGGACAATGGAGTGCATAAGTGTTGAGATATATGAGAATCCCATGTCAATGCTGGACCATCCCTGCTCAAGATAACAGCAGTTGGAGTTTCAATGGCAGCAGTGTGAACTGCTTCTGTCACAATTTCCTTCACTCTGATTCTCATGGAGCTGAACATTTTGTCCATGGTTGACAGCAAGACCTCCATGCTGTTTGGGAAGTCCCAGCACAAATTAGATTTTTTGTACTCTTAACCATTGAATGTGATCTCACTGGCAGGCAGACCAGTGCACTTAGCATTTCCTGGTATACGATCAGCTTTCCTCAGTGGCCTGGGCCATCAACATTGGTGTCAGAGTTCTCTACAGCAGAGCCGATACATGATCTTGTCCCCCTGAGAGCTGGTAATTCTATTGTTCTATATGCTAATTTATAGCATTAAAACACCAGCTTTTATACCTTTTATTCTCAAATTAAATTTATTTGATACCTTTACGATCAATTTATCATACAGCGTTGCAAGAATTTCCTTGACTTCAAGACACATATCAAGCATTTTTTGGATAAGCAGATTTTTATAATGAAAGCCAGATCTACTCATTACTTTTCATGTTGTCAAGCTTTAAATAATTTGATTAAGACAATCCATTTGAGGATTAGGCAACCTCGATCCCAGTATCATGTGACCATTAGTCTGTGCCATGTTAAACCAGTGAAAAGGGTCTTTTGACTATGGGATTGATTTGACTGGGACATTGTAGAGATCTTTATTTAGGGTTGCACATTATTATGATTGTTTGTTCTTTTTAGTAATTGATAAAAGTTCTTGCTAATTCTCTTACTATACATGTTAATTACATTCTTAAATAAACTTTGTTTGATAAAAGTTCCCTAGTGGGTCTCTTGAATCATACCTGAAGTTAAATGCCACATGCTTATCTTAGCCAAATTCAAAATGCAAAACTTATGATTCAGACGGGCTTCATAAAACACTTGAGTTTCTAACCTGAACCATAACAACATTAAGATAAATAATCTGGCAACTCACAAAACAAATTAATGGAATTTGCCTCACAGAAGCTGTAATTTCATCATCAACTGTCAAATTCAGGTTATTTTTTCCCCTCACTACAGACACTGTAAATGGCTAATGCATTGTTTCAAATCATTTCTGTTTTGAAAACAAATTTTCCTTCATGTCCTCATGGGAGCAGCACTAAAAGCAACAAATTGGACATCATTTTGCTATCGTACCTTTATGCCTGTATCAGTATCTTCTACCATCCTTAACAGTGCCATTAACACTTCCTTTGTCTTGTGCCCCAAATAATCTCTCCTAATTCACACCTTTCATTGACCTTTTAGTTTGCTCCACTGGCTCGACTACCTCTTATACAGTATAAAATCCATCATTTTTCTCCCTCTCTTTAGCTTTGAAGAAGAGTCATGGGGACTTTAAATGTTAACTGTTTCTTGCTCAAAAAGATGCTGCCAGATCTGTTGAGTTTATTCAATATTTTCTGTTTTTAGTTCAGCATGATGGCACTGTGCCGAGTGGTAGCACTGTTGGCTCACAGCGCCAGGGACCTGGGTTCCATTCTGGCCATGGGTGACTATCTGTGTGGAGTTTGCATGTTCTCCCCGTGTCTGTGTAGATTCTTCGGGTGCTCTGATTTCCTCCCACAGATGTGCAGGTTAGGATCAGCCATACTAAATTGCCCCTTAGTGTCCCACGATGTGTAATTTATGAGGTTAAGTGGCGTAAATACGTGGAGAAAGGGGCTGGGAAAGATTCTCTTTTGGAGAGAGCAGCTGCAGACTCAATGGGTTGAATTGCCTGCTTCTCCACTCTAAGGATTCTATGATGACAACCGAACACAGCAGCACATAATTCACCTCCTGCCATGTCCCTTAGAAGTAAGCTGAAAAAGAATACATTTAGTGAAGAGCCAACTTGCCAACATAGTTGCACTAGAAATGCCATTTACTGCAGTTTCATCCCAGGCAAAAAAAAAAAAATCGGCCACAAAACAAGGACAATCTCAGTTTCAAAATACCAATCCAGCATCCAATGACCTCTTTAGACACTGGCCATCGGATGGTGCCCAGAGACAGCACTAAAACAGGCATCAGAAATGCATGTTTAAAAACCACAGAGAAACACCAATAAGAAATAGGTTTGAGGACTTATTGTGAAGTAATTATAATGTCCTGGAATTTCCTGTATATTTGCTCCCAGCTACATATGCAATCCACACAAATCAAAAGATCAGAGGTTTTGTATTTGAGAGTTACGGATGCAAGTACAATATTGCCAAATCTCTAATCATTTATTAGCCCCTCCACTCAATTGCATTATAGCCTACCATTTATGGACCCAATCCAAAAATATATAGCTTTGTCCATAAGTTATCCATAATTGTGTTTGCTAGGGGGCTCTCAAAAATTACAACAAATTTTCCCAGGAAAAGGCAATCATTTTGTTTCATTCCGCTTCAATACCCTTTGCTTTCTCTATTCTCCACCTTCTATATGAAATCTGCAAACAGCAGAATCCCTAAAGGGAAAACCATTATCTTCTATGGTTTCATTTAGCGGGGGCAATTTTCTGGTCCCGAGCACAGATTGTGCAGAGCTGTGTGAGTCAGAGAATTATGGGGGAAGGGCTCAGCACATTTAACACCGGTGGGAACCCCCTTTGGGATTCTCCCAAACCCAGACATGCTAGATTAGTATGTTTAAATATTTATTTAAATATGCTCAGTCTATTTCAAGCCGGATACTCTGATCCTAAGGTACAGTAGGAACCCGGCATGAATCACACTGGTCTCTGCAAACAAGATAGCAGGCGCGATGGCCATGCCAGGGACTTGGAGGACAGTGAAGCCCCTCGGTGGTTGAGAACATGGCTGGGCAATGCAAATCTGGAAGTGTCAGAGAGGGGCCTGAAGGGGCAAGGCATGAAGGGGGGCTGATTAGGAGGAGCCCAATGTTCCCAATGCCAACAATCTATGTTTGGGAGTGAGGAGGTGTGTGGAATGGGGAGATCAGGCCAGCAATCTATGTTCTGGGTGGGATTGGGGGCAGGGGGGTGGTGAGGAGGGAGCGTGGTCTTAAACTTAAGATCGGGGCACCCTTTAAAAATGGTGCATGATCTCAGTGAAGCTGGGCTTGTCGATGTGTTTAGGCCCTGCCCCTCTCTGAACCGATACAAAACTTGTTCCCCTCCCAAAAAAATGACTAAATGTGGAAGGATCATGATTCAATTCACACCAGGCAGACCAGCATGAATTTAATCAGTTTTCTTGCCCAAAATGACACTTGCTACCCAGTCTGTTTGGCGGCTGAAAATTTGCTGCTGACCAGAAAGTCTTCATGTTGTCGGTAGCTCAGGTGTCCTTCAAAGCAAAAACCCAAATACACAGGCAAGCACAAGATGTAGGGAAGAGTTTGAATAATCAGCGTCTTTAAATGGAACGTCCCTCCAGTGAGGTTTTCCCAACAAAAAAGTACATCTTATTTATCTGCTAATCTACAGTATTTTTCTTTTATATAATAGAATTTCTGAATCTGTAAATTAGAAATAACAGTAGCCTATATGCTGAGGCTGGAAATACCTTATACAGTACTAACCTCCATCTGAAATAACTCATAAGATCATTTTATTTTCTACTAATCAACTCGTTTATCATCAATTCCCAGGGTTTATTATGACTCTCCAAAATCCTAAATTTAATTTATAGTATTTTGTGTGTAATGTTAACAAAAGCCTTTTGGATTATAGAGCACTATGTTATCAAGTTTACTATATCCACTAGGGTTATCACTTCCTCAAAACCATCAACACATTTACAATGGTCAGGATATTTACAATGTCTACTACTTAATACAGAAAAAGGACATTAAGACAGTGTTTTGAAATTGCAAGGTATAGAAGATCCAATGTGCAGGCATGCAGAGATTAATGGCATATAAAGATTTATGTAGAATGGTTAAAAATAAAAAGGAGCCTGAACAACCATTTGGTTTTAGGGGAGCAAAAACAGATATATGCATCCCAGATAGGGCAAGGATAGCTGAAAGCAATGCAAGTTATGATTAAAACTGATTTGAAGTGTGAGGTAAAAGGCCCAAGGTACAGTGCTTACAATCTGATTCATAACTTGGGATAAATAAATAGGTTGAATTGAGTTCTATTTTTAAATTAATTATGAAAGCTTGGTCAGCTATTAAATAATTTAAAATGATCTTAACAAGCAGGCTTAATGGTTAGCAGAATTAAAGCATTTTTTGCTGACAAGTGCATTTGTCCATAATAATATCTGTGCAACCACCTTGGCACACAAGGTATTATTTATACTGAATGCCAGCATCCAAATTGGCTATATTTCAGAACCATACCATTTCCCAGTTAGTACACATAAATTGTTACATATTGCCAAACACTTTTTCCCCCTTTAAGAAAAAGTATTGAAAGATTAGCAGGCTGATTATCAGCCTGTCTGAAGCTTATCAAAAACGCTCTTGTTGCATTTGGCACTTCTGGCTCAGAAGCAGATGTGCTACCTATTGAATCACAAGACCTTCTACCTGAAATATTTTGCAGAAGACTTACCAAAGAGAACTTTTAAATGCTACAGGTTAATTTGTATCATTTTCAATTTCATGGCAAAGTTGTGAGAGAGTAGGAAATATAAATCATACGCAGTTTTTCTTGTGTCAGTAGGTAATTGCATCTGATCAGTCTGGTAACCAAATACCAGAAAATTGAACAGGATGAAATTTACACCTATAAATGGAAACTAAATTGGGTAGTTTCCTTCATAGTTGTGAATTGAACTTACTCTATTTTCTAATGTTTACTGCACCCTTGGGATCCACTGCAGCTGGACACAAACTGAAAAATTACCCAAATAATTCAACATAAAATTTTGTCTCTCCAAATTGGAGCCATCAAGCATTGCGATTAACACTTTGCCCCTATGAAATGGAGCCAACATCTATATTATTACAATAACTTTCTTCCCTTAAAATAAATATTCGAATTACGATACAACTACTTCTAACCATCATAAATCCTCAGAGACCTGAAATATCTCTGCCCGTATGTTTTTGGTGTTCATTGATTTAATCATTATTAATCCATCAGGTATTCCATTAATTAATTTTCAATACTTAATGGATTCTCATTGTGCCCAATGTAAAATCTGAAACTTGGTTTCTGGTCTTCACTGTATCCCCATGAAATTTTAAAATAATAAATCAAAGGTAATGTGCTTGGCAGGGTTATTTTTAAAATGATCAAATACACAAATAATGATACAGATAATGTCAACATGTATACTTACAGCAATTCTGAATCATCTAAGGTGAAACTGAATCTAGTTTTATTTATTTCTTGGCAGTGAAATAAAAAGGTCCAAGTTCACAAGGCAGAAACGCATGCAATGCCAGATTTGCTTGGTTAAGATGAAGGCAGCTCGGGTGGCCGCTTTCAAGGTCTTATGCTATGTACTGACCTAATGCTTTTTTAAGGATGCTGCTCCAAAATTGATCAAAAATATGAAGAGTTTATATTGCACAAGCTTCAATCATCTTTTATGACCCCAAGGTGTCATAATCAGCTACCCTAAAAGGATCGTTGAAGGCTAAAAGTAAGTGAACATTTTTTCTACTTCCTTCAAGATGGATCCAGACAAGGACTGAGCTCTTCCTGCCTTCTCAGCAAAATTACAGCCAGATACCAGCCTGCATCCTTTCTCTAGTGCATTGCCACCTGCACCAACACCCAGCCCCACCTCATTTGCCTCCACCACCCTAATATCTCATTTCAGGTCACCACTGACTGTCCGAATTGGTTCAAGGCAATCCAACAAGCTGCCTATGCATACCCAATTGGTGGTCATAAATCACAGATTTATGCAGATGAGGCCCAAAATCCAAATTCCCATGAACATCAGTCTTCAGTGCACTCAGCAAACAAACCATTTTGCCTCCAAAATGTCTCAAAGAACATTACAGCATAGGAACAGGCCCTTCGGCCCTCCAAGCCTGCACCGATCACGTTTACCTATCTAGACCAATCGCCTATATCCCTTTATTCCCTGTTTGTTCATATGCCTATCAAGATGAATCTTAAATGTCGCTAATGTGGCCTAACCAGTGTTTTGTACAACTGTAATATAATTTGCCAACTTTTATACTTGATGCCCCATCTGGTAAAGGCAAGCATGCCATATGCTTTCTTCACGCCTCTTCTACCTGCGTTAGTATTAGCGAGGGATCACTTTGGGACCAGTGACCACAACTTTATTGGTTTTAAGGTAGCTATGGACAAAGTTAAAATTCTAAAATGGGGCAAGGCCAATTTTGATGGTATCAGGCAGGAACTTTCAAAAGTGAATTGGGGGAGTCTGTGGTAAGTGGCACGCTTTCAAAAGTGTGTTAATCAGGGTTCAGGGTAAACACATTCCTATTAGGCTGGCAGAAGTAGGGAACCAATGGATGACTCGGGGTAGTAAGGCCCTGGTCAAGAAGAAGAAAAAGGCACATGACATACAGAGGCAGCTGGGATCAAGTGAATCCCTTGAAGAGTATAGGGGGTGTAGGAGTAGAGTTAAAAGAGAAATCTGGAGGACAAAAAGGGGACATGAGATTGTTTTGGCAGATAGAGTCATAGATGTTTACAGATGTTTACAGATGAAACAGGCCCTTCAACGCAATTTATCCATACCGCCCTTTCTTTTTTAAAGTCCCTAAGCTAATCCCAATTGCACATATTTGGCCCATATCCCTCTCTACCCATCTTATCCATGTAACTATCTAAATCTTTTTTAAAAGACAAAATTGTACCCACCTCTACTACTACCTCTGGCAGCTTGTTCCAGACACTCACCAACCTCTGAAAAAAATGCCCCTCTGGACACATTTGTATCTCTCCCCTCTCACCTTAAACCTACGCCCTCTAGTTTTAGACTCCCCTACCTTTTGGAAAAGATATTGATTATCCAGCTGATGTATGTCCCTCATTATTTTATAGACCTCTATAAAATCACCCCTCAGCCTCCTATGCTCCAGAGAAAAAAGTCCCACTCTTTCCAGCCTCTCCTTATAACCCAAACCATCAAGACCCAGTAGCATCTTAGTAAATCTTTTCTGCACTCTTTCTAGTTTAATAATATTCTTTCTATAATAGGATAATGGGCGGCACGGTAGCACAGTGGTTAGCACTGCTGCTTCACAGCTCCAGGGACCTGGGTTTGATTCCCAGCTTGGGTCTGCGTGGAGTTTGCACATTCTCATGTGTGTCCAAAGATATGCGGGTTAGGTTGATTGGCCATGCTAAAATCGGCCTTAGTGTCTTGAGATGCATAGGTTAGAGGAACTAGTGGGTAAATATGTAGGGATATGGGAGTTGGGCCTGAGTGGGTTTGTGGTCGGTGCAGACTCGATGGGCCAAATGGCTCTGCTGTAGTCATTCTAAGTCATAACACGAATTGCACAGTATTCCAAGTGTGGCCTTACCAATGTCTTGTACAACTTCAATAAGACATCCCAACTCCTGTATTCAATGTTCTGACCGATGAAACCAAGCATGCCAAATGCCTTCTTCACCACTCTGTCCACCCGTGACTCCACTTTCAAGGAACTATGAACATGTACCCCTAGATTCTGTGTGTGGGCTCCGAGGGGTTCGTCCCCCGTGTGTGGGCTCCGAGGGGTTCGTCCCCCGTGTGTGGGCTCCGAGGGGTTCGTCCCCCGTGTGTGGGCTCCGAGGGGTTCGTCCCCCGTGTGTGGGCTCCGAGGGGTTCGTCCCCCGTGTGTGGGCTCCGAGGGGTTCGTCCCCCGTGTGTGGGCTCCGAGGGGTTCGTCCCCCGTGTGTGGGCTCCGAGGGGTTCGTCCCCCGTGTGTGGGCTCCGAGGGGTTCGTCCCCCGTGTGTGGGCTCCGAGGGGTTCGTCCCCCGTGTGTGGGCTCCGAGGGGTTACAGCATGGAAACAGGCCCTTTGGCCCAACTTGTCCATGCCATCCTTTCTTTTTTAAAATGCCTAAGCTAATCCCAATTGCCCTTTATGTATTTGTAAAAGTTCTTTAGATAAGGCAAAGGAGGATCCAAAGAGCTTCTATAAATACATAAAGGGCAAAAGAGTAAAAAGGGAGAGAAGGATCAACAAGGTCGTCTGTGTGCAGATCCACAAGAGATGGTGAGATTCTAAATGAATATTTCTCATTGGCATTTAGAGAAAAGCTTGGATGTTAGGGAACTTGGGGAAATAAATAGTGGTATCTTGAGGAGTGTACATATTACAGAGGTGGTGGTGCTGGAAGTCTTAAAGAGCATCAAGATAAATAAATCCCCAGGACCTAATGAGGTATATCCCAGGACATTGTGGGAGGCTAGGGAGAAAATTGCAGGTCCCCTACCCGAGAAATTTGAATCATCGATAGTTATAGATGAGGTGCCTGAAGATTGGAGAGCAACAGATGTTATACCTTAGTTTGAAAAGGCTGCAGGGAAAAGCCTGGGAACTACTGGTCAGTGAGCCTCACATCTGTAGTGGGCAAATTGTTGAAGGGTATTTTGAGAGGCTGGATCTATAGGCATTTAGAGATGCAAGTTATGATTAGGGACAGTCAGCATGGCTTTGATTGAGTTTTTTGAAGGGGTAATCAAAAAGGTAGATGAGGGTGGTGCAGTTGATGTTGTCTACATGGACTTTAGCAAGGTCTTTGACAAGGTAACGCGTGGTAGGTTGTTGCATAAGGTTAAATCTCACGGAATCCAGGATGAGATATCTAAATGGATACAAAATTGACTTCTTGGCAGAGGCCAGAGTGGTTGTAGAGAGTTGTTTTTCAAACTGGAGGGCTGTGGCCAGCGGTGTGCTGGGCCCACTGTTATTTGTCATTTATATTAAGGATTTGGATGAGAATATAGGACGCATGGTTAGTAAGTTTGCTGATGACATTAAGATTGGTGGTACAGTGGACAGTGAAGAATGTGATCTCCAACTGCAACGGGATCTCGATCAATTGGGCCAGTAGGCTGACGAATGGCAGATGGAGTTTAATTTAGACAAATGCAAGTTGGTGCTTTTTGGTAGGCCGAACCAGGGCAGGGCTTACTCAGTTAATGTAGGACATTGGGGAGAGTTACAGAACAAAGAGATCTAGGGGTATCTTTCCATAGCTCCTTGAAAGTGGAGTCACAGACAGACAGGTGAAGGCGGCATTCGGCATGCTTGGTTTCATCGGTCAGAACACTGAATACAGGAGTTGGAATGTCTTGTTCAAGTTGTACAAGACACTGATAAGGCCGTTCTGGTCACCCTATTACAGAAAGGATATTATTAAACTAGAAAGAGTGCAGAAAAGATTTACTAGGATGCTACCTGGATTTGATGGTTTGGGTTATAAGGAGAGATTGGATAGACTGGGACTTTTTACTCTGGGACGTAGGAGGCTGAGGCGTGATTTTATAGAGGTCTATAAAATAATGAGGGGCACAGATCAGCTAGATAGTCAATATCTTTTCCCAAAGGTAGGGCAGTCTAAAACTAGAGGGCATAGGTTTAAGGTGAGAAGAGAGAAATACAAAAGTGTCCAGAGGGGCAATTTTTTCAGAGAGGGTGGTGAGTGTCTGGAACAAGCTGCCAGAGGTAGTAGTAAAGGCGGGTAAAATTTTGTCTTTTAAAAACCATTTAGATAGTTACATAGGTACGATGGGTATAGAGAGATAATGGGCCAAATGCGGCAGTTGGGATTAGTTTAGGAGTTTTTTTAAAAAGGGCAGTATGCATAAATTGGGTCGAAGGGCCTGTTTCCATGCTGTAAACCTCAATGACCTATGACTCTGTGCTGCCACTTTTAAGGATCTGCAGACTTGTACTCCCAGATCTCTCTGTATCTCTGCCCCTGGATTTTCTCAGTAAGAAGTGTGACAACATCAGGTTTAAGTCCAACTAGTTTATTTGATAGTAAACTCACAAGCTTTCAGGGTTTGCCCTTCATCAGGTGAATGGAGAGTTCTGGCCTCAAACACAGCACATAACAGCACACACAGTTTATAGGTTAATGATTAGAATGTGAGTCTTTACAACTAACCTGCTATTCAAGTCTTAAAGATGCCGACAATGGGAGTGGAAAGAGCATTATGCACAGGTTAAAGAGATGTGTATTGTCTCCAGACAGTACGGTAAGTGAGGTTTTGCAAACCCAGGCAAGTCATGGGGGTTACAGATAGTGCAGCATGAACCCAAGATCTCGGTTGAGACCGTCCTTGTGTACATGGAACTTGGCTATCAGTCTCTGCTCTGCAACTCTGCGCTGTCATGTGTCGCGAAGGCTGCCTTGGACAGCACTTACCCGAAGGTCAGGGGCCGAATGCCCGTGACCGCTGAAGTGTTCACCAACAGGAAGGAGACAGTCTTGCCTGGTTATTGTCGAGCGATGTTCATTCATCCGTTGTCATAGCGTGTGCGTGGTCTCCCCAATGTACCATGCTTCGGGACATCCTTTCCTGGAACGTATTAGATAGACAACGTTGGCTGAGTTGCAAGAGTACCTGCCGTGTACCTGGTGGAAGGAGATATCAACCACGGTTGGTGATCTGGCATATCTTGCAGAGGTTGCTGTGGCAGGGTTGTGTAGTGTTGTGGTCACTGTTCTCCTGAAGGGTGGGTAGTTTGCTGCGAACAATGATCCGTTTGAGGTTGTGCGGTTGTTTGAAGGCAAGAATTGGGGGTGTGGGGATGGCCCTCATGACAGAGGCCTCCAGAAGCTGAAAGATGCCCTCATAAGAGCAGGATATGGTGCTCAACTCATCGATCGACAGTTCCAACGCGCCACAGCAAAAAACCGCACCGACCTCCTCAGAAAACAAACACGGGACACGGTGGACAGAGTACCCTTTGTCGTCCAGTACTTCCCCGGAACGGAGAAGCTAAGACATCTTCTCCGGGGTCTTCAACATATCATTGATGAAGACAAACATCTTGCCAGGGCCATCCCCACACCCCAACTTCTTGCCTTCAAACAACCACACAACCTCAAACAGACCATTGTTCGCAGCAAACTACCCAGCCTTCAGGAGAACAGTAACCACAACACCACACAACCCTCCACAGCAACCTCTGCAAGACATGCCAGATCATCGACGTGGATGACATCATCACATGTGAGAACACCTTCCATCAGTACATGGCACATACTCTTGCAACTCAGCCAACGTTGTCTACTGAATACACTGCAGGAAAAGAGGTCTTGAAGCATGGTACACTGGGGAGACCATGCAGACGCTACAACATAAGATAGTTTCCTTGAACAGTGTGTGACGGAACCAACGAGGGAGCGAGCTTTCTTAGATCTGATGTTGTGTAACGAGGCAGGAAGAATTAGGGATCTTGTTGTGAGGAATCCTCTTGGGATGAGCGATCATTGTATGGTTGGGTTTTTGATGCAGATGAAGGATGAGAAAGTAGGGTCCCGAACCTGTGTCCTCTGTTTGAACAGAGGGGAGTACGATAGGATGAGAGAGGAATTGGCAAATGTAGATTGGGGGTGCAGATTGGTTGGTAGGACATCTGAGGAACAGTGGAGGATCTTTAAGGAGATCCTTTTCAGTGCTCAGCAGAAATATATTCCGATGGTAAAGAAGGAATGTAGGAGAAGGGATAACCAGCTGTGGTTATCGAAGGAAATAAAGGAGAGTATTAAATTAAAAGCTGATGCGTTCAGAGCAGATAAAAGTAGTGGGCGAGTAGAAGATTGGGAAAGGTTTAAAAATCAACAAAGAATGACTAAGAAGTTGATAAAGAAAGGAAGGACAGACTATGAAGCTAAACTAGCACTAAATATAAAAAAGGAGAGTAAGAGTTTTTACAAATATATAGAGGAGGCTGGCTAGAGTGAATGTTGGACCCTTAGAGGACGAGAGGGGGGATTTAGTGGTGGGAGATGAGGAAATGGCGGAGGCCTTAAGTAAGTTTTTTGCCTCAGTCTTCAGGGGAGGACGCAAATAGTTTGCCGGATATTAACGATAGAAGGATGGTAGGAGTTGAGGGCCTGAATGCGATTACTATCACTAGGGAGATAGTGCTTGATAGACTAACGGGACTGATGGTGGACAAGTCCCCCAGGACTGGATGGAGTGCATCCCAGGGTTCTGAAGGAAATGGCAGAGGTGATAGTGGATGCCTTAGTGATTATTTACCAAAATTTGCTGGATTCCGGGGAAGTGCCGGAAGATTGGAAAATGGCTAATGTTACGCCACCGTTTAAAAAAGGTAGCAGACAAAGGGCAGGGAATTATAGGCTGGTTAGTTTAACGTCTGTTGTTGGAAAACTGATTGAATCCATCAAAGAAGAAATAGCGAGGCACCCGGAAAGGAATGGTTTGATAGAGCAGACGCAGCACAGATTCGTTAAGGGGAAGTCGTGTTTGACGAATTTATTGGATTTCTATGAGGATGTGACTAGTGCGGTAGACAGAGGGGAACTGGTGGATGTGGTGTTTCTCGATTTTCAAAAGGCGTTTGATAAGGTGCCTCACAAAAGGTTGATTCAGAAGGTTAGGGTGCATGGAGTTGGGGGTAAGGTGTTAGCGTGGATAGAGGATTGGTTGTCTAATAGGAGGCAGAGAGTTGGTATCAATGGGTGCTATTCTGATTGGCGGTTGGTGACTAGTGGAGTGCCGCAGGGATCGGTGCTGGGGCCTCAGCTATTTACCATTTATATAGATGATCTAGAGGAGGGGGCAGAGTGTAGGGTAACGAAATTTGCTGATGACACAAAGATGAGTGGTAAAGCAAATTGTGTGGAGGGTGTGGAAAGTCTGCAGAGGGACCTGGATAGGCTGAGTGAGTAGGCGAGGACCTGGCAGATGGAGTACAATGTTAGCAAGTGTGAGGTTATCCACTTTGGCATAAATAATAGTAGGAGGGATTACTATTTAAAGGGCGAAAAGCTGCAGCATGCTACGGTGGTGAGGGACCTGGGGGTCCTTGTGCACGAGTCGCAAAAACCTAGTCTGCAGGTGCAGCAGGTGATCAAGAAGGCGAATGGAATGCTGGCCTTTATAGCGAGGGGGATAGAATATAAAAGCAGGGAGGTCTTGCTGCAACTGTACAGGGCACTGGTGAGGCCGCAGCTGGAGTACTGTGTGCACTTTTGGTCTTTTGGCCTTGGAGGGAGTGCAGAGGAGGTTCACTAGGCTGACACCGGAGATGAGGGGGTTGGACTATGAAGAGAGACTAAATAGACTGGGTCTGTACTCGTTGGAGTTTAGAAGGATGAGGGGGGAATCTTATAGAGACATATAAAATAATGAAAGGGATGGATAGGGTAGACATAGAGAGAGATTCTTCCCGCTCAAAGGATAGCAGGACTAGAGACCACACCGCCTAGTTCTGGTTTCATCTGCCAGTGGAAACAACTTCCGTGCTTCTATCTTATCTATTCCCTTCATAATATTATATGTATCTATAAGATATCCCATCATTCTTCTGAATTCTAGTGAGTATAGCCCCAGTCTACGCAGTCTTTCCTCATAAACCAACACTCTTAACTCCAGAATCAACCTAGTGAATCTCCTCTGTACCCTCTCCAGTGCCAGTATATCCTTTCTCAAGTAAAGAGACCAAAGTCGTACACAGTACTTCAGGTGTGGCCTCACCAGTACCCTATATAGCTGCAACATAACCTCGCTGTTTTTAAACTCCATCCCTCTAGCAATAAAGGGCAAAATTCCATTTGCCTTCCTAATTACCTGCTGCACCTGCAAACCAACTTTTTGTGATTCACACACAAGGACACCCAGGTCCCTCTGCACAGCAGCATGCTGCAATTTTTTACCATTTAAATAATAGTCCATTTTTCAGCCCAATGGAGTAAAAGGAGAGAGACCAACAGCACACAGTGTCATTAATGAGATCTTGTCGCTGAGTCTGATGCTCGTAGCCACCACCTCAAATACTGGCACCATATGCCATATGAAGGCAAATAAAGAGTTAGGATTAGTACATGTGTTGATTTGTGTGTTGAGTTGGTTACAGAAAGGCCAAGGGGAAAGGATTGTTCATTTGCTAGCATGCTGGAGGGTGAACAATTTTATTTCAGTTCCAAGAATAGGACAAACAGCCATCAGTTCAACCTAGCTCTTCTGCAGGGAACTCTGATGAGGTCCTGATGCAGTAGAATACAAACAGCGCTGATGGTCATGAGCACCAAGATGCTGCGTATACTGACCGACCTGCCAGACTGTTTCCTGTCACTGTTAAGGAGCATGAAGTCCTGCTCCAATTTGTCAGAGGGCATCATGCATACTTGCCTCACTGCAGCCTCTGTTCCATCTCTCCTGTCCTGCTATCTGCTGCAGCCTTTGTAGGGATAGGGACACCTAACCTTCTGTCATTTCAATGAGGATGAGGCAACACTCTCTGGCACATCCAGAAACAAAACATCTCCAGAAATAGTTCAGAGTATTATCACATATTTTGCAATAGTACAAGTTCTTCAAAAATTACCTTAATTTCGATGCCTGACCCTTTAAATACTCATGCAAGGTCCTTGCAGCTTGATGGTTATGAAATAATAGATGAATTTGTTTTCTGGGTCTTCATGGTCCAAATTTGCTAACCTGACATCACACCAGGTAACAGTGACAACATATTACAATCTTCTGGCACCTACTTGGGAGGCTGGCATAGGCGTCTTTCTCAAGAGAATGCATCATTGGGGTTGTAAATTTGCTGGATTTTATGAGAATGATGTCAAAGGACCAATAATGTTAACAGTTTTCTTACAGTTCTTCAGCAGCTCTTACATGCTGAGTGTGTAGCTATACCAAGGAGAACTCCCACGCAATATACATGTGAATGCACAGACTACAGGGTTAGAACCAGAAGCTGGTGGTAGCACAGCACATCTCATCCAGCACAAGACAGTCTGTTTGATAGGCATCCCACTCACAAATTTAAAAATACACTCCTTGTAACACTGCCTCACAGTGGCACCAATTTGCACCATATACAAGGTGCACTGCAGCAACTCACCAAGTCTCCTTTAAGAGCACATTGAAGATCCATGGCCTCTATGACCTAGAAAGATCAGGACAGCAAACCAACGGGAACAATACCATTTTCAAGTTCCCATTTTGACTTGAAGTTTATAGTGCTGCTCCTTCACTGACACTGGATTAAAATTCTTAAACAACCTTCCTAACAGCACCGTCAACGTAACTATACCAGATGGACAGCAACAGTTCAAGGTACCACATCACCACGTTCGAAAGCAATTAAGTGTGGGCAACAAATGCCGAGTTTGATAGTGATACTCACATCCCAAGAGAGAATTTTTTTAAAAAATCGAAACTATGTAAGCCCTCACAGGCTCCACCCAATCACTTCTTTGGCTCAGCATCTATTTTTCTTATCTCTGTGAAACACAGTGGATCATTTCTCTATGTGCACGCTAGTTAAATAAAAGGTATGCTGCTCTTTGTATTTGATATTAATGAAATAGTTGAGGCACAGAATAAAGTTTGAACATAGATGATGAAACTGCATAGCGCTTTCGTAAGAATTACAAATGGCTGCATGAGAAAACAGAGTCACAGGACTGGACAGACTGGAAGGAACCATAGGGTTTGACAGTCATTTCTGGTTTTCAACACGCTAGACCAGTTAGCCAAACATCTGTCATAGGGAAAACGTGAGAAGCCATTGTTAAATATGTTATAGCCAAGCACTTGGAAAAATTCAAGGTAGTCAGGCAGAGTCAACATGGTTTTTTGGAAGAGAATTATCATGTTTATTTGAGTTCTTCAAAGGAGTCACATATGCTGTGGATGAAGGGGGACTGGTGGATATATCTGGGATTGCCAGAAGGTATTTAATAAGGTGTCACTTTAATGGTGTAGGGGTAACATATTGGCCTGGATTGAAGATTAGCTTGTTAACAGGAAACAGTAGGCATAAATGGGTCTTCTTTCAATTGGCAGGATGTGATGAGTGGTGTGGTTTTCGCTGTCACGCTGGTGAGGCCAGAGAGCCAGCAACGATGGCGCCAAAGAGATTGAGACGCCCTTTTTTAAAAGGTGCCCCGATTTGGGCTGAAAGAATACTCCACCTTCCCCAACCGCCCACAACCAGCACTGGGACAACCCATGGATAGGGGGACCCTCCCCCAACAAGCAGGGGGTCAACCACCTCCCCACCCCCGACCCAATGGATGATGGAACCCCTCCCATCAAGCATCGGGGCAAAGTGCTCCCCCAGACATCCAGAAATCAGGGGAATCTCTCCCCAGTGGAGTGCTGTAGGCCCCTCCCCACCTCTTAAACAGGCAGTGCATGTTTAAGTTTATTACTGTTACACGCAAGTTTACATTAATACTGCAAGGAAGTTACTGTGAAAATCCCCATGTTCCCTCCCCGCCCCCCGGGACTATACTTGCCTCTGCACTCCCAGCAGGTATCCTTCTATTGGTCATGTTTTTCAAGAGCAGCTGTATATCTCACTGATATTGGGAATTCTAAAACATGGGGGAACATATGGTGGAAAAGCTCACTAATTGTATTAAAATGTATTTAAATTAGATTTCCACCCTTTATTGGTAGAAACCTTGTTACATCACTAGTGAGAGACTGGAGAAATTGGAAAATGAGACCTTGTTTGTGAGAATCCTGTTTTCTGATTCTTGTGAAATTTTGCACCCAAATCATCGTTTTTGGTCATGGCCAATGCAAGTGCAAAATCATCCCCAATATGGGCTAATGTGAAGTTGTCCATTCTGGTCGGAAGTATAAAAACGTTTATTATCTAAATGGTGAGAGATCGCAGAGTTCTGAGGTGCAGAGGGATCTGGATGTCCTAGTATATAAATCACAAAAGGCCAGTATATAGGCACAAGTAATTAGGAATACTAATAGAATATTATATATTGTAAGGGGAGTTCATTATAAAAGTAGGGAGGTTATGCCTCAGTTGTACATGACATTGTGTACAGTATTGGTCTCCTTATTTAAGGAAGGATGTACCTGCATCAGAAGCAGTTGAGAGAAGGTTTACTAGACTAATATCAGGAAGGGGCAAGTTATCTTAGGAGGAAAGATTGGAGAGGTTAGGTTTGTAGCCACTAAATGTTTAGAAGAGGAGGAGGCAACTTGATCTAAACCTTTCAAATCCTGATGGGTCTTGACAGGATGGATGTGTCAGACAATCTAAAACTAGGGATTGCTATTCAAAAATAATGGGTCAGTCATTAATTCAGAGATGAGGAGAAATGTTTTCTCTCAGAACAGAGTCTTCTCCTCGAAAGACAGTGGAAGCAGAGTATTTTTAAGGCAGAACTAGATTCATTCCCTTGTTAATCAAGAATGTAAGATAATTGGGGTAGGTAGGAATGTGGGGTGGAATTGAAATTACCATCAGATCAACCACAATCTCATTCATTGGCTGAGTAAGCTGCTTCTGCTCCTAATTTGTATGTCCACATGTGTGTACGTTCTAATGCTGATATTTAAACAGTGGAAAACATGAAAGGGAGATGCACAACACTGATCCATCGGGTGGAATTTTCCAGCCACACTTGCCCCAAGACCAGAAAATCCCACTGAAGGCCGACTGACCTTGCATGGTCCATGTCCACCCATTATGGTTTCTGTAGCAGACAAGACAAAAATTCCACCCTGGTATTACAAAAACGATACACTAGAAAAGAGTGCAGAAACCTACACCTTGAAAGTCTTAAAAGGAGGAGTATGAGATCCAGTGTTAGAGGTATGCAGGAAAGCAAATGGTCTTAAATAGGCTATGAAAAAATAAACAGTACAGAAAGTGTAATCCCAGAAAATTAATTTAAATTCTGAGAGTAAGACAAACAGCCATAGTTCAAACTAAAAGGAAAATTATGTACTTATTTAGCAGGAAGTTCTGCTAAGAAAAAGATCAATATAGATAAATCAGTTTTGTCAAAAATCCCAGAATCTATTTAATACTGCAGTTAGGAGACTATAACGGTCTTACTAAGGGATGAATTCAGGTCAGCTAAATGATCTTCCTTGCTGATAATTACCTTGAGATTTTATATACACAAAAATTTATAATTTTCCATTGTTTCATTCTTTTCCCTAGGAATTTTATAACACAAACAGGCATACATGATTTGACCAGTTAGCTGATTGAAATGCTTTATATCTCATAATAGTGCTTCTCTTTCCCTTTACAAGTGATACTCCCAGGTCATGACCACACCATTTCTATCAGCTGTTGCGAAAGTTCCACAATAAGACCCTGTCTACATCTTGCCTGGACTCTGTATAATGCACAACATGGTCCCCTCACCAACTGATCAGAACTGCATTCTTTCCCTTTCATAGAATCATGTTTTGATGCTCCAACAAGCAGCAGCAAGGTACTGGTAGCAACTGATTTCAAAATTGTCACATAAGAGTTGCAGTAAAAGGAAACATAGAAGATAGGAGCAGGAGGCGGCCATTTGGTCCTTCGAGCCTGCACTGCCATTTATTACGATCATGACTCATCAATGAGGGTTGAATTTAAATTCAGACATTGATTCATTTAAAATAAAAATAGAATACTGAAAAAATGTAACAGGTCCAGTAGCATTTGTGGGGAAACAAAACAGAATTAACATTGACTCAATTTGACTCTTCAGAACTGAAAGAGGAAAAATGTGTTGGATATTAATACTGTATAAGAGGGTAGGAACACCCATTAGTGAGAGTTGCTCTAGAGTTTGCAGCAAAGATAATAGCAAACCTAAGAATAAGCGACAGATGATCTGGCTGTGGGAGGGCGGGGTTATTATTCTTTGAGATAAAAATGTATGGGATATAAAAAGAGGGAGTTCAGATGGAGGAGAAAGATTACGTTTTAAAGGTGTTCAACTCCATGTTAAGTCTTGAGAACAGTAATATGCCCCATCAGAAAATGAGATGCTGCTCCTCCAAACTTGTGTGGGGCTTCACTGGAGCATTGCAGCAATGATGTGGGTATGCCGGCGTTGGACTGGCGTAAACACAGTAAAAAGTCTGACAACACCAGGTTTTAGTCCAACCTATTTATTTGATAATATACTCGCTAGCTTTCGGGGTTTCACCTGACGAAGGGGGTAACCCCGAAAGCTAGCGAGTATATTATCAAATAAATAGGTTGGACTAAAACCTGGTGTTGTCAGACTTTTTATGGCATTGCAGCAAGTCAAGGATAGACATGTGAGCATGAGACTGAGTTGAAAGGATAAGCAACAGGAAGATTCGGGTCAATTTTGCAAGCTGAGCAGGAGGTGTTCCGTAAAGCCACCTTAACCCTTCTTTAAAAAGACCATTTTTTTGTCTTGATGCAAACCTCCTCCTATTCCACTCCCACCAGGCCATGTGTCACTATTTCAAACTCTTCAGCTCTTATTAATCACTGTTCCATCTGTTTTATGCAGTATCATATGATAGAATATGAAATCAGAAACTCCAAAGTACATTATGAAGCTCCACTAGACCCTAATGTTTCTATTTTGGCATTAGTGTGAGGATAAGGTGTTTCACTCCAGGTGTAACTCTATTGACACGCTAGGAAACTTTATCAAAACAAACTTTATTAAACAATATTGTTTAACTGCAATGAACAAATTAGCTTAACTTTTACCAATTGAAATACTTAAAACATGACAAGATACAATTCTTATTTCTGAACAGCTAAACTATCTCTATGACCAAAAATATTCCACCTTGTAGCCAACGAGACAATACTTGGTGGACCGTTTAAAAGGTCCATTGAGGGCGACCAGGAATTTCTAATCTTGGACTGTATGCAGCCGGAAGATCCTGCCCTATAAGTTCCAGTCAAGCAATATTCCTCTTACAGACTTAAACTCCTCTTCAAAGTTAGCGACACAAAAGGCTTGCATGCTTTTATTCATTAACAATCCTAGAACCTTTCTTTGAATACCTCTGGAGAGCAAGAGTGAGGGACAGAAACACCTCTCTTCTGACAGCCCAAAACAGTAGCTTCCAGAGAGAAAGAGAGAGAGACAGACAGAAAGACACCTCTTCCTTCTTTCAAGACCAGACAGAAACTGACCGCTTTAAAAGAGAACCGCAAGTTTAGCCCCAGCCATTCACATGACTCTGCCTCTGTCACTCAACTTATTCAAAACCTACTCTAAAACCCCAGGGGTAAAAACCAAAATAAACTAAGAATGTTGTTTATTTAAACTAAGAACGTGGGCAGCACAGTGGTTAGCACTGCTGCTTCACAGCTCCAGGGATTTGGGTTCAAATCCTGGCTTGAGTCGCTGTCTGTGTGGAGTTTGCACATTTTCCTCGTGTCTGCGTGGGTTTTCTCCAGGTGCTCTGGTTTCCTCCCACAGTCCAAAGATGTGAGTTAGGTTGATTGGCCATGCTAAAATTCTCCCTTCGTGTCCTGAGATGTGTAGGTTAGAGGGATTAACGGGTAAATATGTAGAGATTAGAGGGTAGGGCCTGGGTGGGATTGTGGTCGGTCCAACTCGATGGGTCAAATAGCCTCTTTCTGCACTGTAGGGTTTCTATGATTCTATTAACTCAGATTAAAACAAACACATCCCTAGCTAAAATCAAATTGCATGCATTCTCAGCAGGTGAGCTAGCTGGTGCAGACAAATCAGCACCATGTAAAACAGAGCAGAATTTTAAACATACCCAGTGCAAGAAGCATGATAACAATGCATTTCTTAAAGGCATAGCTATCATTAAAAACAATTTTCCCTCTCTTTTTAGTTCTGAAGAGTCAATAGATTCAAAATGTTAACTCTGTTCTCTCTCCCTACAGATGCTGCTACACATGCTGAGTTTTTCCAGCATTCTGTTTCAGCTTTCAGCACGCACAATATTCTATTTTTATTTTAGTGCACTCATTTAAATTGTTGTGCTAAATGTTCATATATTAATATTCATGCAGCTAAATTTCATGCAAAAGTTTGCAATATAAAAAACTTCATGTTATTACCATTTCTGCCATGAGAATGTTCTAAAATAAACAAAGACTTAATGAAAATATTACTACTGACATGATACTGTATTCTGAAACTTCAAAGGGAGATTTTATTAATGAGCCTTTATTGGACTCACTAAATATTTAGATAGAATTTTGTGGAATTTTACAACACAAAAAAGGTTATTGACCTCACTGTTCTCTGTATGAACATCTTCCCACCTGATGCTGTTTAATCCAATGAGCATAATCTTCCATTCTCTTGTCCCTCAACAGAATCAACCTTCCCAAAGAGAAAAGAGAAAAGGAAAAGGAACGTAGTAGTTATTGGGGATAGTGGGGTGAAGGGTATTGACACTGTCCTTTGTCACAATGACAAAGTGCACAGAAGGGTGTGTTGTCTGCCTGGTGCTTGGGTACGGGATGTCGCAACTGGGCTGCAGAGGAACCTGGAGTGGGAGGGTGAGAATCCGGTCGTTGTGGTACATGTGGGTGCCGGCGACGTAAGCAAAATGCAGACTGAGGATCTGGGGAGGGAGTATGAAAAGCTTGGAATGGAATTAAAAAGTAGAACCGACAAGGTGGTTATCTCTGGGCTACTGCCTGAACCGTGTGCAGATGGGCGTAGGGTTGACAGGATTAAGGAAGTGAATGGGTGGCTCAGGGATTGGTGTGGGAGGAATGGGTTTGAATTTATGGGGCATTGGCACCAGTATTGGGGTAGGTGGGACCTATTCGGGAGGGATGGGGTTGGTCTGAACCGTGCTGGGACCAGAGTGCTGGCGAATCGAGTAAAGAGGACTGTAGACAGGGCTTTAAACTAATTGGGGGGGGGAGGGTGTGAGGGTAGGTGACCTTACGAGGTCTAAAGTTAAGGAGAGTGTACATGTAAGGGAAGAGGCCGAGGATGTCCCAATAATAGAGGGAGTAGGGGGCGTGAGTATAGTTGGTGGCATTGCGGCAAATAGGGTCCAGGTGAAGGCTGGGATGAAAGCACTTTATCTGAATGCACGAAGCATTCGGAATAAAGTGGATGAGCTGATGGCGCAGATCGACACAAATGGATACGATCTGGTAGCCATTACAGAGACGTGGCTGCAGGGTGACAGGGACTGGGAGCTGAATGTACAGGGCTATCAAGTGTTTAGGAAGGATAGGCAGGAGGGAAAAGGGGGGGGCGTAGCTCTGCTGATTAAGGATAGCATCACGGTGGTAGCAAGGGATGATATTGGAGCCAAGGAGCAGAGGGTGGAATCGTTGTGGGTGGAGATTAGGAACAGCAAAGGGAGGAAGACGCTGGTGGGTGTCGTCTATAGGCCCCCGAATAATGATCTGGAGATGGGGCGGGCTGTTAACGCGCAAATAAGTGCGGCGTGCAGGAATGGGACGGCCGTAGTTATGGGGGATTTCAATCTGCATATTGATTGGTCGACCCATGTTGGACGTAGGGGGCTCGAGGAAGAGTTCTTGGAATGCTGCCGGGATAGTTTCCTCGAACAGTGTGTGTTGGAGCCGACGAGGGAGCGAGCTATCTTGGATCTGGTGCTATGTAATGAAGCGGGTAGAATTAGGGACCTTGTGGTGAAGGATCCTCTTGGGGAGAGTGATCATCGTATGGTGGAGTTTCTGGTGCAGATGGAGGAGGAGAAAGTGGGTTCCCGGACACGCGTCCTTTGTTTGAATAGAGGGAAATATGGTAGGATGAGAGAAGAATTGGCGAATGTGGACTGGGGGAGCGCGTTGGAGGGAGGGTCTGTTGAGGAGCAGTGGAGGATCTTTAAGGAGATCTTTCTTGGTGCTCAACGGAAATTTATTCCGATGGTCAAAAAGGATAGTAGGAGGAGAGGTAATAAGCCATGGATAACGAAGGAGGTGAAGGAAAGTGTTAAACTAAAAGCGGAGGAATTTAGAGTAGCTAAGAGTAGTGGGCGAGAAGAGGATTGGGAGAGGTTTAAATGTCAACAAAGATTGACAAAGAAGTTGATAAGGAAGGGTAGGAGAAACTATGAAGCTGGGCTAGCGCTTAATATAAAAAAGGATAGCAAGAGTTTTTATAAATATATAAAAAGGAAGAGGCTGGCTAGGGTGAATGTTGGTCCTTTAGAGGATGAGAAAGGGGACCTAGTGGTAGGGGATGGGGATATGGCTAAGGTATTGAATAACTTTTTTGTTTCTGTCTTCACGGAGGAGGATGTGAATAATTTTCCGGGTGTTAGCGATAGAAAGGTGGTATTTCTGGAGGGTCTTAATGACATTACTGTTACTAGAAAGGCGGTGCTCGACAGACTGGAGGGGCTGATTGTGGGCAAGTCCCCAGGACCGGATGGAATGCATCCGAGGGTTCTGAAAGAAATGGCGGAGGTGATAGTGGATGCCTTGGTGGTTATTTTCCAAACGTCGCTGGATTCCGGGGAAGTGCCGGATGATTGGAAAACGGCTAATGTTACGCCGTTGTTTAAGAAGGGTGCAAGGCAAAAGGCGGGGAATTATAGGCCGGTTAGTTTAACATCTGTGGTAGGTAAAATGTTAGAATCTGTCATTAAGGAGGAAATTGCGAGGCATCTTGAAGGGAATTGCTTGATAGAGCAGACGCAGCACGGTTTCATTAAAGGGAAGTCGTGTCTGACAAATTTACTGGAGTTCTATGAGGATGTGTCTAGGGCGGTGGATAGAGGAGAGCCGGTGGATGTGGTCTTTCTAGATTTTCAGAAGGCGTTTGACAAAGTGCCTCACAAGAGGTTATTGCAGAAGGTCGAGGGACATGGAGTTGGGGGTAGGGTGTTAGCGTGGATAGAGGATTGGTTGTCAAATAGGAGACAGGGAGTGGGGGTCAACGGGTGCTATTCGGATTGGCGGATGGTGACTAGTGGAGTGCCCCAGGGGTCGGTGCTGGGGCCTCAGCTTTTTACCATTTATATAGATGATCTGGAGGAGGGAACCGAGTGTAGAGTGTCGAAATTTGCTGATGACACCAAGATTGGGGGAACGGCAAATTGTGCGGAGGGTGTGGAGAGTCTGCAGAAGGATCTAGATAGGCTGGGCGAATGGGCCAGGAAATGGCAAATGGAATTTAATGTTGGCAAGTGTGAGGTGGTCCACTTTGGTAGGAAAAATGGTAGGAAGGACTATTACTTACGAGGCGAAAAACTGCAGCAGGCGACGGTGCAGAGGGACCTCGGGGTCCTTGTGCATGAGTCGCAAAAACCCAGCTTGCAGGTGCAGCAGGTGGTCAGGAAGGCGAATGGGATGCTGGCCTTCATAGCGAGGGGGATTGAATATAAAAGTAGGGAGGTCTTGCTGCAGCTGTATAGGGCATTGGTGAGGCCGCAACTGGAGTACTGTGTGCATTTTTGGGCGCCGCACCTGCGCAAAGATATTTTGGCCTTGGAGGGAGTGCAGAGGAGGTTTACTAGGCTGATACCGGAGTTGAGGGGGTTGAGCTATGAGGAGAGGCTGAATAAACTGGGCTTGTACTCGTTAGAGTTTAGAAGAATGAGAGGAGATCTCATTGAGACGTATAAGATGATGAATGGGATGGATAGTATAGAGGTGGAAAGACTCTTCCCGCTCAAAAAAGACAATAGGACTAGGGGGCACAGCCTCAAGATAAAAGGGGGGCGGTTCAGAACGGAGTTGAGGAGGAACTTCTTCACTCAAAGGGTGGTGAATCTCTGGAATTCTCTGCCCGTTGAAGTGGTGGAGGCTACCTCGCTAAATATTTTTAAGACGCGGGTTGATGGGTTTTTGATAGGAGAGGGGATTAAGGGTTATGGGGAGAGGGCGGGAAAGTGGAACTGAGCAGCAACAGATCAGCCATGATCTTATTGAATGGCGGGGCAGGCTCGAAGGGCTGGATGGCCTACTCCTGCTCCTATTTCTTATGTTCTTATGTTCTTATGTTCCCCTTCTTCCCAAATAGTTTGTCAGAATGTCTCCAGGAGTGGCAGAAGATGGGAAGCTGGCCAGGAAAGTATTGAAATAGCAACGTACACAAGTAACAAAGACATGGATGATAGTGGATGAGTTATTGCTAGGGCAGGTATGCAGGTTCAGAAGACCATCCCAGATAAGTCAGGATGGGAAGATTGCAAATGGTCTGGTTCAGCATAGTCAGTCAATGACAAGGGTCAGGATTGTTGGACCTGCTAGTCAGAAAAGAGAGTTGGGGACCAAAGACAACAGCTTCAATCTTCCAAAAGTCAAGAGGCTTTGACAAATCGGTGCACTGGAGGGATTGAAAGAATTACAGGAAATCATGCTCTGCTGAAATGTTATGTTTCCAGTGTCCATATCAACCCATCTTGCTGACTGAGATTTGCGATTAGTGTCTAACTGAAGAGCGACTGAGCCTTATTTCACTTGGCATCCTTGCAGTCTGCACATTGAGAAGATATTTAGCCCATCCTTTGGGAATAGAATTGAACCTATATCCTAAGAAATGCAAAGATAAACATTCTAATCCAATGCTTTTCCAGGCCCCCATCAGCAGTTAGCAATTTTAGAAATGAAGTCTAGGTTATACAAAAGTTTTTAAAAAAATCAAACAGAAGAATTCTGTCATTCTTATATAAATCTATCGTCCTATTATCAAAAGATGTCTGGTTTATACAGTAGTAAAAAAAATTAAAAGAAACATTCTGATATTATTATATAAAAATCTATCATGTTATCAAAGCTTCCTTGCTCGTGCAATATTTTGATGAAAGGAAATATTGTTATGCTAGAGCACAACTGTCATTGCCTGTCCCTGCAACATTTCCATTAAGAGGCATCTGAGGCAACCTTTGTTCTTGTGCCTTTCCTTCAGATGTGCAGGTTGGCTAGAGGAGAAAATCAAAGAAAAATCAAAGAAAGATCACTGGGAAGCTGTCACGCAATTCCGAGTTGCTGTTCTAAGTGGAACTGAAACATTTAGGAATCTATCTATCCTCTAAATCACAGGAGTTAAGGCAAGATCTATATGCAAAAAAAATTAATGCTTCTACAAAAACACGAGAGGAAATGTAACAAGATGCAAATGGAAGAATGGTAAGTTAATCAAACTAGTAATTGAAAATTCTCCACCAAAATTGCCAGCCTGTACAGCAAGACAGAACTTCCCTTTCACCCCTCCATCCCCAACTGAGGCAATGCCAAAGGTGGTCCTGTTGCCCATCCGATATGTTTTGATTATTCTGACACCCAGATATGAGCTAGGATTGGGACACAGATCAAATGTGAACGAAAGCCCTTCCCTGTCAAAGAGGCAGTGTTATTACAACAAGATGGGAAATCTAGGCTTGCGTTATTCTCAGACATTTTTCAGCAGAATTTTCTAAAAGCCTTTTTGGCTGATAACGACCAAATGATAACGACAATGCTGGTTAAAATTTTTTTTAAAAATACACACACACACACACGTTACATATATGTCAGCTCACTTTAAAATAATGTTTTGTAATTTACATTATTTTGTAAATTGAGTTTGTGGCTTTATATGCCCTGTTTGTGAACAGAGCTCCCACTTATCTGATGAAGGGGCAGTGCTCCGAAAGGTAGTGGCTTTTGCTACCAAATAAACCTGTTGGGCTTTAACTTCTTGCTGTGTAAGAGTCCAATGCCAGCATCTCCACATCATGAAAAGCATGGGGACAGAGTCTCTGGCTAATGGGGTGACTATTCAGGGATGAAAAAAAAGTTCTTCACTTGGAAGGGTGTAAATCTTTGGAATTATTTGCCCAGAGGGCTGTGGATACTCAGATATTATGTATATTAAGGCTCAGATCAATAGAGTTTTGGATTCTTCAGGGAATCATGCAGGGTAAGTAAAATGGAGATCAAGGGTGAACCATAGTTAAATGGCAGCATAACCTTGAGGGGCCAGATGCTCTTCTCTGCTCCTATTTCTCAATTTCTTATAATTGAAGAATAAGTCATCTTCAGATACAGTTTTCTACTGCTAATAGCCCAAAGCACGAGCATAATATCATGGACTTTTGAACTCTGTCTACTAACAGCTTACTTCAATTCGAGGACACCAATTGATGGGGAAGCTGCAAACAAAGTTTTACAATACCTAGAATGTGACTTTAGTGCTCTACAATTATTATTTTCACTAGGCTGGCACAAATCATTTTCTGAAGATTGACAACATTGGTTACTTCAATGTTACAAAATATCTTTTGGGAAAAATTGAATCTGGAAGTTTTTTTTGATGATGGTAAACTAAATTAAGTGGCATGTCTAGTTATAAATCACACCATTATAAAAAAATTAACTTTGAAGCCTAAGTCAAGCATCCTTAGATCAGAGAGACTGAAAATGAAGGTGAAATCTGCGAGTGAGAGTTTGTGTATAGGTTCATAAATTTACTTGGGTTATCAATTCATCTAAGTAGTTGGGGAGATTAGGCAGGCAGAATTTGTTCTAATTACAACAAACTAGTAAACAGTGTGGGTAACCTTCAAATTTACTCCACATAATTTATTTCAACATCTTACTTAGAATGAAGAAAAGGCTATTAATTGTGTAATTTCCTGTATCTGATCTATTCCTTTTAAAAACGGACATGACACTTGAAAGCCAAGAGAGGCTGTGCTATGCCAAACTGTGAAACATAGTAGATTATTCCAGCATCCAACTATCAAGGTCCTTGACTGCTCCAAGATCCCAGGCACAGGCCATTAATAATATTGTTGTAAAGTGCTTGTCTGCCTAAAGTACCGGTCCTAAACAGAGCCATAGTAAACCATGTAAAGACAGCATATATTCATTGACTACCTGAAAACCAGCAAGACAAGCGGCCTGCAATTCTCAGCAGTCAGTCACTCTCTCATCTCCTTAGTAGCCTCTGCACAGCATTCTGCTGACGGATATACCTCATTGCCACATGCATTCTTTTCTCCTCAACTCTCTACATCAACATGCTTCCACAAACGGATGCCCCCTCTCATTGCTAAGTCATTCCCCTCAAATGATTCCTTCATCTAAGCAATTAGTTCACACCTCACACTTGGATCTCTGCCCTCTCTCAATGCAGAAGAAGAAAGCCTAAAACCACCAGGAGAAGCAGGGAACTGGGCTGAAGCTGCATCCATGTCCATTCTTTCCATGATGGAGGGAGACGCTGAAGATTGCGGAGTGACAGTAGGACAGGCTGTTGCCGATGGAGAGATGGGGTGGCCCAGAGACTTGCTGGCAGCATTAGATAGGCATGCCACTGTATGGTCACTGCTGTCGAATCTATGCCACCAGTACATTAACTCTTAAAAACAGGGGAATGAACAATCTGCATCTAGATCTGCTTAAACAATAGGGGTAACACTACATGGGATTAAGAAAAAATACATACACAAATGGTCTTAGTTACATAAAAGGTATCACTTGGGTGCTGATGACACTATTAGTGTATTATAGAAATGTTTGCTTTAATGAGGGCATGAGTTTGTTCAACCTACTAATTGTCATTGCATCAATTTTGTTCCATACCCTCATCAATAAAAAGGTAGTAAATGGAAAGAGACGTACTGATAAGGATACCAGAGACAGATGTAATAGATAGACACATGTCTTAGTGAAGTTGCTTTTGTTGAGAGAGTTGTCGCCACAAGACTTGGCACGAGACAAGTATAATGCTGCATATGTACCTCTCAGCTAAAAAAGGTGCCTTGATGAGGGAGTCATGGGATTCTCAAGCATGCGGTTCTATGGCAACAGACACTAATAGCAATTCAGGATAATCCTCTCCTGAAGAGGCCAGACATTCTCCATCTTCCTCTCGCAGCAGCTCCAATCCTCTCAAGTGCTGATCCATAGTGCAGCACACCACTAGCACCCAGTATACCCATGGCACATTGACTGGAGACGTACTTCAAAACAATCAAGGCAGCGAATCCTCATTTTGAGCAAGCCAATGGTTTGCTTTATTGTCACCCTGGCAGTGATATTGCTCCATTGTATATCTACTATCTTTATGGGTGGGTTCTTTGCTCTTAAATGACATCCCTTGTCACCCAAGAACTAGTTGCTGAGGCTTGGAGAGAACAGCTACAGAACCCAAGGCTGCCAAGATGTTTAGTTTACTGCAGCTCTCTGAGCAACTGACACACACTTGTGGATCCAACTGCACATTGAAGGAGTGGATTCCCTTCTTATTAACAAAAAGATGTCTGTTCTTCTGGTGCCATGACCACATGGGTGCTACCTACAGCACCCTGGACCCATGGAAATCCTGCGAAAGAGATAAAGCCAACAACCATTCTAAGTTCACTGGTTGTATCCATCTCAAAGTTAATGTAGTGAGAGCCGTCGTAAACAAGGTATTCATAATCTGACTGGTGCTGTTGTGGGCTTCAGATTGCAAGATATGACAGTCCAAGGATGAACTGCATACAAAAAAACTGAGCACTGTGGTCATCTCAACAGCCACGTGAATAGATGGTAACCTGCCCCTATTGGCCTTAGACCTTTTTTTGCAAGGTGAAGAGGTCTGCAACCACCTGCCACAGCAGTTGAAGTCTTCAGAGGTACTGCTACTCAGATCAAGGAAGTTGACTTTTGGGTTTCGATCCTGTGTTGAGGTTAATGCATTCTTCAACATACAGCCAATGCCCGTCCCCTTTGATCCATTCAGCTGCATGTGGCTGTGAAGAATGCTACAGCTACTATTCCCCTTGGAGCTGCTGAGCTGGAGGATGCTGCAGCTCCTCCTCAATGAACTCAAAACAACCACAGAATATGAAATAGGAAATTCCAGAGGTAGTAAGGTGAATTGCCCTTCAGAAATGTCAAAGCCTTTAAAGGAATTGCCCCAGTCAGTGCCAGATGTAATTGACCACAGGATTGTTAGATTGCTCCTATCAGTTTGGTTTCCATCTTCAATTACTCGATGCTGTGCACTCATCTTGCCCATCTTGTCAGATTGCAGACAGTGTGTTACCCCTTGTAATGTTAGAAAAAGGGAATCCACGTATAAAATTGTTGCTTACTCCCTTTTAAGTACTCTGCTGGTTTCCCACCAGACTCACGTGGGTTTTCGGACAAACTCGCAAATCGTCCTTGGGGAAAGTGGGCAGAGGGAAGGTTAATGTTGGGACCAAACCCAAAATCATTTTCTTGAACTTTTCAACCTCACTCACCCCCAAGCCAGCCTCAAAAAGCCTCGGATAATTCCTCTCAATGGGACAGATCTATTCCGTGCCCATCCCTATACTCCATGGAACGTGCATCCAAAACCTGTGTCTACTGAGAAGAATATCAATATTTCAGAAGTGCCCTAAACAATGATTTGCATCAGTTTAGCATTATTTCTGCTTTTGTACAATGTATCCCTAATTATAAAACTGAGAAATCATATCCCTATTTATAAAACCTGCAAATTGCTAACCTTTAAACAACTTTAGTAACTTGCATTTCCAGTTTTAAAGATTTGTAGACCTTTGTGTCTCTACATATTTTAAAATTTTACTATTTACTAAAATAACAAGTATTTGTGCAACGATTTTAATATACAGAAGTATTACCAAACACATGTTGGTGATAAGTCGTCAGGACCATGTGACCAAAATCTTGATCAAGGAGTTATTAAAAGGAGTAAATATAGAAACTAGAAGCAGAAGGTATTTGGCCCTTCAAGTCAGCTCCGCCATTCATTTTGAGTACGGCTGAACATCAAATTCAATATCCTGATCCAACCTTCCTCCCATATCCCTTGATCCCTTTATCCCCAAAAGCTGGATCCAATTTCTTCTTCAAATCAGACGTTTTGGCCTCAACTATTTTCTGTGGTGATGAATTCCACACATTCACCACCCTCTGGATAAAGAAATTTCTCCTCATCTCAGTTCTAAAGATTTACCTCTTATCCTCAAACTATGATCCCCCCACCACTGGGAATATTCTTTTTGAATCTATCCTGTCTAACCCTGTTAGAATTTTGTAAGTTTGTATGAGATCCCTTCTCACTCTTCAAACTCCAGTGAATATAATCCTAACTGACTTAGTCTCTCTCATATGACAAACCTGCCATCCCAGGAATCAGCCTGGTAAACTTTGCTGTACTCCCTCTTTAGCAAGGGCATACTTCCTCAGATAAGATAACCAAAACTAATTCAATAGTCCAGGTGTAGTCTCACCAATGTCCTATACAATTGCAGCAAAACATCCCTATGCCTATATTCAAATCCTCTTGCTTTGAAGGCCAACATACCATTTGCCTTTTTTACTGCCTGCTGTACCTGCGCGCTTCCTTTCAGCAACTGATGCATGAAGACTTCAAGATCTCGTTCAGTATCCACCTCCCTCAATTTACACCCATTCAAGCAATAAATTTGTCTTCCTATTATTGCTACCAAAGTGGATAACCTCACATTTATCCACATTATACTGCAATTGCCATGCAGATTTCCATACTCAGCCTATCCAAATCACGCTGAAGCATCTCTGCATCTTCCTCACAGCTCACCGCCCCCCACCCCCCCAACTTTTGTATCATCTGTGAACTTGGGGATGATACATTCAATTCCTTCTTCCAAATCATTAATATATAATGTGAACATCTTGGGTCTTAGCACATATCCCTGCAGAACCCCACTAGTCTCTGACTGCCAATCAAAAAAAGCCCCATTTATGACAACTCTTTGATTTCTATCTGTTAACCAACTTTCTATCCATCTCAAGAATTACCTGCAATCCCACGTGCTTTAATTTTACATAGTAGTCTGTTACGTGAAACTTTGTCAAAAGCCTTCTGCAAGTCTAAATAAACAACATCCACTGGTTCTCCTTGGTCAACTCTACTAGTTACATCCTCAAAAAAAAATTCCAATAAATTCATCAAGCATGATTTCCCTTTTATAATTCCATGCCTTCCAAATGCCGAGTTATGAAATCCTTGATAGTAGACTTTAGCAACTTCCCCAGTACCAACATTAGGGTTCACAGATCTATAGTTCCCTGTTTTCTCTCTCTCTCTCTCTCTCTCTCTCTATATATCTCTCTCCCCCTCTATCTCTCTCTCCCCCTCTATCTCTCTCTCCCCCTCTATCTCTCTCTCCCCCTCTATCTCTCTCTCCCCCTCTATCTCTCTCTCCCCCTCTATCTCTCTCTCCCCCTCTATCTCTCTCTCCCCCTCTATCTCTCTCTCCCCCTCTATCTCTCTCTCCCTTTTTGAATAGCAGGCTTATATTAGCTACCCTCCAATCTTTAGGAGCTATTCCAGAGTCCAAGAAATTCTGGAAAATAACCACCAATGGATCTACTATTTCTAGGCCACTTCCTTAAGTACTCTAAGATGAAGATTATCAGGACCAGAGTTTTACCCACCTTCAATCCCATCAATGTCCCTAAAACCATTTCTCTACCGGTGATTTCCTTCAGCTCCTCAATAAAACATGTTTTTCTCAGCACTTCTGGTACATTGCTTCAGTCTTCACAAAGGAACATCAGTAAAGTACAAATTTAATTCCTCAGCCATGTCTTTATTCCATGTTATGAATTCTCCCATTTCTGACTGTAAGGGACCCATATTCGTTTTTGTCAATCTTTTTCTCTTCACATACCGATAGAAAATTTTAGTCAGTTTTTATGTTCCCCACTAGCTTACTTTCATATTCCATTTTCCCCCTTCTTAATCAATCCCTTGGTCCTCCTTTGCTGAATTTTAAACAGCTCCCAATCCTCTGGCAAGTAAAAGCAATAGGCCTATGTATATGCATCTTCCTAGAATCTGATACTATCTCTAATTTCCCTTGTAAGCCATGATTTGGCCACAATTCTCTTATCACTCTTGCACCAAAGAATAAACAACTTTTGGAGCCACTTACTCTTTAAATGCCTGCCATTATATTTCCTTTTACTAATGTTTCCTAGGCTGTCATGGCTTATTCATGCTTCATACCATCATTGTTGCCTTTATTGAGATTCAGGACCCTGGTCTCAGAATCAACTGCATTATACCTTGACAAAGAATTTTACCATATTATGGTCACTCGCCTCCCAGGATTCTCTCACAACTAGATTGCTAACTAATCCTTCCTCATTGCACAACACCCAATCCAAAATGGCCTGCTCCCTTGTTGGTTCCTCAACATATTGCTCCAGGAAACCATCCCATATGCACTCCGGAAATTCCTCCTCTATTGTACTGACTAATTTGATTCGCCCAATCAATATGCAGATTAAAGTCACCCATAATTGTAGATGTTCCTTTAACATATACATCTGGGATTTCCTGTCTAATGCTTTTTCCAATGTTACCTCTACAGTTGGTAGTGTATACCACCCCCACCAAGTGTTTTTTGCCCATTGTTGTTTCTTATCTTGACCCATACAGATTCCACATCATCTGTGCTAATATCTTTCTTTAATATTGTAGAGAGATTTAGGTAGGGAATTCCAGAGTTTAGGACCCAGGAAACTGGATGCAAGGCTGCCGATGGTGGAACAATAAAAACCTGAACCGGGACTCTCCCAGCCCACTGTACCTGATGTCTTCTCAGGTGATTTCACATGCCTCTAGGAAGGCAAGTGTAAATTTCTGGCTTAGAACTACTGACATGATAAAGGCTAATTGTCCCAAATGTCATATTCTACTAGCATAACTTTGATCATGCAAAGATTATTCCTTACCATTTAGATAAGAACATGAATCTGAACTTGAGTTTGAGTACAAGACTGCAGGAGTCAAAGTGAGGTTAGGGCATTTATGTAAATGAGACAGCTAGTTACTATCGTTATATCTTAAGGCTCGACTAAGAATAGGAGCAAAACGTGCTGCTTGAAAGTGTATATATGAGTAAAGTTAACTAACTGGCAGGTTTCTTGATTTGGAGAAGTTTGAAAGGTTGTCATCTTCCTGTTGCCTGTGAGAGCTCACTGCATTCCCACAGTCCTGCAACAGGATCTCCAAATAAGAATGAGACACCTGAAGGTCAGCCTTCCCAGATCACTTCATTCCTGTGGTCATTGCAGTCTCATAAATCCATATTCTGCTGAGTCATTATAACCCATGTTGCCTTAAATTAGAAATCTTTCCTTGACAGATATAGTGTGCAATCTTGTCCATGCTCCTCACTGGTTGAGGAACTTGGATGTGCTATGGCTCAGGGAAAGACCACAATAAAGACTACTGGAAAGTTAGTTGAGTTCTCAATCTTTTAATTGCCCTGCTTGGTCACTGAGACATTGGGTGGAACTTTCAGTTTTTTGCTGAGACGAGAAAACCAGAGTGCAGTTCAATCGGCTGCACAGCTGGCTTTTCTCGCCATAATCTGCAATCAGGCTGGTGGGGCAGGGTCAGAAAAAGCCAGCACACCCCCAGCAACTGCACCCCCTTCTCCTCCAACTCACTATATCTCTGGTAGGAAAGTAAAAAATGAGATTTTACCAGCGAGATTCTTGTTTTGTGTCTCTTTATTTTGTGTCACATTGCTGTTTGCACTCGCAGTAAATGTGGGAGCATAATGTTGGAAATTGGGCTTCTTTCTGTGCTGCAATGGCAACAGATATCGCTCACCAGACTCAGCATCACGATTAAGTCTATGAGTGCTGTCATGAAGTTGGATAACACTTCCACACTAGAAACGTTGGGGTCCAAGCACTGAATGAGATGATGTGTCAAGTGGGAACCCAATAGCTCCATATTCCTTGACACTAACAAAGAGACCTTGCACCAGACATCCAGCAGGCATATTCTTCAGCATTCTGATTAAGCTTTTGATTTGATATTAGCATACAGTGAAAAGTATTGTTTCTATGGGGGGGGGGGGGGGGGGTGTGTCATCCCCATTGATGTAGACTACAGCATGTTCTCCTTTATGCTTCCTGAAGTCGATGACAATCTCCTTCATTTTGTTGACATTGAGGGAGAGATTATTGTTGCTGCACCAGTTCACCAGATTCTTTATCTCATTTCTGTACTTCGTCTCATCATTGTTTGAGACCCGACCCACAACTGTTGTCAGCAAACTTGAAAATTGAATTGGAGAAGAATTTGGCCAAGGAGTATAGTTGGGGGCTGAGAACACAGCCTTGTGGGGTACCGGTGTTAAGGATGATCGTGGAGGAGGAGGAGATGTTGTTGCCTATCCTTACTGATTGTGGTCTCAGTTAGGAAGTTCAGGATCCAGTCACAGAGGGAGGTGCCAAGGTCCAGGCCACAGAGTTTGGAGATGAGTTTTGTGGGAATAATGGTGTTGAAGGCTAAGCTGTAGTCAATAATTAGGAGTCTGACATAGGTGTCTCTGTTATCTAGGTGTTCCAGGGTTGAGTGTAGGGCCAAGGAGATGGCATCTGCTGTGGACCTATTGCGGCTGTAGGCAAACCATAGTGGATCTAGGTAGTCCAGGAGGCTAGAATCGATTCATGCAATGACTAGCCTTTCGAAGCATTTCATAATGATGACAATCGGCCGGTGGCTCTGACATCCATTAAGGTATGCTGCTTGGGATTTCTTTAATACCAGGATGATGGCCATCTTCTTGAAGTAGAGAGGGACCTCAGATTGTTATAAAGTAAGGTTCAACATGCCTGTGAATACCCCTGCCAGCTGATCCACACAGGATCTAAGTGCATGTCTGGGTACTCCATCCAGACCAATTGCTTTCCATGGGTTGACCTTTGAGAAAGCTGCTGTGACATCTGAAATGGTGATCTCAGACACAGGTTCATCCAGGGCTTCCAAAGCAGAAGACGTGCCCTTGCTGACCTCTTGCTAAAACAGACGTAGAATGCATCAAGCTCATCAGGGAGGCATGCAATTGAGCCGGTGATTTTACACGCCTTCATCTCGTACCCTGTTATGTCTTGCAGACTTTGTCACACTCGGTGGGGGTTGGTGTGGCTAGCCTGGGATTCTAGCTTGATCTGTAACTGTCTTTTGCATCTTTGGATCTCTTTAGATCGTATCTGACTTTCTTGTTTAGGTCAGTGTTGCCTGACCTGAACACCTCAGACCTGGACTCTAGCAAACAGTAGATATCACTGTTCATCCATGGTTTCCGGTTGGGGAACACACGGATTTGCTTCTTTGGCACACAGTTACTAATGAAGTCAGTTACTGTAGTGGCATACTTGTTCAGGCTGGTTGCAGCGGTTAAATATTGAACAGTTCACTAACTCCAAGCAGTCCCGTAGAGGTCATCTGATTCCTCTTTCCAACACTGCACGGCTTTCTTTGATGGATTCAGTTTTTGCTTGAAAGCCGGGAGCAAGAGCACAGCTTTGTGGTCTGATTTGCCAAAGTGTGGGCAGGCAATAGAGCTGTATCTATTTGATATTTGTGTAGCAGTGGTCTAGAATGTCTAGGCTTCTGGTGGAACAGGAGACATTTTGGTGGTAACTTGGCAGTATGCTCTTGAACTGGGCCTGACTGAAGTCTCTAGCCATGATGAACAAGGCCTCAGGATGTTTCATCTCAAGGCTATTTGTAGTGGTGTATGTTTCGTCCAGCACAGTCTTCATGTTGACATGGGGTGGAATGTAAACTGCCAGCAGAATAACGGAGGTGAATTCCCACGGAAAGTAGTAAGGACAGCATTTTAGTGTCAGGTATTCTAGGTCTGGGGAGCAGAACGTTGTCAGTCTTGTTACGTCTAGGCACCATGAGGTGTTGATTAGGATGCAGACCCCATCTCCCCTAGCTTTACCCGAGTGCGCTGTACAGTCCATTCAATGGATTGAGAAACCCTCTGCTTGTAGGGCACTGCCCAGTGAAGCAGGAATAAGCCACGTCTCCGTGAGACACAGGTCACAGCAGTCTCTCAGTTCTCTTTGGGAAGTGAGTCCAGCTGTAAGTTCATCTAGCTTGTTTTCCAGAGATTGGACATTTGCAAGCAGTAAGCTGGGGAGAGGACCTTGGGGCCATGTTGTTTCACTCACACCTGTAGGCTTTCCATGCTTCCTGAAGTGTTTTCCTGATCAAAATCCTTATTTGCTCACTGCACTCTGCAGCTGCAGATCCTTGTGACGGAAGTGGCACTTTTCAATCAATCTTAATCACCTCAGACAATGCTCCTGGCTGAGGTAGAGGTAAGTGAAAAGCTTTCTGCATACCTATGTGAATAAGGCCTTTGACTGAGAGGTCTCTTCCTCTTCCCTGTATAGTCTGCCCTCCATGTCCCTGACATTCTGCAACTCAAGACAATTACAGGCTACCATATGATGTGTGCTGACAGACCCTCAAAGTCCTAAGCACTACTTAGAAATGTTCAACAACATTCTTTTCAAACATTGATATTTTTTCAGAAAGGACTTCAACAACACAATACTTTCATTCACCCTGCCACAATAAAAGAGAGTTAAAAGCATCTAAAAACTGCAAGCTAACCCCTTGAAAAACCACCAGTGATGCATCCTTCAAATCAGCAGTATGTATATTCAGCTAAGGCAATTGAAAAGAGGAATTAACAGGACATGTGGATTCAATATGATTGGTTCCAAATCAGTGGTAGATGCCTAGCGATATCACAATCTGTCTATTCTGTATCTTTTGGCACATGCCCCCATACTCACACTGACACTTTTACAAGCATTTACAAACATTTCGTACTAAATGTTGTTGAATTCAACCTTTGATTCTTTGTTCCATTGACAATAATGGTTCTGTGGAGCTAGATTTTGCAACCTATATCACTAAACTTGCAAATTTTCACTCTGATCAGAAATGTTAAGCTCAGCAGATCTTCCATATTGACAGCTCTGCAGTGTTATTTGACCTTGGCCTAAAAACAGCTCACAATTAGGAAACAAAATAATCCACTTCAAAAATACTTTTAACAATTCCTACACAATATTGAGTTCCTTAGGAACTGAAAATCCATTTGCTAATTGTTTCAGTGTTCTACTCACAAAATCAATTTTGCACATAAGCTTGTTCAGGGCTTGAGTCAGAAGGCTGTGAAGGTAAACCCCACTCAAATGCCAGAATTTTAAAATCAGACCTTGGGAGAGGAGATGGGAGAGCTCGTAAAGTGGCAACAGAAGGCATGGGATGGATATTCCATGAAGTGGGAATGGCAGCATCAAGCACCACCCCGCCCCCCCTTCTCCTGTGGCCCAATCAGACACAGGTGGCTAATCAATTCAATTAATTGGCCAATTAAAGGCCAAATTTCATCTCCAGCAGCATTTTACTGACTTCAGGATCAAACCATTGGTGACACCAAAATAGCCTCCCAGTAGCTTTCTGGAGTAGTTGGGAAGGGTAATGAAGGGCAGCGGGGTACTGGGAGCAAGAAGGGAAGGGAATCAGAGGTGGGGTGAGGGGGGGCTTCCTTTCTGGTGCTCTAAGCCCCTTGTGATGCTGCATGGCACATACACTACCAGTAAAGGGTTACCTTTTCATTCATTGTGACCTATATGTTTGACCTTGACGCACTCAAAGAATCTTTACCCACGTTTCAACATGGAGGTTCCTTCTCCCAACAGCTGCCACCCTTTTGGTTGTCAATGCTGCCACTCCTCTAATTGGACTGGCAGATCAGAGAGGCAGGCTGCTGTTCTTAACTGGACAACGATCCCAGCAGTGGCTTCTTAATTGGACACCGCCATTAAAATTGCCCCAAAGCTTTCAGTCCCTGTGGGAAAACATCCAAAGTCTTGAATGCATGATATCAATTTCAATTTAGCAGTAAATTAGTTTTAGGTGAGTTGTTGAACCAAAGCCCTTTCCAGCTATTCAGACAGGAGTAAACATTTTCCATGGCATTATTTGAAGAAGAGCTGGTGATTAAGCAGATGTCTTGGCCCAACATTCATCTTATAATACCATTACACTTGCTGAATGTCATTGTTCATATGATTTAAAGGTATGGTTTTATAGCTTTATAAATTGAGTTTAACACAAGTTCAGTAGGAAAAACATTTGTAAACATCAAAAGGCTGGAAAACTAAACAGACTTCAGGTAATCACAATATACACAGTGCATGTACTTATACTACAGGCATTGCAACAATTCAAGAAGGCAGCTCACTATTTTCCCAAGGGCAACTAGGGATGAGCAATAAATGCTGGATTAGCTAGCAAGACGCTCATTCCGTAAATGAATGAACAAAAAGTAACTTTACTGAATATGGCCAGAGTGAAAGGATGAGAATCATAAAAAAAAACAGATGGGCTTACTAAAGCATTGGAGTCATGACATCTTCAGTCAGTTCAGTAAGGGATACAAATTATTAATGTTGTTTGTCAGAATTAGGGAAAACTTTGGAATTAAAAGATAGCTGTTTTGCATTTTTACCTGGGAGCAGGCCATATGCGTCACATTGCCATGGAGATAGATGGAGCTCAGTAAGATACTTTATTTTGAGTTTATCTCTGTGAATTCAATTAGTGCATAGCCAGTAGACAAACTGAGAGAAGCTGCCAAAAGTAGGCAGCTAGCATGAAGCCTGGTTGATTTTTGGAAAGGAGAAACAAGACTTCAGCTTTTGCAGCTTGAAGCTTCTTGAGAAGTCAAGGGATAAATCCAGACCAATGCTGAAGTAGAGTAAATGCTAGATCTATTGTCCGTGATACAACTCGTGATTGAGAGCTGACATTCAGTATAAAGACAAAATTGGAAAGAGGAAAGAAAGCTGGAAGATTTGTTAGCTAGAAGCTAAAGAAAGAAATCCAAGTAATCCTTTCAATAAAAGACAGGTAAACTTCATGTAATAGGAGTTCTGGATGTAATGAGCTTCATTGCAGTCTGAACCAAAGCAGCATGCTATTGGAAACCAAGGGTGTTTTCTGATGTTTCAAGTCACTGTGCAGGAGGCACAGGGAGGTCCATCCTGTGCATGAGCTGTGGAATCCAGAATAAAGAGGATTGCGTAGCCTGAGACTAATGGAAGGGCCCCAAGAAATCTTATACATTGGGGAATAACCAAAGCACTAAAGAGAAATCTCAATAAATTCCCATGAGCTGTGATGTACCCCTTCAATTTGTCCCATGAATATTCAATGAACCTTCAAGATTTTGTAAGATAGAGGAACTCTTGTAGGGGAAAGTAAAAGGTAGAACTGAGTTTACATCTTAAGACTTCATCAGCTTTGGTTGTATGTTAATGTTGCATGCTTAGTTTAATTTCTCTTTTTACACAAAGTTTTGTTTAAAAACTTGCCATCTTTTGACGTAGTTCTGCCAGTATATTGCTGGGCATTCGTTTTTTTTTCCTTTAAACATTCACATCCCTAACAGGATGTGAACAAAATCTGCACAATAGATACTCATTTGCCTTGTTCACAATCTCAAATATAACTCTGCCACGCTTGTCAATATTACAATGAGATATTCAAAAAAATAAATTCAGTTCATGTAATGTAATTTAGGGCATCCAGGCTACATGAAAAGAACAATACAAATGCAAGTTGGTTATTTATTTTCTTAAATTAATTGCACTTCATGTTCCTCAAAATGTTGAGTAATTTCTGGGGGCCTTTATGCCAAAGTGCATCTGGATCTGTAAGAGAAAATCCCCTTCAGCCAGTTTCAAATTAAATATAAACTTTATCAGGGCTCACTGAGACCAGTTGCCAGTAAAAATCATCCTTAGCTGCCATTCTTAGTCCTGACATTTTTATGTTTGGTATTTTAGCTGGATGACATGACCATGCCATTACTTTCAAAGTTATTAAGTGACGTTGGATACTCCATGCCGCATCTCAGTCAGCACCATGATGCAGAGAACCATACTCACCATAGGACTTGGGTGACTCAGGCATTCTTATCTCCCACTGGAGCTGCTCCCTTCTCTTGTGTACCCTGCCATGCAAGGGAGTGGACACAGATTCCGTGATTGCACACCACTGCAGGTGATGCCATATTTGAAAAGCTAGAGTTATTAGAGGTAGTGAGTGGTAGGTGTGGGAGAGTGAGGTGATTAGCTGAGTGTTAAACGTGAGTCCTGAATGTCAATAAATTCTATTGGACGAGTGATGAGAGTGTAGTGCACTGGGCAAAATCCCCCTACCATTCCATTTGCTCACCTGAATACTAATGTCTCCAGTAATGCAAAGAACAAAGAACAACACAGCATGGGAAACAGGCCCTTCGGCCCAACGAGCCCACACCGCCATCTTAACAATATGTTTTTCCTACACCACCCTTGACCCATGTCTATGCTTATGGTACCCCCATGGAAACCAGATTAAGGGGAGAATAATTCAGGGACAATTTGTTACACCAATCAGCCTAACAGCACACCTTTGGGGTGTGGGAGGAAACTGGGGCACCCGGAGGAAACCCACGCAACCACAGGGAGAATGCACAAACTCCCACAGACACTGGCCCAAATCCATGTATCTGCACAGCTAGCAGTGATAGTCACTGAGCTGTCGTGGTGCCCATCTGCTGGTCCAGTTTTAAGCATACACAAACGACGCGAAGTACTAGGCCACTCTCGAAACATCCAAGAGCAGCCCATGCACGACCCACTGTGTGCATGCCCCTCGTTAGACAACAAGGTGGACCGATGCACCTGCGGAGTAAAAGAGACAAAACATCAACACACGTAGCATTAGATTTCCAGGAACGTCCTGAGGCTCTGATCCTTATTTAAAACCGTCTCACATAACCCTCCATCCCTGTTTCGCTCATGTGCCTAAGTAAACCTTAAACAAGTCCAGAGTGCCTGCCTCCACCACCTTACTTGGTAGTGCAGTCCATACCCCCATGACCCTCTGTGTGAAAAACCTTCCTCTAGCATCCAAATTATACTTCTCCCCCCCTCACCCTAAAGCTCGTGGCCCCTTGTGATATTTGTCTCTAATCTAGGAAAAAGCCTGCCAGTTTACTCTATCTATACCCTTCATTATTTTATACACCTCTATCAGATCCCTCCTTAATCTCCGTCTTTCTAAGGAAAAGAGCCCCAGTTTACCCAATCTTTCCTCATAACTCAGTCCTTCCATACCAGGCAGCATCCTGGTAAACCTCCTCTGCACTCCCTCCAGGGTCTCCACGTCCTTCCGGTAGTAAGGTGACCAGAACCGGATGCAGTACTCCAAACGCGGTCTAACCAACATTCTGTATAACTGTAGCATTAAACACCAGCTCTTGTACTCTATACCCCTTCCTATAAAGGCTAGCATACCATAAGCTTTCTTCGCAACCTTCTCCACTCGTGTTGCCACCTTCAGAGACCTGTGCACTTGCACTCCCAGGTCCCTCTACATTTCTAACCTCTTAATAGGTCTACCCTTTATCATGCAACTCCTCCCTACATTATTCCTTCCAAAATGCATCACCTTGCATTTATCAGGATTAAATTCCATCTGCCATTTATCTGCCCAATATACCAACCTATCTATATCCTGCTGCATCACCTGACACTCCTCCTCACTAGCCACCAATCCTGCCATCTTTGTGTCATCTGCAAATTTGCTGATCACATCACGTACTCCCTCTTCCAAGTCATTTATATATATTATGAATAGAAGAGGTCCCAGTACTGAGCCCTGCGGCACACCACTGGTGACAGACCTCCAGCTAGAAAAGGACCCTTCCACTACTACTCTATCTGCATCTGTCACTCTGTATCCTCTGCCTGCCTTGGTGCTCACTTTGCAATAAATGTTATCACAATCTCTCTGTAACAACCCCACCCCCCTCCTTTTAAGAAAGGCAGTTTGGCTTTACCATATAGTTTATAAACAAGCAACTTTAATTGTTGTACATATTTATTTCATATATTTCTCGTACTAGGTGGCGGCACTAATTAAAGCCTGTTACATGCATTTTATCTTAAACAAATGTAAAATATTAAAGAATACAGACCTTGCCAGTTGGAATTAACTGATTCCAGAACAGCAAAGATTTGAAAACATAGGAAATATCAGATCACAACTTAGCTGACAATACAAGATTGAAAAAAAAAGATTTTTTGGAGTTTAATGCAGTCTGTGACTGAAAGGAGATCAGATGATTCTCACCTGACTACAGGTGAGATTCCTGAATGAATCACTTGGTCAGCAATTATCCCAGGCCGTGAAGCAAGGACAAGCAAAAAAAAAATGGAAGTTTATCTGTTGGCTCAGGATTAATTACAGCATCAACATTTTTGAATGCTATCCAGCACTGAAATATTTAAATCATTTCCTGCTGTACTCAAATTTGAGGATTTTTGTAACACCAGCAAGATCACAAAAAATTGCAGGTAATGGACATTTGTTGGCCCCTGTGTGGGTTTTTTTTCAACTCTTCATTTTAAAAGCTGAATTTAAAGCTCAGATCTTAACAACATACCAATTCTGTGCAGGCAGTCAACAGTGAGAGCCAGAAGCTTCAGGGCTCCTCCAGAAATTTTTACTCCCCTGACTTGTTTAAATTCCTGTTGAGACCCTCACCTGGTTCTTCATCGGCTGGAAGTCTGAGAACCTTCCAGAACTGTAACACTACATTCTGCACTCTCTCATTTCTTTCTCTATGAACGGTATGCTTTGTCTGAATAGCACACAAAAAAAATACTTTTCACTTTGTACTAATACATGTGACAATAATAAATCAAATCAGAAGGACACGAAGAGGGGAATAAGAAGAGACACCTAGCAGCCACCCCCCGTGAAGGCCCGACCACATAGCAAAGACACAGTGATGATGGAAGAGGATGTGCAAGACCAAAGTTTGTGGAGAAGACCCCGAGAACAATCAGGCCAATGGTGTAAGCCAGTGGGATGACGCAAAAGCTGGAAAATCAGGTTCACACCCAATTTCTCGCTTCTCCCTATCTTACCAGCACCATCAGTCTCATGTCCATTTCCGGCACGAGGCTGAATAATTTATTTAAATAATATTTAGAAAGGTCTTTTGAATTGAATTAATAAGCCCAGGATATTATCGTCCAGGCTCACTTGCTTCTGTGGCCTTGCCAGGAGAGATTCTCTGGCAAGAATCACAGCTGATCCCCAGCAATGGGGACTAGTCAAGGGGGCCATGCCAGTAGAACTGGAGGTCACTGAGGTTCCTAAGTGGAAGCTGGGGCAAGGAGGATGCCCTTGGGCAGTTCCAGCTTTGCACCCTGGAGCCATGACCCACTACCACTCTACATTAGGGATCAGTGGCAGGAGGCAGGTTTGGGCTGGCTCGCCCTCTCCCCTTTGAGGATTTCCTTTACTTTTTAGTGCATTAGACAACAGATTTCAACATGCCCCCCCCCCCAAAAAAAATCAAACTCTTCCGTTTTCACACTTCTCCCGGACTTCTAATTTTTTGGGGTAAGATTCACCCCCCATCAAGTTCAGAGGCAAGACCATCAGAATCGGCAGAGTTCATTAAAAACAAAGGGGGCAATCTCATCAGTTTGTTATGCCAGTCAGTAAGATCATAAGGCAGGCCCAGGAAGGGCACGAGGTTGATTTTGATGTTTAAATATATTGTTAGTAAGTTCAGGATGGAATCATCCAGGGCTCACTTGCCTTAATGCCTTCGCCAGTGGACGTCTTCATCGGCGAGGATCGGTATGGTCCCCACCAACGGGGACCAGATATGCTGGCCTCATCGGTGGGGCCGGAAACAATCAAGACCCCTCCAGGCGGTTGGGGGCAGTGCCCTTTGGACAGTGTCAGCCTTACATTGCCAGCCTGGGACTTTGCCAGTGCCAAGAGGCAGGGATTAATGGGAGGGGACAGGGCCATTTTAGAAGTAGGGGTCTATTCTGTACCAGAGACTGGCCGAGGGTGGGTGGGGTGAAGCGAAGCAATCAGCCGGGGGGGGGGAGGAGGAGGAGGAACAGATACCTTGGTATATTGTGTACACTTGTATACATATTCGGACAGATCAAGCTCATGCACAATCTTGCCCTGCAGTCAGCTTCCCAGCAAGAATAGATTCTGTCCACTCCCTCTATTAGTGTGAATTACACTGACTTTTTTTTTTGCATTAAGTGCCTTACGATTGCGTTTTGGAACTTGCCCAAAAAAAATGGGTGCAATTCACTCCTGTTTTCACGCTTGTTTGGCAGATCATCCCCAAAGAGCCAGAACCAATGGAGAAGCCTGGCCAAGTTCAATTTCAAGGGTAGTGTCAGATCCTCAGGTAGACAATACAGTGTGTTTTTTTTTTAAAAAGTGAGTTTTAATAGTAAGGATCTTTAACAAAATTGGGTTGCACCACAAATCAATACTTGTCCTTTGATTGTCTCAGGAGTAAGAGAACTTGGGTAAATGAGTTTTAGTATAAACTGATTAAAATGTCTAAAATTAGAGGCAACAAAACACTTGTAATTGTCTTCTATTTTAATGCATTCTATTTTTGTCTGATTCTAGAAAGGTATGTTCAATACTTAATAGGACAGATTTTGCACAGCAACCAAATATTAACTAGTGTTGGTCAAATGTACAAACACACCCATTCTGAGGTTGAGCCACACTATATTTTGCAATATAAGGCTCTCTCCTATTTTCAATGGGTTGTGGACATGGGAAAAAAATTATCCAGACATTTGGCTGAGAAGTGCAAAATCCAACATTGTTAAAGGCTCACAGTAAAATGAAAATTGCAGCAGTGAAAACAAAGTGGATTAGTTGTTCACAATAACACAGACAAACTCTTGAGCAGTACTATTCCCTGCTTCAGTTTTGTCCACATCACAGACTAAAATTAATATTTAAAGTCAACATTTAAATAGATAGTGCTAGTTAAACCAAGCATGACCTGCTAAAATGGTAGTCCTAATAATTCTTTTATGCTGGAATGTTAGAGACTTCCTGCAGCAAGAAATATACTAAAGAAGATTATTTCTTTGGCAGCAGAGATGGGATCTGGCAGTCATGAGAGCCTGCCAGCCATCTTTAATTGCACAGCAAGCCAATTCAGCTAATTAGCCAAGTCAGGGAAGAAATCTCAGGTGAGTGACTGTGCTACACACAGGGCTGAATAAAACAAGAGGACAAGACAATTCACAGCTCCCAGAAGTCAGGGTTGAGCTGACCCACTCCACACTGGCCCACCCCGCAGCTATAATGTGCTATGGATGGGCTTAAAAAGGCAATGTGGGACTTCTACTTCACACTGGTGAAGAAGTCCCACCTTTTGGAACTGCTGGCAGCTCCGACAGCCCCAGTAGCATCACTAGCACATTAGTGGGTGCTACCGGGACTGTGAGAAGGGGAGGAAGAAGTTCCATGGATCCTGGAGACAGGCAAGTCTAGGGTCAAGGGCAGAGAGCATTAGGTTTAAGGCTGCAGGGGGCTAAGAAAAAAGGGAGGTGGTCTATCTTGGCGGAGGCTGACTCTTGATCCACAAAGGGCAGCCCCCGAAGATCAAAACCAGGTGCAGCAGGTGGTCAGGAAGGCGAATGGGATGCTGGCCTTCATAGCGAGGGGGATTGAATATAAAAGTAGGGAGGTCTTGCTGCAGCTGTATAGGGCATTGGTGAGGCCGCAGCTGGAGTACTGTGTGCAGTTTTGGGCGCCGCACCTGCGCAAGGATATTTTGGCCTTGGAGGGAGTGCAGAGGAGGTTTACTAGGCTGATACCGGAGTTGAGGGGGTTGAGCTATGAGGAGAGGCTGAATAAACTAGGCTTGTACTCGTTAGAGTTTAGAAGAATGAGGGGAGATCTCATTGAGACGTATAAGATGATGAATGGGATGGATAGGATAGAGGTGGAAAGACTCTTCCCGCTCAAAAAAGACAGTAGGACTAGGGGGCACAGCCTCAAGATAAAGGGGGGGCAGTTCAGAACGGAGTTGAGGAGGAACTTCTTCACTCAAAGGGTGGTGAATCTCTGGAATTCTCTGCCCGTTGAAGTGGTGGAGGCTGCCTCGCTAAATATTTTTAAGAAGCGGGTTGATGGGTTTTTGATAAGTGAGGGGATTAAGGGTTATGGGGAGAGGGCGGGAAAGTGGAACTGAGCCACGACAGATCAGCCATGATCTTATTGAATGGCGGGGCAGGCTCGAAGGGCCAGATGGCCTACTCCTGCTCCTATTTCTTATGTTCTTATGTTCTTATGTTCTTAAAACCACCTCCTTCTTCTTGTGCTTTGGGGAATTGAGTTAAAAAACTACGAGATTGCCCACACCAAATGCTGTACGGCATAGGCAGCATATTATCAGTCAATTGGCTTGGTAACAAGTCTAAGTAAACCTTGATTATCTATTCAATATAATGAGTGGGCCGCCAATTTCATCACCTGCCCAGCCCCTTATTCTGGGTGGGCTCAGAGATGGATGGGAAGGTAGTGGGGTGGACACTCTAACACGTTTGCCCCACCATAAACCAGGCCATGTAGAGGCATGTAATATGCAGCAAAATGCAGCCAGTGCAGATTTCTGACATTTAAGTGGAGGATGAGGTTCTGAAGTCAGCAGAGAAAATTCTGCAGATGTAGCCAAACCAAAAAAGATCCAATTGAAGAGGTAAAGACTTTATAAAATAAAACACGTATCATTCAAATATTATGTAATGATTTTCCTCCCGTCAATGAAATTGCACCACATGAATGCAGCGATGTGGAAAAGAGAACAAAATTAATTGTGCATTTATTGCATTTTAATTGTGTTTAATAGCATTGCAACATAGTATGTGCTTTACTCATCAATTTCCCAAAACAGGTATATTTATAATCACATTTTAATCAATTTTTGCATCTAAACCTACTACTTATTTCCACAGAGTTTGCCTTAATATCTGCCAGCATAATTTTGCAATAAACAGAATAGTATTATTTCTGTGTAATACAGTACACATTAAATTCTCCATTGTCTTGCAGCTATTACTTCAGTGATTTAATCTTTTCAGCACCTATTTAAACGATATGGATTACCCTGACCAATGTCAAACTGAATAACACAAGCAAAGCAGTATGAAAACAAACAGACAATTTTATATCATGTAATTGCAAAAGATGGTGCAAATCCTTTTAAATCTAATTACAGTGAAAATAATTGCCAAGTTTGAACCCATTGGTCAACAATATTCAGGAAACAATCTGAACTCCTCTACAATTTTTTTTTGAATTATTCCTTCCCATTCTCTATCAAATTATTTTTCCCTGAATTTAATTTAAAGATATTTTTATTTGTTCATGCATTGCATTTTTATTTGTTCATGGTGTGAGCATCGCCAGCAAGGCCAGACTTTGTTATCTGTTCCAATTGCCTTTGAGAAAGTATTTAAAAATAGCAATGGGTTTGAACGTAGCCTTTTACTTCTAGGACTGCTAACAAAATTTAGCTAAATCAGGGGCATGCATCGCATGTAAAATAGATAAACTTTTTTTTTTCCCACTAGGGTAACCAGTTGTTGTACATTGTCAAATGAATGTGTCAAAGTAAGAAATCTTGTTAAGTTCTTACTTTACTCATATGCACTTGCTTAAAGAGGAGCTTAATACAATCTATAGTCTTAGAGTAAATGGATGCTAACAGTGGGAAACAGTACCCACAACTATAGAAGATTAATGACCTCACACCTGTGGCCAAGGTCAGTGAATGCACCTTCACATTGCATCTCTACTCAACAAATCACCAGTTTCTTACAAAATGCTGCACGCACATCACTCAGAACTTGCACTGAACATTCACTTAATCGCCACATTCCAATGATATCAGCCACACATCTACTTCCCATTTGCTTCCACATATTTCCATTATTCAACTGCATCAGCCACATCAAATATTGTGCAACACAATCATTGATATTCTGCCTTCTCTGTTGCAGGGCACCCTTATCAATGATAAGGCAGTAACTTCCCAAGATCATCAAGGATGATGGCAAGTTACTGCCTTATGTCCCTTTCAACTTCCTCCTCACCCAATTCCTGATATTGTCATCAGCCATCATCTAATTTTTTGGTGGAACATGCTCGTGGTGCAAAATGGCATACTCCTGTTCCTTGTATTAGTTGGCACAAAGTGAAAGCTGCAGATAATATGACCATGGACTACTTGCTTGCCACTCCTCTTCCTCAACAAAACCCTCCCCTTCTATTTTTATGCTTTCAAATACCCAGGAACTCTTAACTAGCCAGCCACAACACATCCAGCAGGAAAAGACAACCCCATGCCAGTGATGAGAAAGCATCACCATTTGATCTGATGCTTGCAGCCATCAGCTGAGACACTGACAGTGCATACCTGAGAATTTAGCATACAGTCAGGATCTACACATGGCCAGCCAGTTTGTGCTAACACACCATAACATGAAATTGCACCCAAATTCTGCTACAGGGGCCTTGCTGATGAACACGATGGGGCAGCATATTAGAGAATGCTGATGAACATGCACAGTGAAATCATTGGCACAGGGCCCTAAATGCCAACAGCCTCCTGTCACTGTCAAGGAGCATGGAGGAGGCCAATGTGGCAAAGGGTATCAAAAGGAGTTTGAAGTCTATCCATTCCACTGTGGAAGTATTGGCTATTTCCATGAAAGCATTTGCATATATTTCAGGTTTCATGCAGCACAAACAGAAGCCATCCAACATAAGTGCCATATTGAGATTCAGATGGAGTTCACTGAGGTCATGTTTGCTGTCAAGGAGACTCAGACTGCTGCTGTCATGGTTTCAAATTTCAGTGCTGAAAACAGGTATGTGATCTCATAGCAATCCAGCAACCTAATTGCAGGGGTGGTGCCCCATTGAAGCGGAAGTGGCATCACAGATCAAGAACCTCCCTCAGAATAATGGCATTCATGCTCCCACCACTTCCATTCTACCAGTGCACCTACTGTTGCCCTTCAGGCTGCTGCTGTCAATATCAAGATGGTGCAGTCCAAAGCCCAGAACTGCTCGAGAACATTCTGCAGGATCACCTTTGTAAGTTGAACAGCCTGTTATAGACCATGAAACTATTCTGCAAAACAGACATGGAAATTGAAGCCTAACTTGTCACTGAGCAAATACTTCTGCAAAAACCTTTTTACAAACTGTACATCTTTCTGCAGCAGCATTTGATGCAGGATGATATGTCACTATTAGAATATATTTGACTCTATTGTTACTCAGAAGTATTTAACTCTACTGTCATAAACTGTGGACCATTATCAACATCTCTTGACACCCATTAACTGCAAACCAACTTCTCTCAATAATTTTGGCACTTGTGGTATTGGGCACAGATTCAACATTTATCCACCTGCAATAGCTATCAATGTCAATGTCAGCAGACAATGAACCAAGGACCTGCCTAATGGCACAGTGCAAATGAAAGAAAGAACAAATGAATGAATTGCTAATGACCATAACAATGTACTCTTTCTCCTTCAAAGAAATCAACATGTTCTTACTCCCAGGGCTTTTTGTATTTGACCATGTAATGAAAGGAACTTTGGTCAGATCATTTCTCATTATGAAACACACTTTACAATTTTTCATCGTTTCTTCAATATCTCAGTCTACCAGAAAAATCTTCATATTACTGTCACATGTAATATACCTGTATATTCTTCTTAAAATTCCTCCAACAACCTGTCTCTAAACCTTAATGAAATGATAACACTTAAATCCCAAAGGAAACAACTGTGATCTACACTTAGTTCACTTCCAAGGATGAAATACTTCTGCAATTTCTCACACTTTTTAAGCCAGCCAGTCATGACATAATCAAACACTGCATCACATTTAGAAGATTCTGGCATGTCATTTGCGCATGTAAAGAGATTCACAGGTAACCCAGTCACTAGGAATTAATCAGTCTTCATGGGAAATCTCAAAAGAATGTCCACATTTGCATGATCTGCTAACTGACAATATTTATTATTGTACAGATGGGTAATCAAAAGCACAACACTCATCTGTGAAGCCAATCCACCATTAGTGATGCTACTCCCATAAGAACATAATAAATAGGAACAACAGAAGGTCATTTGGTTCCTCAAATGGGCTCTGCCACTTGATAAAGTCATGACTGATCTGACTGTGGCTTTAACTCCACAATCCAGCCTGAATCCTTTAATGCTTAACTCACTTGTTGATCAAAAATCTGTTTATTCAGTCTTGAATATATTCAATGATTCAGCCTCCACTGCTTTCCAGGGAGAGAATTCCAAACATCAACTGATTCTAAAATCCTCCTCGTTGCCAACTTAAATGAGAGATCCCTTTTTCTTAAACTGTGTCCCTTTGCCCACAAGAGGAAATATTGTCTCAGCATCTATTATGCAAAACCCTCTTAGAATTTTATACTTATCAAGACCACTTTTCATCCTTCAAATTCCAGTGAGTGTAGGCTCTAACCTGCTCAACCTTTCTCCATAAGATAACCCATTCATGCCAGGAATCAATCTAGTAAACCTTTTCTGAATTTCTTCCAACATAAGTATAATCCCTTACGTAAGGTGACCAAAACTATATGCAATATTTTAGATGTGGCCTCAGCTCTTCCTGTAGAGGTGTAGCATACAGACTCAAGACATTAACTCTATTTCTCCCTCCATAGATGCTGCCAGACCTGCTGAGGTTTTCCAACATTTCCTGTTTATTTCAGCATTCTGGCACGCATAGCATTCCCCCTTATTCAGTTTGCTTTCCTATCTCTGCTTCATTACAAGGATACCAATGGCCCTTCTGTACTACAACATTCTGAAGTCTCAGTCCATTTAACTAATATCCTGCTTTCTTATTCTTCCTTCCAAAATAGACAATCTTATATTTTCCCACATTATACCCCATTTGCCAAATTTTATCCATTCACTTTAACAAATTTGATTACATTTTTTGATGAGATGCCTAGGTGTGTAGATGAGGGTAGTGCAGTTGATGTAGCCTACATGGACTTCAGTAAGGCTTTTCACAAGGTCCCACATAGGAGACTGATCAAGAAGGTAAGAGCCCATGGAATCCAGGGCAATTTGACAAATTGAATCCAAAACTGATGAGTGGCAGGAGGCTGAGGGTGATAGTCAAAAGTTATTTTTGTAACTGGAAGTCTGTGTCCTGTGGTGTGCTTTAGGGGCCTTGCTATTTGTAGTGTATGTTAATGATCTAAACATGAATGTGGGAGGTATGATCAGTAAGTTTGCAGATGACATGAAAATTGGTGGTGTGGTAAATAGTGAGCAGAAGCACTTCAGATTACAGGATGATATAGACAGGCTGGTCAGAAGGGCTGAACAGTAGCAAATGGAATTTAACTCTGCAAGGTTGCATTTTGAGAAGACTAACAATGTAAGGGAATACACAAAATGAATGGTAGGGTGCTAGGAAGTACAAAGGATCAGAAGAACTTTGGGGTGCATGTCCAAAGATTCCTGAAGGCAACAGGGAAGCTAGATGAAGTGGTTAAGAAAATATATAGGACACTTGCCTTTATTGGTCAAGGCACAGAATATAAGAGCAGGGAGGTTATAATGGAGTTGTATAAACTGCTCTTTGGGTTACAGCCAGAGTTTTACACAGCTTTCCAAAGAGTTATGCAGCTTTCCAAGTATCCAATGGGTTTGCATTTGAAGCACTGTACTCAGCTTGCCAGACATTGCTCCCGTCTGTGAGGTTATTTGTTTACATACTGTTGACGTGGTCACCCACCCTCTTGTAGTTGTTTTGGATATTGCCTTCCTTAGCATGGAATCTATCTGTTCCTTTGTTGCTTTAATATTTGGACAATTGGGATTGCTGTGTAATGTGGTTTGACATAGGTTTCAGTCCAGTCCACACCTAACTCTAGCCTCAGGGCATGTGTGTCTTTACATCTCATTGTGGATAGTCCTGTTTTCCAGTCTCATGTTAACCCTTGCTATGCTAGACATTCATATCACAGAATATATCTTTGTTAACAGCTATGAAATAGCTCCTTAAATGTGTCTTATCTTCCATTTAACCTATTTATCCACCTAATTAATCCTGTCTCATTACACATTACCAGATCCAAAATACAAACATATAAACAGATGCATTAGGGGATTTGACCCCTCAAACCTCCTTTTCAGTAAGATCATGGCTGATTTAATTTTAATCTCAACTTCACATTCCTGCCTACCCTTGATGACCTTACATTCCCTTGCTTAGAATCTATCTGCTTCAGCCTTAAAGATACTTAAAGGCTCTGTCTCAATCACCTTTAGCCTGTTCTCTTGTAGGTTTCAGAGCATACTGTTCCAAGAAACTCTTCTTTGAGCCAAATATGATTGCAAGGGCTTAGCGGACAGTTCATGAAGTGAATGCCTACTGTACAAGCATCTGTGGAATTTAGTAACACCATATGTTATACCATAGTAACACCACTAATGCCTCTTTCAATTTGAGAAATTGTTCAGACTTTGATAAATTACATGAAGCAAAAATTCCAATCGTACACTAGAGTGGCACAGTGGTTAGCACTGCTGCCTCACAGTGCCAGGGACCTGGGTTCAATTCTGACCTCGAGTCACTGACTGTGTGGTGTTTGCATGTTCTCCTGTGTGTGGGGTTTCTTTCCATAGTCTAAAGATGTGCAGGTTAGGTTAATTGGCCATGGTAAATTGCCCCTTAATGTCAAGAGGACTAGCAGGGCAAACATGTGGGGTCAAGGGGATAGGGCTTGGGTGGGATTGTGGTCAGTGCAGACTCAAATGGGTTGAATAACCTCCTTCTGTACTGTAAGGATTCTATGATTCTGCACACCATCTTCCAGAGGCATGGAAGGAATGTACTTCAGCCAACGTGAAAATATCACTGACCAGGGACCACACTGTAGGACAGGTCACAAACTCAGTAAGAAACGGCCATGCAGGCAGTACAATATTGTTTTGCACATTAAGCAACTGAATAGCAGAGACATGACCTCTGCTGAGATTTGTGCAGAAAAGTGTGTCTTGAGATTCAGAAATGTCCAAAACTTTGGAACACAAATTCGAGAATAATCAGTTCTCACTGTGGAAAACAAACTGTAGGTATTGGTTGTGTACTGGGCACCACAAACTAGCAACTAACTTGTAGTTGGGAATATATGCATCCACTATTAGAACTGGGGAATGTAAAAAGGTGGAAGGGAGGAGATTGGAGAGAAAAGGCAATGGATGGCAATAGGCGGATAAAGGTTAGAGTTATAGTGTAAAGAGCTTCCTTGGGAGTTTGTCTGCCAGGATCTATCTTGAAATGGGTACTGTAATCGATAGCTTGATTAATGATACCAATATGTTATAATATGATGTGAATAATTAACATTTTTCCAAAGGCTTTCATTGGCTATCACCAAAAAGAAAATAGGTGAACATTTTTATTTTGAGAAGAAATCAGAAGATTTTGATAAGAGAATTCTGATGCCATCACCACAATTTCTCTTGTATAATTAACAAAATACTTGAAGGTGAATTTTGTGAAAAAGGTGTTGTTACACTCAAAAGTTTGGAAAAAGGGGAGTGTTGTGTGCGTGTGCGTGCTTCTGTGCAATGTCTGTTTGTGAGTTTGTGTAAATGTATTGTTTTCATGCCCAATTCTCTATGATCAGCTTATTACAATAATGATTCACGTGGGTATGAATTTCAACATTTGCAGAAGCACATTAATCAGGTTGGTGGGGTTGCTAGAAAATGGCATGTAAACGTAATTTAAAGGACTGTAGACAATTACGATGGCATTTCAGAAAAGGGAATAGAATTCAATGAGTCAAAAAACAATTAATTTCACTGGCATATTTTGCCAAAACATAAATGGGAGAAAGCCAAGTAGTAATATGCAAAGCTGTAATAAAAGGAAATGCCAGAGTCGAATGAGAATGAGAAATTTAAATTAAATTTATGTTAAAAGATGAAGTACATAGGAACTTAACAGGACTATAAACCGATAAAACCTATGGGTCTGACAGCCTATCATGGGTTCTAAAAGAGCTGGCTGCAGAGACAGTGGATGCATTAGTATTGCTTCCAAATGCACAATATATTTTCCAAAATAAAAAGTGTTTCTTATAGCACTCTTCCTTACTGGAATACCATGTCAGCAGGTATGACTTGAAAAAGAACAACTCCAGACCACAAAGCAGTCAACAATGCACAAAATTATTAAAATGTTAAAATAGATAACATAAGCAATAGTTTTACCTCAATCACAGACTTCACTATTTACCTTTGAATCAAAATTAACAAAATGCATTTCCTCTCCGATAACTCTCAATGTTAAAATCTGAAACAAAGGCTAGGATAACCCCCATCTGCCCAACTCCCAAGTGTGTTTTCAGGCGAAGGAAGTGGCTCGCCTTTGGCCATTGGCTCATCTTTGTCATTCTAGATGGTAGTGACCATGGGGTTTAGAAGATGCTGCCTAAGAAGCCGTGGGGAGTTCCTGCAGTGCCACTTGTAAATGATACACACTGCTACCACTGTACATTTGAGGTGGAGGAAGTGATTATTTATGGATTAGGTGCCAAGCAGGCTGCTTTGTCCTGGATGGTGTAAAGCTTCTTGAGGGTTGTTGGGGCTGCACTCATCCCAGCAATTGGAGAGTATTCCACCACACTCCTGACTAGAGTCATGTAGATGGTGGACAGGTCTTGAAGAGTCAGGAGGTGCGTTACTTACCACAGGATTTTGAGCTTCCGATCTGCTCCTGTAGCCATGGCATTTATATAGCTAATCCAGTTAAGTTTCTGGTCAATGGTAATTTTCATTATGTTGATAATTGATCATAGGGAAATTCAATGATGGTAATGCCATTTAATGTCATCGGGTGATGGTTAGATTCCCTTGTTGAAGATTGCCATTGCCTGGCGTTGTGTGGCAGGAATGTTACTTGCCACTCGACAGCACGTCTTACTCTTTGTTTCTATTAATAAAGCTTAGGATTCTGTATGCTCTCCCAATCTGTCCTGCTACCTTCAATTACTTATATACATGTACACCCTGGTCCTTCTGTTCCTACACCCACTTTAGAATTGTATCCTTTATTTTGTATTGTCTCTCCATGTTCTTCCTGCCACATTTCTCTGCATTGAGCTTCATCTTTCATCTATCCATTCATTTGATCAACTTGTCTATGTCCCTTTGAAGTTCGACACGATTTTTCTCATGGTTCACAATGCTGACACGTTTTGCATCATCTGCAAAGTTTGAAATTGTGCCCTGTAGACCAAAGTCTAGATCATTAATATTCACCAGGAAAAATGAGAATATTCTCCGTTGACATCTGAGGAGTTCCGGAGAGGAGCTTCCTCCAAACCAAAGATCAACCTTTAACTGTCCTGCTTACTGTCACTAATCCAATTTCATATCTGTGTTGCTACCTTTTATTCCATAAATCACAACTTAATTCACAAATCTGTTGTGCACAATTGCATCAAATGTCTTTTGGAAGTCCATGCACACCACATCAACAGCATTGCCATCATCAACCCTCTATTACCAGTTCAAAAAGATTCCAGCAAATTACTGTTGTTAAACACTATTTTCCCTTGACAAATTTGTGCCAGTTTTCCTTAATTGACCTGCATTTGTCCATGTGACAATTAGTGTTGTCCCAAATTATTGTTTCTAGAAATTTCCCCCCACTGAAGTTAAAGTGACTGGCCTGTAGTTGTTATGCTTACCTTTACAATCTTTTTTGAACAAGGACATAACATTTACAGTTCTCTAGGCACAAGTCTGAGACTGAGGAAGTCTGAAAAGCTCTGGCTCGTGCCTTCACAATTTCCGATCACTTCCCTCAGTATCGTTGGATGCCTCTCATCTGGTTATGGTTACTTATCCATTTTAAGCCATTTCAGTACCCCTTCTTTATCAATTTTTAAATTACTTGAGTTAATAAGTTACCTCCTCTTTCACCATGGCTTGCCAAGCATCCATTTAATACCTCAGCTATTCTCCCTGCTCCATGCATAAATTCCCTTTTTAGTCCCTAATCAGCTTGTTCCTTTCCACCACCCTTTTACTATTTGAGCCTATAAAAGACTTTGGGATTCCTTTTGTTAGCTGCCAGTCTCTTTTATACTCCCCCTTTGCTTCTCCTATTTGCCCTTTCGCTACTCCTCTGCATCTATTTGGCCTGATTCTCCAATGTATTATCCACCTGACATCTTAATCTTTATCTCTTTTGTCATCCAGGGGACTCAGAATTTGTCTGTCCTACTTTTCCTTTCGAGGAAATATATCTTAATTGAACTATTACACCTATGATGTTAGCCCATTGTTCAACTACTGATTTTCTTATCAATCTTTGCTTGATGTTGTTCCTTAGTTCTATCCAAGCAGATTCTGTTTTTCACTCCTCTGGGATTTCCCATCTGTCCACCAATGTTAATCAATATCACATCCATTCCCCTTTTTCCCTTTATCATCTTTCTGGAACACCGTGCATCCAGGAATACTTAACACCCAGCCCCTGGCCTTTTTTGAGTCAGTTCTTTGTTATAGCCTCAACATAGTATTTCCATTTCTCAATTTCAGCCTGTAACTCACTAATTTTATTAACCATTCTGTGTATTCACACAGATGCACATCAAGTCCAATTGAGACTTTATTACTTTCTCCATTATTCTGACTCCACCCAATAACTTAAGTATTCCCTATTCCAGTGCTGCCCATCTCTCAGGATTCTGTGCACCTTGGTATTCATAGAATCCCTACATAAGAACATAAGAAATAGGAGCAGGAGTAGGCCAACTAGCCCTTCGAGCCTGCCCTGCCATCCAATAAGATCATGGCTGATCTGTCTTGGCTCAGTTCCACATTCCTGCCCTCTCCCCATAACCCTTAATCCCCTCTCTTATCAAAAACCCATCAACCCGCGTCTTAAAAATATTTAGCGAGGTAGCCTCCGCCACTTCAACGGGCAGAGAATTCCAGAGATTCACCACCCTTTGAGTGAAGAAGTTCCTCCTCAACTCCGTTCTAAACCGCGCCCCCTTTATCTTGAGGCTGTGCCCCCTAGTCCTACTATCCTTTCTGAGCGGGAAGAGTCTCTCCACCTCTATCCTATCCATCCCATTCATCATCTTATACGTCTCAATGAGATCTCCCCTCATTCTTCTAAACTCTAACGAGTACAAGCCTAATTTATTCAGCCTCTCCTCATAGTTAGACCATTCAATCCATCAGATCTGCACTAACCACAATCCTACCCACGCTCTATTCCTGTAACTCCGTATATTTACCTTGCTAATCACCCCACCTGCAGGGTAAATTTACCATTGCCAATCAACCTAAACCGCACACCTTTCCTGTTATTTCCCTCCTGACTTGCTAGCCTTGCCAAGTTGATTTAAACCTTCCCCAGTAGCACCAATAAGGAAATCAGTCCCAGCTCTATTCAGGAGCAACCCACCTGGCCTGTTCAGGTCGCATCTCCTCCCAGAACTAGTTCCAATAGAACATAGAACATAGAACATTACAGCGCGGAACAGGCCCTTCGGCCCACAATGTTGCGCCGACCAGTCTTATTTTTAAAAAAAAACATTGACCCACTAATCTAAACCAATCCCTTTTCGTCCATAAACCTATCCACCAATCTCTTAAACGCCCCCAAACTAGGCGCATTTACAACTGCAGCAGGCAGGGCATTCCAGTCCCTCACCACCCTCTGGGTAAAGAACCTGCCCCTGACATCCGTCCTATAACTACCCCCCCTTAATTTAAAGCCATGCCCCCTCGTGCTAGCTTTCTCCATCCGAGGAAACAGGCTATCACCATCCACCCTATCTAAACCTCTAATCATCTTATATGTTTCTATAAGATCCCCTCTTAGCCGCCTTCTTTCCAGTGAAAACAACCCCAAATCCCTCAGTCTCTCCTCATAGGACCTCCCCTGCATACCAGGCAACATCCTGGTAAACCTCCTCTGCACCCTCTCCAAAGCCTCCACATCCTTCCTGTAATGTGGGGACCAGAACTGCACACAGTAATGCACACAATGTCATAAGAATCAAAATATCTCACTCCTGCACCATCTTTCCAGCCATCTATTCATCAATATAATCCTTCTATTTTTATACTCTTCTGCACCAGGTACCAGGAATAATTTGAAAATTACTTTTTGAAGATCCTGCTTACTAATTTCCTGCACTCTGCACTGCAGGACCACATGCCTCTTTCTGTATACGTTACTTGCACCAATGTGGATGACGGCTGCTGGCTATTTACCCTCCCTCCTCAGGGTGCTCTGCAGCTGTTCAGTAACATCCTTGACCTAGGGAAGCATACACTATCCTGGATTCACATCTTTGGCTTCAGAAATGCCTGTATGTAGCCCTAATGATCAAATTATCTTTCACTATCAGTCAACTTGTCTTCCTTGTACCTTCTGCACAGCTGAGACATCCATAGTACCGTGAACTTCCAATCTGACTGCACCCTCCAAATGAACCATCTTTCTCAAGAGTACTCATTGACTAATGGTTGAGTGTGGAATGCACTCAAGTGACTCCTGCACTACAACCTTTTTTATGTGAGACCGTCTAGTGTCATCAGTTCCCCCTCTTCCTGCATAGTCTTAAGCTATGGAGTGACCACATCTATAAACATGCTACCTACAAAGTTTTCAACTTCATGGATGCACTATAATGACACCAGCTTCTGTTCCAAATTCTAAAACCTGAGCTCAAACTATTGCATCGACAATACCTCCTGCAACAAATGGTTATCCAAAACATAGGAAGTTGCTATGTAGCACCTGATATGCACTCTAGAGGTTGGAACATCTAACATCTGTTAGTTAAGGACCTTGTTATTGCTAAGAAACCTTACTAATAAACTTTTACCAAAATAATAAACCTTACTAATATTGAAAAACTCTACTAACACTTAATAATGCTACTTACTAAAAATAGGGCTCACCATTTATTCCCTAATTTAGATAAGATAAATATGAAATAGTAGCCAATCACCCAACTGCTCTCCTGTCATGCAATACCTCAATTTTCCTTTCTGAAAACAGGTTCTGAGCCAACAGGTTGACTCCAGGCTATCCCCGTTTTGCTCTTACTTTCCCCTATGTCTTCACCAAGTGGAACTGAGGATTGTCATTTCACAGCAGTCGTGATTTTATTCAATGGTGGAGCAGATTTGCTACTTCTATCTCATATAGTCTTGTGATCTTCTTACTAATTATCAATACAGTGTTTTGATTAAGCCCTGTATCTCCAGTGCTTTGAATTCTTATTCATGGAATGTGGCATCATTTGCTCATCCCCAGTTGTCCCCAAGATGATGGTGGTGAACTGCCTTCTTGAATTTCTGCAGTTCATGTGATATATATGTACACCTACAGTACTTTTAGGGAGGAAGTTCCAGGATTTTGACCCAGTGAGAGAGTGATGGAACAATATATTCAGTGATGATAATGCCATCAAATATCAAGAGGAGATGGTTGGATTCTCTCTTGTTGGAGATGAACATTTATGCCACACAAGTAGCAGACAATGTTACTGTCACTTGTCAACCAAAGCCTGAATGTTGTCCAGATCTTTCTGTATATGGGCATGGACTGCTTGAAATTGACTGATGTCCTCAGTGTAGGAAATCAAACATAAGCTCACAGCCAAACAAATCTTGCCTATAAAGCTATCCGTCAAGTGTACTGCAACGAATCATAGCCTAGCTCATCAGCAGGCACAGCCCACATCTTCATCTCAGTTGTAGCTGTTAATCAAAGCTATTACTTTGCTCCCCACGATATCAATCATACAGGAAGTTTGAATCAAACAGAATGACTTCAATGATTAAATTGTGCCAAACACTTTGAATGAATTGCTAGATTGTTAGAAAGCTAAGGTATGCATTCAGTAATATTCACAGCAGCTGCTATGCTTTATGTTATCACAAAAAAACTACAAAGTAAATAGTGATTTATAAAGGTTTAAGTGGAAAGACAAAAAGCTATTTGTATCTTAGCCAAGTCTTGTATTTGCAATGCTATTTATTAACCATTTTACATCTAAGGACTTATATTTTCAGTATCAACAGCAGTTTAGTCATGCGATAAATTACTTCAATAAATTTGCTGAATTTGAACAATAAGTGCAGAAAGATCAGAGTAAACATCAGAAACTAACCATGAAATCAAAACAGGAATTTAATTTTTACATACTAAACTTTTAGGGGCTGAGTGGCAGGATAAGCCAGTAAAATCACGAGAGCCAAAAAAATTCTAGATATCCCAAAAAGGACGCGAAACTGATCCCAATATTTAAATTGCATTTAAATACCTCTGTGGCCTCACCAGGGAAGGTTCTCTCTGGCGAGGATCATGTATGGTCCCTATCAATGGAAACCACATGTGATGGCCTCGCCAGTGGAGCTGGAGGCCATTGAGGGCACCCTGGGGAGGTCATGGAAAAAGGAGAGGCACTTCTTAAGCAGTGCCAGCTTGGCACTGCCAGCCTGCATTTTCCCACCAGGCACCCTGGCACTGCCAGACTGGCACTCCCGCCACTGGGCACCAGGCAGTACCAAGGGGGCAGGGCCTAAGGGGGCTGCTGCTACTCTGCAGCAGCAGCGGGGGGAGGACCACTGCCACTCTGCAATGGTGATTGGTGGAGGGGAGGGTAGGATCATCCACAGAGCCCACGGTAGCAGGGTGGGGCAGGCCGGGTTTAGGCCATAGAGGCCAGCTGTAGCTAGCAGAGGCAGTGACAGATTACTGTGTCCTAATAGCGCCTGCTGCTTTATCAGCCAGCTTTCAGGTGGCTTAGGTCCCGCCTACTCCCCCTGCTGACAGATTTCAAGTCTCGTCTAATTTTTTTGACTAAGTCAGGTAAGATTCAATTTTGAAGTTGCCCAAAAATAGTGTGAATTTCTCCCGTTTTCACATTCGTTTGGCACTTTTTTTTTGGTAAGATCGCCCCCTTAGAATAAGTATTAGATCTGGGTTAAAACACTGATGAATAAGATATATTACCCTCAACAATTTTCAACAGCAGTTCAGGCTACACAGGGCAGAGCTGAGAAAGGACTATGACACTGGAGACCAGATCAGCAGAGGTTAAAGGCTGAACAAAAAACATATCATAATTAAAAAAACAAATGGGAGCAAAGGAGTAAGTTTGGTGGGGTTAAAACAGAGGAAAGGAATGGAACATAGAGCAGGGGAAATATCCAGGAGAATGGGAAACTCAACATCATAATAGTGCAGAGGAGAATGGGGATCAGGATGGAGTGGGGGATAAAAAAGTAGGGCTGGAGCCCTGAAAAAACGATCACAATTATTATAAGCCCAACCAGTGTGGAATGGAAAAGGGAGAATAAGAGATGTGGGAGTGGAAGGATGAGCTTGAAGAAGGTAAAGTGAAGAGGATGAATAGGAGAGATAGAGAGAGAGAGGAATAATGCAAAATGCAAGAGTTAATCATCTCCCAAAAAGAAAATGGTGCCTAATGTGGAAGAAATGGTGCAAGAGATTTGGTTTACAGAACCATCCAGTGGCCAAATTGTGAAATGATAATAAGTTGCCATAGGACTTAAGATTATAAATGATGGCATAGCATTTAGAAAGAAAGTTTGATGCAAATATTTGACATAAACATGACAGCTAAAAGTTATGCTTTGTGGACCAGAAATGCATACAGTAAATTTGAGATATCTTTGCAACTTTATGTATCCAAAGATACTGTCTGCTTTGCTTCTCTGCCTGAAAACTTGATAGACAAATCATATCAGATGCAGTCTGCCTGCCCTAATTGCTATGCATTAGAATTGAGTGGTTGAGTGGATTCTCTCCCCATTTTTTTATAAAAAAAAATCTATATACCTTCATACTTATTTCTAAAATTTTATAAACGGGACAAAGATCTTTTAAAATGGCTGAAATTATGCCTGTCCATGACACACTAACACAGGGAATTATGATGGCAGCATCACAGAAACCTGCACCTCATTATCTCTGAAGAAACACTAATGGCTTCCTGTAGACTGCAGAGACAAAATACCAAGAGGACTATACAAAGGCCATCTGCTCATTATAAGTCAGGCAAGTGCAGCTTGTCTGCTAGGACAAAGGGCTCCACAATCTCTCGTTTAAGTTTTAATGTTAGGAACATTAAATGTTAGGGGGGTTCAAACTGATTCAGAGGGGGATGGGAACCTGAATTGTAGCTCCAATGTACAGCAGGATGAGAATAGGGAGGTCATGGATAAGGTTTTAGGTCACAGCAGTGTATTGGCAGGTGGGAGGGTGGTTTGAAGTGTGTATACTTTAATGCAAGGAGCATACGCAATAAGGTGGACGAACTTGCAGCCTGGGACTTCGATATTGTGGCCACTTCAGAGACAGGAATAGAACAGGGACAGGAATGGTTGTTGCAGGTTCCGGGGTTCAGATGTTTCAGTCAGAGCAGAGAAAGTGGTAGAGGAGAGGGAGGCGTGGCATTGTTAGTCAAGGGCAGTATTACGGTGGCAGAAAGGACGTTTGATGTCTATTGAGGTAGTATGGGCTGAGATTAGAAACAGGAAAGGAGAGATCACCCTGTTCAGAGTTTTTTTTTAAAATAGGCCTCCAAAAAGTTCCAGAGATGTAGAGGAAAGGATTGCAAAGATGATCCTGGATAGGTGCAAAAGTAACAGGGTAGTTGTTATGGGGGACTTTACAAATATCGATTGGAAAAGCTATAGTTCAAGCATGTTAGAGGGGTCAGTTTTTGTCCAATGTGTGCAGGAAGGTTTCATGACACAGTATGTAGATAGGCCAACAAGGCTACATTGGATTTGGTACTGGGTAATGAACCAGACCAGGTGTTAGACTTGGAGGTAGATGAGCACTTTGGTGATAGTGACCACAATTCGGTTACATTTACTTTAGTGACGGAAAGGGATAGGCTTATACCGAAGGGCAGAAATTATAGCTGGGGGAAAAGGTAATTATGAGGCTATTAGGTGAGATTTAGGATACATAGGGTGGAGTAGGAAATTGCAGGGGCTGGCAACATCTGAAATGTGGAGCTTATTTAAGGAGCAGCTACTGCGAGTCCTTGATAAATATGTACCTGTCAGGCTGGGAGGAAGTGGTCAAGCAAGGGAACTGTGGTGTACTAAGGAAGTTGAATCTCTGGTGAAGAGGAAGGAGGAGGCTTATGTAAAGATGAGACGTGAAGGCTCAGTTAGGGCACTAGAGAGTTATAAATTAGCCAGGAAGGAGCTAAGGAGAGAGTTAAGAAGAGCTAGAAGAGGACATGAGAAGACTTTGGCAGATAGGATCAAGGAGAACCCTAAAGCTTTCTACAGGTATGTCAAGAATAAAAGATTGGTTAGGGCAAGAATAGGGCCAGTCAGAGACAGCAATGGGAAGTTGTGCATGGAGCCTGGAGAGATAGGAGAGGCACTGAATGAGTACTTTTTGTCAGTATTCATGCAGGAAAAAGTCAGTGTAGTCAAGGAGAATACGGTGATACCAGGTTGTAGACTAGACGGGATTGAGGTACATAAGGAGGTGGTGTTGGCAATTCTTGAGTGTATGAAAATAGATAAGTCCCCTGGGCTGGATGGGATTTACCCTAGGATTCTCTGGGAGGAGATTGCAGAGCCTTTGGCTTTGATCTTCATGTCATCATTGGCTACAGGTATAGTGCCAGAAGACTGGAGGATAGCAAATGTTGTCCCCTTGTTCAGGAAGGGGAGTAGAGACCATCCTGGGAATTTTAGACCGGTGAGCTTTACTTCTGTTATGGGCAAAGTTTTGGAAAGAATCATAAGGGATAGGATTTATAATCATCTAGAGAGAAATAAATTGATTATGGATAGTCAACACGGTTTTGAAGGGTAGGTTGTGCCTCACAAACCTTAGAGTTTTTTGAAAAGGTGACAAAGAGGTGGATAAGGGTAAGGCAGTTGACATGGCGTATATGGATTTTAGCAAAGCATTTGATAAAGTTCCCCATGGTAGGCTACTGCAGAAAATGCAGATGCATGGGATTGAGGGTGATTTAGCAGTTTGGATCAGGAATTGGCTAGCTGATAGAAGACAGAGGGTGGTGGTTGATGGTAAATATTCAACCTGGAGTTCAGTTACAAGTGGTGTACCTCAAGGATCTGTTTTGGGGCCACTACTGTTTGTCATTTTTATAAATGACCTAGATGAGGGTGTAGAAGGATGGATTAGTAAATTTGCTGACGACACCAAAGTCGGAGGAGTTGTAGACAATTGGAATAGTTTAGGTTAGAGGGTCATTAGATTGGTTCCACTAGTCGGCGCAACATCAAAGGCCGAAGGGCCTGTACTGCGCTGTAATGTTCTATGTTCTAACATTTAGCCATCTCTGGAACCCAGTTTCCTGGGGGATATACACCATTTAATCAAAGACTGTGAAGATGTGGTAGTCATGCAACATAAAACTCTAGCTGGTAAAACCAGTCATATTACCTTGCTGCACTGCAAAATCAGTCTGCCATTTTAATCATTTACAAGCAGCAGTACAGCAAAAGGGCTCTGTTCCAATTAAGTACCTGGCCCCATCTAAACTGTTTCTACTGAAATTCCATCACCTACAAGATTGATTCATTTCTACATGCCTATTTCATCATGCAAGCAACTCCCCTTGAAAAGCAATGCTATATAATTCACTTTTCAATGTGCCTACCAACCTCTATGATGTGGAAATGCCAGCATTGGACTGGGGTGGACACAGTAAGAAGTCTCACGACACAAGGATAAAGTCTAACAGGTCTATTTGGTATCACAAGCTTTCAGAGTGCTGCTCCTTCATCAGGTGAATGGAGAGTTGGGTTCACAAACTGACCCTGTATAGACAAAGACCCAGTTGCAAGATAATGGTTGCAATGTGAATCTTTACAGATCATCAAATCTTTACAGGTACAGACATTGCAACTGGAGAGAGGAATAATCACAGGTTCAAGCCAGGATAATTAATAGGATTTTGCAAGCCCAGGCCAAATGGTGGGCGTTACAAAGTGTGACACGAACACAAGGTTCCGGTTGAGGCCATCCTCATGTGGAACTTGGTTTTCAGTTTCTGCTTGATGATTCTGCGTTGTGTGACTTGAAGGCCGCCATGGAGAATGCTTACCCGAAGATCAGAGTCTGAATACCCTTGAACTCAGAAATGTTCCCCAACAGGAAGGAAACACTTCTGCCTAGTGACTGTCGAGTGATGTCCATTCATCCATTCCCATAGCATCTGCATGGTCTCGCCAAGGTACCATGCCTCAGGATATCCTTTGCTGCAGCGTATGAGGTAGACAACACTAGCTGAGTTGCATGCATATGTACCTGGTGGATGGTGTTCTCACGTGTGATGATGTCATCCGTGTCAATCTGGCACATCTTGCAGAGGTTGCTGTGGCAGGGTTGTGTGATGTCGTGGTCATTGTTCTCCTGAAGGCTGTGTAGTTTGCTGCATACAATGATCTGTTTGAAGGCAAGAAACAAGGCTGTGGGGACGGCCTTGGCAAAGTGTTCGTCTTCATCAATGACATGTTGAAGGCTCTGAAGATGATGCCGTAGCTTCTCCACTCTGGGGAGTATTGGGCAACGATGGTTACTCTGACGGTCGTGTCCAGTGTTTGTCTTCTGAGGAGGATGGTGCAGTCTTCCGCTGTGACGTGTCGAAACTGTCGATGAGTCAAGCACCATATCTTGTTCTTACAAGGGCTTCTTTCAGCATCTCTCGCCGTCTGTTGCTTTCCTCCTCATCTGAGCAGATCCTGCGTACATGGAAGGCTTGTCTGTTAGGGATGGCTTCTTTAATGTATTTAGGGTGGCACCTCCACGAAGGAGTATCTTTTTGAACTTTGACTCTGATTCTGGCACCTACATGAAATAATTGTTATTTTCTCTGATTGGTTTTCTCTATCCCCCTTCTACTGCTTGAGTGTACAGGAGGCAACATGGTCACCCATTTCCTGCAATTTTAGAATATGTAAATGAACTAACCATTATAGAGTTCACCTTATCTGGAGTTTGCTATAGGGTTATCAACAGAAAATTGGATCACACCAAAACTGAGGGGTTGGGAAGCACCATCATCACTAATAAAAGGGGGGAAATAATGTTCCTGTTTGCACACAGGTGGCAAAAGGAGAAATCAGGGCTGCTTGCGTTAACTTTGCTCCTGTCCATAACAATAAATTTGACCAGTTGTTACAGAAATCAAGAAAATTCATTCAAATGACAACTAGATTTATTTCTTTCAGAAAATAGTATTTTGATCCATGAGTAATTTGAGACAATGTGGTAAACATAGCAAAATTGGGAGGAAAATTGAGAGCTCAGACTTGTGGTTCCCAGTTTCGGAATAAGGCATCAAACTTTTAAGGTCACAAGGAATTGAAATTTCTTCATTCAAATTGCTGTGAATGTTTGGAATTCTTCATTGCAGAGAGCTTTGGATGCTCAGCAAATCAATTATCCCCACATTTTTGAATGCTAAGGATATCAAAGGATGTAGGCTTAGTGTAAGAATGTGCAGCTGAAATATCAAATCAGCAAAGATCTTATTGAATGGTGCTGCAGGTTTAAGGAACTGAATAGCATACTGCTGCTCTTGTTTCTTACATTGATTTTTAAAATCTTCCTAATACTGGGTTTTTCTCCATGGCATGCCTGTATACACAAATTGATCAAGATTTGTCACCAACTACATCAATGTCTCATGAAACTAGAAGGATAGTGGAAAGCAAACTGGATAAACCTTGATTTTTTAATTCAATAATTGTAATGTTCCTCTACAGTGCAGGCTTCACAGGTCTTAGGTCTACAATTTGAGAAGAGAAGCTGAAGGTCTCCAGGCCACAAAAATAAAAATCTCTACTTCGCAGTCAAAGATCGGTTCCTTTACACATTAATATTAAGGTCTTTCTTCTGCTCCATTCTGAGGAATGAGGATGGTGCATTGTGCCTCAGTGCAAGAACAATTACAAACTACTTCAGAACCCACTATAAATAGCACCTTTGTGATGCATGGACAGGAGACTGAGGCAGGAATATCCTTTCCTGTATCATATACTGCAGATGTAGGGTTTGCGGTATGCCTCTGGGAAGCCTCAGAAATCCCAGAAAACTGTAAGAGATAAAGACTTAACTTAACAAGCCCCTCTACTTTTTCTAACACCCTGAGAATAAGCATTGAGGCATGTGGGAAAACAATATCAGAATCAAAAACTTTTGCCTGGAGCTTGCACCATGGATGAGACTCACATGAAATAGTATTGTTCAGAACATTAGTAAAAGGAAATAATAGTAAGGCTAACAATACTGTCATTGTTTGGTACTACAGAATTCAAATAATGTTGAAAAAAGAATCATGCTGTCAAATCTGTTCAACTTGCACTCATCAGGACAGATTCATAATACAAATTGTAAAGTGAACGACAGATTTAAAAAGGGAAATCATGTAATAAATGAATCTTTTGGAGTGGCGGGGTGACTAGTGGGATCCTACAGGGATTAATGCTTGGGTCCTACTATTCACAATATATACAATGTTTTGGGAACCAAACGTAATACTTCCAAATTTGCTCATGACAAGAAATTTATTGTAAGAGGTGGGGAGGATATTAAGAGACTTTCAGGGGATTTATACAAGTTCAGCAAATGGGCAAATGCATGATAGATTCAGTATAATGAAGTTACCCACTTCAGTAAGCAAAATAGAATAGCAGAGTATTAGTTAAATATTGATAGGTTGAGAAATGTACAAAAAGGGTCTGGGTATCCTAGTACACCAATTAAAAGCAAAGATGTAGGTGCAGCAAGCAGATAAGTAAGAAAATGATATGTTGACCTTCATTGCAAGAGGACTTGAGTATAGGAGCAAGGATGTCTTCCTCCAACTATACAAGGTCTTGGTGAGATCACACCTGAAGTAAGTATTGTGCATAGTTTGATCTCCTTACTTATATGGAAGTGTAGCAAGTCCTGCAATTTTTATACAAGGAAAACTTTATACAAGGACTAGGTCTGTATTCATTGGAGTTCAGAGGAGTGAGAGAGAATATCACGAAATTTAAAATTCTGAAAGGACTAGACAGACTGGATGCAGGGATGTTAACACCTCTGGCTGCAGCATCTAGCACAAGAGGTCAGTCTCATTGGCCATTTAAGACTGAATCAAGGAGAAACGTGTTCACTCAGAGGATGGTGAACCTGTGGAATTCTCGACCAGAGAAGACCGTGGAGGCCAAGTCAATGAACGTGCATAATAAGGAAATAGATAGACTTCTAGGCTTAAAGCATAAATGCATATAGGGAAAGCACAGGAGTAGAATGTTGAGATAGAGGATCAATCAAGATCAGTGAATGGTGGAAAAAGCTAAAAAATGCCAAAATGACTTACTCATGCTCCCATTTTGTATGTTGCGATGTAACAATTCATGACACAGGAGAGGCACAATGTGTGGGCGTGCTCCTTCTGCCTGAAGGCAGGGCCATGTGTGTGAACATATATAACTTACGGCACAAGTAAGTGAGCCACATTGCGAATCAGACTAAAAATCTTAAATTGGTCATCAGTGTAATTCTTAGCACAATTAGGATTGTTGACCAAGTGCTGTCCAATTGTGGAATCACTTCTAATGTTGGGCTCACTGGCAAAATTTTCCCATCCCGCCCACCACGGGAATAGTAATGGGCGAGATATGGACCACGCAAAGATCTGTTGATCTTGGGTGGGATTTTCTGATCTTGGGGCGAGTGCAGCCAGAAAATCCCACCCAACGTTTTGGATTTTGCAAGCATATGTTGATTGCGTATGATCAGTACTTTGCCTGTTGCGTACAACCATAGGGACATGACGTTTGATACGATCCACCAATTACAAAGATGTCTGGTCTACATATCTGGCATCATACCAGTACTCAAATTTATTGTCAGTCAGGTTTGTAGCATCTCTTACTTGCGTATGAAAATAGATACATATATTCACACACTGGGCTCTGTACTTGCAGACAGAAGGATCATGTCTACGTATTGCATCTTTTTCAATTAAGCAAAAGCTTGGGTGACAGCTAAGGGTTTATTCCCTGTGGCAACACATTGACCAGAGTCAATCTGCCCAATTATAATTTAAACAAAAGCTAAGCAGTTAACTGTTTTCTGGTGCATTATCCATGGTAATACCTCCATCAATCAAAATTCACTTGCCAACCAATCAGCATTCTCTTCTCATGCACTATATATTGATGTTTCCTTTCCGATTGGTGTTCTTGTGAATCTGGCCTGAATACAAAATGAGGGCTTTGAAAGAATATCTCCTTTATTCCGTGATACTTTTTAAAATAATTTATGTGATCACAGGATCTGGACTCACCATAGAAAACTGAGTCATCTCTATTTCCATCTAAGTAATCTAAAATACATGAGGCATTAATTACTTTGGCAACCTCTTTGGCACTGAAAGTAATGCCAAATGTGGAATCTCACTTTATCAAGTTTTAATTGTTGTTGAAGATTTTAAAAGACTTAAGGTTTTTCCTTAATTATCCTTTATGTTCAATCTAATCTCTATCTGATTTGACATTGAGTTCACTCATTCTAGTTCACATTCCTTCTGCAGTCCTTGCACAGTTAATTTCAGAATCCTAAAATCTGCTTAGAAGGAAGATAAGCAATTTCTAGCCCTGTTCACTCATGTCCCAAATGCCCTCTTTCTATCACTTCAAAGTCATCAGCTCACACTTTCAGTAACTTGCCATGCAAAAATTGCCAAAAATCCAAAGGCAAGTCTAACTAATGACTGATGTTGCCTAGATGCTCTGGCATAACAAATTATGGCCCAATGTTTCGGATATAAAATTGGATTGATACTCTGAAAAGATTTATAATACGTCAATCACACAAAAGACTTCAGAATTATATCTGCATTTGATCATGTCTCAGGAGACTGAATAAGTTGCCTGGAAGCTGATGGTAAAAACAGCAGGACTGCCGGACCAAACTGCATTTTTATTATATGTCTGTCTTGCTTTTTAATCCTCTGACTTTCCACAAATCAAATCTTGAATTGAATCAAATTATGAAGAAAACATATCAAAAGCTCACAAGGTAAGTAGAATAGTGTTTGCATATCATGTTCCTCATTCCTAATTACACCATAGGATTAAATTTAGTATTAAACCTTAACTCTCTTGACCACAGATTATATTTTTGCACTGAATAATTGTCACAATATGAGTATAATTGACATTTTACCTTTAATTAGTTATATTATGGAAAATAGAAGGACAATCAAGAGATGTCTCCATGGGTGGGATAAGAGAATGTATTACAAGGAATGTTGAAACAACATATTTTTCGACTGTCAGCTTAAGCAACTGCATTTATAATTACTACGAGTCTGATTGAAACTTTTCTTGGAATAAGTGCCATGAATCAACGTGAAAATCCACAGCTAATTGAATTTTGGATCATAGGTTGTGAAATAAACCAGTTGAGGCAATTAAGTAGATTTATAAAAGCAAATTAATTCTTAATTCATCTGGAAAACATAATTCTTTTAGACCCAAATTTTCTTGACATGACAGAGACTTTTACCCATCCATGTGTTCCCACCAGCCTCAATTACATTTTTCTGAAGGAAGGGGGCTACTTTTAATACTTAGGGATTGCATTTCAGTGAGAATTCTGTTGCTGAATGGGTCTCCACTACTGGGAGGGAATAGACTGCCACAGTTTCAAAGGGCGATATTCCTATCGATCACTTAAACCATTTAGTGTTCAGTCCACAAACGTGACCCTAGCTTCCTGTGGCCTGCCATTTTATTCTTCCATCTTGCTCTCACCCTGACATTTGTCCTTGGCCTGCTGCACTGTTCTTATGAGGTTCAATGTGTGCTTTCAGTTAAGCAATGTACAGCTTTCTGGGATCAGTATTGACTTCAAATTTGGCTCTATAATACTAACTCGTGGTAATTCAATCTCTCCTGTTTTTCATCCTATCAGAGGGGAGGTGGTGGCACAGTGGTAACGTCACTGGACTTGTAATCCAGCGGCCCAGGCTAATGCTATGGAATAGGAGCTCAAATCTCTCCAAAGCAATTGGTGGAATTTAAATTTTAAAAAAAAAATCAATAAATAATTAATAACCTGGAACTAAAGGCTCATCTTAGTAACTGTGACCATGGCAACTATCATTGATTAATGTAAAACCCACTTGGTTCACTAATGCCCTTTAGGAAAAAAAAATCTGCAATCCTTACAATCCTGTCTGGCTTACATGTGACTCCAGATCTATAGTAATGTGGTTGACTCTTAAATGGTGCAACAAATGACGACAAAAATCACAATTTCGTCGCTCTGGAAGTGACAATAGCACACCCAACTTGTCGGTCCTACGAAGTCCTCCTTATGAACATTAGGGGGCTTATACCCAAACTGCCACAGCTATCCTACAGACTAGTCAAGACCTGACATAATCATACTCATATAATCATTCCTTGTTAAACTGTTGGCAGCTGGAAGTGAGGTAGGTGCAGGCACTTAATTGTTTGGGAGGCCAAAAGTCAACTTCTTGATGATAGGATCAAACTATAGTGTTAAGTTGTTGGCGGATTGAGCTTTTTAATACAATTGCATATCATATATGCTCAATAAAAGACAACCTTGCCAGAATTAAGTGTATCTTTTCAATTACATAACAAGCAGAAAGCATGTTTTTCTATTGTTAGCATTGTTCAACTACTGGCGATTAAGGCATTGATGACTGAGATTGAGTGGTGGCAATCAAAGGGCAACAGGGCATGGTTGACAGGGAGTTGCGGGGAGGGGGTGTGGGAGTGGTGATAGCCCCAAGAACTCTCATGGGGTCACACAGGGAGGAAGCTGGACTATGCAGGGGAAGTCTACATCCAAAGCCAATGGGTCAAGCATGACTCTGGGGAGATCAAAGGATGTACAGGGAAGACCATTAGCTAGGCCCTCAAAATTGAGGCAATAACAGAGGGAAAGTCAAGGATGATGGAGGAAGTGCCAATAATGAAGGATTGTAGGTCTAGTATAAAGTGGGAGGGGTGTAATTCCATGTTCTGGGGAATGCTTGTGGGTCAAAGATAGCTAATCAAAGATCATCAAAAGAAAGGCAAGGGTGATGCTGAACACAAATTGGAGAATGGCAAAGGCACAGAATATACGTACACTAGAGGGAGGACCTCAGTGTCCAAAATCAAGAATGGCTCGGTTGCACTACTACTGGATGTGTAATAGGTGGCGAGGGAGCCAACAAGAGGGGAAATCCACTTGACCCCTTCCTCACCAAGCTGTCAGATGTATCTGTCTACAATAGTATTGATAGAAGTGACCATTGCACACTATTGTGGAGACAAAATCCCATCTTCACATTGAGGATACCCTCTGTGATGACTTCAGCCAGGCTAATGAGGTTGGCTCGCTAGTGTGTGAACTACCTGATGAGCTTCATTTGTGTCTGCAGTCTGCATACACCATGCCTGAAGAAAAGAAACTCCAAGCTTCAGGAAGGGTGCCAGGAAAGCCCAGAAGAAATCGGTAATGAAAAGCTGTAACAAGAAAGCCCAGGAAGGAGAGTTACAGTCTGTACATCTACAAAGTGATGAATTAGGTTCACCCTGACACCAGCATTTCCTCTGAGGCCACGAGTATCATGAACTCAATTGTTAATGACATCTTCGAGCACATCGCAGGTGAAGCATCCTGCCTGGCCCATTACAACAAGCACAGCACCATCAGCTCCTGCGAGATCCAGACCACAGTGCACCTGCTGCTGTCCGGGGAACTGGCCAAGCACGCCGCATCAGAGGGGACAAAGGCAAATGACTAAATACACCAGCTTCAAGTGAAAACTGCACCACGCACTGAAAATAAAATACCTGATGAATCTTAATTGATGGTTAAAACGGGGAGTCTCATGCTCCCTATTTAAAGCAGGTGTGTCAGACTCCCAGCCTACATTCAGCAGGGAGCAACTAGAGAGCTGGCTGTGTACAGATGTATGATGTAAATAAAGTAACTAGGTGACAGGACTTTTTGCCTCTGGAGTTAATACTGTACCAACGAGGAAAAAGCTGAAGGATTTTGCTAAACTACCACGCATATTGAGGGTAAGCCTTTGTTGAGAAAACATGCTGCTGATTGGGAAATTGGATTCTTTTGAACCTGCAGTGGAGGACTGGGCCCAATATGTGGACAGGATGAAGTATTTTTTCAGGACATACAACAGAACCTCAGATGAGAGGCGAAGGTTAGCCTGCTGACTGCGTGGGGACCAGCAGCTTTTTCGATTATGCACAGTTTAACTTTCCCGGAGGCACTGGACACAAAGTCCTTCCAAGAGTTGTTAAACTTAGTTCAAAGAATATTATGACCCTAAGCCACCCCTGATCCTGCAGAGGTACCATTTTTACTCTACATTAAGAGAAGCAGGGGAGTCAATCACCAGTTTCCTAAGACGTGTAACGGAGACTTGCAAATTTGGGGGGAACACTAAATGAGATGCTCCGAGACCAGTTGGTAAGCGGAATTAACGATATAACTATACAGAAAGGCCTGTTGGTGGAGGCCCAGCTGGACTGTAATTAGGCATTACAGCTGGCCTTGTGGTCAGGAAAAAGTAGCAAGCAGAGCACATGAGATCTAAGGTATCCTGATGGAGGTAGAGGCCAACATCAGGGAGATGGGGTTAGGGGACTGCCACTATGGGGCAGGCCATTACATAGCGGCCCTCCGGAAGGATTCGGATACGAGAGAGCCCAAGTCTGCCTAGACCATATCAGGTTAAGCCCAGAGTGACAGTGGTTCCTGTAGAGCCCCGCCCAACACAACATTGCTATGGTTGCCAATGTCAGGATGCACAGAGGAAAAGCAAGTCTCCTAAACCAACACGGCTGAAAAGAATGCATAGGCTAAGGGACAGGAGAGTGCACAACCCGGAAGCTCCCATACCTCTGACAAGGTACAGCTATAGCGATGACAAATCAGAACCCAAATTGTCAGTGAGATCAAATGGACATCCAAATTTAAAATGGAGGTTGACACCAAACGTAGCTGTATTGGTCAGAGGCAGGACAGTGGTTAACAAGATACGCATTAGACTTTAACCCTTAGCCCTGACCAAAACTTTGGAAAGGCTAAGGACCTATACAGAATAACTACTGAGTGATGGGTACAACCCATGTGCCAGCTGCTTACAGGAAACATAAACAATTAGTTAGGCTCCCATTAATGGACGTGGAAGATTCAGGACTGAGCCTATTTGGGTGAAATTGGCTAAAATAGAGATCCAGCTAGATTGGACAAATATTTTCCAACTGGAAAACGATTGCCCGAGTGAGGGCCTGAGCAAATATCCGGAGATTTTTCAGGAAGACTGGGACAATCAAAAGGAGTCAAGACAAAATTGCATGTCGACCCGGAGGCTGTCCCAAAGTTTTGCAAAGCCTGACCAGTACCATTGCGTTAAGGGAAAAGATCAATGCAGAAATCAAAAGATTACATTACAAAAGGAATAATAAAACTGATCCAGTTCACAGAATGGACGGCACCCGTGATTCCTATCTTAAAGCCAAATGGTTTGATGCGCCTTTGCGGCAATTTTAAACAGCTGATAAATCATTAGTCTTGGCTAGACAAATTGCCAGGATTGAGGACCTATGTGCAAAGTTGACAGGAGGGCTCCTATTCACAAAACTGGACATGAGCCATGCATACCTGCAACTATGGCTGGTCAAGGATTTGCAAGAATTCACCACAATAAATACACTGAAAGGCCTCTTCAAGTATAAAATATTATCCTTGGCATTTCATCAGCTTGTGCCATATTCCAAAAGACCATGGGGAGCATCCTACAGGGGTTACCACAGGTTGCCATTTACCTAGACGATGCCCTCATTACGGGTAAAACAAGGGCGGAACATCAGAAGAGTCTGATGGAAGTTCTCAGGAGATTTGTAGCAGCAGGAGTGTAACTGAAAAGGGAGAAATGCATCTTTTTAGCAACACAAGTAACCTACCTCGGGTACAAAGTGGATAAATCAGACCTACATCCTGTGGAGGATTGGATGTGAGCAATAAAAGACACCCCAGCTCCTACAACCATCCAGGAGCTACATTGTTAAGACTGATAATATACTGCAGGAAATTCATACAGAATGGGGCCTCCATTCTGGATCCCCTCCACTAGTTGCTTAAAAAAAAGGGCAAAACTTGGGAATGGTTGGCTCACCAGGACAAGGCCTTCAAGAAAATTAAACAGCTACTCTCATCCAAAAAATGTATTGGTACATTATGATCCCAAGAAGGAATCGGTACTCACCTGTGACTCATCCCCATATGGAGTGGGCACAGTCCTGGCACACAGGTGGCAGAATGGACAAGAATGGCAAATAGTGTATTCCTCTAGGATCCTGGCAATGGCAGAGCAAAGGTATGCCCAGATTGAAAAGGAAGGATTGGCGGTAATGTTCACAGTGAAAAAATTACACTAGTATTTGTATGGGTGAAAATTTATAATCGTAACAGGTCATAAACCCTTGCTGTGCCTACAGAAGACAAAGCAGTGCTACTGATAACATCAGCCCAGATCCAGCATTGGGCATTATTGCTGGTGGCTCATCAGTATCGATTGGAGACCAACCAAGGACTAGAGTGGCAAATGCCACTAAGCCGACTACCATTACCAAATGCCCAACCATTGGTACCTAGAATAGAGGAGATTGTGATAACGTTAGACTTTGTGGATACCATCCCAGTGGATGCACACAATTTACACCAGTGGACCTTATACTGGTGAAGGTAAAGGACCTGGTGCTAACAGGACAACTGGAAAAGACTAGTCCATCCACGCTGGAATAGGAGAGGGTAGATCACGGTGGAAGTCGGGATACTGCTGTGGGAAGCACGGATCATCATCCCAAGGCAGGACCGTCGGGACATTCTGGCCGAACTACACTATGGACATCTGAAATAATCAAAAATGAAGATGCTGGTGAGGAGCTATGCTATGTCAGTGGCCAGGTCTGGACACTGACATAGCGAAACTGATGGACAGTGCCAGGAATGCCAACAGGGACAGGAGGCACCACCGGCAGCCCCGCTGCACCCGAGGGAATGGCTACAGTCACGACTCCATGTCGATTTTGCAGGCCCATTTATGGGGGCCATGGTTCTGGTGATAATAGATGCCCATTCCAAGTGGTTAGATGTCTCTAAACTAAACTTGGCAAACACGATGGCAACCATTGAGAAACTGCACACCTCGTTCGCAACATATGCGATCCCAGAGGTATTAGCTTCCGCTAACGGTTCAGTGTTCATCAGCCTAGAGCTCACAAAATTTATGAAATCAAATGGGATCCGGCACACCAAAACCGCACCTCATCACCCAGCATCAAATGGGCTAGCAGAGACCGCCGTCTGGACATTAAAGGTCGCGTTGGGAAAAACAGCCAGTACCTCATTAGAGACGAAACTCTCAAAAGTAGTTATTTGACTATAGAACCACTCCACACCACCACAGGAACTGCGCCAGAGTTACTGATGGGCAGATGACCCCGTACCAGACTGAGCCTGTTGTTGCCAAACCTGGGACGAAAAAAGTGGAAAGACACCAGGAAGCCCATTGCAGGGGCCATAACAACATTCGCCAAGAGGGGCACTTTGAAGCGAGGGACAGTGTTCGAGTCAGAAATTATGCAAATGGACCCACCAAGGTAACTGGAACAGTCGAGTCCAGGACTGGACTGGTATCCTACCGAGTAGGTGTAAGCAGACATCTGGACCAGGTCTGTGCCTCAAGCTCTCCATCCGTTCCAGAGCTGAGTCCGTCCTGCAGCTCTCCTGATGAGCAGATCTCCCTCAACTAGCCAGTGTCGCCTCCCCTGCACCCTTGAAGGGGACCTCGGGGTCCGAAATGGACACAGGAGACCAAGTAACAGTGATTCCCCTACCACCTGAAGTGGACGAGGAACCAGACCTCTGGCATTCACGGCAAAGGGACTGGCACCCAACCATTACACACCACCGACATCAGAGGCCAAGTTGGAGAAGCCTGACTCAGCTCTTAAGCCGAGGAAAAGACCATTGAGGGAAGCAAACTGAGGGGATTGCCTCGGACTTTGTGGGGGAGGGGAGTGTGATGACTTCAGCCAGGCTAATGAGGTTGACCTGCTAGAGTACGAACTACTTGTTGAGTCTTAATTGATGGTTAAATCAGGAAGCCTCATCCTCCCTATTTAAAGGAGGTGTGTCAGACTTCTAGCCTGCATTCAGCAGGGAGCAACTGGAAAGCTGGCTGTGTACAGGTGCATGGTGTAAATAAATAAAGTAACTTGGTGACAACTTTTCACCTCTGTGGAGTTATTACACGCTCCTTCATGTTATGTTGCACTCCCACCTACTAAATAGGATAGACTTTGATCAGATTTAGCAACTCAAGACTGGGCATTTATGAGGTGCTGTTGGCCATCAGCCTCAATGGGCCATTGTGCTCAATCACAATCTGCAACCTCATGGCCCAGCATAACTCCCACTTTACCATTATCACTGTGCCAGGGAATCAACTCTGATTTAATGGAGAGTGAAGGAGGGCATGCCAGGAGCAGCGACAGGCATACTTTAAAATGACATATCAACTTGGTGAGGCTAGAACACAGGACTACTTGTATGTCAAAAACAGCAGAAGCAGCAAGCATCAGATACAGCTAAGTGATCCCACACCAACAGATCAGATCCAAGTTCTGCAATCCTGCCAAATCCAGTCATGGATGATGGTCAACAACTAACTCAAGGAGGTGGCTCCACAAATATTTCCATTCTCAAATAAGGAGAAGCCCAGGGCATTGTGCAATAGGTAAGACTGAAGTATTTGCAAACTTCTTCAATCAGAACTGCTGAATGGACAATCCACCTCAGCCTCCTCCAGAGGTTGCAAGCATCACCGATATCAGTCCTCAACCAATTTGAACTACTCTACGTAATATCAAGGAACAGCCAAAAGCAATAAATGGTGCAAAGCTTATGGACCCTGACAACATGCTGGCAGTGGTTAGGGGATCCAGCATTAGCTGTGCCCCTATTCAAATTGTTCCGGTATAACTACAACAGTGGCACCTAAATCAGCACTGTGTGAAATTTGTCAGGTACGTCCTGTCTGCAAAAAGCATGATAAATCCAACCCAACTAATTATAATTCCATCAATCTACTCTCGATCAGCAGCAAAGTGATAAAGATGTCATTGAGAAAGCAATTAAGCAGTACTTGCACAGTAATATTCTGCTTACCAACATTCAATTTGGAATTTGTTGGGGCCACAACTCCTGACCTCCTTACAGCCTTGGTTCAAAAAGACAAAAGAGCAGAACTCAAGAGATGAGGTGACAATGACTGGCCTTGATATCAAGACAGCAGCAACCAAAAGTGGCATCAAAGGAAACCAGGGGGCAATCTCTACTAACTGGAGTCATGCCTAGCATAAAAGATAGATAGTTGTGGTTGTTAGAAGTCAATTGTAAAATTAATCTCAAATTAAGGGGTAGGAGATAGTGGTGTAATGGTATTAATCGCTGAGCTGGTAATTCAGAGGCCCAGACTCCAGGGACATGCATTTAAATCTCACCATGGCAGATGGTAGGACTTAAATTCAACTAATAAAAAAAAATCCAGAATTGAAAGGTTAACTCTGTTGAATATGGGCCTAAGATAAATCATCATTCAAACTCATCTGGGTCGCTAATGACCTTCAGGGAAGGAAATTTACCATCCTTACTTGGTCCAGTCTACATGTAATTCCAGATCCACAGCAATTTGGTTAATACTTAACTACCCTTGGAAAATGGCCTAACAAACCAATATTGAAGGATTCAGTTCAAAGGCAAATAGGGATAAGGAACAACTGGAGTTGCAATGTCAGCTTTAATGTACTGATTGCTAGTCTGACTGACAGAGTGGCACGTGTGTATAGCAGAAGCTACTTTTTTATATACATGTATATACTATAAATAAAAAAAAAGGCCCTGCTCTTTGCACAAAGAGCATGAACAAATATTGAGCTTGATTCAATGAAACAAAGTGACAGCCATTTGCTGCCTCATTCTTCAGAGTAATACCTTGGCCAATCAAGTCAAATTGCCTGGTTTAATCTTCCAAAAATGTTTGGCAGTTAACTGTCAGTCACCTGGTACATTCTCCATGGCAACATCCCCTACCAATCACAGTCTACTTGCCAACCAAACAACACTTGTTTTTCATACAGTATAAATTGTTGTTTTCCCCTTACCAGTTTTTGTGTGAAATGTCCTGATGAGTGCAAGATGAAATAAACAAAGTAGGTGCCAAGTGTGTTTGACAAGATGTGCGAGATACCAACAATCACAGCCAAAACAAGCGTTTATGTTGGCAACAGGAAATTATAAAAAGAGAGAAATAGAGATACGAATCAAAAAAGTTTCATAGGGACAAGTTAATGTAATTTCAAAGCAACTGACCACATTCTAGAATCAACAGTGGTAACCAAGTATGGGTAGATTAGTTAGATCTTCTGTCATGTGAGACTGACAGACTAGCAAGATCAAAGCTCATAATAATTGTCTAGATGGAGTGAAAATAGTTATAACTGGAAAGTATCCTGCTTGTGAAACACTCTGCTTAACTAATGCTGGCCTACAGAAACCTGTTCTAGGATTAATGGTGTCCACAATGTTTGTGAATGATATGGAACAGGATGTACTCAGTGATATTACTGAATTTGCCTTTGTTCAAAACTTGTTGTGGGCAAGAAGAAAGGAAATCAGTGAGGAGACCATGATCATAATGGTTTAAAGAACAGTAATATTGATAAATGCAAATAAGACAAAATGGACAATTCAGAATAAGTTAAAAGAAAAATACTAAATATTCTGCAGATTTCAATAACATAGAATGCTGGAAGTACTCAACAGTTCAGGCAATATCCTTAGAGAAATCAAAAGGGGGGCTGTTAGCTTGGTGGTAATGTTCCTAAGTTAGTAATTAAGAGACCTGGACTAATATTCCAAGGATGAGAGTTCATAAGAACATAAGAAATGGGAGCAGGAGTAGGCCATCTGGCCCTTCGAGCCTGCCCCGCCATTCAATAAGATCATGGCTGATCTGTCGTGGCTCAGTTCCACATTCCCGCCCTCTCCCCATAACCCTTAATCCCCTCTCTTATCAAAAACATCCCCTCTCTTATCAAAAACTTACCAAATTCCACTACATCAGCTGGAGGAATTGTAATTAAATTAATTAATGAATTAAAATATAAACCTTTGGTAGGAATTTCCAGCTGTGGTCACAGTCAGACAAAATTTGGACAGGTTAGCCAAAAGTCCATTGATTTGGGACCCAAAAATCCTGGCTCTAATTTCAGCAATGACCGTGAAACTATCCCTTTGTCGTCATTTAAAATGCATGTGGCTCACCAATGTCCTTCAGGGAAGGAAATCTACAATCCGGTTGGTGTACAGGTGACTCAAAACTCACAGCAATATGGTTGATTCTTAATTGCCCTCTGAAATGGCCTAGAGAGCAAAGGAAAGAAGCCCTGTTCTGTACCTTGGTGACCTTATCAGTTGCTGAAAGTAAGCACGCAGGTACAGCAGGCAGTGAAGAAGGCAAATCGTATGTTGGCCTGCATAGCAAGAGGTTCTGAAAATAGGAATAGCAACATTTTACTGCAACTGTAAAGGGTGATGGCGAGGCCGCACCTGGGGTATTGTATGCAGTTTTGGTGATCATTTTTAGGGGAAGGATGTCCTTGCTGTAGAGGGAGTGCAGTGAAGATTTACCAGGATGATTCCTGGGATGGCAGGCCTTTCATATGAGGGTAGATTAGGTCAGTTAGGATTGTATTCACTGGAGTTTAGAATGGAGAGGGGGTCCGATAGAAACTTATAAAATTCTAACAAGATTTGACAGGGTAGATTCAGACAGAACATCCCTGATGATAGGGGTGTATAGAAGTAGGGGTCAGTTTGATTAAAAGGGGTAAACCTTTTAGGACTGAGGTGAGAAGAAATTTCTTCATCCAGTGGTGAATCTGTGGAATTCACTAGCACAGAAAGTAGGTGAGGCCAAAACGTTGTGAGATTTCAAGAAGAAATTAGATATAGCTTTTGGGGATATAGGCATCAAGGGATATGGAAGGAGAAGGTGGGATTAGGGTATTGACATTAATGATCAGCCATCAAAATGAATGGTGGAGCAGGCTCAAAGGGCCTACGGCTTCCATGTTCTATGCTTCTATGTTACACAGAGCAATTCAAGAAGCCAGCTCACCATCACCTTCCAAAGGCAATTAAAGGAAAACAATAAATGTTGGCCTTGCCAGCAACACTCAGCCTAAGAGAAATTAAAATATCAGTTGATATTTTGATTGTCAAGCCTGCAAGATCTTATAACGAACAGAAGAGAGGGGAGCATGAGAATTACATGGGAGGTTCCTAACTGGGAAAGGGGAGATCATAAAATGATAGAAATTATGTTAGCATGAGACAATAAAGGCCTAATCAAGTAGCATTATTTAACTTTTATGCTACCAAGGCAAGTCATTCAGGTCAATAGGTTCATATTATATTTTGTGCCTCAAAAAGCCTCTGCCATTAAATCATTCATCTAACACCAGTCACACATATCTATTCATTTTCCCCCTCATGTTTATCCAGCTTCCCTTTAAGTGCATCATAGAGAATTGGGCAGAAGGAAAGGGATGTATGAAAAATTGTTAAAACAAGGCTGGCTCTTGCAGTCTAATGTCAAATGCAATGGTTCCCAAACTGTAGGTTGCAATCCCAACTGAGGTATCAGAAACAGTAATTAGGTTCATGAGTGCTCCCTCCTCTGAGGCTGTATCCTGTACCAAGTGTCTGGCCTGCCCTTGGCTTGCTCATCTTTCCAATTCAGGATTTTTATTTTCTTCTCAAGACCATTTTATAATGTTGTCTGAATGTGCGTGTGCAAGGAACGGTGGGGCATGTATATTGGACAGAGGGGCATGTGTGTATGGAATGGAGGGGTGTGTGTGTGTGTGTGTGTGTGTGTGTGTGTGTGTGTGTGTGTGTGTGTGTGTGTGTGTGTGTGTGTGTGTGAGTGTGAATGGAAGGTCACTTGTGTATATGTGTGGGATGGAGGGCAGCATATGTTTTTGTGTGGGATGGAGAGGTGTGCATGTGAATATTTTTTGGGAGGTGAGAGTGGCTGATTAGTGTCTGTGTATGGGAACAGGCAGAGGCACTTCACCTAACTGTCACTGGGAAATAAAGAGCTTGACTGAAACCTCAATGGCCTGTAGCTGTCACACATAACATTCTATACATATTCAGAAGCACTCCATATTCCATAACTTGGGTGGTGTATGGCTCTGCTTTTAAGTAACTTACCTTGTGAATTATTTTAAAGTTAAATTGGGTATAGCAGAATGTGCCGCGAATCTACAGCCTCTAGGACTACAAATACTATTTTGTGCCATTTGAAAATTATAAAATTTCTTTCATTCGTCTCACATTAAAAATTAATCATGTCAAGATGGCCCTGAAGGAATCTTGGTGAGATATTATTACAGATTGCCAAATGCCAATGTGAGCATCAATAGTATCCACTGTTCCCTGGCCAGGGTCCATGAGCTGGTGCAGCTTGGATGAGGTAAGGGATTGGTGAGCACATAAAATAACATTCTTGCAAGGCTCTTTAAAATCATTTGTTTTCATACAATACATTGTGTTGATCTATAATACACTAACTTTAAAAATTATATACTGAATGTTACTGTGCTGCTTTATCATTGCTTTGTTTTTGTTAGCATCTGAGGTCATGGTAATTTTCAAGTGTTAAATGGGGTCACATTGGAAATAGTTTAGGAAGCGCTGACCTAGAGGATATAACAAGGGAGTGGAAAACTATTTTTAGCAGCCCTGTGGTTTGCCTAATTCTCATCCTTGTCTTCATTAGAGCAGCACTGGCAGAACTGAAAAAAGTGATGCTATGAGCCGTGGGAACAGCGAAATTCCCTTTTTGTTCCTGAGTAATTCAGCTGTGACTATCAACAAATGGACTTGCAGATTTAGGGAACTAGTGCACATAAATATTTAGGGATGAAGGTACACGTGGGGCTTACAAAGCCACATCACTGAAACTATTGGCTGCCAAATTCCAGGAACTACTATAATTCAACAAAAATAAAATCATATTTGTCTCTTTGAGCCCACTGTTAAAGTGTATAAATGGAGATGTTCAAAAAAATGGATGGCATTAGTGATTTGTTTTGGCTGAGTGAAAGCACTCTCACCTCAGAAAGAGGAGTGTGGGTCCACTTGAGACTTGACAGCATAATCCAAACTAATTGCTCACCTGATGAAGGAGCGATGCTCCGAAAACTTGTGATAACAAATAAACCGGTTGGATTTTAATCTGGTGTTGCGAGACTTATTTGCCCACCCCAGTCCAGTGCCGGCATTGCCACATCAATCCAAACTGGCATCTTCATGCAGTACCAAGGAAGCACTGCATGGTGGAGTTATCATCTCTTGGATGGGATCTTAAAACAAGGCCTTGTCTGTCCTCTATACTACAGTGGATATATAAAACAAAATCTATGGCACTATTCATGGAGGAGTGAGTAAATTCTCCCCGTGTCTTAGCCAATATTTACTCCTCAAACACCACCACATAAAAAATAATGGCCCAGATTTTGCAGTCAGCAGCAAAGCAAGAGAGCTATCCGCAGACCTTGAAGAAACCTTGGCTGTACTTGACTATAATAATTAAGGAAACTCAACTGGAAAGAAACAGTTTTTATTGTTAAACGTAAAGTAAAGCTACTACTCCATGGCATATGTACACAAGTCACAACCTGGACAATCACTTTGCAAATCCTTCCTGGTGACTGGCTTATAAAAAAAGGACTCAGGTGACGAGGTCCACGTGGGCAGACAATTGCCTGTTACCAAGGAGACTCATTCAATGAGCCCCACTGGGACATCAATTAGAGATTCCTTATGGAGCTCATCACACCCCACCCCCTGCAAGTTTGAGGCTTTCTTCTCACTCCTATGGTGATGGGGCCATATTTGTCACTTGGCCCATGGTCTTGTTTATGTTGTTAGCATGGTCTGGTCAGAGTGCACATACCAAGTGCACAAAAATTTCTCCCTTGCGGAACACTGAAATGCCACTCCAAGGGGCTTATCCTTGGTAGCAATCTCTGACTGCAACTCCGTCCCAACGTTTCTGAGGCGGAATCCTCAGACCTCTCGGGCTGTTGGTGGAGTTTCCCACCCACAAGCCGCTGTTTAAGATGCCAGTTGTGTGGTGTCCAGTGCAGCAGGTGTTCCGTGGAGGGTTCCTGATAGCAGAGGTAATCAACATTTTTACAGTCTTCTCCATGTATCTCCAGATGGGAGAAGCTGTAAAATTCTGACATGTCTCTAGATCATTAAGACAGGTCTCCAGAAACATAACCACAATGCTACTATACCTACTCAGAGACTATTTCCTCGGGTGGATGTAGCCGTTACTAGGGGGCATAACTATAAGGTTCATGGTGGGAGATATAGGAGGGATGTCCAAGGTAGATTCTTTACTCAGTGGTTGGGGTGTGGAATGCACTGCCTGCTGTGAAAGTGGAGTCAGATACTTCAGGAAGTTTCAAGCGGTTATTGGATAGGCACATGGAACACTCCAAAATTATAAGGAGGGAATAGCTTGATCTTGGGTTCGGACATAGCTTGGTACAACATTGAGGGCCGAAGGGCCTGTATTGTGCTGTACTGTTCTATGTTCTATACCCATGAACCAGTCTCAGCCAGTGTGATTTCAGAACAAACTGATTTTTTTTCCTGCTGAAATAGTAATACATTTGTTCTATACTAATAGAATTGTTACATCTGCTTGACCTGGAAACTGGCCATTTTTGTGCAGGCATTTACTGGATATTTGCCATTGCTCAAAAATAATCTGCAGTGTTTCAGCTGTAGACAGTATAGCAACATCGCTACAGATGTTAAAACTGCAGACATAAGCGTAGAAAATATACACAAACAGGACTCTTTTGAAAGTGGTTAAAAAACCACTGTAAAAGGTATGAAATTAATGCAACTATGATCTTGACATTGTCTAAAATGTATTTTCCCACAAACATTAGCCAAAACAGTAAAGAAGAAATATTCCATGTCACAAATTTCTCACACCTGATCACTTGAGTTTATAGAGAAAGATGCTTGAAAGTGCTAAACAGAGTTGTTGTTTCAATATCAAGTAGTTTTACTGGAATTCCAGAAAAAAATTGAATAAAAATAAAGTATTGGCAGAATTGTACAATAGTTGATAAGCATAAGTGAATTGTGCATAAAATAGTGTAATTTGGAGTCAACATATAACAAATGTTCGTAGGACAGCATTTTTTCCTCAAAGGCTCATTGTCAAATTGCGTGTTTTGTTTGTTTACGCATTAAGTCACCAGAAGTAGTTAACTTTCTGAAATAGTAAGGAAATAATAGACAGTGATTCAGAGATGTGGTACAAGCACAATATTTACTTGGTTATACAATATTCATTTCTAGTCACAATTTCATCATATCCAATAGAATTATTCAAGATTAAACTGACAGAGCAAAATTGCAAGATGCATCACAAAAGGATGAACTATTGAATGCCACTTAATTTGAAGCCAGTATGTTCTATACAATGAAAGTGGATACACGCTCTAAACTTGAAGTGTTAGATGTCATGCACAGCATGGGTGAGTTTAAATGGTGCATGGAGGATTAGCCGGGTGCATGGCTGGTCACTTACTTTTCTATAGGCTTAAAGGTGAAATAAACGTCTGTCAGTGGCAAGATTCATTGGACTTCATTCATGATGTGGCTCTAGCCTCACCATTACAAAAAGACAGAAGTCTTTTTGAATGCCTAAAAGAAAGAAAAACAAGTATATTACTGAGTATTGAGGCTGGAGCACTGGTGTTATGGGAAAATCCACTTTGAAATTTACATCTGAAGGAGGGGAATTCAGTTTTGAGTTGCTAGTCTAACAGCAGATATTCACATTTTGATTTCACTGGAACGGTGCAGTTGAACATAATCTGTTAACTAAGAATTAGACTTTTCATTCCACCAACTTCAGAAAAATCTTTTTTAAAAAGCAAGCTTTTTAAAAATTAATCTTAGAAGTTGTAGGCATCACTGGCTAGACCTGCATTTATTGCCCATCAGGAGCCAGTGGTGAACTGCCTTCTTGAACAACTACAGTTCCTGAGATGTAAATACACCCACAGTGCTGCTGGGAAGGAACTCCAGGATTTTGACCAAGTGGCAGTGAAGGAACGGCGATATATTTCCAGGTCAGGATGATGAATGACTTGGAGAGGAACTGCCAGGTGGTGGTGCTCCTAGGCATCTACTACTCTTGTCCTTCTAGATGGTAATGGTCGTGACTTTGGAAGGTGTAAGGAAACCTGGCACTGAGTTCCTGTAGTGATTCTTATAGATGGTACATAAGGCTGCCACTGGTTCATTGGTGGTGGAAGGATTGAATGTTTGCAGAAGGGGTAGCAATTAAGCAGGCTTCTTTGTCCTGGATGCTACCAAGCCATTCATGGTGATGGACATCCAAGTCCCTCACCCAGAGTTCATTCTGCACCTTAGCTACCCTCAGTGCTTCCTCCAGGTGTGGTTCCACATGGAGGAGCACTGATCCATCAGCTGAGGCGGGACAGTGTTTGATAATCAATAGGAGATTTCCTTTCCTAAAAGGAAGAGAACTTCTGGAATCCATAAATTAAAAATCACATTACAAATATTAATGGACTAAACACTGCATTCCACAGCTTCCTATCCTGTAACAGAAGACAGCTAAGGTTGTTTATGTAAAACACCGCCATTTCCTTAAACAAAATTGATTCTGCAAATGCAACATTACTCCTCAAACCCTGCACAGAATTAGTCTTTACTTTTATCTCCTTGCAGAATCAATGTGCCCCATCACACTAATAGTACATTAAACAGGAGCAGAACAAATTAGTCTAAAGTAGTCCTCAAATTTCTAACATAGTTCTAAATAGTATTAAGCTACACAGGGAAACACTTCAAAATCAATAAGATCCACTCAACTACTTAATACAATTCAGTGCACCAATGGTGCAAAATATTTAAAACTGGTCCATTTAATTAAGTTTATAACCAAAAGTTTAAGTAAAATTTAGAGGGCAAAAACAGGTAAAATGAAAGGTGCATCCAAACAACCCTTATTTGAAAAACTCTGACAACATTTAAAGAACTATCCTTTTCACACTAAACAAGAAAAATGTTGGCTCAGTGGACAAATAAATATTCTTTTGACTATGTTCCACATATTAAGCACAAAATCTGGGATATACCACCATGACACTGCATGCAAAGCCAGAAATTGAGGCACCAGAATTGCACTGTGCCTAGTAAATAACATTCAGGAGAACTTTCCAATCTCTACCTAACATGCAAATTACCACCATGAAGGTGAATATTCAAGGATTATCTGTGGGTTATGAAACCTAAAATATCATACTTGTATTGGCCTACATGTACTGTAAATTTGTATTGCTGTGTGATTACACATGGTGGCACAGTGTTTGGCATTGCTGCCTCACAGTGCCAGGGACAATTCCAGTCTTGGGTGACTGTCAGTGTGGAGTTAGCATGTTCTCACCATTTCTACATGGGTTTGTTCTGGGTGTTCCAGTTTCGTGCCATTGATTCCAAAGAAGAGCAAGTTAAATGGATTAGCCAAGCTAAGTTTCCCCTTCACATCAAGATATGTAGGTTGGGGGATTAGTGGGATAAACACATGAGATTATGGGGATATGCCTGGGTGCGATGCTGTGTTGGAGAGTTAGTGTAGACTCGATGGGCCAATGGCCTCCTTCTGCACTATAGGGATTCTATGATTTTAACTTGAGAGAAAAAATGCATACTTGAAACAAAGCATTACCTTGTAGGGATACACATTGTCACCTAACATTTTTGTGGCTCTCAAAATGGAGACAGTAATGTTACTTACAATTGGACTTTGAAAATCTCAACTGCCTAACCTTTCACTCTCCATTCACTACAACAGTTCTGAAGTTGCAAGTTTCCTCAACCAGTTCTTAACTTGTACCTTTGATGTCTTTATCTCAGCAAAAGCCTTTATTCTGTTCCATTATTTCACATCTCTGCTATTTCCCCCATCAATACCCCATTAAGTCCACGTCACAGTTCTGAATGTATCTGTTGCAGAACTGTTTAACCTCAAATCTTCCATCCTCTAAACTCCAGGTCATCCAAACTCTGCCTTCATCACAACCTATATCAGGTACAATTCACCTACTGACTCTTCCCCTAATGACCTACATTAGCTTCCAGTATATCAAAGTGGAGGCTAGATGGGATGATACTTTTCATTGTTTGGGTATTTCCAATCTGCAATTGATTTAATTATCTTTTGTAGGTCCTTTCATGATCGTAGGACACCAAGAAGTTTTGTGGAACAAAGGGGCCTTGGCGTGTTTGTCTATAGGTTTCTGGAAGCAGAAGGGCATGTTAGCAGGGTGGTGAAAAAGGCTTATGGGACTCTTGCCTTTATCATAAGAAATAGGAGCAGGAATAGGCCTTCGAGCCTGCTCTGCCATTCAATAAGATCGTGGCTGATCTGAAGTGGATCAGTTCCACTTTCCCGCTTTCTCCCCATAACCCTTAATTCCCCTATCAAAAACCTATCTACCCTGACTTAAATATATTTAGCGAGGTAGCCTCCACCACTTCAACGGGCAGAGAATTCCAGAGATTCATCACCCTTTGAGTGAAGAAGTTCCTCCTCAACTCTGATCCAAACCGTTTCCCCACCCCCCCCACCACTTGAACCTGTGCCCTCTAGTCCTACTATCCTTTCCAAGCAGGAAGAATCCCTCTACCTCCACCCTATCTACCCGGTTCATTATCTTATATGTCTCTAAGATCCCCCCTCAGCCTTCTAAACTCTAACGAGTACAGACCCAGTCTATTCAGTCTCTCTTCATAGGCTAACCCCCTCATCTCCGGTATCAGCCTAGTGAACCTCCTCTGCATTCCCTCCAAGGCCAATATATCCATCCGCAAGTGCACACAGTACTCCAGTTGCAGCCTCACCAGTACCCTGTACAGTTGCAGCAAGGCCTCCCTGCTTTTACATTCTATCCCCCTCACTATAAAAGGCCAACATTCCATTCGCCTTCTTGATCACCTGCTGCATCTGCAGACTGGGTTTTTGCGATTCATACACAAGGACCCCCAGGTCCCTCTGCACCGTAGCATGCTGTAGCTTTTCGCCTTTTAAGTAATAATCCCCCTACTATTATTTCTACCAAAGTGGATAACCTTGCACTTGCTAACATTATACTCCATCTGCCAGGTCCTCACCCACTCGCTCAGCCTATCCAGATCTCTCTGCAGACTTTCCACCCATCTTCGTGCCATCAGCAAATTTCGACACCCTACACTCAGCCCCCTCCTCCAGATCATCTAAGTAAATGGTAAACAGTTGAGGCCCCAGCACCGATCCCTGCGGCACTCCACTGGTCACCAACTGCCAACCGGAATAGTACCCATTGATTCCGACTCTCTGCTTCCTATTAGACAGCCAATCCTCTAGCCACGCTAACACCTTACCCCCAACTCAGTGCACCCTAACCTTCTGCAGCAACCTTTTGTGAGGCACCTTATCAAATGCGTTTTGGAAATCTAAAAACACCACATCCACCTGTTCCCCTTTGTCTACCACACTAGTCACATCCTCATAGAAAGCCAATAAATTTGTTAAACACGACTTCCCCTTAATGAATCCGCGCTGCGTCTGCTCGATCAAACCGTTCTTTTCTAGGTGCCTCGCTATTTCTTCTTTGATAACGGATTCTAGCATTTTTCCAACTACAGACGTTGGACTAACCAGCCTATAATTCCCTGCCTTTTGTCTGCTACCTTTTTTAAACAGCAGCATAACTTTAGCCGTTTTCCAATCTTCCAGCACTTCCCCGGAGTCCAGCGAATTTTGATAAATAATTACTAAGGCATCTGCTAGCACCTCTGCCATTTCTTTCAGAACCCTGGGATGCATTCCGTCCAGTCCCAGGGACTAGTCTACCTTATCAGTCAAGGCATAGATTACAAAAAGGGGAAGTCATTTTTGAGTTTTACAGAACTTTGAGGCCTGAGCTACAGAACTGCTTGCAGTCTGGTCGCCACATTATTGGAAGGATATTATTGCACTGGAGAGGGTGCAGAGGAGATTCACCAGGATACCGCCTGGGATGGAACATTTAAGTTATGGAGAGAAATTGCATGGGCTAGGGTTGCTTTTGCTGGAGCAGAAAAGACTGAGGGGCAATCTGTTGAGATGTACAAAATTATGAGGGACAGAGTGGATAAGGAGCAGCTGTTCCTCTTAGTTGAGGGGTTAGTCTCGCGGGGACATAGGTTCAAGGTGAGGGACAGGAGGTTTTAGGAGGATGTGAGGAAAAACTTTTTTACCCAGAGGGTGACGATCATCTGGAATGCGCTACCTAGGAGAGTGGTAGAGGTGGGTTGCCTCACATCCGTTAAAGTATCTGGATGACCATTTGGCACATCATAATATTCAGAACAATTGGCCAAGTGCTGGCAGATGGAATTAGGTGGGTGTTCAGGTGTTTCTAATGTGTCGGTGTGGACTCAATGGGCCAAAAGGCCTTTTCTGCACTGTACAACTTTATGATTCTATGATGAAGACACTGACACAGGATCGACATTGGAATTCACAGAACTGGCAGTTCATGTCACTGTCAATGTCTGAGGCAACAATGCCACCTCAGCTTGGCACAGATGATTTTCAAAACATGCTGAACCAAGCTTCACAAGATCCAGTCACTTCCAAATTTCCTCTCTTAAAAGTGGTGGTCAGCAATGCAGAAGTTTTTTTTAAAAAAAAGTGTCCTTGTATCATTCATACTGATCACCTTGATATTGTTGGCCCTGAGACGATGCCCCCACGAAGATCTGTTTGGGGGCATTGTCTCAGGGCCAACAATATCAAGGTGGTCAGTATGAATGATACAAGGACACTCTTTTTAAAAGTAAAACTTTAAAAATCTTCTGTTTGGGGATTCTGAAGTCATCTATACGGGAGAAGCGGCCTGTCAATCCTTTGGAGGATGGTCTCCATGCTATTAAAAATAGTCTGATGGAGAATTGTTGTTTGTGATTTTGTCCACCCATCTCATTCTCATGGTGAACCTCAGTTGCCCTTGATTAAAGCATTCAGAGCTTTGATGAAGTGCCTGTAGCAACTCAAGGTTTTTTTGCCGTACGGCAGGGTGATTCAGACAATGGCATTGCAGATTTTGATTTTAATCTTCAGCTTAATGTCTTGCTGCTTTCAGACACAAATCATGGAATCAGCAATAGGTGAAACAAGTTTTCAAGATGAGTGTACTGCTACCAAGATATGAGAACTTTTCAATAGTCTTGAAACTGGTGCCATCAACAGTTCCATCTGATGTTTCATTGTATGTGCCTGGTGCTGATTGAAACAAAACTCACCTTGGTCTTGGAGAACAAAGACTTTGGCAGCACCCTCAAATTTGTTTGCCTTACAATCAGGAGTGGTCAAATGGCTTCCCAATTTTCTCTCATTTGACAGACATTTTTTTTGTCTGAAAATGTTAAGACTTGCCAATTTGGCAAGCAGTGATTTGTCCAATCCTTGAAGCATTCTTTAAAAGCTTCAAGAGCAAGGTTCATTGTTATGTCACGCAAATAGTTTTTCTCATCTTATAGAAACACTATTCATGCGACTACACAAAGTTTACCTGTATTATTCTTAAAAGAGAAAGTTGAGAACTATGTTTGATTTGTTATGAACTCCAGAAACTTCAGATATGGTAGAGCATCCACAGCAATCTCAAGTTGCTAGACCAGAAGGGAGAGAAAAGTTCATTTCAACAAGGAAGTTGAGAGCTAACATATAATTATGCTCTAAATGAGAAACTTGATTTATTATTGTCACATGTATTAACATAGTGAAAAGTATTGTTTCTTGCATTCTATACAGACAAGACAGACAGCCAGGGTGTTTAATTTAGATAATTGCGAAGTGATGCATTTTGGTCAATTGAATCAGGAGAGGACTTAGTTAACGGTAGGGCATAGGGGAGACTTACAGAACAAAGAGATAGAACATAGAACATTAACAGCGCAGTACAGGCCCTTTGGCCCTCGATGTTGCGCTGACTAGTGGAACCAATCTAATGGCCCTCTAACCTAAACTATTCCAATGTTATCCATATGCCTATCCACTGACCGTTTGAATGCCCTTAAAATTGGCGAGTCCACAACTGCTGCAGGCAGGGCATTCCACGCCCTTACTACCCTCTGTGTAAAGAATCTACCTCTGACATCCGTCCTATAACTACCACTCCTTAATTTAAAGCTATGTCCCCTTGTGTTAGCCATCACCATCCGAGGAAAAAGGCTCTCACTGTCCACCCTATCTAACCCTCTGATCTTGTATGCCTCAATTAGGTCACCTTATAATCTTCTCTCTAAATGAAAATAACCTCACGTCCCTCAGCCTCTTCTCATAAGACCTTCCCACCATACCAGGCAACATCCTGGTAAACCTCCTCTGCACCCTTTCCAATGCCTCCACATCCTTCTTATAATGCGGTGACCAGAACTATACGCAATACTCCTAGTGCGACTGCATCAGAGTTTTGTACAGTTGCAACATGACCTCACAGCTCCGAAATTCAATCCCTCTACCAATAAAAGCTAACACACCGTACGCCTTCTTAACAACCTTATCAACCTGGGTGCCAACTTTCAGGGAGCTATGCACATGTACACCAAGATCTCTCTGCTCGTCAACACTAAGAGTCCTTCCATTAGCCCTATATTCTGCACTCCTGTTACTCTTACCAAAGTGAATCACCTCACTTTTCCGTATTAAACTCCAATTGCCACCTCTCAGCCCAGCTCTGCAGCTTATCAATGTCCCTCTGCAAACTGTAACATCCATCCTCACTGTCTGCAACGCCTCCGACTTTGATGTCGTCCGCAAATTTACTAACCCATCCTTCTACACCCGCATCTAGGTCTATAAATATGGCAAACAGCAGTGGCCCCAAAACAGATCCTTGAGGTACACCACTTGTAACTGAACTCCAGATCGAGGGGTACATGTTCATAACTCCTTGAAAGTGGAGTCACAAGTGGACAGAGTGGTGAAGAAGGCATTTGGCGTGCTTGGTTTCATTGGTCAGAACATTGAATACAGAAATTGGGGCATCTTATTGAAGTTGTACCAGACATTGGTAAGGCCTCACATGGAATACTGTGTGCAGTTCTGGTCACCCTATTACAGAAAGGATATTATTAAACTAGAAGGAGTGCAGAAAAGATTTACTAGGATGCTACCGGGACTTGATGGTTTGGGTTATAAGGAGATAGCTGGGACTTTTTTCCTCTGGAGCATAGGAGGGTGAAGGATGGTCTTATAAAAGGTCTATAAAATAATGAGGGGCATAAATCAGCTAGATAGTCAATATCTTTTCCCAAAGGTAGGGGAGTCTAAAATTAGAGGGCATAAGTTTAAGGTGAGAAGGAACAGGTACAAAGAAGTGTCCAGAGGGGCAATTTTTTCCACACAGAGTGTGGTGGGTGTCTGGAACAAGCTACCAGAGATAGTAGTAGAGGCGAGTACAATTTTGTCGTCTTTTAGAAAGCATTTAGGTAGTTATGTGGGTAAAATGGGTATAGAGGGATATAGGTCAAATGTGGGCAATTGGGATTAGCTTAGGGGTTCAAAAAAAAGGGCGGCATGGACAAGTTGGGTCAAAGGGTCTGTTTCCATGCTGTAAACCTCTATGACTCTATGACATAACATTCATAGAGAAGGAAACAAGAGTGCAGAATGTGGTGTTACAGTCATAGCTAAGGTGTAGTGAAAGATCAACTGAATGCAAGGTAAGTCCATTCAAAATGTCTGACAGCAGCAGGGAAGAAGCCGTTCTCGAGTTGGTTGCCTTTTTCCATTTTCCCAAAGAAAGTGGAGGAAAGAATGTCTGGGGTACATGGGGTCCTTAATTATGCTGGCTGTTTTGCCGAGGCAGTGGGAAGTTTAGGCAAATGGGAGGCTGGTTTGCATGATGGATTGGGCTACATTTATGACCTTTTGTAGTTCCAGCCATAGTTCTAGCAAAAACCACCCAATTTCTTACACAGTTCAACCAAAGAACAACTAGTTTGGCAACACCAAACTATGGAAGACTTGATTGAACAGGAATTGCTTGATGATTGTGTCTTTGCTACTGTACTGCACGAGAATGATGCAGAAATAGTTCCAAGATGCGTGTACTGAAGTTCCAAATCATACTTCCAGGGTTAGGGACAGCCAAATTCCAGAACATTGTATATAACTCAAGAGGAATAGAAATCCTCCTGTTTCACTGTATATAATGATTAATGGTGCATATTACAGTGTCTAGGGCATTATTGATCCTATGTATAACATCATAGTAATTTGTTGCTATGACTACAGAAGTAAAGCAGAAATAATGTTATATAGTTATATCATTGCACGATTGTTTTAAGAGCCAGTCACATGATTTGTTAGTCATGTCATTGGGGTATTTCACAAGCTCCTGCTCAGTTTCAGTTTCTACTCTATGGATAACAGCTCTTTCAATAAACCTCATTGTTATATTGAATGAGTGTGTGCAAACCATATATATTTCCTCTTGTGTAAAATCCACAACCCCTAACATAGTTAGGACAATCCAATCCTGATGCTTCCAATTTAAAGATCTCGATGGCTGAATTAGTTGTTCTTCGGGATGGTAGAGCAGAATTAATTTTTTTAAGAAATGTCTGTCTGCAGCGGGGTTATCCCTCATGGCCCCACTCAGCAACATGTTCAAAGTTTACAAGATGGAGAGGCGGAGACAGGAAGAACCACATTCAGGTATGTCTTCTCTCTTAACATCTCAGCTTCGTGTCCTCAGTTCTTCTGAGAGATAGTGCTTAAACATAAAAAGGTTGGCTTGACTTCCTCTGTCCAACTGCACAGAAAATCCAGCTAGAGGTAATTGCCAGTGTATTCCAAAGATTGGCTAGCAAGCTATCCTAGCCATACTCCTGTGCTCAAGTGATTAGGCTTAATGATTCAACTTCAACAATTGAATATCTCAGCTGACTGCCTTCATATCTTGCTAATGGGACGAGTGGTGGGTCCCTCACATTTCCTGGAAGTCAATGCCTTGACGGGCTTTGCAGACATACACTGCCAATGGATTGGAACATGGAGTGTACGGTAATGCAAATTAGGATAGCCATCCTTAGTTGCAGACTTTAGTCTGTGTTTAAAAAGGTCTCCATTTTTAAAAATTCAACTCAAGTGGACAATTAAAAGTATTTGAAGCATATTTTCATGGCATTTGCGATAGTTTGGAATGCCTTCCTTGTTTTGGGCAGCTAGGTACAGTTATCTTCATTCAGAAGCTCTCCAATTACTACCTCTGCAATTTTTGCAGAGGCATGAAATGTAGAGAGATTGAAGAGTTTCCCAAGATGGACCTAATGTTGATGCTTAAAATGTATCTCTGGTGGCTTCCTTAACATTGTAGCAAATAAGAGATTAAAGAGTTGGGGAACCATGCCATATCCTTGCTTTACATGATTGGCTGTCACAAAGGCATCAGACATTGCACCACAGGCACAAATATGTCTAACCATGCCATCATGTTGTATAAGTAGAATTTTGACAAAGTTGTTCGGACATCCTAATTTGGAGCTCAAGTGCCAGGTAAGCTTTCTCTAAAAATATTTTAGTTATGTCTATGAATAGCATAAGGATTGTGATGTTGCTGTCTGCACTTTTCTAGTAGCAGTCTTGCTGCAAACACCCTAAGACATAGGAACAGAATTAGGCCACACAACCCATTCAGTCATGGCTGATATTTTTCTCATCCCCATTCTCCCCATAACCCCTGATCCCCTTATTAATCAGGAACCTATCTGAGCATCTTTAGGACAATGACTTGGCCTCCACAGCCGTCTGCGGCAAAGAGTTCCATAGATTCACCACTCTTAGCCGGAAGAAATTCCTCCTCATCTGTTTTAAAGGATCGTCCCTGTAGCCTGGAGGTTGTGCCCTCTGGTTCTAGTTTTTTCTACTAGTTGAAACATCCGCCATGTCCACTCTATCCAGGCCTTTCAGTACCCTATAAGTTTCAATAAGATTACCCCCTCATCCTTCTAAACTCCAAGTACAGACTCGGCTTCTTGGATGACAAGATCTTCATTCCAAGGATCATTCTTGTGAACCTCCTCTAGACCCTTTCCATGGCTAGCACTTCCTTTCTGAGATATGGGGCCCAAGATTGCTCACAACACTCCAAATGAGATCTGACCAGAGCCTTATACAGCCTCAGAAGTACATCCCAGTTCTTCTTTTCTAGCCCTATCGACATGAATGCTAACACTGCATTTGCCTTCCTGACTGCTGACTAATTCTGCACGTTAACCTTAAAAGAGTCTTGAACAATGACTTTGTGTTTCTGGTTTCCTGAACATTTCTCCATTTAGAAAATAGTCTGTGCCTCCATTCCTCCTTCCAACCATATAGGCTGTCCCACGGTTATTCCCAAAACCGCAGTGATTCAGGAAGGACATTACAAGGCTTTCTCATAGACATTTTAATAGAATCTTTGTAAGGATCATGCCTGTAATTGAGGAAAGATGTATTCCTTGGTAGTTACCACATACATTTTTAGACGCTTTACACTTCCAGATGCTAATTCTGAAGTCCTGTGGAACTTATCCTTGATCCCAGATACTTCTAATAACAGCTGTTAAGTTTGTTAACAAGCTTGGTACTATTACATTTCCAAATATCTGCTAGATTGCTGCCTTGGCTGAGGGCTTTCCTTATTTGGTTGATTTGATCATCTTTATCACCTCTTCAGTGGGAAAAGGAAGGTACAGAACGTTGGTTAGACCGCATTTGGAGTACTGCGTCCAGTTCTGGTCACCTTACTACCGGAAGGACGTGGAGTCTCTGGAAAGGGTGCAGAGGAGGTTTACCAGGATGTTGCCTGGCATGGAGGGGCTGGGTTACGAGGAAAGGTTGGAGAAACTGGGACTATTCTCCTTGGAAAGACAGAGATTGAGGGGGGACATGATAGAGGTATATAAGATACTGAAGGGAATAGATAGAGTTAATAGTGAGAGACTGCTCCCTGGCTAAGTTAGGGGTTCCATTCGTAGACATGCAGGGTAGAATAGGTGTAGGGTGATGCGGCGGCACGGGCTCGTTGGGCCGAAGGGCCTGTTTCCCATGCTGGGTTGTTCTTTGTTCTAATCAGGCTTTCTTGCTCAATTTGATGGAAAGAACCTATTGAGATGTAGGAACTCAGCAAAGTTTTTGAACCAACTTTCCGTTACAGCTGACTTAACAATTAGTTCATTTCCACCACTTGTTAGGATTGAAACAAAGGTTGTGGTGGATGGACAATATGCTTTCTTCAGCACCTTGAAAAGAAAACATGGATCATGCATCTCAGTTGGATGTTTACTGCTCATCAGCTTTGTATTCCACATTTTTCTTTAAGCATGCTTGTGTTTAAAATTTTTATAGACTTGATGCTTGGTTGTTGGTCTGGGGCTGCTTGAAGACTTGCATGTATGAACTGTTTCTGATTGAGAAGATGGGAGATGTTTTCATCATGCTTATCAAACCAGTCTTAGTGATGAAGCTCACAGTATCCGAGGATGTCTGCTGAAGTCCTGAAGATCTGATCATGGAGTTGCTTCCATTCAACTTCTACTTCCTTTGGGGGTGAAGTTCAAATGCAGAGTGGTATCAGGTTGCATAACAAGGAAATGGAAACTAGAAGCTTTGTCATTATCACACTACAGATAGGGGTCCAGATTTACTATCACAGAGTTAATAAAACATTTATTCTTCCACTGCATTTTCAAATCAGAGATACAGCAAATTAAACTTGTTTATTGATTTTCCACTGTGGTCTACTATTTTGTACATTAATAAATCTGATTTAGAGTGTATAGCTCAGGTTGCACAGGCAAATAAAGTGTTTATTCTTCTGCCATGCAACGACATTAAGAACAAGGGAAATTTTCAATTCAATATGCTAAAAGCAAGAACCAGGATATCTGTTCAACCTTGTGCAATGCTACTGCACCAGCTTTTGAGATAATATCATGATTTAGCACTCAGTGGAGACTAGTGCTCACAGCAGGCACATTTCAAAGAATTGAATGACTGTCCGTTATTTACCTTTTATCAGAATTAATGCAAGAAAAAAATGTTCAAATGCCTGGGTTGCAGATAGAATTAATCTCCTAAAATTGCATCATAAGTGTCCAGCTGGAGTGAAAATGGGAGAGTTCCTGATCCGTTTTTGGGAGAGTTTTCACACCCAATCTTATGCACTTAATCACCAAAAAAAGTCTAGACCATTGCTAGCTGCTGCAGGCAGTGAGCTGGGCTTAATTCACCAGCCAGCCTATAGAGAGAGCTACTGCAGATGTGCAGACTTCTGATTCTGCACACGCTCAATAGCAACTGCAGGAGTCTGATAGGCTGAGAATGCGAGCTGTCAGGCCCCTGCTACTGCAGACAGCCTGAACCAAACCTCCCCCCTCATTCATAATTGCAGGCATCCACAGCCAATCACAAGTCCCACAATGCATGGGCATCTCGCCCCTGCTGCACTCTCCCTTTCCCCATGTCGGTTGGGCTCCCCCTCCCCTGATTGCACCTGCAGAGTGGGAGTGGCCCCCCTCCCCCATCTGATCTCATGGCACAGTGTGCAGCAGGCCCCCATCCAATTCCACTGCATTGTACACAGCAAGCCCCTCTCTCCCCCCTCCCTCGATTGGGTCCCCCTTTCATGCTGGCCTACCATAGACCCTGCCCCCAGATCGCACCCCGAGACCCTACCCCTGCCCAATGAGCAGTGTCAATGTGTCCACTGGGCAGTGCCAAGGTGCCAGGCTGGTAGTTCCCAAGAGGCACTTAACCTTGCCCTTGATTTCCCCAGGGTGCTTCAACGGCCTCCAGTTCCACCGGTGAGGCCAAGACTGTTCTCCATTTGTGGGGATCAGGTGTTCTCCCTCGCCAGAGAAAACCCCTACTGGCAAGACCATAAAGGCAACTGAACCTGGATGACTAAACACATATTAATGAACATTTAAATAAATTATTCAGCCACTTACCCATTCCCGAAGAGAGGCTGACCTTGCTGTAAATCCAACTCTCATAAGTCACAAGAGCCGAGAAATTGGGCATAATCCTGATTTCTCAGCTCTCGCGGAACTCAAAGGTATAGGAGGTCAACAGGAAGGTAGAGTTGAGGCTTCAAAACAAGATATCAGGAAAGGGAAGTGCCAAGCAGGAGCATTTTCTTTAAATGCATTGTAGCAGCTCCTGCTTGGCATTTCTGCATCAGAACTTGCACATCCACAACATCGGCACTCTGACTTTGGATCTAATCTGGATCACAGGTCAGGGGAGGGAAACCACAGAAGGGTGAATCAGAGTAGGAGGTTTGACAAGGGGGTTGCATCACGGAGTGGGCCAGGGATTGGAGGCTGCAAGTCTGAAGTCAGGGAGAAGTGGGGTGCTTTAACTCAGAAGGTTGAAAGACTGCAAGTAGGAGAGTTGGGGATGGGGTGAGGCACAATTAGGGGGGTTGGAGAGAGAAAGGATCTGCAGTGATCAGGAGGTTAATTTGGAGCGGAGGTTTGGGAAGATCAGCGGCAAGCAGGAGGTATTGTAAGTAGAAAAAGTAACATTCTGTTGTTATTTTCAAGAAGTTATTTAATTTACCATTGTAAGAATTTAGCAATGTGAAATATTTTGATTTAGTGGGTATGATGTTTTAATTTTTTTCTAATAAGGAAGGTACAGAACCTACAGTTTTACCATTAATACCAATAATTATCAATAATAAATCAAATCAATCATTGATTCCTATGGGAATCAATGTTTAACTTAAAGTTTAGAATCATGATTTTCAGGGAGGCAGCCACAGTGAAGTTGCCTTCCTGAAAAGTTTGTTCTTAAACCTTCTGCTGATGAGGTGGTTATGTTTAAAATGGAATGGTGAAAACAAAAAAAACCACAACGTATCAATACAAATCATTTAAGGTTCAAATATCCTGTTCTTAATCTAAAATGATAGAAATTATGACCAAGTTCAACAATAGAAGAATGTTCCCCAATTTTAGAGGAATATGCATTAAAAAAATCTTCACTTAGTTATCAATCCTACAATATGGTTGAAGACAAACCTTTGAGTAGTAAGCAAGTTCCAAATTATAAAAATCCAACCTTGCAGTTTCAGAGCACAGAAGAACCACCCTCCTTTAGGAAATTATTTGTAACCCACTTGAACAAATCTATTCATGTACGCTAACTTAACTAAGGGTCACTGAAAAACTAATGAAGCAGCAACACTGGAGAATTGAAATAAACATTGACATTTACTATTAACTATTAAAGCATAAATTAAGTAAAAATATGAACAATAAAAGTTTCAGTTCTCTATTTATTGTCATGGATGATATCCTTTTTCATTTTTTTTTCCCCCAACATGTTTCAAACAATGTTCTGTATTCAACTATAGGAACTGAAAGACAGCCACACAAAAATTAGATACAAAGCATGGTTAAATTTGAAACTTTCCTTCATAAGTGACAATTGATGCAGGATCGATGGTTAAATTTTAAAAATTAAATTGACATTTGTTCCAAGATAAGGATCCTAGACAGGTATATGGAGTAGAGTCTCAAAATCAGCCATGATCTCATTGAGTGACTAAACAGGCTCAAGGGGCTAAATGACCTCTTGTTCCTATGTTCTTATACCAAAGCATAAAAACGCTTTTCAATCTTTTACTACAGTATACTGAGTGGGAACTCAGCTTGCAGAGGATTCCAGGCATGGAACCACTGCCTTACCATACATGCTAAAATTCACTAGGCCAAACACAAATGCACGCACTACTTAACAACCGCTCAATTTTGAACTTGAAGGGTGGGATTTTCCAGCTGCACTTGCCCCAAAACCAGAAAGTCCTGCTCGAGGTCAATGGACCTTTGCATGGTCCACCCCCTGCCTGCTACAATTCCCATGCAAGTGGGATGGGAAAATTCACCCAAAAAAGTTGATTATTTTATAATGACAAGATCAATTTATTCGTGTCACAAGTAGACTTACATTAACACTGCAATGAAGTTACTGTGGCAATTCCCCTAGTCACCACACTCCGGCACCTGTTCAGGTACACTGAAGGAGAATTTAGCCTGGCCAATGCACCCAATGAGCACATCCTTTGGACTGTAGGAGGAAACCAGGACATCTAGAGGAAACCCACGCAGACAAGGGAAGACACCACACAGACACTGACCCAAGCTGAGAATCAAACCCACGTCCTGGCGCTGTGAGGCAGCAGTTCTAAACACTGCACCACCCTACTTCTAATGCAGGAAAACGTATTCATGTCCAGTCCCTTTTATACACGACAAAAATTGACAGCAATAGGGCCAAAGGAGCTACAAGACAATTGTCAGGAATCAGTTTTAGGAATCATTTTTAAAGTAGGAGAGGGGTGGAAAGACAGGAATGAGTAAGAAAGGAGTCCACTTATGGCTTAGAGACTGGAAGCCATGACTAACAATGGTGCAAATCATACAAAAGTCTAGAGTTGAGGAACACAAAATTCTTTGAAGATTGTGGAGCTGGATTAGGTTACAGGGAGGTTATAGAGAGACTAAATGAAAATGAGAATTTTAAATAATGTATTAGCAGATCAGAAGCTAATGGAAGTTAGCAAGTACAGGGGTGATGGGTGAAAGAGGCATGTGAAGTTTAGAATATAGGCAACACATTTTAGGGTAGATTCAAGTTTATGGAGTCTAGAAGAGGAGAGGCTGGCCAGGAGTACAGAGGAATATTTAAGACTGGAGGTAAGAAAACATGAATGAAATTATATTAAAAGCATCATTAACTGTTAGCAGCCAGTGAATAGCACTCCATGCTTTTGAGTTTACATCTATAGATCTCAGCTTTCCCACTCAACAGTAATTAAGTGTGCCATATGCCTGTTTGTTCATGTCACCATTAACTGCGTACTGCACCTTGAGGACAGTACCAGAAATTATTGTAACTCTTCCATTGCTGAACAGATCCATAAAAAAGGCTGCACTACAAGTAATAAAATGTTTAAGACACATTTTTAAAATGACTGAGGCATTTCAAATGTAAGCTGTGAAGAGGAGGAGTTAATTAACACAAGTGCCTGTCTGGGGAAAACCATTATATTGGTTGTTCAATTCTTGCAGTTCTCATTCCACAGCAGTTATAATGGCAGCAATGGCCTGATTGAACTTTATGAACCTGAGATACGGTTTAGCAATGGGCTCTGACGAAGGGTCATCTAGACTCAAAACATTGGCTCTATTCTGTCCCCACAGATGCTGTCAGACCTGCTGAGACTTTTCAGCATTTTCTGCTTTTGTGACCATGTTACCTAACCTGCTGAATTTTGTTTGAGACACACAACAGTTTAAAATGATAGGTTGTAAGAGACATCTCAATGAATTCATGCAGTCATAGTGCAGAAGAAGCCATTTGGCCCATTGAGTCTGCACCAACACTTGAGAAACACTTGACCTCCCACCTAATCCCATTTACTAGCACCAGCACTATAATCCTCTGTACTCCTGGCCAATCAAAACATACATTCGATTGCGCGAATGTTATGACATGCCAAGTGCTCATCCAGGTACTTTTTAAAAGATGAGGCAACTCGCCTCTACCACCCTCTCAGACAGCTAGTTCTAAACTGTCACCACCCTCTAGGTTAAAAAAAAAGGGGTTTTTCATCACATCCTCCTAAATCTCCTGTCCATCTCTTTGAATACATCCCCTCATGACTGGCCATTCGACTAGGGGAACAGCTGCTCCATATCCACTGCGTCCATGCCCCTCAATCATGTCTGCCTTGATCAGGTCACTCTTCAGTCTTCTCTGTTCCAACGAAAACAATCCAAGCTATCCAACCTCTCTTCATAACTTAGATGTCCAGGCAGCATCCTGGTGAATCTCCTTTGCACCCCTTCCAGTGCAATCATATCCTTCCTATAATGTGGCAACCAGAACTGCACAACGTACTGTAGCTGTGGCCTCACCAAAGTTTTATACAACTCCAACATAAGAACATAAGAAATAGGAGCAGGAGTAGGCCATCCAGCCCTTCGAGCCTGCCCCGCCGGTCAATAAGATCATGGCTGAACTGTCGCTGCTCAGTTCCACTTTCCCGCCCTCTCCCCATAACCCTTAATCCCCTCTCTTATCAAAAACCCATCAAACCGCGTCTTAAAAATATTTAGCGAGGCAGCCTCCACCACTTCAACGGGCAGAGAATTCCAGAGATTCACCACCCTTTGAGTGAAGAAGTTCCTCCTCAACTCCGTTCTAAACCGCCCCCCTTTTATCTTGAGGCTGCCTCTCTGCTTTTGTAATCTATGCCTTGACTGAAAGAGGCAAGTTCCCACATGCCTTTTTGACCACCCTACTAACATGCCCTTCCCATCTTCAGAAATCCACGGACAACCATGCCAACGTCCCTTTGTTCCACAGAACTTCCTAGTGCATGCCATTCATTGAATACTTCCTTGTCAAATTACTTCTTCCAAATATACCTCCCTCTTTTTAGGATTAAATTCTGTCACTCAGCTGCTCATTTGACTATCCCATCTATACCTTCCTGTAGCCCAAGACATTCAATCTCACTATTAATCAACTGGCCAATCTTTGTATCATCTGCAAACTTACTAACACACACATACACACACCGTTTATACAAATGATGAATAAAGGAGAGCCACAGATCCATGGTATGCCACTGGACATTGGCTTCCAGTCATTAAAGCAGCCTTTTGGTCATCACTCTGTCTCCTACAACTGAGCCAATTTTGAATCCAATTTTAAGCCAATGTTGTCTCCATGTTCCTATTTTTGGTGAATTCACCTCATTATCCTTATTTCTAACTGTATACCCAGGAATTAATGCCCGGAAAGTAGAATTGTGGAATTCAACACGTAAAGAGGAGTCTATACAGTCCATGTCAAAGCTAACTCCACCTTGAAATTACCTATTGTAACATCACTCATGTCTTTTTCTTCAAGGTTTTAAAAGCTGTGATTGAGACAGTTTCAATAGCAATTGCAAACTTACAAAGGGTTACCAGAATATGCAATATATGAAAACATTTTTCTAAGTTCTCCAATTGTATTATTAATCATAACCTTGTGGCCTTTGTTATCAATTTACAAATTCATGGGAATAATATTATTTTCCCTCTGAAACCTTTCAACATTTTAACCACTCTATTAGATCTCCCTTGCCTTCTTTACACAAAGAAATACAAATTTAGTCTTGTAATTCTCTCATCATGGCAAAACCATTTTAAGTCACCATGAGATCATATCGGTGTTCATATATGTAGCTTTTTGATAGCCTCAATATCCTTTCTATAATCAAGATATTCAAGCCATACATAATCCTCCAGCTTTGATACTGTAAAATATTATCTACTGAAATAGGTAATTAAGAAATAAATGCAAACGATGTCAGTAATTGAAAATTATACTGTGTATGATTGTCAAATTATAAATTTATGACATTAAAGTCCTGCTGTACGCAGAATGAAACCAAGTGAAACCTCGAATGGAAGCAGAAAAAAGGATACAAATGGCAAATACACTTAGACTTCATTATTTCAATTTTAAATGTACTTGAGTTTTAAGAGCAATTTTAAAACAAAAAGATTTGCTGACCCTGCCAAGTACACCAGAAGATTGTTTGGCATTTGCCACAAAATAGTGGGCCAATGACGAGAGTCTCCATAACGTGTATTCTTTGAGAGTTTGCGGAAACACCGAAAAACCTGGCACATTTGAGCTATAGTTTTCAGATCTTAACCTGATGAGATAGCCATGTAACTTGATTGAACAAAAAAAAATTACCCAAGATAAAGAAACAAAACAAAAACATATTCCGTGTATAAAACTTAATTGCCAATCTCCAAACTTATCTGATGCCAATAATGAATTACCCCACCTTGCTCCAAAATCCAAACACCAAAAGAAGTATTCAGATTCCTTTGGAACAGTATAAGAGTCGACACATATAGGTGATAGCGTAACAAAACTAAAAGACTGGGAACGAACATGTCTTTGTTTTCTGCGTCCATACAATGCAAACAGTACGGCAAGTACATTCAGCGCTCACAGTCCACTCAGAATGTTAAAAACACAAGAAGTGAATGTCCTCACAATGAAATCATGGGAAATGACCCCCTAGGCTGATACACTTGTAAAGCATTCCCCATTAATGAAATAGAGGCAACTGTTTCAGGCTGGGTTGCTCGCATTTACACAAAGTCAAGCAAGGAAACTCTTCAGAAACGCAACAGCGTTGACGTCTCGGGTTACAAATTCAGGAAACAAGCAGATCCCTCATGGTCGACTGTCAAATATGTTCATCCTGCTATTGGGCTGCGCAAGGCATTTTTTTGTGCGTTCTAAAACAGCTTACAATAAAGCTGGAAACAAATGTGCGTCTATCTCTCTATCAAAATGCAGAAATAGAAAATGCAGTCTGTGTGTCAGTTAGGTCCCAGCTGGCAATGAAGTGAAAACTCTGTCCACTGTGCATCGTTTATTTTTTTTTATGAATAAAAAAATGTACACCAGGAATTATACACAGAGTGCAGCTAGTTCCTCAACTGAAATGGGGAATTGGGACATCAACTCTTACCTTTCAAAGAATCGAGAAGACCAGTGTTGGCCTCGTTGGATGTGTTGTAAACTGAAGGTTGGGGGGGGGGGGGCGGGGAGGGAGGGAAATAGAATATATTATTAAAAGAAAGGAAATGAAACAAAACCATGCGTTGGGAGCCCCTCGTCAGGCTGCTGCTCTCATTGTCCGTCGTTGCTCCTGACTGTCCAGCTGAGGCTCGAGCCGGTATTGTCCAACTGTCACTCCCCGCGCCAGCGCGCGCGCGCTCGCCAGCCGGCCGGCAGTGTGTCGGGACCCGCGCCAACACTGAGGAGGGCTCAGCTCGCTGCCTCCCCTCTGCAAGTCCAGGCAGAGACGGAGAAAAGGTCAAGCCCGAGACAATGCGACAGTCCCCACATGCAGCCTTCTCCCGCCGCCCGGTGTGAGTATTTACAGTCTCAGGTCCATCCCGGCGAGCTCCCCCTTTCCACGTTCATGCTTCTCTCCCTCTGACAGCTCCATCTGGCTTTCACGAACCGCATGTATTTGAATGAAGTGTAAAGTGTGCTATCAGTAACATGCGCAAAGGCATTGAGAGAGAGGGAGGAGGGGAGGCGGGAGGGAAGGGGATGGGTGGTTTGCAATTAACTAGCCCTGGAGTTCACCAATGCTGATTGCGTCAATCACTGCACTCCCACTTGGGTTTTTTTGGCAGGTCCGATGACAATTTATTTATAAATTCAGCAATTGTGTATTGAGACCTCAAGTATTCTGTTGGTATGGCGTATTAATAGAGATCATCTTTACGGTGAATTGACGTTGAAGTGAAATAAACAATCTCAATCAATTAAATTATTGAAGTACCATTTTGGCCCGATTCAATGTAACAGCGATGCGTGGACGAAAGCTTCAGGAATCGCGAAGATGACCGTATTTTACTAAAGCTCATTCATTTGTACGCGTGATCCTTCAGTATCCTGCGCTAGCGGGAAAACGTACTGCCACTTTTTAGGTCAGTGAAATTCAGCAAGTTACCCGTTGAGGTGACATTTAAACTGTTAAATTTTTAAAACAAAATGAAGTATGCCTTTAAACATTTGATAAATCGTTTTTTCTCATTTCTTTTAAATGACTATACTTAAAATAAAGTTTATTGGATGTGTTACGCTTTGGGATGTCCTTAGTTGGAAAAGGTGCTATACCAATCGTGCAAGTTCTTTCTTTATCATCTAACGTGATGCCGGGTGTCATGTGCCTTTCCAGAAAATAAGAAAATAAAACAAGATCAATTCCCAAAAAGAAAGGTACTCTTTATGGAAAAGCTTGCTTTTAGGCAGCACCATTCACAATCTGAAGATGTCCCAATGCACTTCACAGGCAATGAGTGACTTTTGAAGTAGTCATTGTTGTAATCTAAATACCAGAACTAGTCTACACACCGACCCACATAAAACTGAGATAAAATAAACAGATTATCTGTTCTTTGTGATACAGGTAGAGAGATAAACATTGACCAGGACACCAGAAATTCTCTGCTTCTTTTCAAATGGTGTCAACTGATCTTTTACATCAACTAGTTGAGGCAGGTGGCCTAAGTTGAACATTTCATTCAAAGTTAGTAACCTCCAAAAGTGCAACATTCCTTCAAAGTACTCTGCTGAAGTGTCAGTTTAGATTATGTGCTTAAATCACTGGAGTAGGCTGGGCCCCATGATCCATGTTCTATCTCTGTGCCAAGGCTGACATCTATGAATTATTTCAATTTGTGCATGCTGTTGCAATCCTTGGCCAGACCTTTGGATTGGGAGGGGAGGGGAGGGGAAACTAGTTGGGGACTAATAACATTGAGATTCAAGGCATTTGCTTTTGAAATAATGCCTCAAGATTTCACAGATCTTGAACAAACAAAAACAAACTTTACTACAAGTTCTGAAAGAGAAAACAATTGACAATATGTATCTTATACTCTAACATTCAAAATAAGAATGAGGTACATGTGAATTTACAGACAAACTGTGGTTGAATACACCACACTACAGAGCCTGCTTACTGCAGCTGTGTCTTTAATTCAGAGCCTATTTCCCCTCCTCCCTCCTCCTCCCCCCCCTCCCCCTTTCCCCCCATCCCCCCCCCATTGTTGATTAGAGTCATAGTCAAATGGAAACAGGCCCTTTGGCCCACCTTGTCCATGCTGCACCCTTTTTTAACATAGAACATAGAACATTACAGCGCAGAACAGGCCCTTCGGCCCACGATGTTGCGCCAACCAGTTTTTTTTAAAAAAAAACACTGACCCACTAATCTAAACCAATCCCTTTTCGTCCATAAACCTATCCATAGATCTCTTAAACGCCCCCAAACTAGGTGCATTTACAACCGCAGCAGGCAGGGCATTCCAATCCCTCACCACCCTCTGGGTAAAGAACCTACCCCTGACATCCGTCCTATAACTACCACCCCTTAATTTAAAGCCATGCCCCCTCGTGCTAGCATTCTCCATCCGAGGAAAAAGGCTATCACTATCCACCCTATCTAAACCTCTAATCATCTTATATGTTTCATTAAGATCCCCTCTTAGCCTCCTTCTTTCCAGCGAAAACAACCCCAAATCCCTCAGTCTCTCCTCATATGACCTCCCCTCCATACCAGGCAACATCCTGGTAAACCTCCTCTGCACCCTCTCCAAAGCCTCAACGTCCTTCCTGTAATGTGGGGACCAGAACTGCACACAGTACTCCAAGTGCGGCCGCACCAGAGTTGTGTACAGTTGCAACATGACGCTGCGACTCCTAAATTCAATCCCCCTACCAATAAACGCCAAGACAAGTAACCCCTAAGCTAGTCCCAGTTGCCTGCATTTGGACCAGCCTCCCATCCCTTGACTCTGTCTACACTTTCTAATACCTCAGCAAAGCAGCCAGCATAATTAAGGACCCCTCGCACCCCAGACATTCTTCTGTTGGGAAATAGATACAAAAGTCTGAGGTAACATATCAACTGATTCAAGACAGCCTTCTTCCCCTGCTGCTGTCAGACTTTTGAATGAACTTACCCTGCATTAAGTTGATCTTTCTCCACATCCTAGCTATGACTGTAACACTACATTCTGCACTCTCTTATCTCCTTCTCTACGAACAGTATGCTTTGGCTGCATAGCGCACAAGAAACAATACTTTTCACTGTACGTTAATACATGTGACATTAATAAATCAAATCAAATATCCCTCTATATCCATCTTACTCATGTAACGGTCTAAAAGCCTTTTAAAAGACAAAGTTGTACCCGCCTCTACGACTACCTCTGGCAGCTTATTCTAGACACCATCCTCTGTGAAAAAATTGCCCCTCTGGACCCTTTTGTATCCCTCCCCTCTCACCTTAAACCTGTGCCTTCTAGTTTTAGACTCCCCTACCTTTGTGAAAAGATATTGACTATCTAGCTAATCTATGTCCATCATTATTTTGTAGACCTCTATAAAGGTCTATAAGATCACCCCTAAGCCTCCTACGCTCCAGAGAAAAAAGTCACAGTCTATCCAGTCTCTCCTTATAATTCCAACTGGTTTTAAAGTGCATGCAGACATCAGTTGAAAAAAACTTCAGGATTGACTGTGTTGTATATCATGCAATTGAAAAACAAAAAATACCCCAGGGTGTATTATAGGATGGGGACATAGTGGGCACAGGACAGTTGCTAAGTTGCCACTTGTCTGGCAAATTAAGAGCAGTTTGATAAGAAAAATGGCTTTAATGAAGGAAAGAAAGGTAAAGGGACAAAAAGATCCTGCTTGAAAGGAGGACCAGCCACATTCCAATACTTTCCAAATCTTGACTGAACCTTTCCTTACTTCAAACAACTTCTCCTTTGACCCCATTGTCTTCCTCTAAATGAAAGGTGATGCTACAAAACATATATGGAGTTAGTTATGTCTTCCTTTTTGTGGATATGTGGATCCTTCTTCATTCCAGTTTTACTCGAGTCTCCTCATTCACCTCTCTTTCCAGTACATTGATACATGTATTGATGCAACTTGGTGTTCTTCCTGAGACTAGAAAATTTCATTACATTTGATTCCAATTTCCAAACCACCCTACCTTTACATGGCCCATCTTTGATATTCCCTTCCCATTCTCAGCTTCACTATCTCTATTTCTGAGGACAGGCTGTCAAGTAATAGTTAGAAATGCTTGATTCCCCCAGCCAACTTGATATTACTTCTTCCTGTCTGTTTCCATTAAGGACTCTATCCACTCTGTCAAGTTATCCTTCTCCATAATGCTTATTCTAACAATGCAACCTTGCACACTGGTATTTCTGAGATGTCTTCTTTTTTCCCCCTCAATCAACAAAGTCCCACCGTCACGGTTGGCAGGGTCTACAACCATTCTGCCCTGTTTCTCACACTTCGGCTCTCATCCCTTCCTCTCCCTCTGAAAACCATCACAGACACCCCCACCTCTTGTTCTCACCTTCCACCACACCAGCCTTCAGATTCAGCAGACTATCCTACACCATTTCCAATACACTGCCACTGGCAAACATAGCTTCCAATTTGAGCATTTGGAGGCAACCACAGCAAAGGTAGGATAATAAAGAATTAAAAGTATATAGACTGGTAAAAGAGTGTTAAAGAGTTATTATGGCTATCTCAAAAACATGAGAGCAGTCAATAATAAATCAAGTCAAATATCCCTCTATATCCATCTTACCCATGTAACTGTCTAAAAGCTTTTTCAAAGACGAAGTTGTACATGCCTCTACTACTACCTCTGGCAACTTGTTGCAGACATCATCCTCTGAAAAAATTGCCCTTCTGGACCCTTTTGTATCCCTCCCCTCTTACCTTAAACTTATGTCCTCTAGTTTTAGATTCCCTATCATTTAAATGAGTATTTATTACCACTTTCCAAAGGTCTCTCATAAGTAATAATTATCTTCACTTCCAAATAAAATGGTACAAACTTGTTAAGGGCTGTCCATTACTGCTTGAAGATAATTCCGTAAGGTAGCAGAACAAGAGTATGCCATGATGTCCAACAAGCCTCTTTTAACATTCAGTGAGATCGTGGCTACTTTTCTACATTAACTCCACATTCCTGCCTTATCTTTTCATTCTCTTAGTAACATGTCTACCTGCTGGGACTTTGTGAAGGTGGGGACAGGGAAGTGTTGGGTGCCGGGTCCAATATGGACAGTGCAGAGTTTTGGAGTGGGGGCAGCTTAATGAAGGTTGCCCGGTGTTTCAGTGAAGGTTGCGGGTGCTGTGTGGATGAAGACTGCTCTCTGGCTGCTGTGTGACTGAAGTCTGCTCTCAGTTGGTGCTGTGCGACTGAAGATTTTTCTCCATGATTGCTGTGCGATTGAAGACTGCTCCTTGTGGCTGCTGTGTGGCTGAAGACTGCTCTCTGTGTTTGCTGTGTGGCAAAGGACTGCTCTCTGTGGCTGCGATGTGACTGAAGACTGCTCTCTGTGGGAGTTGTATGGCTGAAGACAGCTCACTGTGGTTGCTGGGTGGCTGAAGATTGACTCTGCCTAATCGTACGGTGATTTTCAAAGCGCCCTGTAAACATAACCTTACTTTCCATTCTAATGATGTCTCACTAATTGTACTGTATGGTTCCTGGTTTTCTTTTTTGGCTTTATTGAATAATGACATTTGTTAAGTTCCAATCCACAGGACAGTCCTAGCATCTAAATAATTCTGCTAACTTGCTCTTTTGAAATCCTAGGGTGCAGGTCATCATGTAATTAAAAATTTTAAGTCCTATTAATTTTTCCAGTATTTTAACTAAAATTATTTACTTTAATTCACACTCATTTCACCCTTGCTTCCCCACAATTTCTAATATACTGTTTGTGTCCTTCACTGTGAAGACTGACACAAACTATTTGTTTAACGCCTGTGCCATTTCCTTATTTTCCATAATAATTTCTACTGCCTCTGTCTCAAAGGATCCATGTTTCATTCCACCATTTTTCCCTTTTTTATATAGTTCTAAAGACTCTTACAATCTCTTTGACATACTTTTTGATGATTTATTTTTGTTCTATTCTCTTCTTTATCAATTATTTAGTCATATTTTACTGATGTTTTAAAACCTTTCTGACACTCAAGCTTCTTGTTCGTTTTGATAGCATAATGAGTTTCTTTTAATCTAAACTATCTGAATAGTGTTTTTTTTTTCGTTTTTATTCCACTTCAATCAAATCAAGTCCAATTCAGATTCTCAACAAGTTGAGACGCTCCCGATCCAAGCTGACAAGGCAGGGCTCTCACCTCCTGTCTCGGGCTTGATTTACAAGATCCAAGCTGATTGGAGTAGGCATAGCTCCTCTTCCAAGGCTTGATCTTATTTGCATCTTAGCCAAAAGGCCAAGATACCACTTTTAAATATTGCTTCAAATGAAACTAAAATGTAACCTAATGACTTCAACCAAGCACAGCATATCCAAATAGTGATAGATGTATCTCTTTTCCAGTAGAATTTTTATTACTGCCACAACTGCTACCATCTAGAAGGACAAGGATAGCAGATACATTGGAATACTACCATTTAGAAGATCCCCTCCAAATCACACCATCCTAATTTGGAAATGTATCGCTGTTCCTCCACTGGCAATGGGTCAAAATCCTGGAACTCCCTCATTGCATTTTAGATGTACCTGCACCTCAGGACTGCAGCAGTTCAAGAAGGCAGCTCACCATCACCACCTTCTCAAGGGCAACTAGAGATGGACAATAAATACTGGTCTGGCAATGCCCACATCCTTTAAATGAATTTAAAAATAACTCATGGGAATGTATTGAAAATTATGGATTATTTCTTTAAATGTTTACCATAAGGTTGTTAAGAAGGCGTACGGTGTCTTGGCGTTTATTGGTAGGGGGATTGAATTTAGGAGTCGCAGTGTAATGTTGCAACTGTACACTACTCTAGTGCGGCCGCACTTGGAGTACTGTGTGCAGTTCTGGTCCCCGCATTACAAGAAGGATGTGGAGGCGTTGGAGAGGGTGCAGAGGAGGTTTACTAGGATGGTGCCTGGTATGGTGGGGAGGTCCTATGAGGAGAGACTGAGGGATTTAGGGTTGTTTTCGTTGGAAAGAAGGCGGCTAAGAGGGGATCTTATTGAAACATATAAGATGATTAGAGGTTTAGATAGGGTGGATAGTGATAGCCTTTTTCCTCGGATGGAGAAAGCTAGCACAAGGGGGCATGGCTTTAAATTAAGGGGGGGTAGCTACAGGACGGATGTCAGGGGTAGGTTCTTTACCCAGCGGGTGGTGAGGGATTGGAATGCCCTGCCTGCTGCAGTTGTAAATGCGTCTAGTTTGGGGGCGTTTAAGAGATCTCTGGATAGGTTTATGGACGAAAAGGGATTGGTATAGGCTAGTGGGTCATTGTTTTTGTAACTGGTCGGCGCAACATCGTGGGCCGAAGGGCCTGTTCTGCGCTGTAATGTTCTATGTTCTATGTTCTATGTTCTATAGTTTATCAGACATCATATCTTTTAATTTATTTTCCCAAATTTAAATTGAAATCCTATCATAATATGATTGCCAGAGAATCTTTACTACAAGATTACTAATTAACCCAATCTCATGTGCAATTTAAATAATCTTTCCCATGGTAAAGAAAGATTTAAGGATGAATTTGCATACCTTTGCCGAAATATGCATCTAATTCTGATCATTCTCAAAATCTCTTGGATTGTCCTAAATGTTTTCAAAGTAAAAATTCTTTACACAAGTTACTAAAAGAAAAAAAAGGAAAAATAAGAGAGATTGTGTTAATTGGCATAAGATTGAACTGATTGGAGAAGTCAGTTGTTCCCAAGGTGACCAACTCTCAGAAAAGATTAAGGCACACTCTGGCATGAAGGTACAGATGAGTAGCGTGGTGGGGCAGAGGTTGATGCTGCTAGAGCTGCAACAGGGGGGATGGAGGGGATGGTTGTGACCACCAAAGCTGTGAGTAGAGGGAGGTGGATGAGTTGGTTTCCAGAGCTGTAAAACAGGGTGGAACAGCTGCTGCAGGAATGCAATGGAATGGAGAAGGTTGCTGCCAGTGCTGTGAGAACATGCGAAAAGGAGAACAATGAAGTACTGTATGTGCGCAAAATTTAAAGGCCCCAATTATGAAAAAAGAACATCCCAACAGCAGGCACCCCAGACATGGGACATTGGTCTCATATAGGGGACAATCCTGTAAAATAAGGGACAGTTGCTAACTCTGGTTATTACAGATGGGGGAGAGATGGTAGGATGGATTCCCCTTTTTCCCACCTCTTAACTGACCACTAGAGATGCCTAACCCCTTAGTGCTGTGACTTCTAAGAACAGGCAAAAGAAAGATATTCTCATGGGTTTCAATTAAAGGAAAGAGTAAATATTTATTTTTCTTAACATGCAAAAGATAATCGCAACAACACGCACGCCTTCATTCTCTCTCTGTCTCACACACACACACACACACAAAGTTGATCATAAAAGATGGAGCATAAACTTTATATTCATAAAGTGTCAAAAAAATGTCAATTCTATTGTCAGTTGGGAACATTGCAGACCTGAGGATTCTGTTTTAGTTCACTGAGGACAATGGGAGGTTGAAAGTTTCTGACAATGAACTCACAATGACAAACTCCGTACAACATCAGCTTTTTGGCTTTTCTATTCAAAATTGTGATTGAATATTCGTAGCCCGAATTCTCTGCCTGTAGGTGAATTTCTAGTCAGGGTTCCTGTTTGTTCTAGGTGAGTTATCTTCTTTTTCTATCCCAGACTGACTACCCTGGACTGTCTTTGTAAATTAATACAGCATTTCTTACCACAAGCCAGTTTCATTCACGCCAACACAAATAGTTTGATGGACTAAGCAAATTGTCATACAATGGAAAATGTTTGATATCCTCATCAACATTTCTGAATATTGTGATTTGCATTTACCATGGCCAATCTGCTTAAACTGCGCATCTTTGGACTGTGGGAGGAAACGGAGCAACTGGAGAAAACCCACACAGACAAGAGGACAATGAGTAAACTCCACACAGACTGTCAGAATCACAAAATCCCTACAGTACAGAAAGAGGCCATTCAGCCTAATGAGTCTATACCAATCACTATCCCACCAATGCCCTATTCCTGTAACCCCACACATTTACCCTGCCAGTCCCCCTGATACCAGGGTCAATTTATCATGGCCAATCAACTTAACACGCACATCTTTGGACTGTGGGAGGGAACCGGAGCACCCAGAGGAAACCCATGCAGATACGGGGAGAATGTACAAACTCCATATAGATAGTGACCCTAGACTGCAATTGAATCTGGGTCCCTGGCGCTATGAGGCAGCAGTGTTAACCACTGTGCCACCGTGCCGCATGTACAAGTTGGGCCGAAGGGCCTGTTTCCATGCTGTAAACCTCTATGACAGTCACCCAAGGCTGGAATTGAACATGAATCCATGGCGCTGTGAGGCAGCATTGCTTCAGAAGGTCATCTGATCTTCCTGGAGTCCATCTTGTAAATTGTCCTTTCCTGTGCTGCTTTTTGAAATTAAAAATGCCCATCTTCTTCATACGTTCATGGACATATGACATGGGTGTAATACTCAGTTAAACTATCAGGCAAGTGAGTATTATAAAATAATTTGATTTATAGTGTTATTTGTTGCACTTTGACATAATGTTTAATTAAGCAGTCTGAAGCTCATTGTTATGAATGGAAATGTCAGCTTTTTCCTGTTGGCAAAGACTGATGAGGATGGATTTAATGTAACCTCCTCCCTTGTGCAATGATATAATCTGATAATATAGAAGTCATGTAGGTGCCAAAATCAGCAGCCCTCCCACCATTTAAAAAACTGAATTAACAAAGTGTTAAGCTTGTTGACAGTGCAATGGACCTGAATTTTAGGTTGTCCAAGACTTTTTTCAGTGGGTGTACATGAAAATTTGTGGAGGAAATCATACCAGGTATTAGGATATGTTGCAAAAGCAATATCAAGGCTCAAAACAGGACTGTAGCTGCACTCAGCAGAAGATACTGATGTTGAAGTTGGGAGTTTTCTAGTAGTTTAACTTTGATTTTTAATAGTTTTAACGTGCATTAGGATATTTCTTAGGGAAGGGGCTAAACAGAGTGCCTCAATCAACTTGATGCATCCCAGCATTGGACCTTTAGATCATATACTTCCATGGAAATTGTTCACTCTGCAGCAGACACCTCCTCCAGTGGGGAGGAAAGCTGGCGAAGGACTGTGCTAGAAAGAATGTGCTGAAGGAGGTGCTGGAAGTCTTAAAGCGCATCAAGGTAGATACATCTGCGGAATCTGATGAGATATATCCCAGAATGTTGTGGGAGGCTAGGGAGGAAATTGCAGGTCCCCTAGCCGAGATATTTGAATCATCAATAGTCACGAGTGAGGTGCCTGAAGATTGGAGAATGGCAAATGTTGTGCCTTTGTTTAAAAAGGGCTGCAGGGAAAAGCCTCGGAACTACAGGCCAGTTAGCCTCACATCTGTGGTGATTAAATTGTTGGAAGGTATTTTGAGAGACAGAATCTGCAGGTGTTTAGAGATGCAAGGACTGATTAGGGACAATCAGCATGGCTTTGGGAGTGGAAAATCACATCTCACAAATTTGATTGAGTTTTTTAAAGGGGTAACCAAGAAGGTAGATGAGAGCAGTGCAGTTGATATCAACTACACAAATTTTAGCAAGGCCTTTGACAAGGTACTGCATGGTAGCTTGTTGCGTAAAGTTAAATTTCACAGGATCCAGGGTGAGGTATCTAAATGGATACAAAATTGGCTTCTTGACAGAAGCCCCAGAGGGTAGTTGTAGAGAGTTGTTTTTCAAACTGGAGGCCTATGACCAGCAGTGTGGCAGGGATCAGTGCTGGGCCCACTGTTATTTGTCTTTTATATTAATGATTTGGATGAGAATACTAATCTTGGTGTCATCTGCAAACTTAAGTTTGCAGATGACACCAAGATTAGTGGCAAGGTGGACAGTAAGGAAGGTTATCTCCAATTGCAGCGGATCTTGATCAATTGGACCAGAGGACTGATGAATGGCAGATGAAGTTTAATTTAGACAAATGCGAGGTAATGCATTTTGGTAGATTGAACCAGAGCAGGACTTGCTCGGTTAATGGTAGGGCATTGGGAGAGTTACAGAACAGAGATCTCGGGGTACATGTTCTTGAAAATGGAGTCACAAATGGACAGAAGGTGGCATTCGGCACGCTTGGTTTCATTTGTCAAAACTTTGAATATAGGAGTTGGGACGTTTTGTTGAAGTTGTATAAGATATTGGGAAAGCCACACTAGGAGCACTATGGCAATTTGGGTCACCTGATTCTAGAAAGGATATTATTAAATTAGAAAGAGTGCAGAAAAGATTTACTAGGATGCTACTGGGACTTAATGGATTGAGTTATAAGGAGAGCTTGAATAGACTGGGACTATTTTCGCTGGAGTGTAGGAGGCTGAGGGGTGATCTTATAGAGGTCTACAAAATAATGAGGGGCATAGACAAGGTAGATAGTCAATATCTTTTCCCAAAGGTAGGGGGGAGTCTAAAACTAGAGGGCATAGATTTAAGGTGAGAGGGGAGAGATACAAAAGTGTCCAGAGGGGCAATTTTTTCACACAGAGGGTGGTGCGTGTCTGGAACAAGCTGCCAGAGGTAGTAGTAGAGACGGGTATAATTTTGTCTTTTAAAAAGCATTTAGACAGTTACATGGGTAAGATGGGTATAGAGGGATATGGGCCAAATGCGGGTAATTGGGATTAGTTTAGGGATTTAAAAAAAAAGGACGGCATGGACAAGTTGAGCCAAAGGGCCTGTTTCCATGCCGTGAACCTCTATGACTATGACTGGTGAGCACTATGATCCAACAAGGAGAGGAACCCACTGCTGTACAGGGACTGCAGCGAGCATACAGCAACATCAGCCAGGCTGAGGAAGGCAAAGGCAGTACTTTGCCAACCGACTCTACAGGATGAGAATTCATTCATCTATTTTTCGGAAGAACAATGCTTAACTTAAGAGGTGGGGTGAGAGTGCTGCCCATGTTATCAAGGTGGCATTTAATCAAGTATAGATCAAGGATCCTTGGCAATACTGGAGTCAATGGGATTCACACTCTGCTGACTGGAGTCATAACTAGCACAAAGGAAGATTGTGTGGTTATTGGAGGTCAATCAACTCAGGACATTATTGCAAGAATTCCTCAGTGTAGTATTCTGGGCCAAACCATCTTCAGTTGCCTCATCAATGACCTTCCTTTCATCAGGTCAGAAGTGGGGATTGCACAATATCCAGCACCCATTTGTGACTCCTCAGATACTGAAGCAGTCCATACCCAACTGTTAATATACAGATTTGGGCTGACAACTGGCAAGAAATATTTATGCCACATAAGAGCCAAGCAATACCACCTTTGTAATAACTCAGGAAGTCTGACTGGAAAGGAGCAGTATTTATTGTCAAACATAAAATAAAGCCACTACTCCATGGTGTTCTACAGACTCTTCCCAATGTTTAGCTTATAAAGGGTTCAGATGACATGTTCAACCTGGGCAGACAAGTTGCTTGTTACCAAAGGAATTCATATTCAACGAGGCCCACAGGGACATCAATTAAAGATTCCCCATGGAACTCATGGAGGTTATCACAATCTCCTCTGTGAGAGAACCAAACCATTGCCCCCTGAAATTCAATAGATTTATCAACATTCTAAGGGTCACCCTTAACCAGAGTCTGAACTGGACTAACCATATAAATACTATGGCTACAAAAGCAGGTCAGATGCTAGGAATACTACATGAGTAATTTGCTTCCTGACTCCCCCAAACCTTGTCCACCATCCACAAGACACATGTCAGGAGAATGATGGAATACTCTCCACTTATCTGGGGAAATGCAGTTCCAACAACACTCAAGAAATTCAACACCATCCAGGACAAAGCAGCCTGCTTGTTTGCCCATTCCCGCACGCCCCCCACGCCCCCCCACCAAATCAACAAACATACACTCCCTCCACCACTGACACACAGCTACAAGATGAACTTCAGAAACTCACCGTGGCTCCTCAAACAGCACCTGTCAAAACATCGATGTTTATCAGCTGGAAAGGCAAGGGCAGTAGATGCAAGGGAGCATCACCACTTGGAAGATCCCCTCCAAACCATCCGCCATTGTGACATGGAAATATTCAATCATTGTTACTTGGTTAAAATCCTGGAACTGCTTCTCTACACCACATGGACTGTAGCGGTTCAAGAAGGCAGTTCACCACCATTTTGTCAAGAACAATTAAGAATGGGCATTAAATGGTCCAGCCGGTGATAACCACATCCCATGAATTAACATATTAAAAAAAATTTGGCATGGGCAGCAGGATATTAGTGGTCTGTCCTATTTTTAATCTTAATGTTTAAAGGGCTCTCCCATAACCATATCCTCCTAGCTCAAGACCTTGGACATACCTGCTCCAATTGGATTGGCCAGCTGCTCTAGAAGGTGGGACACACACACACACACACACACACACACACACACTATCAAGTGTAGTATCAACATATTGCACTTTGTTGAAGTCATTGGGTTACATTTCGGCTTCATTTGAAGCAATTTTTTCTAGTGGCATCTTGGCCTTTTGGCTAAGATGCAAATAAGATCAAGCCTTGGTGGAGGAGTTATACCTACTCCAATCATCTTGGATCATGTAGATTGAGCCCAAGACAGGTGGTGAGAGTACTGCCTTGTCAGCTTGGATCAGGAATGGCCCAACTTGTTGGGACTCTGAATTGGCTTTAATTTGACTTGATTGGATTGGAATAAAGTTTTAAAAAAAAGCTTTGCATATAGGACAGCCTCAGGCCCCAATAATGTAGTACCCAGTGTATCAGGTTGTGTTTCAACATCATCACGCCAGAAAGCAATGACATGGTTAGTGTGTAGCCCAAGAAATTTGGAAGCTGCCCCCCACACACACATAGTCAATTAATGGATACTTGAGCCCATTAGCAGTCAAACCAACTGCGATAATACACAGAGTGTGGGAAAAACAGCAGGTGGAAAACTCATGTTTTTTCCCTGGTTTCATGTCTGGACATGTTTAAAAGCTACAGTTAGTTTCAGCGTTTGATTTCAGCAGTCCAACCTGCTGTGAGTTGTCTGAGTAGTTATTCTTAGAAGATGTGTATTCAGTATCATTTATAGGTATTTCAGTCCTGAAAGCTGAGTACTCAATTGTGTCCTTAGTGCCTCATCTGCATTGCAGCCTTTATACAGTGGTAAACATGGGGCTCATGGCCTGCATGGGAAACACATCCTCCAGGTGAAGGAGAAGGAAACTGAGAAGGAGAAGCCAAGTGGCCAGCGGCAGGGGGCAGAGGAGGTGCATTAGGGTGCCTGACCTGCACAAGGGGCTGCTGAGAGCAGAATGATGCAACTATCGAAGCTTAGTACAAGGCCTTATCCTCTCAGTCAGGCATACATGGTTAGAATGAGTTACTTGCAAACATCTGAAGCACAATTTTGGTGGAGACTTAGGCTGTTAAGAACCATAGTAACCTCTCTTGTGTATGATACTGATTGGGGATATCGCTTCCAAGAGTGTGGGTGGTCATCCAATGCCAGTTGTTGTGAAGATCACGATGGCGCTGAAGTTGTTTGCAGCTGGATCCTTTCAGGCTGTGTGTGGAGATCTCAGTGACATAATACAGCCTGCTGACCATGACTGCATGAAGGTCTTGACTGGTGCAATGTTCTGAAATGCAGGTCGGCAAATTGCATTTTCCGTGGACTGCCACAGACAATTTGAATGAATCAGAGCATTTTTGATTTGATTTATTATTGTCACAAGTATTAGTATACAGTGAGAAGTATCGTTTCTTGTGCAGTGTACAGACAAAGCAAATCATACATAGAGAAGAAAAGAAGAGAGTGCAGAATGTAGTGTTACAGTCATAGCTAGGGTGTAAAGAAAGATCAACTTAGTACGAGGTAGGTCCGTTCAAAAATCAAATGACAGCAGGGAAGATGCTGTTTTTGAATCGGTTGCTAAGTGTCCTCAAACATTTATGTCTCTTTCCTGATGGAAGAAGGTGAATGAGAGTATGAATGGGTCATGTGATTATGCTGGCTGTTTTTCCAAGGTAGTGGGAACTGTAGACAGAATCAATGGATGAGAGGCTGGTTTGCATGATGGACTGGACTTCATTCACAACCCTTTGTAGTTTTTTGCAGTCCTGGACAGAACAGGAGCCATACCAAGCTGTGTACAAGCAGAAAGAAGCTTTCTGTGATGCATCTGTAAAAGTTAGTGAGAGGCGTAGCGAACATGCCAAATTTCCTTAGCCTTCTGAGAATGTTGAAACGTTGGTGGGCTTTCTTAACTACAGTGTTGGCATGGAGGGACCAGGACAGGTTGTTGGTGATCTGGACACCGAAAAGCGTGAAGGTCTCGACAGGGGCATATCTCCCACTATGCTTGCAGAAGTCAATTACAATTAATGTTTTGTTGACATTGAGGGAGAGAATATTTTCATCGTCCATCATTTTTGAGATCCAATTCCCTACAGTGGTGTCATCAGCAAACTTGAAAATTACGTTGGGGGGAACTTAGTAATAGCAGGTTTCCCTAGAGTTAGGGGAACAATGGACTGCACACGTGTCACCATAAGGTCTCCAGCAGGCCAGCCCTGCATATTCGTAAACAGGAAGGGCCGTCATTCAGCATTTCATTACCATTGGAGAATTATGCATGTCTGCTCTAGGTATCTGGGCAGTAGCCACAGTTCCTGTATTCTCAATTCAGTGCCAGAAGTTTTACTGAACTTGATGGCCATCATAACAAAGTTTTAAGTTTATTTCTTATGAGAACACACTTTTGTTAAATCAGAATGTATTTCACTACTTAAACTGTGAGCAAGAGGGAACATATCAAACAAGTTTTTCTTGAACAAAAGAAAGAGCAAATTTATTAAACACTAAAACCCAAGAAAAATAATAAAATAATCAAGATTCAGGCCTCATGTCTACAAAATTACATAAGTATCAGAAAAAAGGGGTTAGAGTTCAATAAAACAAAAGGTAAACTAATATACAGTTAATTGTTCTTTCATTGTCTTTGAGGCATAGATCTGAAACGCTGTGGCCGATTTAGGTTAGCTAGGCTTCTTGGATGTGGTCAGATGTAGAAGATGTTACAATTATTGTGAGATTTTGATTCACTGGTAAATTTCTGGTAGAATTGGCTTCTTGAACTCGGTGACAATCTTATTCCAGAAGAGAGAGATGGAGAAAGAACAGTCGTCAGCTTATTTCCTCTGCTGAAAACTTTCTTGATACCACTTATGCCACTTACAATCTCTCAAGTGGCTGGGCAATCTTCCTATGAAATGTATTTCCTAGTATTACGTGTGTCTGTCTTTGGCTGCCATTGTTCCAATATCTAAAATCTTCCATGATTAAGGTCTTTCATTAAACAGTTACAAGTTTCAATAGTACCTGGATTATAGGAAGTGTTTCTCTCTCTCTTCACAATCTCCTGAGAGTGATTTGTTTGTTAGTTACTTTCATTTTGGAATGTGGTCTTCTACGTTTAAGGAGTTTGCTCTATCTCAGTTCAACATTTCCAGTCAGTTCAAAGTTGAAAAATCATTTATTTCAAAAATAAAGGGGCATAGCCTTGTAACAAACTTAAAAAGGACATTGACATATTGCTGAAATGGGTGGACAAGTGGCAGATAAAGTCCAATGAAGGGAAATATGAAGTGGTTCACGTTGGTAGGAAGAACATAAACAACATAAAATAGTGGTACAACTCTAAAGAGGGTGCAGGAGCAGAGGGACTTTCGTTAATATCTTTATAAATAGGATAGGTTGAGAAAGCGTCCTCAGCTTTGTCAATAGGGGCATAAATTTCAATTTTAATATAACCTTAAAACTTATTTAGGACATTGGTTTGGCCTCGGCTTGGGTATTTTGTTTGGTCTCAGCCCAGATTTTAGGAAAGATATGAAGACATGAAGGAAAGAGCAGGAAAAATTCACAAGAATGGTTCCAGGGATGAGGCACTTCAGTTACGCAGATAGATTGGAAAAATTGGGACTGTTTTCCTTGGAGGAGAGAAAGTTGAGAGGAGATTTGATAGAGGTATGCAAAATCATGAGAGATCTGGATATGGTAGATGGAGAAAAAAACTGTTCCCTTTAGTAAAAAGATCCATAACCAGAGGGCACAGATTTAAGGCAATTGCTAAAGGAAGCAATGGTGATATGAGAAAAAACATTTTAATGCAGTAAGTGTTTAGAATCTGGAATGCACTGCTTGAAAATGTGGTGGAGGCAGGTTTAACTGAAACATTCAAGAGGGAATGTGCAGGACTGTAGGGAGAAGACAGAAAAGTAGCACCAGGTGAACTGATTCTTCAAGGAACCAACAGAGACATAATAAGAACTATTCCAATTTTCCATTAAAGGAAATGTTTTAAAATGTAGGAAATATATAACATAAAGAGCATGATGAGACATGAGTAATCAAGATTACGACGCGGTTGCATAGGATAGAATGTCACATTGAAATGAACAAACTGGAGCACAATTTCTTATACTTCTATCTTTTTCAAAATGTATAGCTTCAGGATAATTATTTTAAAGAAGAAGAAACTCGAACAGCGTACTTTTTGTTCAAGTTACTCCTCTATTGTGTTTGTTAAAAGATATTGCTTTAAAAATAATCTCTGATGTTTCAGAAAGAACATCAATTCTCAACTCTACAGAGAACAGATTTTTACTGCTCGATTATTTCATCAATGAAGCAAACCCTTGTTGCGATTTGATTAAAAGGAAAATACTACGATTTCAGTCTTAGCTGAGAGCAAAACTGTTGTATCTTGCCACACAGTGTGTTTTCAACACTTCTATGATGGACAAAGAACAAAAGTCAATTTCTTATTAATACAATAATGTTTATTCATTCACACAATTAATATTAATTGAGATAGTTACTTCTACAGAATAATCAAAATTCAAACTTAATGTTGGACTTTGACTTAACTTTGCGTGGCTGACAAGTACTCAAGCAGATACTGGCCTGTATCCAGATGTTGGTTTCTGCATCTTCTCGGTATGGTTTGGTCTTTGGTCTGGTCCTCTTCATCTGGGACTGGTCTGTTTTTCTTTCTAAAGTTTACTTATTAGTCACAAGTAGGCTTACATTAACACTGCAAGGAAGCCACTGTGCAATTCCCCCAGTCGCCATACTCCGGCACCTGTTCGGGACACTGTACCTAACCAGCATGTCTTTCAGACTATGGGAGGAAACCGGAGCACCCAGAGGAAACCCACACAGACACAAGGAGAATGTGCAAACTCCACACAGACGGTGACCCAAGCCGGGAGTCAAACCCAGGTCCCTAGGGCTGTGACACAGTAGTGCTAACCACTGTGTCACCATGCCACCCACTTCTCCTCTGATATCCAGGGTCTTCCTTCACGGTGGCTGGTCTCTAGGGTCGGTGCTGCTGGTCGTGTGTTGCGTAGCACCTTTATCCTTTGATTATTTTGCGCCCTTTAGGGCAGGCCCTCAATTACTACCAATCAATCTATCAGGATTCAATCGTCCTGATCAATCGGGTCCATTTGGGTGCTGCCACATCGATTTTGGGGTGTGTATCAAGCAACTATGCCTGTGGGTTCTGAGCACATAGGTCACATGCGTCCTTTTCAAATAAGGAGTTAAAGTGCTCCTTTGCCTGGTAAACAAGTATATTTGACCAGAGAGTATCCATTGTCTTCAGGATGACCTATTTTCTGTAAATTCCTGATGTCTAAGGCTGTGGCCCACTTGTCCCAGTCTGTTTGTCTCACTCTTTACCCACACTTGGCCATTCTATCCCATCATGCTTTGCAATCACCATCTTTGGTGGCCCATTTGGCCACAGAACCACAGCTTCTTGATCCTCAAAAAACATACTGCCAGTTGGATATCTGAGGCTAGCTTTCTCACATGAGAAATATAGTACATTTTTAACACAGTTTTTCTTTTCAATATTCAATAGGGATGTAATTTGAGCTATAAGTATACTCCCTATACTTCCCCTGTAAATCCGAAAACCTAGGGCTGGTTACATGCTCAATTTTTCAAGCTAATAATATTTGCTAATGTTGATAATACTGTAAATAGTATAGCTAATAACAATCATATGTAAACACCTGTTTTATTCATAATTTTACTCAACAGCACCTTTCCTTTCATCGCATCATTCCATATTAACATGTTTATTTTATTTCTTTTGCAATAGAAACACTAGGGCCAGAATTTTCCGACCGTTCACGCCAACAGAATTTTCCCATTCTGCGGCTGTGAACGGAGATTTGACTGGTTGACAAATTCTCCATCTTCATTGCAGTGGGAGCATGGTATAAATGGGTGGTAACTTTGTGCCCTAAGGGTGAGACTTTTTTCCCTCAGCATGTTCTGAAGTGGCGGGAGGCAGCGCACCGCTCAGTGGCAGCAGGATTTTATGGTCCTGTATGGAGTCTCCACCTTGCTGCCCATTTTTATAGACAGTGCTTTGGTGAAATGTTGAGGTCTAGGTTTAATTCACATGCCACTGTGAGGCTGCAGCTGCTAAGATAGAGATCTAAGATGGCCCTAAATTGGCTGGCTCTGACATGGAACCAACTAGCAGCTGAAATCTGATGGAGAGAGAGGGTAAAACATCTGCCCTTTTGTCTCTCTGAATTGTAATCAAGATCTGGTGTACATCATAAGATTCTTAATTGTTTGTTACCTCTGCCTGAACTAGGCTGGTGCCTATTTCAATGTTCCAACCTAAGCCAGCTGAAGCACCAACATAAACAAGGCATAAATGCCCATTACCATTTTCAGGCTCCTACCACTCAATTCAGAGTTTTTTCAGAGTCTGAAATATTTGCCAAAACGTCAGCTAAACAAACACTTGTGAAGTCCAAGTCCTGATTAAAGACATATCTTTATTTGGCCAACAGTCACTGAGACTGGGCAATCCAACACCTCTCTGAAGAAAAGGCTCTGAGCAGTCCAATACCATTCTGAAATTACAATACATCAGATTATTCATTTGAAAATTATACATTTTCAAGTTCATTTTTCCTGCCTTCCCGTTAGTTATGAACCAGTCATCATTAGTACAGTTGTCATATACCTTGGTCAATTAAATTCTACCCTCTGACATCACAGGATTTCATTGGTCAGTAGAATCCAGATGCTTCTTCTCCCTGTTGTTCAGCAACTCCTTATGCTTAGCTATCGAGTTCAAAGATATGGTTCTCACCAACTCTCATTTACGTCAATACTGGAGTCAGACAGTTGATATTCCCATGTCCGAGAAGCTTTGTCTAATCAGTACAAATTGAACAGCTCTATTTATATTATGGTTTTGGGAACCAATAGTGTCTGTAATTTTTGCTGTAAAAATATACACATTCTGTGATTTTATTGTTCTAAAGAGTGTGGTTCTTCTCACTTGGTCTTCGTCCCATAATGCTCTGGAGCAGCCTGCCTTTGACTAAAGTATACTTTAAAGATTACTTTAAAAATACCTTCTAAAATCAAAAATAATGTTTAAATCAGGAATACTTGTTCAAATCTCTTACTTGTTTAAATCTCTTACTATGATTATACCGTCTTCACACAAATGGTACCCTGTTAGTCTGTAAATCTGATCTGGAGTCATTTCACTTAGTACTAGTAGATTTATCAGTGTCTTAAATTGCTGATTATATGCAATTTCTCAAATTTCATTTCTTGTATCTGTTCTTGAACCTAGCCCAAGCTGATGAGATTAAACCTTTGGGCTGGAATTTTCCCTCCAAGAGCGTGAAACAGAAATCAGAACTGCTTCTGGTTCCCAAACCTTCCTGGATGATGGGGGAACAGTCACTAATTGGGATTTTCAGACAAGCACTACCTTATTTGACATGAAGACAGGTTTCTTTATCCAATTCAGTTTTTTCAGCAGTGAGAAGGCTCTCAAAAGCTGGAGGGTCAATTGGTTGCCTCCGGCTTGAGAAATGAGGAAGGCCACAGTGGAAGGTAAGTAACATGGAGACAGCCTCTTTTCAAATATTTTCATCCTTTAATAAAACAGACAATTCAGTACTGCAGCGGGGATATCGTGGGTTGAAGGGTAATAGTGGGGGTGGGAGGACAAAATCCCTCCATAGGGTAGCCAGTGGCTACTCTTGGACACAGATAGACAAAAAAGGGTCTCTAGGCCTGCCTGGAGCCCCTGGAATTTTCCTCCCCTCCTCCACCCTCAGTTTATTATTGGTTTTCTGCCTCCAAGCCCTTGAACTGGCTAGGCCAGTGTGAGAAATTGGGGGCCAACTGGAAAATCCCCTTTGGCCCCAATCCTAGATTTGCAAACAATGTCCTGGAGGCAGGATGGAGCCAGGAAATGGCACACTAGCTGGTGGAGCTAATTTTTGGATTTGAGGGGCCAGAGAACACATGGGAAAGGTAAAGAGTAAAGTGCGATCTTGGCGAGGATGCTTCCAATGGACATTGGAGCCCTACAAAGGAGGCTGCTGCCCCATTGTTGCCCAAAATCACCTTGCACAGATAAAGCTACAGGGCTTTTCATATGATGTGGGTAAAATAGAGGTGGGGGTGAGATGAGGCTCTTAAGTGGCTGTCAGTGCAAGGGCAGTTGGGTCACCTGTACTCTTCCCCCCATCCTCCACCCTACCCTGAGTTTTTCATACAGGCCAGGAGCTGCAGGTAAGCAGTGGGAAAGTTGAACTTCGTAAATCCTGCCCTCAACCCCTTCAACTGGGGAGTGTAAAATCAAGCTCTTGGCTTCCTGTCCATTAGTGCTGCCTGGTCTGCTCAGTATTTCCAGTATTTTCTGTTTTTATTCCAAATTTCCAGCATGCTTTTGTCATTCAGAAGCTGGTTGTTTGGAAAAAACAAGAGTAATTTATACACAACTGCAGTTGTTCTATAATTAATATAGGATTTTTAAAAAACAAATATAAAGCATAGAATTTCTGATTTAATCTGTGTTTTCTTTAAAAAGACATTTCTCAGAGTGTCAAGCAAGGGTAGATGTATAAAGGGTGCACAATTAGTTTTAGGGAAGGACTTTGTCCATATCAAGAGAGTATAACAAAGATAAATGAGTAATTAAATAAGCCGAAATAATTAGATGCTAAAGAATGCAAGCATTTTCACAGCTTACAGTTGGCAATTAGAGTAGATAATGTAACTCATTAAAAATGAATAAATAAATGTCTCAATTAAAATAACAAATAGGTGAATTGCCATACAAATATGTGAAGCATTTGCAAGGTCATATTGTTAATAGTAATGTTTGAACTCATATCTTCATTCCAACAAACCTGTTCCTTCTACACATTCTGTACAACACGCTCTGTAAAAGATTCAATCTAACTCATTTAATCTTTTGAGAAAAGCTTTACCCTGCTTTCCAAAAGGTTAATTGAGTAAAGCTTCAGATATTTACTTAACTGTATTATTCATCTATGATGAGTTGGCTTCCTTGGTCAACATCACCAGCCTAACAGCAGTTCAGAAACCAGACGATCTTGACCCCAAGCCAATTTGAAAGAGTGTAGCTTACCATCAGATCAGCAGTTGGCAATGCAGGCAGCCCACATTGTCCTGGTCCACATCTAGGCTGAAATACTGTGCTCAAGGTTAGGGGGTGGGATGCATGATGGTTATGTGAAGGCCCTCTCAACCACCTGAGATCCAAAATGGCTGCCGAGCTGCAGCTGCTGACCATCCTTGAGGGGTTGTTCCCCTAAGATCATACTCTGTCAGCTGGGCCTTTTGAAAAAGAATAAATTCACCTTCATCATTTCTCTATATTCAAATTGGCACCTCTTATCTCAGCTGGTGGGTCTGCAATTACCGAGTGCATTGGAAGCCCATCCACCGTCCCTGACTGGCCATGCAGGGCCCCAGAACTAACCCCTCAAAATTAAACAATTCTCAATTCCTGATTAAAAATCTCACCATGGTAAGGGATAACATATAAGTGTATTTGCACAGGATAATTGATCACTCAGAAACCACATTGAGAACTCTCTTTCAGAATGGAAGAGTTGAGAAACACTGGATTTCCCTTATAAACAATGCAATGTGGCTGGAAAACTAGCATTCATATGTCTATTTTATACAGATGAGACAAAGTGACCAGGTGTAACTGAAGTGGTAATGATGGAAAATGGGATGTATGATGTCATATCATTTAGCTTAATATTATATATTAAAATAGCTTCATTAACTGCAAACTAAAGATCGACACTCAAGCTCTGATCTTATGCCCTATTGTGTCATAATCCTATCCTAATATAGTTTTGGGTTCAGATAAATTGGGAATAACACCTTGCATTTCTGTAACTGTCATTGTGTATAAGGAGCCAAAAGACTTACTTTACTCAGTGATTTTATTGAGGTTAGGGTATCCACTTTTTGAGATGCAAGGGTTGATACGGAACTTCAATTACATTTTTTAAATTATTTGGATTTGTTGATTTGTATTTAATTATGTATCTAGCAGTTTGGTTACATCTGTGTTCTTTCCATAATTTACAAGATAGCATTAAAAGTGGTAAACAGAATGCATTTGCTTAATCAAATTTGAAATTAATTAATTGAAAAAGGATATGGTAATGTTAATACAGATGAACAGAATAAGACACAGCCAAGGACACAAAGAGCAACTCCTTCAAAACATTTTCTTGCATCCTCTCCCTGTTACAATGCTTTGAGGTCTCGCTGGCACATCAGTATCTAAACGATGTTATGCCCAAGTTCAAACTGAATATTATGATCGGTATTTTCAAATAATATTTTGCAGATGAATGTATGCTGGGTAACTCATCTTTTGCACAAAACTGCAGTAGCAATTAAACCAAAAGAAAGAGCTTCCTCAATGACTCACTAGTTAAGTGGCACCTCCCAATGTGGTGCTGAGTTAATAATAATTCAACATGATCCCAGGGTCAGTCCCCAGTCTGTGCTAAATTAACTGACCTGTAAAAGTGGCTTTCCAACACGACAATTAGCCTCGAAAGGATGGGAACAAAGTAGAGAAAAATATCAGCCATGGTTTCTGCTCCAGATCACGATTAAATAATCCACAATGGAACAAATACATGTGAATACTGGTGGAAGGCAGCCTATTATACATTTCGTGCTCTATTTGGTCAGTCATTGCTTGCTGTCCAATTGATTTATAGATTGCTTTATTGCTGTGTATGTTTTCCAAATTTAGCAAGCTCTTATTTAGAGAGGTAATGAGGTTTGTCCAGCTATTCAACTACAGGTTGCATCACAACTGTGCCTACATGCACGTATATACTCTGTCTGATTTTTAAGAACATATTTTCCTTAGAAGCAAAGTTTAACAATAATTACCTATGGGTTAAATGGATGAACAGAATGCCTAGAAAGCGGTAACACAATTTCCTTGGTTTCTCCATTTACTCACATTCAGTTCTATGCTTAAATGTATGTATGAAAGCTCACTGAGCAAAGCAAAACAAAGTCCTTGTTACAGGGCAATTTGAGAAGTTTATTCAGGTTTGGATATATAAGAAGGCTGAATTCATCACTGGCAATCACACAAGCAACATTTTAACGTTAAGATAAAAGCAAGATACTGCGGATGCTGGAATCTGAAACAAAAACAGAAAATGCTGGAAAGTCACAGCAGGTCTGACAGTATCTGTAGAGAGAGAGTAGAGCTAATGTTTCAAAAAGTTGGGCAGGATTTTCCAGCACACTCGCCCCAAGACCAGAAAATCCCCATCCAAAGTCAACAGGCCTTAGATTTCCATGATGGGCGGGACAGGAAAATTCCACCATTGGCTCTATTCTCTCTCCATTGATGTTAACAGATCTGATGAGATTTTCCAGCATTTTCTGTTTATTTTGAAGTACAAATATCTTTAAAGTAGATTTATATTAAATATAGAGGACTTTAAGGCTATGCATGTCCTGTATGCTTTGCCCTCACTTTGTTCAGGTTTGGAAATTAATCTGGCCAATACAGTTGAAATCCAGTATGAGTACATGATGCAAAACTGCCTGGAATTTGGTACCAATAGCATAACATCAATAGAGAATTTCTACAGTTACTGGGAAATTTATAGTTGCAAATGGAAGTGGTATGTTGATAAGGTACGGGTTCTTCTAAAGTGCTATTAAAGGACATTGCTAAGGTAGAGTACAAAGAACTTTATGTGCACCTAATCTCAGTTTATACTGCTTGGTGTTGAAGATGAATGTAAAACCTAGAAAAGCATTCCTCACCCTAACATTGACATACCTCACTTAGAGTTCAAAAATTCACCAAACATATTCAGGGAAAACTTGGTAAGGCCCAATAAGATCTGTAGGGATTAAACTGTGCCTGTTCATTGTGATACAGACATAAGGCAAACTTGCCTGTTCATCATATTCATTACAATAATGGTGGCATGCAACTCAACACTATATGCAGTGCTGAATTACTACGGCCTCAGCACAGGGCCATGTTTGTGTAAATCTAGCACCACATAAAGCTAGCATCACATGGTGATCCATTCCCCACATGCCCTTCACTCACCCACCAGCATTTTCTATCGAGGATGAGTCATAGCTAAGATCCGTAGCCTTACTTTACCCTCAAGTGCTTAACTATTTTGGAGGCCTTATACCCAAAGCTCACAGCTTGCAAAAAAATGCCACCTATTCAAATGTGGTAGGCACAATGCTTAAGTATATTGTAACACACTTCCCTCTCCTTTGCAGTATACACTAGGATGATTAGTTGACTCTCGCTTGGAATATTGGATGGTTTGTTTCAAAAAGTTGGTTTGAAATAGTGTGCAACTATTGCAGATAGGGTTTAGGAGTGTGGCATGTGGAGCCATACTTGAATTCAATGATCATTGACAACTTAGCAGGAAAATTAAAGTGTTTGTTGCTTCTTCCATTCCTCCTGTTGCTCAGCTGCTTGCTGTATCCCTTGTCTCAAGGACTACCTTCATGATGGCAAGGTTTTGCCAGTCATGATAGACCAATGACAAATCAGACAGCTCCAATAAACATTGTATGACCTGTCGAGAGTGGCCCAGGCAGTAGAACCATTGTTTGAACACCCTAATGTCTTCTCTATGATGCATCATGATCTCATTATAAATATGCTTGCTTTAATGGTTAGGTTGTTTAATGAATAGTTTTTCACCCAGGAGTCACCTCTGGTTTGATACGGGGGCTCAAATATGAATGAATAGTGGTAGCACAGAATAAAAGTATCGTGACTGCTTCCAGGAAAGCAGGCATCACTTGCATGACATGTTGAACATGGTCAGACACCGACTGCACATTCATGGAGCAGAACCTTCACAACTGGGTAATCACAACATTTAGATGCAATGCCCGCAAATCATGTGTATGCAGTCAGTGGCACCGTACGTCATGGAGAAGCCTGTTATCTCAGCAAAGCTAAATGCATACACCATCTGCTTTTCATTGGTCAGAGAGAAGAAAATAAACTTCTGCCTCCAGGCAAGAATAACACCAGTCACCTCCCTTATGTAGATAATGAACTGGAAGACTGAGATTGTAATTTCCCCCCAAAAATGTTAAGTGCCAAATAAGCAAAAAAAAAGAGAGTTTCATACTCGTGTTTTGGATGAGTTTGAAAATGAAAGCTTATGTACTTAGTACAAAAGAAGTGCGAGAATGCAATTCTTGGTAGTAGGACGGGTAGGAGGAGCCTCAGATCACCAGGGGTGCCACCTGTTGAGCTCCATACATGCAACCAAGCAGGCGCCCTAATTTCTCAGTGTACTGGGAAATCTCCTACCCTCCTCCACCCCCCCACAGACATTGGGAACGCCCATGGACATGGTCAACCCCACTCTGATCACAGAATTCCCTTCCTCCTTCCTCGATCACCAACCCGTTCCAATTCAAGTGCCCTCCCTCACCGAATGCCTCTCTGGCAGTGTTCCTTCCCTTCCTTCCCAATCACTGATCATCCCCCTCTCCCGACAGAATTCCCTCCCTATCCAATCGTCGTAGCCCCCCCAACAGAGCTCCCCACCTTCCCCCCGCCAATCCGTCCCTGGCAGAGTTCCCCCTCCCTCCCACCTCAAGGTAGTCACAGCAGACATCAGACAATGAAATGGCACAGGGCCAACTAGGATCTGGAAATGAAATGTCAGAGTTCACCAGTCCTAATGAAAACTTGGACCTGAAATGTTAACTTTGTTTCTACCTTCACAGATTCTGCCAGTCCCTAGTATACCCAGCATTTTATGTTTTTATTTCAGAAGTGATCAAGAATGGCAAACGCCCATCAATGAAGATAACAATGCAGTTATACACATAGCTGTGTAGAATTTAGTTAGAAATTGTTGGCAGATGGTAACAGGAAAGGGGAGAGAGAGAGAGATTTAGAAATGGTCATTGGCCGCTCACTAAATTTTCAAGATCAGTATCAGGCACTGTAGCCAAAGTAAGAAGGTCTTACACCATATTGCCCAGATTAAGTGTGATATTAATGCCATAATAATATAAATATGTAAAATGACAGGGCCCCATATAAGTAAGAATCCCTATGAATCATAATATAGCCCACTGCTCTTCACTTTGATTCATGTGAATTTCTAGGAGAGATGAAAAACCAACTAAACATCCGAACCAAGTAGAGAAAGGAAATCTGGAAACCTCCCCTCCCAAGGGGAAGTGAGTTTCGATGTGCAGAATTTTTGTTTTTTAACTCAAAGATGATTAACCCATGGAATAGCAGTCCTGAGATGATAATGAATATTTGCTCATTGCAGTCCATCACACACATTTAGAAAATAAGATTAATGTTGAGTGAAGGTAGATTTTGGTTAATACCAACAGTTTGTTTGCTCTTCATCACCCTTGAGGGTTTAAAGAGGAACTTTTGACAGAAGTGTTCTAAATTTATGAGAATGTTTCCAGGAATGAGAGATATCAGTTGAGTGGATAATTTGGAGAAGCTGGGGTGTTCTCTTGGAAAAGGGAAGGCTAAGAGAAGATTTGATAGCAAAGTTCAAAATCATGAAGAGAGCAATCTTATGAAAAAGATTCAAAGTCCAAAATGAGCATGAAAACAGGAGAGTTTCAGTTCTGTTTTTTTCTGCGAGTCCAAATGTCGTAATCTCATTTACTCTGTTCATGAAAAGAATCCTGAAATCCATTTTTCACCAGTAGGGGAGTGGGCAGCGCTTAAATCATCCAAAACTGCAGCAGAGTGTGCAATTGTGCATGTTACTGCTTTCAGCTCAGAGACCTGCACACAGCCTCTGCTACATATAGTTGACTTCCTTGGCCTAAGCTCAGCTATCCCATGTAGGACCTCACGGCCATTCGCAAGCCTCCCCAGCCAAAACAATCGCACCCCCCCAACATTCTCCCCCATCTCCATCCAGATGAATCAACCCCGCCCTTTCACCCCTACCGAATGCCATGCAGAGTGGCAGCGGTCTGTCCAGCTCCACCAAATGCTACGCAGAGCAGCACCAGTCCCCCCTCCCTCTCTTTGATCTCTATGCAGAGTGGCAGCAGTGGGCGGTGCCAGGGCGCCAGGCTGGCACTGCCAAAGGGACACTCCCTTGCCCCCAACCTCCCAGAGTGCTTCAGTGACCTCCAGTTGTACTGGCGCGGTCATCACTTCTGGTTCCTGTTGATTGGGGAACCACATGTGATTCTTGTTGGCGAGAACCTCCCCAACAGTGGTGATCCCTCCACACACCAAGCTCACCCCAATCGCTGCCCTCCTTCCATTCCAGACCGGTCCTGTCTGCAGAGTGGCAGCAGGCCACCCCACCCTGCCCACAATAGGCTCTGCCCTCTTGGCACTGCCCAATGATCAGCAGTGCCAATGTGCCTTCTGGGCATGGGCACTTTGCCTCTTGGGCAAAGCCAGGAGTCACAGGCTGGCACTGCCAGGGTTCCCATGCCCAAGGGACATCACCCTCCCCGCGCCCCCCCCCCCCCCTCACTGTCTGACCTCCAGGGGCCCCGATTTCCGCCCCCCCCCCCCCTTCATTCCAACAGGGTCTCCCGCTGGTTATCTGAACACGAGGAGCTAGTCTGAACCCCGCCAGAATGAGGTACTCTTGACGGGGTAGGAAATTCAATCAGGACCTTTCAGATAATTAACTCATATACATATTTAAAACATATTTAAAAAGATTCAAATTACTTACTTGCCTTCGTGCCAGTTTCCAGCATGGTCTGACCAATGACTGTTCACCGGCTGTGGGAGCTGCGTGTGCATTCCCAGCATATGCGCAAATCCTTGTCAAGGCCAGAGATGCACGACTTCCATCACGACCCGACTGAAAAGTTGTGGGTTGCAAGGGGAGAACTGCAGCCAACATGTGCACACATTGTGCCTGTTTCAGCTAAACAAAATAAGTGACAGTCATTCGCTGGTTCATTCCTCAGGACAATGCTTTGACCAATCAGAGCCAAACTGCCTGGTTTAAATTTCAAACAATGTCTGGTGGTTAACTGTCAATCACAATCAGCTGGTGCATTCTCCATTGCAATGCCTCTACCAGTCAAAGTCAACTCATACATCAATCAATCTGCACCCTTTTTTCATAGCGTATAAAGTTGTAGTTTTCCCTGACACTGCTATTCTTGCTGATGAGTGCATGGTGAAAATTTAGGGTATGGAATAAAACCATCAATCCATCATGCCTGTGCTTGAGGAGAAAAACCTATTTAGCTTAATCCAACTTTCTGGACAGGATTTTTGGATCTCGCCATGGCAGGTCCCACTACAGGGGATGTGGAGATCCAGCCAAAAATCTATTGACTTTGACAAACAGAAAAATCCTCTGGCCAACGGGAGTGAAAGATTCAGGCCCCAACTCTTGGATCATTGTCTTGGAGGTTATTTGGTAAAGCATTTAATTCTTTTATTTTTAATTTCTTGCAAATGACCTTCCATTTCTAGACCCTCTGTTCTTTCAGAATCACTTTTCCCTTCCCATCAGGTAACCTGGTTTATGGCCCTCACTCAAACTTTAAACTGGTCACTAAGAAGAATATTAAATTATGCTACCCCGTGTTCAATATGACAGTTAAAAGATTAAAGATTGCATCCCAAATATGTCCCCGAGGTTTCTGAAATGTTCACAATCCATCGATTCTGTAATTAATTGAAAGACCTGTGAACTTGAAGCACTGCACTGCACCATCATGACACCTGATAGTAGATTCAGAATTAATCTGAAATTACTCACTGCTGGAGTCCTGGAGCCTTTACAGTTTAAGACTGTACTGATATTAAAGTCTTCCGCAGTTTCTCATTATCGATCTTCTGTAATTTAAGACATTCATTACATTTCTACTGCCTCTTTATCAAGGACACTAAAATTCTGGCACATATCCTGACATCAATGATGGAAGGTTTTAGTGCAATATCTAATTTCTAGAATTTGTTCAAAGCCAGCCTCTCTATCAGAAAATCCACTTTTGAACTGGGAGAAGGTAAGGAACCCCTTTTACTACCTATTGTTTTGAACTATAGGTCAAAATAGCTGCTCACAACATGGATCAAACAAAAAGTGGAAAATTCATTTGGAGCATTTTTTGGCAATCACTAATATTGTTCTAGAAGATCGGCATATTCCAGAAATAAATAAGATTATTAGGTAAGACAAGCCAAATATTTCTTCAGCAAAAAGTGAATATTTGGACCTAAAATTGCACTTACACATTGGTGTGATTTTTGTGGTTCCATTCCTGACTTTGAAAATGTATTTTAGCTTTTGAATATAAGATGTTCAGTTATAAAAAAAGGCTGTCCCGGCTTCCAATAGTGACATCAATAACCCACTGGTATATATTCAATTTGCATCACCTCTAGATTAGCATCCAAGTAAATTGGAAATATAAATCTCCAAATCCCCTATGGAGCAGCTCCCCACACTTTGTAATTTGAGTCATTCGAGAGCCTCCTAGATACAATTAGAAGCAAGAGTATTAGGGGAAGGGGGGGGGCAAGATTCACTGAGGATTATATTTTCTACGAAGTATTGATATATTTGAACTCGTGCACATAGTGCACAGCTAGAAAATGGCTGAATACATCAAAAATATTTTCTTTTATTGCATAAATACTCTCAGTACATGATTCCTCTTTAATGTTGTAGCACAAAGAGTGTCATAAATTACATTATGTCAGGCAGCATTTGTGGACAGAAAAACAGTGAAGAGGCTGGATTTTCAAAACAGGGTAAGGAATTTGATATCCCTACGAATTCTATACTCTGACTCCAGCCTTAATTGCACGGCTCAATATCTCTGCTATATATGTCTGAGGGTAATAACAGGTAATCTGACGTTGCAGTGCAAAGGGGCAAAGAATGCAACTGCGATGGCTCAGACAACTGGTGGATCAGCCTACCTGAGGTCTACGTGCACTGGGGAATAAATGGTCATAGAGATCACTTGGATGCCTGAAGAGCTGTCTGTTGCTGATGCTGAATCACCAGTAGCAGATAGTGAAGGAAGTTTTGAGTTCACCTGACACATGGTGGTAATATAAGAACATAAGAACATAAGAAATAGGAGCAGGAGTAGGCCATCTGGCCCTTCGAGCCTGCCCCGCCATTCAATAAGATCATGGCCGATCTGTCGTGGCTCAGTTCCACTTTCCCGCCCTCTCCCCATAACCCTTAATCCCCTCTCCTATCAAAAACCCATCAACCCGCTTCTTAAAAATATTTAGCGAGGCAGCCTCCACCACTTCAACGGGCAGAGAATTCCAGAGATTCACCACCCTTTGAGTGAAGAAGTTCCTCCTCAACTCCGTTCTGAACCGCCCCCCCTTTATCTTGAGGCTGTGCCCCCTAGTCCTACTGTCTTTTTTGAGCGGGAAGAGTCTTTCCACCTCTATCCTATCCATCCCATTCATCATCTTATACGTCTCAATGAGATCTCCCCTCATTCTTCTAAACTCTAACGAGTACAAGCCTAGTTTATTCAGCCTCTCCTCATAGCTCAACCCCCTCAACTCCGGTATCAGCCTAGTAAACCTCCTCTGCACTCCCTCCAAGGCCAAAATATCCTTGCGCAGGTGCGGCGCCCAAAACTGCACACAGTACTCCAGCTGCGGCCTCACCAATGCCCTATACAGCTGCAGCAAGACCTCCCTACTTTTATATTCAATCCCCCTCGCTATGAAGGCCAGCATCCCATTCGCCTTCCTGACCACCTGCTGCACCTGCAGGCTGGGTTTTTGCGACTCATGCACAAGGACCCCGAGGTCCCTCTGCACCGTCGCCTGCTGCAGTTTTTCGCCACGTAAGTAATAGTCCTTCCTACCATTCTTCCTACCAAAGTGGACCACCTCACACTTGCCAACATTAAATTCCATTTGCCATTTCCTGGCCCATTCGCCCAGCCTATCTAGATCCTTCTGCAGACTCTCCACACCCTCCGCACAATTTGCCTTTCCCCCAATCTTGGTGTCATCAGCAAATTTCGACACCATACACTCGGTTCCCTCCTCCAGATCATCTATATAAATGGTAAATAGCTGAGGCCCCAGCACCGACCCCTGGGGCACCCCACTAGTCACCAACCGCCAATCCGAATAGCACCCATTGACCCCCACTCTCTGCCTCCTATTTGACAACCAATCCTCTATCCACGCTAACACCCTACCCCCAACTCCATGTCCTCTGACCTTCTGCAGTAACCTCTTGTGAGGTACCTTATCAAACGCCTTCTGAAAATCCAGAAAGACCACATCCACCGGCTCTCCTCTATCCACCGCCCTAGACACATCCTCATAGAACTCCAGTAAATTTGTCAGACATGACTTCCCTTTAATGAAACCGTGTTGCGTCTGCCCTATCAAGCAATTCCCTTCAAGATGCCTCGCAATTTCCTCCTTAATGACGGATTCTAACATTTTACCTACCACAGACGTTAAACTAACCGGCCTGTAATTCCCCGCCTTTTGCCTGGCACCCTTCTTAAACAACGGCGTAACATTAGCCGTTTTCCAATCCTCCGGCACTTCCCCGGAATCCAGCGACGTCTGGAAAATAACCACCAAGGCATCCACTATCACCTCCGCCATTTCTTTCAGAACTCTCGGATGCATTCCATCCGGTCCTGGGGACTTGTCCACAATCAGCCCCTCCAGTCTGTCGCGCACCACCTCTCTAGTAACAGTAATGTCATTAAGACCCTCCAGTCCTACCACCTTTCCATCGCTAACACCCGGCAAATTATTCACGTCCTCCTCCGTGAAGACAGAAAGAAAAAAGTTATTCAAGACCTTAGCCATATCCCCATCCCCTACCACTAGGTCCCCTTTCTCATCCGCTAAGGGACCAACGTTCACCCTAGCCAGCCTCTTCCTTTTTATATATTTATAAAAACTCTTGCTATCCTTTTTTATATTAAGCGCTAGCCCAGCTTCATAGCTTCTTCTACCCTCCTTTATCAACTTTTTTGTCAATCTTTGTTGACATTTAAACCTTTCCCAATCCTCTTCTCGCCCACTGCTCTTAGCTACTCTAAATTCCTCCGCTTTTAATTTAACACTTTCCTTCACCTCCTTCGTTATCCACGGCTTATTACCTCTCTTCCTACTGTCCTTTTTAACCATCGGAATAAATTTCTGCTGAGCACCAAGAAAGATCTCCTTAAAGATCCTCCACTGCTCCTCAGCAGACCTACCTTCCAACGCGCTCCCCCAGTCCACATTCGCCAATTCTTCTCTCATCCTACCATACTCCCCTCTATTCAAACAAAGGACACGTGTCCGGGAACCCACTTTCTCCTCCTCCATCTGCAACAGAAACTCCACCATACAATGATCACTCTCTCCAAGAGGATCCTTCACCTCAAGGTCCCTAATTCTACCCGCCTCATTACATAGCACCAGATCCAAGATAGCTCGCTCCCTCGTCGGCTCCAACACACACTGTTCCAGGAAACTATCCCGGCAGCATTCCAAGAACTCCTCCTCGAGCCCACCTCGTCCAACATGGGTCGACCAATCAATATGCAGATTGAAATCCCCCATAACTACTGCCGTCCCATTCCTGCACGCTGCACTTATTTGCGCGTTAACAGCCCGCCCCACCTCCAGATCATTATTCGGGGGCCTATAGACGACACCCACCAGCGTCTTCCTCCCTTTGCTGTTCCTAATCTCCACCCACAACGATTCCACTTTCTGCTCTTTGGCTCCGATATCATCCCTTGCTACCACCTTGATGCTGTCCTTAATCAGCAGAGCTACGCCACCCCCTCTTTCCTCCTGCCTATCCTTCCTAAACACTTGATAGCCCTGTACATTCATCTCCCAGTCCCTGTCACCTTGCAGCCACGTCTCTGTAATGGCCACCAGATCGTATCCATTTGTGTCGATCTGCGCCACCAGCTCATCCACTTTATTCCGAATGCTTCGTGCATTCAGATAAAGCGCTTTCATCCCAGCCTTCTTCTGGACCCTATTTGCCGTAACGCCACCACTTGGGACATCCTCAGCCTCTTCCCTTACCTGTACCCTATCCTTAACTGTAGACCTCCTAACATCACCTACCCTCGCACCCTCCCCCCCCCTAATTAGTTTAAAGCGCTGTCTACAGTCCTCTTTACTCGATTCGCCAGCACTCTGGTCCCAGCACGATTCAGACCAACCCCATCCCGCCCGAACAAGTCCCACCTACCCCAATACTGGTGCCAATGCCCCATAAATTCGATCCCATTCCTCCCACACCAATCTCTGAGCCACCCATTCACTTCCTTTATCCTGTCAACCCTACGCCCGTCTGCACTCGGTTCAGGCAGTAGCCCAGAGAAGACCACCTTGTCGGTTCTACTTTTTAATTCCATTCCCAGCTTCTCATACTCCCTCCCCAGATCCTCAGTCCGCACTTTGCCTACGTCGCTGGCACCCATATGTACCACCACAACCGGGTTCTCACCCTCCCACTCCAGATTCCTCTGCAGCCCAGCTGCGACATCCTGTACCCGAGCACCAGGCAGACAACACACCCTTCTGTGCACTTTGTCATTGTGACAAAGGACAGTGTCAATACCCTTCACCCCACTATCTCCAATCACTACTACGTTCCTTTTCCCCTTCTCTTTGCCTATGTCCTGCTGCATCACTGTACCGTGTGCAGTTTGCTCACCAACCTCATCTGCCTCGTCCTCTTCCAGAGTGGAAGCAAGAACCTCAAACCTGTTATGCAGATTAAGAGGCTGAGGCCTCCGCTCCTCACCCCCCTTCCTCCTCCCAGCAGCCCCCTTTTGTTCCTGACCCTTAGATTTAGACAGTCTAGGGGGGGTGGATGTCACTTGCACCCCATTGACAATGACACCCTCTCTCCCCCTGATGAGCCTCAGTGTCTGTAGCTCAGAGGCCAGCTCATCCACCTTGAGCTGGAGCTCCTCCAGCAACCTGCACTTACTGCAGACATGGCCACTGGGAAGGACCCTGGGGTCCACCAGTTCCCACATCATACAGGAACCGCACATCACATGCCCCTCCATTATTCAATATAATTTGTTGTGGGAAAAAATTTTTTCCTTGTTTTTTGCTGTAGTAGTTTTGAAAAAAAAATTTTTTTTTTCCTTGTTCTTTCAACCTGGCCTTTTTACCTTCAAGCCCTTTTTGATATTAAGCCCTAATAGCTCACTCTGCTTCCCTCTCACTCCACTGCCCGCTCCGACGTTGCCCGCTATCTACACCAGGCCTCCTTTTAAACTTGGCGCTGATTTAAAGCTGATGGGCCACAACTGCCTGATAATCACTCCCTCACAATTCTTAAAGCAGTAAATACAATAAGTAAATGCTTTAAACAGTTCTACAAAGAACAAAGTGCTTTAAGCTTATTTTAAACAGGTTTTTAACAGGTAAAGTCTTAGCTTTCTCTCTGATGCTCCTTCCTCGTCTGCTCCAGCAAACAATGTAAGGCTTCACCGTGTGGACACTTGATAATTAAAGCTGATGGGCCACAACTGCCTGATAATCACTCCCTCACAATTCTTAAAGCAGTAAATACAATAAGTAAATGCTTTAAACAGTTCTACAAAGAACAAAGTGCTTTAAACTTATTTTAAACAGGTTTTTAACAGGTAAAGTCTTAGCTTTCTCAATCATTGAGGAACTAGGACATTGACATGAGAGGGAGTTAAAACAAGGGATTATATCACAAAGACAGTGTGAACATGGCTAACACAATGGGGTGTACTTGTGCTTTCATTGGATCAAGGGCTATACTCAAATAGCACCTCTTCAGACTCTTACAGGTCTCTCTGCTTTCTTGCTTCCTTCCCCAGGCCAGATCATTCCTCAGGCTTCAAAAGGAGGAAGAGATATTTGAGGATACAGGGTCACATCAGACTAGCCCACACTTCACCAACTCAGATACCAGCTCATCAGACAGATGCAGCACAGATGTAATCAGTGGCACAGGATGTGAGGGTTAGCACCAGAGTGAAGGAGGTGTGTCTGAGACAGAGATATCTTTGCACAGTTCCCTTCAGAGGAGGGTGGAAAATCAAGATAATGTACCAGTGGGCAGGAACATGGAGCCTCACGATTCACCTTTTGGGGCACAGTATTTGTCCAATCAGAGCAGATGAGTGGACATCTGGCAGAATTCCCTCAGACTGTGGGAATTCTAGGACTGCAAACGGGAATATCCATCCCTGGCATGAACTCCACATTGAACCAGGAGCTCAATTATATGAGTTCCCCTCTGAGAGATTAACCAATCTTGTGGAGAGACACATGCAGGAACATTCGATGTAAACTCAGGAGCAGCATCACAACCAGGAAAGATCCCAAGTCTCACTCAGCAGCTTGGATCAGTCTGTTCAGAGTATGGGCACATACATTCATAGAATACATGAGGAATTGCGTACCTTTTATATGCTGGTCACATTTGATTCACCCTCTGGGCTCCAGCTGCTCTTGTTGATTGGCTTCTATGGTCTTTATGTGAAAGGATGCCATGCCCATCTTCTATCCTCCCTTAGACAATGCACCCTTTAAAAATGTCAAGCTCCTCCTTGCATATGAGTGCATGAGTCAGTAGGGGCAACAAGAAATTGCTTTGGGGAACTTACAGCTACACAACTCTGCTCCCTTCGATGACAAGAAGACATTTGGAGTTAAATTCTTATAATTTCTAGGGCAGTAAGTACAAATTTAAAGGTAACTCTATAGAAGATCTTACCTCTCCAAAGAGTTACCCAAGGAAACACACAAAGAACATGCTTTAACCTAGTCTGTTCTGCACACATTGAGTTTCACAGTCCAGGGATGCCAAAATCCAATTTGACTGGAGGCAGCTGATATTTTAAATGGCCAGCTGTTTCTGTGAACATGTATGAACTTCGACCTGCCACCAGTTCGGTCCCAGCAAAAATTAGTTTTCTGTTGTGGTGAGAATTTGGGCCTTTGTCTCACACAGCAACCCTTAAAAAAACCTATAAAAATCTCTTGTTCTCCTTTCTTCCGTATTTGCTTAAAATGTTTTACATTTCTAATCTTTTCTAGTTCTGAATAGAGGCATAAATCTGAAATGTTTACTCTATTTCACTCTCCACAGGTGCTGTCTGACATGCTGTGTATTTCTGTTTCTATTTAAAATCTTAAGTGTTTGCAATATTTTGCTAATGTGTTCATTTATTCTGTTGCTGGCTTTCCACTTTTTAAGACTATGCTTTCTTCAATCTTCATTCACCTTTCATCTATCCAAGAATCTTTTTCTTTTTCATATGCACATGTATCCCAATGGATTTTAACTTTCTTACAGGCAATTATACCCCTTTGTTCCATGAACCTACTGAAAAATGTCAAATAAAGTCTTCAAATAAAAAGCAAACCAATAGCAATAGCTCCCATTTGTAGCTTGGAACATCAGTACAATGTAAGGCCTCCATGTCACAAGGGTCACCCTCCAGCTGGGCTGTATTTTCTGTCCTGGAACAGCTGCAGTGCCCCCTCCTAACTTGCATGTCATGAGAACCTGCACCATCTTCTTTTGCTAATAGTTCCAGAGGGGAAACTGCTATTATGTAAGTAGCATAAGTAAATCAATAACTTTGCTGTGCTAACTTCTTGAAACTTCAGAAATATGCCAAATATTTATATTTCATGTATGATGAAGCAATTACTGTAACGAATTACCCTGCAAAAATACATTAACCAATGTTTACTTCTGAACCAAAATATGTTTACATAGACATGATATTTAGTGGTGAAGTCTGGTTTTCAAGATGTAGGTTTTGCAAGGATAACAGCAATTTTGCAGAGATAATTAAAAAGAATCTTCAAGTGAGCAAGATTTTTCCATCAGCAATTTTATAAAATGTTGTAATTATGGAACTGAAGAGGAACTTTCTGAACTCATATGATAGCTGAAGATCTTTGGCAAAAGTCTCCCATTATGAGTCAGTGCTATGGTGGGGATGGGAAAGTGGAGTGTTTACCGCTGTGGCAAACAGAGGGCAAATGTGCCAAATCTTCCATCCTGACCTTTTTGATTGTGCACCCAGGTGTTTTATGCTGTATTCAGTGGTGGGCAGGCCTGAATGGTGGTAGTCCATTGTCAAGTGCAGGTGCCACATCAAAAAGACATCCAATGTCACTTATTGGAGAAAGAAAGTGGACCACTTAAAAATGCAGATGAATCTCCATAAGGCCAGAACATCAACTTCCTGGGAAAAAAGATGGAATTCAGAAACTTTCTGAGGCTGGAAGAAGGGCACCTCCCCGCACTCTCCCTCTAGGACACCCAATCTGGATGGTCCATCTGCAGATTCTCCTTTGATCCACTGCTGTGATGTGCCAGGGCCCAGGGTTGCAGGAGGCCTCCATCCTGATCTCTGGATGCAGTCCCAGGCATTGTTCAGATGAGACCCCACATCTGCACACCATGTTGTTCCAAATGTGTTTCATGCTGGAGTGTTTTCCCACCAGCATCACGGAGAGACTGGGGTTGGACCTTCATCTGCACCCCATTAACAGGATGGAAATGAGGTTCACACCAGCCTCTGGCATGTTTTCCAGTCTGATGATTGATGTCTGCCATAGTGGACATCAACAGAAGATTCTGCTGTAGATTCACGCCTGCATGAAACTGATTTCTGGGCCTCCCACCAAATTCTTACCCCATGCCCACCATCAAACACATCAGAAGGGGGCTTGGGAGAATTCCACCCATTATGTGAGATTAAGAGACATCTGTCTTTCCATTGATAATGGGTCTACATAGATCACCTCATTAATGCTTTTTAAATTGCAGCGAAAGTGAGTTTAAAGGGACAATTCAGTGAAAAAAAATTTGCAGATTTTTTTTATTGTTCAAGTGATCGATAATTCAAATTACTATACATTATTTTTGTTACAAATATGCTAGATTTAAGTGACATTGTTTTATCTTTTGCTGTAACTTATGTGCATATCCAAACAAATTAAGATGATATCTATCAAATCTTCTTCCGTGAGCAGTGCTGTCCACCAATGGTTGCTGCAACAACAAATAGAATAAGAAATAGATATTGCAGCTCGGGAATAAATAAACATGAAAAACATCAAAAAGAAACATAGGGCCTGAATTTTATGCTGAGGGTAGGCTCCCTGCACCCTGGTATAAATTTTGGGATGAGCCCCACTCTGCTTATCTGTCTTGCCATGCTTTAATTCATCAGGCAATGGCTCTTTAATTAACATGAGAGAGGACTTCCATCCATTCACAGGAGGACACCTCAGGGAACTGCCTGACAATCAGGGACCAATACTTCTGCACACAGGCAGCACCAAGCAGAAGCGGTGGCCACTTCTGATGCTGCAGAACTCCCAGCCACCTGACGAAGGGACAGCCTGTTCCGAAAGCTTGCGGCTTTTGCTACAAATAAACTTGTTGGACTTTACGGTGGTGTTGTGGGATTTCTTTCTGCTGCAGGTCGGGCCAGAGGTGCTGTCCAGTGATGAACCCAGACATTGAGGTAAATCTGAGATCTCACTGAGGTCAGTTTGACAGGGCACAGGAAGAAGGTGTTTGGAACATGTTGGACATGACGGGAAGGCAAAACTATAGGAGTGGGCGGAGGCTCCAATTGATACAGAGGGCATGGGAAGGAGGAACTACCATGACCACACACTCCACTCCACCCCACCCCATACCTTTCACGGGTTGGAGCCTGCAGGGTTGTATGGGACATGCTGGGCACAGGCCTCTCCTACCCCATTGTATTAGTGCAGCAGCTGGATGGAGACCTTAATTAGGCATTAATTGCCTTCCTGGCAGTCTGTAAAGTCATGACAAAGATGGGTGAAGCTGCCAACAGCAGGGCTTCCAAATTTACAGGTCCACTCACCTGACATCCCACTCAGGGAGGGCCTGCAAATGTCAGCCCACAGGCTATTTTCTTAGGTGCTACCTGGTTTCCTGGCTGTTTACAGAATTTTTTGTTTTAATTTCATTACATTTACTATGTTCACAATACAAATCACCCCTCCTTGATACTCTCCTCTCCTGATGGTGCTAATTCCTTTTGGGATATTGCTCTGTGGGGATCCCTATCCTGGCTTGGAAATATATCGCTGTTCCTTCACTGTGCTGGGTCAAGATCCTGGAATTCTCTCCCTAACAGCACTGTGTGTGTAGTCACACCACATGTACTGTAACATTTTGAAAAGGCAGTTCACCACCACCTGCTCAAGGGCAATTAGGGAAAGGTTGGCCTAGCCAGTGACACTCGCATTCCATGAAAAAATAAAATATTTATATTATTATCTCAGCAGAACCAAGAGGAGGCTCCCAAAGTATGGGGAATGATCCACATTGCCCAGGGACTCACCATGGAACTTGATGGTTGTGAGGGGAGATAAATCCAAGAAAACTGCAGGGAGCAGCGTCAGTCATTGTACAGGACTTTCTTCGATCTAGCAAAGGTCTTCAACTTTGTCAACTGTGATGGATTGTGGAAAATCTTCCTCAAATTCGGCTGCCTGCAGAAATTCATTACCATTCTCTGCATCCTCCATGATGACATGCAAACTATGATCTTCAGCAGCAGAATCTCCCCAGACACAATACAAATGCAAACTGGGGTCAAACAGGGCTCATCATTGCACCAATGCTCTTTACCATCTTCCTTGGAATAACACTCCACCCATCACCTTGAAGTTCTCCAATAGAATGGAGCTAACCTACTGGAGAAGTAGGAAACTGTTCAACCTCCAACACCCCCAGGCCAGAACCAAGACCATCCCAATTTCTGTCATCGAGCTGCAGTACGCAAACAATACTCGTACATGTGCACACTCAGAGGCCAAGCTACAAACCATCATTGAAGCATTCACCCAGGTATATGAGAGAATGAGCCTCAGATTAAACATTCAGAAAACATGGGTCTCCACCAGTCCGCTCCAGTCACACGAAACTGCCCACTTGCCCCCACAACTGACAAAACACTATCATGTTTGGTCATCATCTCTAAGCAATAAAGAGCTTAATTTTTACAGGTGGTATATTTGCATTTGTTTCATGCCTGATTTACGTCTGTGGCTGCAATGAACCTTAAAAAACATGAATTTATTGTTAAGTTATCACACACCTTTGGTATTATTCAGAATAATGATCACATCTCTCTGCCACCTAACTTATTCCCACCCAATGCTTGTGAAGTGATAAAACCATGTTGAAAATATGAAATAAAGGTTTGCAAAAAGTATGCTTTGTAGTTAATGGAATTGCATCTGAAAACAGAAAGAGTTAGAAAAGCTCAAATAAGGTGCTGGAAATCTGAAATAAAACAGAAAATGCTGGAAAGGCTCAGCAGATTTGGCAGCACCTGTGGAGAGAGAAAAACATGTTTTAGGTCTCTGATCTTTCATTGGAAAATTCCATTATATCACAGACCTGAAACATGAGGCATAATTTTACAGTCTCTCACCAGCGGATTTGCAGGTTGGGGATCCATAAAGAATCTCCTTTGATTTGATTTGATTTATTTTTGTCACACGTATTAACATACAATGAAAAGTGTTGTTTCTCACACTCTATACAGACACTGCCCCCTGCCCATCCCCAAGCTCTCCACAATTTAACATGGTGTGGCCCAAAGCAACCCCCCTCCTTTTTATTTCACCCCAGACAAAGTCCTTAAGTAGTCAATTATTGCACACTAAGGGCCACTTCCTGATTTGGCCTCAATTTTGAGGCTGAAAGGAGGAGTTCAGGGGTAACCAAGAAGTTCTGCAGATCACCCTGCTTGGGTCTCAAGCAGGAAGAGGTGTGTTTCCCTAAAAGGCCTCCTTTCCACATTGGGAACCATCTCCAAGGTCCCCCATTGTGCCTCCTCCTCCTTTGCTTTTTGATCAAGACTCAAACATCGTCTCTACACCCCTCCTGCTTAGAGCCCTGCTATCTGAAAACCCATTCACCCTTTTTTGTGTCATCATTTAATGTGGATTACCAGCATCCATAGCATTTTGCTGATGGGATTGTGGGTTGGTCATGTGACTTATTTATGTTGCTGAAGAATGTCTATCATTTTGTCTCCAAACTGATTGGAGATCACGATTATCCATGATACTCATCGCTATCATGAAACAAAAGTAATTATATGAACATCCGGAGATATGTCAAATGTATTTAAGATAAAATAATATTTTAAAAGTTTGAACTGACAACAGCAGAGTAGTTGAAATATCAGCAGAGCATTGTGGAGGAGCAATGATGATGATATAATTGCAGGATAGACGTTCAATTTCTTCAAAACTTAATTGCAAATCTTGACCGCATCACTGTGGAGAGCAGCGGGTTCGAAAGCATTAGGTTTGTGGTGACCGCAATTCTTTTGGAACTTATTTTTTTACTCGTGAACTGAGAACAATTGTCAGGTTGCCCAGGACCACGCTTGTCATTTATGGAATTTTTTTTCCAGAGAAACTAAAGATAAGCATGTACAGCAATGAATAATTTAAAGTTAATGATGAAAGAAAATTCAGAAAACTATCAGTTGAACTGCTGGCCCAGATACTCTGTAAGAAAAGCCTTTAAATGTATTAGTGTAGCTCAGTTTTCATTATTAATTTTACTATTCATTAATAATACATTTTGTTAGCCTAGAATTGGTATGATATCTTTATAAAATCCTTTAGCAATGGTAATATGAAAAGAAAGTCTGCTTCAACTTTAAAGTTATACCAAGTGACTGATTTAGTTTTACCAGTAGTTCTGTCATTCTTGGAAGTTTATCAATAATAATAGAGGTATTTATCCTCTTCTGCCCACTCTTAATTCATGATTTATTAGAGACAGAGAGACTGACTCCTGCTGAAAATCCAAGGGCAGATGGAAAAATAAATTTAAAGACAACTTTAATCAGTCATGAAAGGATAATTTCTATTACATTTAGATCTGTCATGCTTGTATAATCATAAAGGAGCACTAGCAAATAAGAATGTTGCTAAGATATGGGTGCAGAAACATCGTAAAGTCTATGGAAGATCAGTGTTGTCAAAGTTATGGGCATATCTCAATTCCACTATACATCTACAATGGTCTTGTTCTAATACTACCAAATGATCATTTTGATAATTTGAGATTATATCCAACCATTCATTTAATATAAACCTGTGGTAATCATTTATTGTTTCTTTCTTTAGTCATGACATTTTGGGATATATAAATTTTGGTGATCTGAATTTTTGACTTCAGTCACTTGTTCCATATTCCTTGACTTGACATATTTCTCCAATCTTAAAAAGCCATCTCTGTTATTCCCTGTCTTTGAAAGTGCCTGACTCAATGATACATATTTAAACTGACAAACGTAATTTTTCTTTTAACTTGGAGGAACATTCTTTAATTCTTCAGTGGCTAGCTCACCAGATGAGATTTAAAATGCTCTGAGGACTTTCAACAAAGTTAAAATAAAATGATGAAAGTAGATGTTTTAATTATCTCGCCAGCTTCTTTCTTGGCGCTAAATTTACCACCCTGCATATTATTTCTTCCCCTTGAAATCAACCTTCAATTCATTGCCTCCAAGCTCATTTGGTCTCATACACACACACACACACACACACACCGGGAAATGGTACACATGTTGATATGTTGTCCCCACCCCAGTCTGAATATAAGAATGAATCTGCTGCCTATTTCAGACAAATATTAGATATTCATCTCAAATCTCACCAGCAAATCTAATGAATGGCTGAGGAATTACAGAATGACTGAGACAAAATTTGCAAGTGGGCAGAACTCTGTCAGATGAAATTTGATACAAATTAATGCAAAATCTTAAATGTTCGAAGAAAAAAGGGGACTGCTCTTATTTAAACAGATTGAACTAGCTGAAAAGAGAGTTTGCAAAAAGTGTGGAAGTGTTAGCAGTCTTAACACCAACCACATTTAGTCACTGCAAGCAACAATTAACAAAGCAATAGAAATAATAAGTTTGTTTGCCTACTCATCCCCAAGAATTTACTCCCATTTGCCCAGAATCGATCACCACCTTGTCCTCAGGATCAATATAATTTTCACAATTTCAGCGCACACCTACCTTGTCCAGTAGCTTCCACTAGACAGCTGCTTCCATGACTGGAATTCAAGCACATCAATCAGGATGGCTTCTTGTGGGGAAACTGTTGGTGACATTACATCCAAGCTATGAAATTAAAACTCCACAGCCTGCAGAGGAATTCTGGTGCATCAAGAAAATTAAAATTTTCTTCAAAGGGGGATGGTATTGTAAGGAATCGAGGAAACATTAAATTACAAAGAGATGTTCATTGATTAAGTGAATGGGCAAACTGTGGCAAATCGATTGACAAATGTGAGATTATCCACTTGGGACCTCTAATGAATAGAACAGGATACTTTTGAAATGGTGTAAATAAAGAAACAAGACAAGTAAGGAAAGAGTCATAGGAGGGCAGTGGCGGTGGTGTGACAAGATATAGATCATCAAAATGCCATGAACAGGGTGCAGAAAATAATTTTAAAGAAGAGCCTTTAAACATAGATGACAGGAATACAAGGGGACTGAAGTTGTCTCTCATTGTACAATGCCCTGGTTAGGCCACATCTGTGAGCAATTTGGACATCATGTTCCAGGAAGGATCTATAACCATGATTGGAATGCAGCAGAAATTTACAATGACATATGTACTCCAAGGGCTAATTTGTAAAGAGATTTAGAAAGTTAGGAGGTGGTTTGTTTGAAGATGTTAAGGGGAGAGATAGGATAACTAGAATCATAGAATAGAAATCCTACAGTGCAGAGGGAGGCCATTCAGTTCTTCAAGCCTGTACTGACCATAATCCCAATCAGACTCTACCCCTGTAACCCCATACATTTACCCTACTAATCCTCCTGATGCAGTGGGTCAAATTAGCATGGCCAATCAAGCTGGCCTGCACATCTTTGGATGGTGGGAGGAAACCAAAGCAGTCAGAGGAAACCCACATAGACACAGAACATGTAAACTCCACACATGATCCAAGGCTGGAATTGAATTTGGGGCGGCACGGTAGCACAGTGGTTAGCACTGCTGCTTCACAGCTCCAGGGACCTAGGTTCAATTCCTGGCTTGGGTCACTGTCTGTGTGGAGTTTGCACATTCTCCCCGTGTCTGCATGGGTTTCCTCTGGGTGCTCCAGTTTCCTCCCACAATCCAAAGATGTGTGGGTTAGGTTGATTGGCCATATTAAAATTTTTTAAAAATGCTCCTTAGAGTTGTGCTATGTGTAGGTTAGAGGGATTAGTGGATGGATATGGGGGTATGGCCTGGGTGGGATTGTGGTCGGTGCAGACTTGATGGGCCAAATGGCCTCCTGCACTGTAGGGTTTCTATGATTTCTGAACCCTCCCTAGCGCTGTGAGGCAGCAGTGCTAACCATTAAACCACCATGTTATCCAAACAGAGAAACTATTTCTCTTAGTTAAAAAGTTCAGAGTCTGAGGGAAGAGTGTACAAATTACAGCCAAGCCTTTCAAAAGTAAAGTTAAAAAATACTTGGACATGCAAAAGGTGAAAGAAGTTTGGAACCCTTCTATGAATGATAATTAATGTGAGGTCAATTATTAATTTTAAATCTAAAATTGATAGTCTTGTTAATCGAAGGAAGTCAGAGATATTGGGTGAGACTTTATGGCCTCGCTCTGGCGATTCTCCCAAAAAAATTCGAAGTGCCTAATTCATTCCTGCTGATATTTTTAGCAGGATTTTCAAAATGAATCTCCCATATTCTGAGCACTGCAGAGTTGCCTCGAGAGATTCACGTTGAAAATCCAGGGTGGGGCCTATTCCTGCTAGAAAGGCCGGCAGCATGGTGCTGAGTGGACCACTGCGTATACGCCGATCTGTCAGTGCTGAAATCGGTGCACGTGCAGTGGCCCTGCATTGCTGGCCTCCCAATTACTGGCTAGGCTAGTGACCCTGCATCGCTGTGCATCTGACCCCTCCCCATTCTCCAATTGCTGGCATCCTGGACCTCTCTGGGCAAGTCCCAATGGCTCCTCCTCCCACCAGCCCCGATCTCCCTGGCCCCCACACTCCCCTGGCAGCCTCGACCACACTTCCCTCAGCAGTCCTGACCCTCCTCCCTGGCAGACCCCCCCCCCCCGGATGATCAGCCCCATTCCACCTTTGCCATCGATCCTTTTACAGAGTGTAAGCAGGACCTCCCACCCTCACCGATCAACCCCGCATAGGCCTCACCCCTCCATTAGGTCCCACCCCCTCCGGTCCCATCCCTTTGGCACTGACCAAATGCCTGATGGCCAATGCCAAGGTGGCCCTTGAACATTGCTACTTTTCCCCCTGGGCAATGCCAGGGGGCCGGACTAGCAATGTCTGGGGGCACCCCCCCCTTACCCCCGACCTCCTGGGTGGGGTCTCCAAAATCTCTGTTCCCTCCAGTGGGGTCAGCCGCCAAAATCCCTGTTAGTGGGGAGCTGTTGTAAACCCCACTGGAGTGAACCACTCCTGGCAACTGGGAGACACTAGCGAGCCTGGAATCCTCAGTCCCAGGTCCACTAATGACATTCAAATTCAAATTTTAATACTTAAATCAGCTCCACACTGATTCCCAGCGCAGAGTTGATAACTCTACAGACCTTCACCTGGTAGACTTGCAGCGGGCTGGGAGAATTACCCCCACAAACATGCAGAGTAGGTATGATCCCATTAAATGGCAGCACAGTGACCACAGAAAGGCTAAATCACCAATTCCTTTCCTTAACTTTCCTGAGGTAACTATCAGATGAAAGTTATGCTGAGACTGCGGCAAGGCTAATCCCTAATGTCAGAGAATTGAATCATGAGAAATGATACTTGGGTTTGAACTTTACTCCCAAATCAGGAAAGCAGAGATTGGACAAGTTACAGCTCCACAGATTTACCTACTTAATTTTTCTTGTTCATGTGCAAACAAAGGAAAAACAAATTTATGCATTCATAAGTTATAATTATCATCAGAAGCCAAGAGTCACTTTAGACCGAAGAACCAGAGCGCACAAGATATATGGGAGATCAATTTCTTGATAGACTGCTTTCCAGAAAGTCACATCATAATTTTAAAATCAATGTTGTTTTTGATTCTAAATTATCTACATTTTATCAATTTCTTAAAATAGAAGGAAAAGCTACAAAATTAGTTTTCCTCTGGAATACAGGTGCATAGTACATTCAAAGACCAATTTGCTGATGTTCTGCTGAACCAGTAGCCCCCCTGCAGACAGTATTTGCATAGTTGTTTAAGAAGGGTGCCAGGCAAAAGGCGGGGAATTATAGGCCGGTTAGTTTAACATCTGTGGTAGGTAAAATGTTAGAATCTGTCATTAAGGAGGAAATTGCGAGGCATCTTGAAGGGAATTGCTTGATAGAGCAGACGCAGCACGGTTTCATTAAAGGGAAGTCGTGTCTGACAAATTTACTGGAGTTCTATGAGGATGTGGTCTTTCTAGATTTTCAGAAAGCGTTTGACAAAGTGCCTAACAAGAGGTTATTGCAGAAGGTCGAGGGACATGGAGTTGGGGGTAGGGTGTTAGCGTGGATAGAGGATTGGTTGTCAAATAGGAGGCAGAGAGTGGGGGTCAACGGGTGCTATTTGGATTGGCGGATGGTGACTAGTGGAGTGCCCCAGGGGTCGGTGCTGGGACCTCAGCTTTTTACCATTTATATAGATGATCTGGAGGAGGGAACCAAGTGTAGAGTGTCGAAATTTGCTGATGACACCAAGATTGGGGGAACGGCAAATTGTGCGGAGGGTGTGGAGAGTCTGCAGAAGGATCTAGATAGGCTGGGCGAATGGGCCAGGAAATGGCAAATGGAATTTAATGTTGGCAAGTGTGAGGTGGTCCACTTTGGTAGGAAAAATGGTAGGAAGGACTATTACTTATGAGGCGAAAAACTGCAGCAGGCGACGGTGCAGAGGGACCTCAGGGTCCTTGTGCATGAGTCGCAAAAACCCAGCTTGCAGGTGCAGCAGGTGGTCAGGAAGGCGAATGGGATGCTGGCCTTCATAGCGAAGGGGATTGAATATAAAAGTAGGGAGGTCTTGCTGCAGCTGTATAGGGCATTGGTGAGGCCGCAACTGGAGTACTGTGTGCATTTTTGGGCGCCGCACCTGCGCAAAGATATTTTGGCCTTGGAGGGAGTGCAGAGGAGGTTTACTAGGCTGATACCGGAGTTGAGGGGGTTGAGCTATGAGGAGAGGCTGAATAAACTGGGCTTGTACTCGTTAGAGTTTAGAAGAATGAGAGGAGATCTCATTGAGACGTATAAGATGATGAATGGGATGGATAGGATAGAGGTGGAAAGACTCTTCCCGCTCAAAAAAGACAATAGGACTAGGGGGCACAGCCTCAAGATAAAAGGGGGGCGGTTTAGAACGGAGTTGAGGAGGAACTTCTTCACTCAAAGGGTGGTGAATCTCTGGAATTCTCTGCCCGTTGAAGTGGTGGAGGCTGCCTCGCTAAATATTTTTAAGACGCGGGTTGATGGGCTTTTGATAGGAGAGGGGATTAAGGGTTATGGGGAGAGGGCGGGAAAGTGGAACTGAGCAGCGACAGATCAGCCATGATCTTATTGAATGGCGGGGCAGGCTCGAAGGGCTGGATGGCCTACTCCTGCTCCTATTTCTTATGTTCTTATGTTCTTATGACTAATTAAGCAGGTAAGCTTGAACATTGAGTTAATGCAAAGTGCATTCAATACACAATGATTTGTCACCTCTTCCATGGAAAGAAAGTGATAACGTGAGTGCTCTGCTGAATAGGCTATGCATTGGAGCAAATAGACTGTGGCAAGGTGGAGATGAGGGAGAATGGGAGATAGCCAAGACAATTGTTTCCAACATTAAACAAGAACAACACTTCAAAACTACTTACTGAACTGTAAAGTGCCTGGGGAGGTCCCGTGGTTATGAAAGACGTCATATAAATGCAAATCTTTCTTTCTGTACCTCAATGGTGGCAAGGTTTGGTTCTTGCCAGTTGTGATTTTCTGAATTGTTGACGTTGTCTCAGGAAATTGCAAGGATGTTATAGGGAAGAACAAGTGCCTTACTTTCAAATAGAATCCTAAAATTAATGCTCAGGGAAATAAATGAGAATTACAAAATTTCTATCTGCAGTTCATTATAGATATGCAAATGCGTTATCGCCTTTAGAAATTTGTTCAAATTGATGCTTATTAAATGTAGTTTTTCTATACCGTGGTGTGACATGACAGTAAGCATAAGCATCAGTTGAATTGTTCTAAGAACTCTGACATACCATACAATATCACAAGGCAACCATTTTAATTAACAATGCACCTTTCACATTCAAAGGAAATTTTGCAGCGACGGTTGGGAGAATCATAAAATACTTCACAAATGCTCACTTATGCAATACATTTTTAGGAGTATCTAATTACCACTTGACCAGTTTCTATTATTGCAAAGAAATACAATCCCATTGCTTGTAAGAGGTACATTGGTGCTATTTGCAATTTGCCTGCTCTAGACATTGGATGCTTTACAGGGTCCCAAAGGGATATTGTCAGAATGGATAGGATAAATGGGCATGTGGAGATGAGAGGCATCCTCAGAAAGAAGGAGGCTGCAGTATGCTTACCATTGTTATAGCATTCCAGATGGTAAAACAGGCTTTAGCTGGGCTAGGAAATTGCCAGTTCCGGCTGATAAATGCTGTGTTAGATAAATATGCTGCATTAGACTTTCACCTAACTTCTGAAAAATCAGGGAGACCAAGACAAAATTGTGCTACATAAAGCCATAAAGAAAATTGATAAATAGAAGTGTGTCTCATTTATGTTTATTCAATGTTTTGTAGGATTGTTCCGTGGGAGCACTGAAGAGACGCTGCGATTTGCGAGTGGAGAGCTTGTGGGTGAGTACAGCAACTTTTTCTTTCTTTTAAAAACTAACTTTGTTTTTAGTGAGTTTAGTGGGGTTTTTTTTTTGCTTGATTTAAGTTTGACCCCGGAAGTAGTTGCGAGGGCACTCGGGTCAAGTTTTTTTTTCACCTACTGTAAATTAGACCGGAGGGGGTGAAGTGTATATATTTTAATGCAAGGAGTGTAGTGAATAAGGTAGATGAGCTTAGGGCGTGGATTGCTGCTTGGGATTGTGATGTGGTGGCCATTACAGAGACTTGGATGTCTCAGGGACAGGACTGGGTACTTCAGGTGCCAGGTTTCAGATGCTTCAGGAAGGACAGGGAGGATGGCAGAAGAGGTGGTGGAGTGGCACTGTTGATCAGGGACAGTGTCATGGCTGCAGAGAAAGAGGATGCCGTGGAGGGACTATCTACAGAGTCTCTGTGGGTGGAAGTTACGAACAGCAAAGGGTCAAAAACTTTGCTGGGTGTATTCTATAGGCCACCCAATAGTGACAGGGAAGTTGAAGTGCAGATAGGGAAACAGATTCTGGAGAAATGTATTAATAACAGAGTTGTCGTGATGGGAGACTTCAATTTCCCAAACATCGACTGGAATATCCCTAGGGTAAGGGGTTTGGATGGGGAGGAGTTTGTTAGGTGTGTTCAGGAAGGTTTCCTGACACAGTATGTGGATGAGCCTACGAGGGGAGAGGCTGTACTTGACCTGGTACTGGCGAATGAACCAGGGCAGGTGATGGATCTCTCGGTAGGGGAGCATCTTGGGAATGGTGACCATAATTCTATCTCCTTCACAATTGCATTGGAACGAGATAGGATTAGGCAGGCTAGGAAGGTGTTTGTCTGGAGTAAGGGGAGATACGAAGAAGTCAGGAAGTTACTTGGACAAATAAACTGGAAGGAGGCGTTCTTAGGGAAAAGTACCAAAGGAAGGTGGCGGATATTCAAGGAATGTTTGTCTGGAGCTATGCGTGACAACGTTCCGATGAGACAAGGGGGTTTTGGTAGGTCGCGGGAACCGTGGTGCACGAAGGCTGTGTTGAACCTAGTCAGGAGGAAAGGGAAGGTGTACAAAAGGTTCAGGGAACTAGGAGAGGTTAAGGATCTTGAGGAGTATAAGGACTGTAGAAAGGAGCTTAAAAGGGAAATTAGGAGAGCCAGAAGGGGTCATGAGAAGACCTTGGCGGGTAAGATTAAGGAGAATCCCAAGGCCTTTTATAAATATGTGAAAGGTAAAAGGATGAGAAGAGAAGGGATAGGACCTATAAAAGGTGAAGGGGGTAAGGTCTGTGTGGAACCAGAAGAAATGGCAGAGGTGCTTAATGAGTACTTTGCCTCAGTATTCACGGTGGAAGCTGATCTGGGAGATTTTGCTACGGATTTGCAGCAGATGGAAAAGATTGAGTTTGTGGATATTAAGGTGGAGGATGTGTTAGAACTTTTGAATTCTATCAAGATTGATAAGTCGCCGGGACCAGATGGGATATACCCCAGGATACTGTGGGAGGCGAGGGAAGTGATTGCAGAGCCCCTGGCGATGATCTTTGCGTCGTCAATGGAGACGGGAGAGGTTCCGGAAGATTGGAGGATTGCGGATGTAGTCCCTATTTTCAAGAAAGGGAACAGAGATAGCCCGGGAAATTACCGACCGGTGAGTCTGACCTCAGTGGTTGGTAAGCTGATGGAAAGGCTTCTGAGGGACAAGATTTACGATCATTTGGAGAGGTTTGACATGATCAGGAATAGTCAGCATGGATTTGTCAAGGGCAGGTCGTGCCTTACAAGCCTAGTTGAGTTCTTCGATAATGTGACTGAACACATTGACGAAGGAAGTGCCGTGGACGTGGTGTACATGGACTTCAGCAAGGCGTTTGATAAGGTCCCCCATGCAAGACTTCTTGAGAAGGTGAGAGGGCATGGGATCCAAGGGCCTTTGGCCTTGTGGATCAAGAACTGGCTTGCCTGCAGAAGGCAGAGAGTGGTTGTGGATGAGTCTTTTTCTGAATGGAGGTCAGTCACCAGTGGAGTGCCCCAGGGATCTGTTCTAGGACACTTACTGTTTGTCATTTTCATAAATGACCTGGATGAGGAAGTGGAAGGATGGGTAAGTAAGTTCGCTGATGACACGAAGGTCGGTGGTGTTGTGGATGGTCTGGAAGGATGGCAAAAGTTGCAGCAGGACATAAATAGGATGCAGGACTGGGCGGAGAAGTGGCAGATGGACTTCAACGCGGATAAATGCATAGTCGTCCATTTTGGCAGAACCAACGGGATGAACGAGTACACTATCAAGGGCAGGAGTCTTGGTAGTGTTGAGGAGCAGAAGGATCTTGGGGTCCGGGTCCACAGGACTCTTAAATCGGCCTCGCAGGTGGAAGAGGTGGTCAAGAAGGCGTATGGTGTACTGGCCTTCATAAATCGAGGGATTGAGTTTAGGAGTCGGGAGGTAATGCTGCAACTTTATAAGGCCCTTGTCAGGCCTCATTTGGAGTACTGTGCGCAGTTCTGGTCGCCTCACTATAGGAAAGACGTAGAAGCTATTGAAAGGGTACAGAGGAGATTTACAAGGATGTTGCCTGGACTGGGAGGCATGCCTTATGAAGTTAGGTTGAGGGAACTGGGTCTCTTTTCCCTGGAGAGACGTAGGTTGAGAGGCGGCCTGATAGAGGTTTATAAAATGTTGAGAGGAATAGATAGGGTGGATTCTCAGAGGCTATTTCCCCGGGTTGAAATGGTCGCTACGAGAGGACACAGGTTTAAGGTGCGGGGAGGAAAGTACAGAAGTGATGTTAGGGGTAAGTTTTTCACTCAGAGGGTGGTGAGTGAATGGAATCGGCTGCCGTCAGTGGTGGTGGAGGCGAACTCGCTGGGGTCTTTTAAAAGACTTCTGGATGAGTATATGGGGTTTTATGGGATTGGGGGTTATAGATAGGTGTTGATGTGATTGGCGAAACTCGTGGGCCGAAGGGCCTGTTTGTGCTGTAGTGTTCTATGTTCTATGTTCTATGATTCTTATTCCGATTGATAAATTGTGTATGTAAGGAAGATGCATACTGGAAATTATAGCTCTCCTGTGAAACTACAATGCCTTGATTGCACCGTAATAACCCATGTCACCTGACAACAACAGACAGCATTTATAAATTATAATCCACAAGCAAATGTAAGGGTGACACGATGGCACAGTGGTTAGCACTGCTGCCTAACAGCACAAAGAGCCAGGTTCAATTCCACTCTTGGCTGACTGTGTCATAGATATCATAGAATCCTACAGTGCAGAAGGGACCATTCAGCCCATCAAGTCTACACTGACCACAATCCCACCCAGACTCTATCCCCACAAACCCATGCATTTACCCCAGCTTGTCCCCTAAGGGGCAATTTAGCAAGGCCAATCCACCTAACCCGCACATCTTTGGACTGTGGAAGGAAACTGAAACACCTGGAGGAAACCCACACAGACACAGAGAACATGCAAACTCCACACAGACAGTGACCCAAGCTGGGAATCGATCCCGGGTCCCTGGCGTTGTGAGGCAGCAGAGCTAACCACTGTGCTGACCCATATGTCTTTCTTTTACCTCAACTGAGGAATTCCCCATCCCAACCACACCACATGTCTGATCTGTGTCTGATCTATTTTATGCAGTTCTCTCACCCCTTCCCTTTCCAGCCAGAATCATGATGATATTCCCCTTGTCCTCACTCTCCAGTGCACCAGCCTTCCTCTATCATATCCATCTGCCCCAGTGAAAAGCCACTACCAAACACATCTTCCTCTGCTCTTCCCTTTCAGCATCCCTGAGGGACTGCTCCCTTGGGAAACAACTTAGTCCACTTCTCAGTCACCGCCAATACCATGCCATCCCAGCCTCCCTTTCTAATGGGATCTTTTCATGCAAGTGCAGGGGATGTAACACACATCCTCCCTTCTTACCATCCAATGTCCCAAATACCTATTTCGTGTGAAACAGTGATTCACTTCTAGTTCTTTTAATTTAGTACTCTGTATGCGCTGCTCACTGTCTAATCTCCTCTACATTGGAATGACCAAGTGCAGACTGGGAGACCACTTTGAGGAACACTTCATCCCTCTTTCTGAGCATGCCTCTCATCTCTTTTCATTTTAATGCTCTACCTTGTTCCCACTCTGACCTTTCTGTCCATGTCCTACTGCAGTGTTCTAATGAAGCTTAAAGCAAGCTTGAAGACCATCACCATGGCCGGGATTCTCCCCCCAAAATTCTAAACGTCATATTTGCGTGAAAACTAGAATAATTTTGTTTTCAGTGGGAGTTCAGAAAAGAATCTCCCACACTTTGTACACTGCAGGGTGCCTCAACTTGATTCACTCCAGAAATCAGGAGATGGGTCTTATTCCCGCTGAAGAGGCTGGCAGCATAGCCCTGAGCAGGCCACTACACATGTGCCGATCTATCGGTACCAAGATCGGCGCATATGCAGTGGCCCACTATCTGCTGGCTCCTGATTGCTGGCATGCTCAATTGCTGGCTAGCCCTGTGACTTCTGCATCACTAGTCCTTCCATCTCCCCATGGGCCGATCGCTGGCCGTCTGGGCCAGCCTTGACCCAGCCCCCCCCCAGTAGCAACCCTTTCCATCCTCCCTCCCAACAGACTGACCACCCAGCCCTGATCACTGGACTCCCTACTTGTGCTCAATCCCAAAGCATAGAGTGGGAGTAGGATCCCCCACCCCCTCCCATCCTATTAGGCCTCACCTCCATCAGGCCCTATCCCCTTTGCGCTGCCTCATGCCGGGTGGGCAATGCCAAGGTGACCTGTAGGTATTGGCATCTTGTTCCTTTGTTATAGCTCAGGTCAGAAGCTCCGAAGTGTTTTATGGAGCCTGCCTGGATCACACATTTTGCGCCTTGAATTTGGCTCAGAAAAGCATGATATGTTTCACCTCAAGCATGATTCAAATGACCCACCAGAGAGCTTTTAACAAACAAAGTTTATTTAAGAATAAAATTAATATGTATGGAAAAAAATTAGCAATAACTTTTATGAATTACAAGCAAAAACAGAACAACCAAGATAATGTGTAATTCATAACAAATATATCTAAAGTGTTCCAATCAAACAAAACCCTTGCCATAGACAAAACCCTCTAAAGAGGTTCACCACAGCAAAGATTAAAGCTCACGTGATACTGGAACTGAGTCCTTTGGTTACAGAATTGAAAATTCTCAGCCATATACGTTCCAGCAGTTCCCTTGATACACCCAGAACAGATTGAAGTCAGAATAGCTTCCCAGAACCCCAGGTAGACTCTGGTCAAGCCACAAATAACAGATTTTCTACTCCAGGAAGGCTTTCAGCTAACTCACAGAATTTCCAAAACCAGGGATAGAGAGAGAGAGAGAGAGACACTCCTTTTCAGCTTGCTGCCCCTTCTAAAACCAAGCTCAAACAGCAGCTCAAACTGAAAATGAAAGAGCTCTTGTCATCTGACCTGCCAACCACACAGGCAGGAGTTTGCATATCCTGCCTGTGTTTGCATGGGTTCCCTCTGGGTGCTCTGGTTTCCTCCCATACTCCAAGGATGTGTGGGTTAGATATGTTGACCATGCTAAATTGCCCTTACTGTCAGGGGCTTAGTGGGGTAAATATGTGGGGTAGGGCCTGGGTGGGAATTTTATTAGCATAGGCTCGATGCACTGTCCTTCTGCACTGTAGAGATTCTATGATTCTAACGTACTATTCTAATCCTTGGGTTTAGAGATATAACTTATAGTTTTAGAAATTTAAGTATTAAATGCAAGATAAATGGAAAATCTGGGTTTAATAAATTGGTAAATACCCCTAAGATCCCCATTCAAGGAATTGTCTATGTTTACATAAAGAGGTAAGAGATGGAAGTGTGAAAACACAATACAATAAGCAATTTTTCCCGAGTTTCTTGGTGGAGACAAGGGCTGGAATTTTCTGTCCATTCACTCCCTGCCATTGCTACAAGTGAGGACAGAGAATTTGGTACTCAGCCAAATCTCTGTTCACTGCAGTGGGACCAGAGACTCCTGCGGGTGTGAATGCTTGAAAACTCTGGCCAAGTTATCTAAGATGTGGGTATGCCGGCGTTGGACTGGCGTAAACACAGTAAAAAGTCTGACAACACCAGGTTTTAGTCCAACCTATTTATTTGATAATATACTCACTAGCTTTCGGGGTTACCCCCTTCGTCAGGTGAATGGAGAGTTCTGGCCTCAGACAGAGCATATAAAGCACCGACAGTTTAGAGATTACTGATTAAAATGCGAATCCTTACACCTAACCTGCTGTTCAAGACCTGAAGTGGCTGATAATGTGAGTGGAAGGAGCACTGATCACAGTTTAAAGAGATGTGTATTGTCTCCAGACAGTACAGTAAGTGAGGTTTTGCAAACCCAGGCAAGTCATGGGGGTTACAGATAGTGCGACATGAACCCAAGATCACTGTTGAGACCGTCCTCATGTGTGCGGAACTTGGCTATCAGTCTCTGCTCAGCGACTCTGCGCTGTCGTGTGTCGTGAAGGCCGCCTTGGAGAATGCTTACCCGAAGGTCAGAGGCTGAATGCCCGTGACATTCAGCCTCTGACCTTCGGGTAAGCATTCTCCAAGGCGGCCTTCACGACACACGACAGCGCAGAGTCGCTGAGCAGAGACTGATAGCCAAGTTCCGCACACATGAGGACGGTCTCAACAGGGATCTTGGGTTCATGTCGCACTATCTGTAACCCCCGTGACTTGCCTGGGTTTGCAAAACCTCACTTACTGTACTGTCTGGAGACAATACACATCTCTTTAAACTGTGATCAGTGCTCCTTCCACTCACATTATCAGCCACTTCAGGTCTTGAACAGCAGGTTAGGTGTAAGGATTCGCATTTTAATCAGTAATCTCTAAACTGTCTGTGCTTTATATGCTCTGTCTGAGGCCAGAACTCTCCATTCACCTGACGAAGGGGGTAACCCCGAAAGCTAGTGAGTATATTATCAAATAAATAGGTTGGACTAAAACCTGGTGTTGTCAGACTTTTTACCAAGTTATCTAAAGCAAGGGATTTAAATTATTCACGTAGTTCCCAGATCAAAGAAACTTAAAGTACTTTCGTAAATAAGAGAGTTTCTTTGGAAAACTAACAAGCCTGCAGAGAGGGTTCTTAGCTAATTAGGGATATAAATTATTCATGGACTACCAGAAGCAAAAGATTTTATTTGAAGGTAATAGACAATTTGTTTATATTTCTGTTTGGAACATTCCAAGTATATTATGTTGCCAAGGAGATAAGATGTGCTGAATACTTTGGTCAAGACAGAAATGGAAAAAAAATGACTTTGGTACCACAAGTTGCCACAATTTATTAATTAAATAATTGAACAAAATTACTTAACAATAGGTAATAACAGGCAATCTGCTTTCAATCCTTGCTCCTGGAACCTGCCTGGATGGAGGTGATGTTGTCTTCCGTTTTCTCTGATATTTTCTTATTGATGTCATCTTTTGTCTAACTCCTCCTCCTGTCTGCCAAGGTTCTTGAGGTCTGTACACTTATACCCTCCCAGATCTGCCTACATGCAGTTCTGTACACAGTATCGGATCCCTTGTCCATGAGGCCTGGCCATCTACCACAGACTCACTGACAACATTGTTTTCTGATCGGATGACTCCAAGGTCCATGCTTGACACTAAACTGGAAGGAAGCAGCTTTCTGTGGAAAGACTGTGCTTCTATAAAAATCATTACAACTTTAGCTTTCTCACAGTTGCAAATAATTAAACACAATTACATTTTGGAACTTTTCCATTAATAACACAGACAACATATTCATCAAGAGCATCTTCAGAAATGATTTAAGCAACACATTTACAATTTATTACAATGTCATATGATGAAGTCTCCCAGAATCAAAGAATAATACAGTATTGGAACAGGCCCTTCAGCCCTCCAAGCCTGCACCAAAAAGTCCTATCAAATTTGCTAACCTCCAAGGAGGAAAGATGTTTGCACTCAGGCTGGAAGAGAATATTTATGATGTACTTTGGCATAAAGGTCGGCAGAATCAGTAAGGTCTCAACTTTGCTGACAGACTACACACTTCACTTGGAGATTTAGTGGTGACCAACATCTCCCTTGTGCAGGGCTAGGATAATAATGGCTATCGAGCGAAATAATGGGAAAAAACATCTTTTAAAATTATGTTAGCAATGAATGTTTTAGGAAGAATAAGGCAAAATTGATCAGATAAAAAAGAGTACTTGTATCTCATATATATAATGCAAATTTACCCTAGGAATTTGGATAAAACAAGGTATAAAATACACAACTTAGAATGCAAATAACTAATAATAAGAGGTTTAGTGGCGAAAAACATTTTCTTGCACCCTAATAAAAAAGTATTATTCCACTATCAGCCCTGTGCTTGGTAACCTACATGGTATCTCAATGGAGCAATGTCTTGAGTTCAAAATTCTTTTCTCCCTCTGTGACCTTGCCACTCTCTGTAATCTCCAACCGCAAAACCATCCAAGATATCTGTGTGCTTCTCTAATTCTGGCCTCTTGTTCATTTCTAATCATAATTGCTCTTCTATTGATGACCATGTGTTTGGTTATCTAGGCTTCAAGCTCTGGAAGTCCCTCCCTATACCTCTCTACCTCCCTAGTTCTCTCTCCTCCTTTAAGACACTTATTAAAATCTATCTCTTTGTCCAAGCTTTCGGTCATCTGACCTAATATCTACTTATGTGTTGTATTTTGTTTTATAAAGCTCCTTAGGATGTTTCATTACCTTAAAGGTGCCATACTGTTATTGTTCAATTTTTTTGCAAATTACAAACCTATGGGTTGGATTTAGTCCTACTGCTGCAGTAGCTTCTGCCAAACCCAGACGGGTATCTGGCATGGGTTCACATCAGTAAGCTGAACCCGATTACATAGCAGCAAGCTCATAACTGAGGGTGATGGACTTGCAACTGGATTACTTTAACTCAGGGACAACTCTAATGTTGGCAGGTCTGCATCATGTGATGATCATGTACATGAACTGGTGCCATATTTAAAAGGCAATCAGCGCTGTGTTGGAGCTGGAAATCGACTTGTAAGCTTTTAAAGAAAACTCCACAGCTTAAACCTCTGGCATCTGAAGTTCTGTTGCTCCTCCACAAAAAAAATTCCAAAATCCAAGGAAAAGATTCCTCCTGTGTCACACAACTTCATTCAATGGCATCATTGAGTTCAACTGAGGACTGAGATGTCATAGGCCTTAGTTGAACCCCTTGCAATCGGATGCAACTTTTTGAAGTTGAGGAAGGGGAGGGTGGATGTTTTCCATACTGCCACTTACCCTTCATTTCCTGATTTGAGTTGATTTATTATTATTGTCACATGCATTGGGATACAATGAAAAATATGATTTCTTGTGCGCTATACAAAGCATACTGTTCATAGAGTACATAGGGGAGAGGAAATAGGGTGTTGCAGTTACAGATAGGAAGAAGAGAAAGATCAGCTTAATATATGATTGGTGCATTCAAGTGTCTGATGGCAGCAGGAAAGAAGATGTTCTTGAGTCATTTGGTTTGTGCTCTCAGACTTTTGTACCTTTTTCCCGTCAGAAGAAGGTGGAAGAGAGTATGTCCATGGTGCATGGGGTCCTTGATTATGCTTACTGCTTATCCAAGGAAGTGGGAAGTGTAAACACAGGAAGTGTCCTGCCCTTAGGAGCCCTTTAATAGATGGCTCTTTGCAATTCAGTTCTGTGCTGCCACTTTAAATTTTGGACCCAGTACTTCTGGATTCCAAATTTCCTGCCTAAGGCTTCATGCCTCTAATGTATCAGCTCAATTGGTTTTTACAGAGAAAATGGTCCTGATTTTACCATCAAATTGCACCCATTTTCAGCACAAAAACTTGGTAAAGTCGGGCGTGAGGCAAGTAGCATGATCCACGACCATCTCTGTGCCCGTTCCTCTTTTACCAAGGGCCTAAAATGGCCGCCATCAGCACCATGCCCAAAATGGGCACAACATCAATTTAAATGTATTTGCATGCACTTAAATTGACTTAATAAGCTGGACATCCAAACTTACCGGCATCTCCCTCTTTGTCACCACATTCGCCTGTCCAAATTTGGCATAAAACAGACGTGGTCCACAAAAGTCCAATTTGGGTGCTCCAGCTTCTGAGGAGGTAGGTTCAGAGCTTCCAGCAGCTCTCTGACTCAGACTGGTGGTGGAGGTAGGGACGGAGATGGGTCATATCGCTCTCTGGTGGGGAGAGGAGAGAGGTGGGTTAAATCGGTGGGGATGGGAGGAGGGAGGCAGGTCAGATGGCCCTCTGATGGGGGAGAAGGAGATGAGTCAGGTCACTGTCTGGTAGTGGTGGGAGGAGGGAGACAGATCAGATGGCTCTCTGGCAGTGGGAGGAGGGAGGAGGGAGGAGGTCAGATCACTCTCAGTAGGACAGAGGAACAAGGTGGGTCAGATCCCTCTCTGGTGAGGGAAGAAGGGAGGTGGGGGGAGGAGAGAGGTGGGTTAAATTGCTATCTGGTGGGGGGCAGGAGGGAGGCAGGATCAGCTGGCATCTCCCTGGGTCGTGGGGGGGGTGGTGGGTGGTGGGGGGCAGGAGGGAAGCAGGTCAGATGCCTCTCTAGTGGGGTGAAGTGGGGTGGGTCAGATGGTTATCTGGTGGGGGGGGTGGGGTGGCAGAGGCAGGGGTTTCTGCTGCCACTCTGCGTGCAATCGGTACGGGGGGAAGGTGGGTAGGGGGCTGCAATTGGTCTGGGTAGCAGGGGGATAAGGGGCACAGTTTTGTTGTGAGGGTGGGTCAATGTCTGTGGGGGCATTGGGGCAGACATTATCCAGCAGAGAAGCGTTTTTCTATTTCTTTACTGTGCATGCACAGTTGAAGGCTCCAATTGGAGCTGCAGCATTTTGGTGCGACAAGTCCCACCCAGAGGCTTGTGCAGAGTAATTCAGAATTGCAGCTTTTTTTTCAGGCAGAGTGTGTAAGGAGGCGCCTGAGAACGGGTCTACAAGTCAGATCTGAAACACTCCCAGATTCAGCCCTTAGAATCAAAATGTTAAAATCTGGCCCAAAGTTTCCTAAATCAATCTAATGCTCTGTAATTCAGGCCAGAGCCTTACCACCATTTATGCCGGTGGGATTTTCCCATCCCGCCACCAAATTCTCCAATTTCGTTGCAGTGGGAGTGTGGCATAAACGGCTGGTCAGATCGTGCCCTCAATCTCCTGGAAATCAAAAGAACTCTGTACGCTGAGTCAAAGGCTTCGATTATCCACTCTCATCCCCCTCCCCCATGGCCGGTTTTTCCACACTGGATGTAACAAGCCATTGGCCACTGGTGGAGATCTTCTGGTTCTGCCAAAGTGCATGAGCTTTTGCATGATTCACCCACCCCACTGCTAGGGAACCCGCTGTAAGGTATCAACTCAGCATGATTTTAAGATCTTGATGGCAGGAGAGGCTGGAAAATCCCACCCAAGGAAGCCACATGTAAGTCATCAGCTTTCACTTGCTGGTTACTGAAGGTGTGAGAGACACTTGTGCACTTCAGTAAATTGAAGAAATAGGAGTAAATCCCGTTGAATGTAAATTATATACAAATGGACAATTAAGCATATCAACGAGCTTCCTGCTGCAACGGGTGCATTTCCCCTTTCATTACCTTCCTGCCACTGACTTGATCATTTGCAGTTTTCCCACTGCTTGGACTGTAACATGTGACCGTCTGCACAATTCTCCATGCCCACCCACTATCTTGCTGGCTCCAGCAGGCTCCACAATGTCCAGCGCTCAATCTATAGGCAGTGTTTACTGTGTATGTAATATATTTAACTTGTGTTAAGTAAATGACATTTTGCTTATTAAATTTTACTTCATCAAAGCTACAGGAAATGACTGTCACATTTAATTTGCTGCAGGATTAAGATAAGAACCAGACCCTATCTTCAGGTCCCAAACCAACTGTGAGAAATAGCATGGGCAATCAATCCATGTAAACTAAATGAAATGCTATACAAAGTATGACTCATTGTAGTTATCAGAAGATCACTTGTGTGGATATAAAATGCAACATTTTGGTATTTGTGAACTTACGTCAGGTTTACTTTTAGGTTTTTACGTAACATGAATTAACAATGTTTAAAAGAGCTAATACGAGATAATTGTCCTTAACTATATGTCACTGGGAAAGGTCAGACACATGTCTCACTGTCAGGCAGCACAATTAGAAGTGATGGTAGGATCATTGTAAACGTTTCCAGTGTATTTTAGCAGAAGATTTCACAAAGAAATCTCATTTATTGCATCAAATTTGTCCACTTTAGGAAATAACTGCTTGGGAAGTATAAGATGAGCCTAAAGTTAGAGAGGAAAATAAATAGTACATTAACATTTATAGGTAAAATCAACCTTAACTCAAAAGTAATTTTTAAAAATTAAATTCAAAAAGCTGTTCCCAGAATAACCTTAAAAGGCAGCCTCCAATTCTCTTTAACAATAAGCAATGGCAAAAAACAGCAGAGTCTGTGTATTTACAGTGGTATCAGTCATCCTCAGCCCTAGCAGATAAGTAACATAAATGCTGTTTTTAATAGATAGCTATTTGGAGTCCTGTACTCATCATCGGCTGGTGATGTAATGCTCAATACCCAAAGTGTGTGCACTCTGCCAGCTGGCATTGAATATGGAACAATCTAATCAGTGGTCCTTGAAGGAAATTCAGGAATCAACATACATAAAAGTTCAAAATGATTTTTTTGAGGTGGCTAGAAAGCACATCATTTATCTCTTTCACCCCATAAAAGTTTCTGTTCTGCTGTCAGCCATCCTGAGCTTCCTTAGGACTGGATTTTTCCGCCTTGCTTGTCCCAAGACCGGAAATTCCTTCCCGAAGTCAACGGATCTTTGCATTGCCCTGCCCCAAAGAACAAAGAACAATGAAAATTACAGCACAGGAACAGGCCCTTCAGCCTTCCAAACCTGCACCGACTATGCTGCCCGTCTGAACTAAAACCCCCTACCTTCTGGGCACCATATCCCTCTATTCCTTTCCTATTCATGTATTTGTCAATTCGCCCCTTAAAAGTCACTATCATATTTGTTTCCACTACCTCCTCGGCAGCAAATTCCAGGTATCTGCCACCCTTTGTGCAATAAAACTGCCGCGTACATCTCCTTTAAACTTTGCCTCTCTCACCTTAAACCAATGCACCCTAATAATTGACTCTTCCACCCTGGGAGAAAGCTTCTGACTATCCATTCTGTCCATGCCTCTCATAATCTTGTAGACCTCTATCAGGTTGCCCCTCAACCTCTGCCGTTCTAGTGAGAACAAACCAAGTTTCTCCAACCTCTCCTCATAGTTAATGCTCTCCATACCAGGCAACATCCTGGCAAATCTTTTCTGTACCCTCTCCAAAGCCTCCACATCCTTCTGGTATTGTGGCAACCAGAATTGAACACTATATTCTGAGTGCGGCCTAACAAAGGTTCTATAAAGCCAATTTTTAAACTCAATGTCCTGGCCGGTGAAGGCAAACATGCTGTATGGCTCCTTGACTACCTTCTCCACCTGCATTGCCACTTTCAGTGACCTGTGTACCCAGATCCTTCTGCATATCATAAGAACATAAGAACATAAGAAATAGGAGCAGGAGTAGGCCATCTAGCCCTTCGAGCCTGCCCCGCCGGTCAATAAGATCATGGCTGATCTGTCGTGGCTCAGTTCCACTTTCCCGCCCTCTCCCCATAACCCTTAATCCCCTCTCTTATCAAGAACCCATCAACCCGCTTCTTAAAAATATTTAGCGAGGCAGCCTCCACCACTTCAACGGGCAGAGAATTCCAGAGATTCACCACCCTTTGAGTGAAGAAGTTCCTCCTCAACTCCGTTCTAAACCGCCTCCCCTTTATCTTGAGGCTGTGCCCCCTAGTCCTACTGTCTTTTTTGAGCGGGAAGAGTCTCTCCGCCTCTATCCTATCCATCCCATTCATCATCTTATACGTCTCAATGAGATCTCCCCTCATTCTTCTAAACTCTAACGAGTACAAGCCTAGTTTATTCAGCCTCTCCTCATAGCTCAATCCCCTCAACTCCGGTATCAGCCTAGTAAACCTCCTCTGCACTCCCTCCAGGGCCAAAATATCCTTGCGCAGGTGCGGCGCCCAAAACTGCACACAATTATCAATACTGTTAAGAGTTCTGCCATTTACTGGTAGGGGGATTGAATTTAGGAGTCGCAGAGTCATGATGCAACTGTACACAACTCTGGTGCGGCCGCACTTGGAGTATTGTGTGCAGTTCTGGTCCCCACATTACAGGAAGGATGTAGAGGCTTTGGAGAGGGTGCAGAGGAGGTTTACCAGGATGTTGCCTGGTATGGAGGGGAGATCCTATGAGGAGAGACTGAGAGATTTGGGGTTGTTTTCGCTGGAAAGAAGGCGGCTAAGAGGGGGCCTTATTGAAACATATAAGATGATTAGAGGTTTAGACAGGGTGGATAGTGATAGCCTTTTTCCTAGGATGGAGAAAGCTAGCACGAGGGGGCACGGCTTTAAATTAAGGGGGGGTAGTTATAGGACTGATGTCAGGGGTAGGTTCTTTACCCAGAGGGTGGTGAGGGACTGGAATGCCCTGCCAGCTGCAGTTGTAAATGCGCCTAGTTTGGGGGCGTTTAAGAGATCTGTGGATAGGTTTATGGACGAAATGGGATTGGTTTAGATTAGTGGGTTAGTGTTGTTTTTTTCTAAAAGCTGGTCGGGGCAACATCGTGGGCTGAAGGGCCTGTTCTGCGCTGTAATGTTCTATGTTCTATGTTCTACTGCATATTTCCTATCTGTATTAGACCTTTCAAAATGCATTACCTCACATTTGTCCGGATTAAACTCCATTTGCCATCTCTCTGCCCAAGTCTCCAACCAATCTATATCCTGCTGTATCCTCTGACAGCCCTCATCACTATCTGCAATTCCACCAACCTTTGTGTCATCCGCAAACTTACTAATCAAGCTAGTTACATTTTCCTTCAAATCATTTATATATATTACAACAGCACTGATCTCTGAGGAATGCCACTAGTCACAGCCCTCCATTCAGAAATGCACTCTTCCGCTGCGACATGACTTCTATGATCGAGCCAGTTCTGTATTCATCTTGCCAGCTCACCTCTGATCCTGTGCAACTTCACCTTCTGTACCAGTCTGTCATGAGGGACCTTGTCAAAGACCTTACTAAAGTCCATACAGACAACATCCATCACCCTACCCTCATCAGTCATCTTTGTCACTTCCTTGAAAAACTTGATCAAGTTCGTGAGACACAACCTCTGCTCCCCACTATGATTCCCGTGGTAGGCGGGGCAGCAAAATTCCACCCATAGTCTTCTTTAAGCTGGTTCTTCTGGCAAAAAAGATCAATAGATTTAATTTAGATGTCATATTAAGAGAAATGGAGCCAAGCTGCACAAATTAAGTGAAAATGCAAGTCAGCCCATGATCTATTTGAAGGGGTGAGACAAGTTGGAAGGGTCAAATACCCAATCCCTGTTACTTGTGTTGCTCCCCAAAGAAGAGTGATAGTGACTCAAAATGTTAACTCTGTTTCCGTCTCCATAGATGCTGTTGGACCAGATGGGTTTTCCCAGCATTCTCTGTGTTTCTGTCTATCTCTTCATGATATTGGTTTCAAACTCTATCAGTTATTTATTTGGGAGATTATTTGAGCCTTAGATTTTTTATAGCTCAGGCATTGCAATTTAATTTATTTCAATGTGGGGAATATATTAAAAATATATATTAAATGCATTACTGTTTATAATTTTAATCTAATGTCCTTATTGTTGTTAATGATTTTTAAAAGTTTGTTTTGAGTCGATAGTTCATTGTTGATTCAATGCACGCAAGTGTGTAAATCAGTAATGGGAAACAGAGGGCTGAATTTAATCCAGTATACATTATACAGTATAATCCAGAGTGGTGGGGAACATGGACACAGGCCTATTTATCTGTGGGTCAGTCTGCACGTCCATCTGCTGGCTAAACCTCCCATAATTTAGTTGAAGATGGGGGGGGAAGAAACTTACTCACCCACAATGGAATATCAATTAGGCTCATTAATGAACCAACTGAGACCAATTGTTCTTGAGTACGCCGGAATCTATTGGTGGCTCAGGGATGAAATGTAAGTCACACAGCTTTCCTGTGCCTTCTGAAGGCTGTCCAGGCAGCTGGGGGGATGGATGGGTGGGAAGGGTGGGGGTGTGGGGGAGAGGTGCTGCTGAGTGCTATTTTCCCTTCCCTTGTCTCCCACCTCTTGCACTCCGACCTCCTGCAACAATCTCCCCATGGCCCAAAGCCCCACTCATTCCTAGTGGCCCTGCTGGCAATGGAGAATTGATGGCCTTTGATTGGCTGCAGCTCTCGGCAGGTGGCATTTCCTGCCTTGTGGTCCTGAATCATGGTGAAGGCCCAATGCAGCAGATTGCTTGACAGACACATAAATTGGTCGGGTCACTCTAATAGAAACAACAGGGGTTATGACCAATGTTTCAACCAGTGGGCGAGCCCCTGTCATCAACATTAAATCCAGGCCCTGTTTTATTTGTCAACATAGGAACTCTTCAGGTGAATTGTAATGCCTGTCCTGGCTAACATTAACTAACTCAACAAAAACCAGAGATCAAATCTAGGATCACTTTCATATCTAGGTGAGCCTCATCAAGTTATATGTTTACCAACCAGGCTGCCAAGGGGTTGAGAGTAGATTTCCATTATTTCACTAATTTTGACCAAAAGGCAAACATGAATACTGCTTAGGAATTTCAGTAAAAACTGGTGAATGGAGATAATTTTACCCCAAGATTAATTTCAAATTAATAGTTGCATCGTAGTGGCATATCACAATACTAAACTTCTGTGCCATGACAGATGGTGCAGATTGACCTCCTGTGCCACAGGGTGCTAAATCTGCAGGTAGCATTGGGAGAAGAAAAAATGCAGGAAAAACCCAGCAGGTCAAGCAACGGGAGACTTAGTGGGTGGGGAAACCTAATCTGTCACAAGGCCAAAAATCAGTTTCCTGAAGGAGGGATGAATTTTTACAATGAGGTTCTCAGCACTTTAAAGGTGCTTATGTTTCCCAGTGAACAGTGTCGTGTCTTCCCTTGAACAGGCCAACTCTTCGGAATTAAGGGCAACTAGGGATGGGCAATCAATGCTGGTCTAGGCAGCAAAGTCCACATCTCATTAATTAATAAGAAAAATTAAATTCCCTGCCAATCAGAAATTAAATCCTTCACATTTACAACTGCATTTAAAAGGAGAGAGTACCTGGTGAGACGACTTTTTTTCCAGGGCTTTGAAGTGAATGGTGGCTGTTTTGGCCTTCTTGGGGATTGCTCACAAATGTCAGCCTCTTGGCTGAGATCAAGGTGTCACGATACCAAGCTGCAAATAGACTGGATATAGGAGGGAGGACTAGCGGGAAGGGTGGGAGGCTGTCCTGGGAATGAAGCCTCACTAGCTGAGGCAGGGCAAGGGCCAGCAAAGGAGGCAGTCTATTCAGGGGAGTGAGGGAGGCAGGGAATCAAAAAAAGGATGCAGAGACATGGGACATGGGACATGTATATAAGAGTGCATCTTGTGGGGGCAGTTTATGAGCCCCCGACACTAATCACACTGCAGGATGTGGGGGTACATGAAGAAATAATGGGGGCCTGTGAAAAAGGTACAGAAATGATCATGGGTAATTACATATGGATTCAACAAATCAGACTGGCAAAGGTAGCTCGGATGATGGATGTTTTGGAGAGTTTCTTAGAGCAGCAATTTTTAGCATTGAGTAAGTAATAGAGTGAGCATTAGTCTTCCAGAAATTGAGAATGGAAAACTAATCATGGAAAATAAGGAAACGGTGGATGAATTTTGCCCTGTCTTTGCTGGAAAGGATGCAAGTAACATCCCAGAAATAATTGTGAATCAGGAGATGAAAAGAGGGAGGAACTTAAAATAGTAATAATCACCAGCGAAAGGGTAGAGAAAATTATGGGAACTAAAGGCTGACCAGACCCCAGGTCCTGATGGATTTCATCCAAGGGTCTTAAAGGAAGTAGCTGCTCAGATGCTAGATGCGTTGCTTTTAATTTTCCAACACTCCCTAGATTCTGGAAAAGTCCATCAAATTGTAAAACAGCAAATGTGACTCCTCTATTCAAGAAAGGAAAGAAACAGAAAGCAGGAAACTAAAGTCAGTTAGTTTAAATTTCCGGAATCTATTGTTAAGATGGTTATAGTAGGCTACTTAGAAAATCTAAATGCAATCAAGCAGAGTCAATGTGATTTTGTGAAAGAGAATCATATCAGGTAATTTTTTGGAGTCCGTTGAGGATGTAATAAGCAACATGGATAAAGGCGAAACTGTGGATGTTATTGTTCTTGGATTTTCAGAAGGCATTTGATAAGTTGTCACATCAAAGATTCCCAGTCTCCAAATCGCTGGCCTGGCCTACCAATTCTCCACCATCCAATTGCTGGCCTCCCAGTCTTCCCTGTGTCACCCCAATATAACCCCCTCACCACCCCCAGCCAACCCTGATCTCCACCTCCCCCCTTGGTAACCCCAACCAGATGGCCAGCCCCAATCTCCTTTTCCCTCCATCTGCCTACGATTCCAGTGCAGAGTAGCAGCAGGACCCCCACACCCACCGATCACCCCTAATAGGCTCCATCCCTCTTGCCCCGCCCCTTGGCACTGCCCAATGCCCAATGTCAATGCACTCCCTGGGCAGTGCCAGTTTGCCCCTTAAGCAGTGCCAGGGTGCCAGGCTGACATTGCCAGGAGCTCTGAGGGGTGAGCTATGGTCATGCCCAGCAGCAGCCAGTTAATTGGCTGTCACCTGTACAGTACAGGGTTATCTTCAGAAGCACCTGATGTTGATGTTACAACGATGCAATAACACATCACTATGCAACAGAGATCTGGAGGGAGGAGAAATCCCTAACATGTACACAGAGCTGTAAACAAATATTAATGGTTTTAACAAACAACAGTCTTGAGTAGCTTATTTTGACAAAATAGGCAAACACCAAAGAGCACCAATCTAGACTCTGAATACACGTTGAAACACCACCCGTAAAATGAGGCCCCAAATCCCAATGTGCACTTACATGGAGTCGCATTTCCACTCTGACCCTGGTGCAGGACTTATGCCACCTCAGAAAAATTCTCAGTTCTGTTCAATATCACTCAATAAAAAATGGTAAATTTCTGACTTTTAGAACAATTCCAGTTGTGCCTTTAATGTAGAAAAGCATTCCATGGCAGTACAGAAGTATAGTGAGAAATGGCTATTAAGGAGTTGACCAATAATCAGATCAAATAGACTTTTTTTAAAGATCAAAGGAGATGAGAGAGGCCAGGAGAGAAAGGAGTTCAAAGAAAAAACCCAAAATGCTGGGCATAGGTTGTTGAAGGCATGGCTGGGGTGCGGGAGTGGGGGTGAGGGGGGGGGGGGGGGGGGTGGGTGGGTGGTGCGGGGGGGGCTGCGTGGGGGTAGGGTTGGTAGTGATGGACAAAGGGAGAGAGGGAATACACAGGAGTTGGGATTAGAAGAACAGAGATTAGGAGGTAGTAGGTATGGAGAAAGTGATGAAAGGAAGCATGTTGCAAAGCCACAAAAGACAAAGGTGAGAGTTTTAAATTTGAAATATTGGAGTCACAAGTCAATCAACGCAGGGAGAGGTGATGGATGAGCTGAGATATATGGAGAATAAGAACAAAAGTTCTCATCTCCCCTCTAGCTTTTTTGCCAATTATCTTTAATCTTTTCCATCGGTTACTCTCCTGCCAGTGGAAACAATTTCTCCATTTATTCTAATACAATCCTTCATGCCTCTATTACATCTCGCCTTAAATGTCTCTGCTCTAAGGAATGCAAACTCATTTTCTCTAATCTCTCAATGTAATCAAAGTCCCTCATATCTGATATCATTTTCATAAATCTCCTAAGTAGTATTTCCAAGACCTTGTCATCTTTCCTAAAGTGTGATGCCCAGAATCTTACTCACAGACTTACTCAACAATCTCTAAATACCATAACTTCCTTGTTCTTTTTTCTCTATTCATAAAGAAAAGGGTCTGGCATGCTTTATTGACAGCCTTAACAACTTGTCCTTCCAGCAGAACTTTGCATATTATGTCTCCTATGTCTCTCTATTCCTGTGTCCCTATCAAATTTGATTTTTCTCCTCATGGTTTATTCCAATGAACACAATTTCACATTCAACTTTGAGGTAACAGAATGGGTAAAGTGGGAATAAAAACATAAATCTATAAAGGGAAAGGAAAAATAAAAATAGACTAATTTATACAGTAACTAGAATAATGTATTATCTATCTCCTGATGCAGAACAGACTTCCATTCAATTTGGATATAAATTAGAAAAATAAGAGTTTAAACAGGATGCTAATTTTTCCATTTTTTTGTGTAAATGTTTTTGGATAAGAATTAAAAAATATCATGACACAAAAATAGCTCTGCAAGAGCTGCTGCTACTGCTTGATATCCATTTAGCAAGATGCTGTACATTTTCATGTGCCATACACAACTTTTTGCAATGGAAAGCACAAATGTGTATTTCATGCAATTGTGTATTGTTGGGAAAATCTTCTGACTTCATACTTCTGGAAGTGTTTCTATCCAGCTAAAACCATAGAGATGAAATTTGGGTATGTGCAGTGCAGAGTTTTCTGACAAAATGGATGGGTCAAAAAGCAACAAAAAGTAAATTCAGTTCACCTTACCAAACTCAATTCTTTCACAATTCACTCTATCATAATCTGAGGTGGCACGGTGCCACAGTGGTTAGCAGTGCTGCCTCACAGTGCCAGGGACCTGGGTTCAATTCCAGCCTCGGGTCACCAACTGTGTGGAATTTGTACATTCACCCTGTGTGCACATGGGTTTCCTCCGGGTGTTCTGGTTTCCCCCCACGGTCCAAAGATGTGCAGGTTAGGTTGATTGGCCATGCTAAATTGACACTAGTATCAGGAGAATTAGCAGGGTAAATGCGTGAGGCTATGGGAATAGGACCTGGGTGGACAGTGCAGACTCAATGGGCTGAATGGCCTCCTTCTGCACTGTAATTATTTTATGATTTATTGATTTTATGTCCTAAGAGAAGACTTGGAAGATTTTTTCTTGACTCCTCTTCAATCTGACTTCTACATTCTGCTTGTTTTATTTAGCATGATAATTCAATGTCCAAGAAATATCATTTTCCATATATAATGACGTGTAATACAAGGCTATAAGTGGCCAATTTTGAGAGTGTAAGTGCTCTTGCTAGTATGGGTCATATATTCCGGTAACAAGAAGTTGTAGTAATTACAGAGAGTGAAGAGTGCCGGGTGTTAGTGATGGAAAGGTGGTAGGACTGGAGGGTCTTAATGACATTACTGTTACTAGAGAGGCGGTGCTCGACAGACTGGAGGGGCTGATTGTGGACAAGTCCCCAGGACCGGATGGAATGCATCCGAGGGTTCTGAAAGAAATGGCGGAGGTGATAGTGGATGCCTTGGTGGTTATTTTCCAGACGTCGCTGGATTCCGGGGAAGTACCGGAAGATTGGAAAACGGCTAATGTTACGCCGTTGTTTAAGAAGGGTGCCAGGCAAAAGGCGGGGAATTATAGGCCGGTTAGTTTAACGTCTGTGGTAGGTAAAATGTTAGAATCCGTCATTAAGGAGGAAATTGCGAGGCATCTTGAAGGGAATTGCTTGATAGAGCGGACGCAGCATGGTTTCATTAAAGGGAAGTCGTGTCTGACAAATTTACTGGAGTTCTATGAGGATGTGTCTTGGGCGGTGGATAGAGGAGAGCAGGTGGATGTGGTCTTTCTGGATTTTCAGAAGGCGTTTGACAAAGTACCTCACAAGAGGTTATTGCAGAAGGTCGAGGGACATGGAGTTGGGGGTAGGGTGTTAGCGTGGATAGAGGATTGGTTGTCAAATAGGAGGCAGAGAGTGGGGGTCAACGGGTGCTATTCGGATTGGCGGATGGTGACTAGTGGAGTGCCCCAGGGGTCGGTGCTGGGGCCTCAGCTTTTTACCATTTATATAGATGATCTGGAGGAGGGAACCGAGTGTAGGGTGTCGAAATTTGCTGATGACACCAAGATTGGGGGAACAGCAAATTGTGCGGAGGGTGTGGAGAGTCTGCAGAAGGATCTAGATAGGCTCGGCGAATGGGCCAGGAAATGGCAAATGGAATTTAATGTTGGCAAGTGCGAGGTGGTCCACTTTGGTAGGAAAAATGGTAGGAAGGACTATTACTTACGTGGCGAAAAACTGCAGCAGGCGACGGTGCAGAGGGACCTCGGGGTCCCTGTGCATGAGTCGCAAAAACCCAGCTTGCAGGTGCAGCAGGTGGTCAGGAAGGCGAATGGGATGCTGGCTTCATAGCGAGGGGGATTGAATATAAAAGTAGGGAGGTCTTGCTGCAGCTGTATAGGGCATTGGTGAGGCCGCAGCTGGAGTACTGTGTGCAGTTTTGGGCGCCGCACCTGCGCAAAGATATTTTGGCCTTGGAGGGAGTGCAGAGGAGGTTCACTAGGCTGATACTGGAGTTGAGGGGGTTGAGCTATGAGGAGAGGCTGAATAAACTAGGCTTGTACTCGTTGGAGTTTAGAAGAATGAGGGGAGATCTCATTGAGACGTATAAGATGATGAATGGGATGGATAGGATAGAGGTGGAGAGACTCTTCCCGCTCAAAAAAGACAGTAGGACTTGGGGGCACAGCCTCAAGATAAAGGGGGGGGCGGTTTAGAACGGAGTTGAGGAGGAACTTCTTCACTCAAAGGGTGGTGAATCTCTGGAATTCTCTGCCCGTTGAAGTGGTGGAGGCTGCCTCGCTAAATATTTTTAAGACGCGGGTTGATGGGTTTTTGATAAGAGAGGGGATTAAGGGTTATGGGGAGAGGGCGGGAAGGTGGAACTGAGCCACGACAGATCAGCCATGATCTTATTGAATGGCGGGGCAGGCTCGAAGTGCTAGATGGCCTACTCCTGCTCCTATTTCTTATGTTCTTATTATGTTCTTATGTACAGATACTGGAATAGCTTTTTAATTTGCTGTGCCGGCGTATAATTTGCTGTGCAGATTGGCCACTCGATTTTCAACACAGTTTCTATAAATGGCAGCCAATCTTCAAAGCTATTCTGATTCCTGGACTGGAAATTTCAAATATATTCCACTGACTCTTTGAGTCTTATGCCTGAAGTCTGTAAAACCAATCCAGAGGTTTTTGTCCATTTTCCTGGAATTTAGCATGGAACTCTCATTATTACTTTGCTTTCCAGGTAGTCAAGTGAGGTTAAAAGGAAGAACAGACAGGGACAGGTTACTGAACACAGTGGGACTCGTTGTGTGAAGTGTATTTGTTCTATCGTGAGGAAGGTAACAGGTAAGGCAGATGAACTTAGAGCTTGGATTAGTACATCTAACTATGATGCTGTCGCCACTACAGAGACTTGTTTGAGAAAGGGACAAGACTGGCAGCTTAATATTTGGGGATTTAGATGTTTCAGACATGATAGATAGGGATGAGGTGGGGGAGTTGCATTAAGGAGAATATCACAGCTGTACTGAGGGAGGACACATTGAAGGGCTTATCCAGCAAGGCCCTTCAAGGTGTCCTCCCTCAGGGATCAGGGATAGGAAGGTTGCACTCATTTTGATTGAGTCGTACCACAAGCCTCCCAACAAAAGCAGGAGATGGAGGAACTGATACATGGACGATTATGGAAAAATGTAAAAACAACAGAGTTCTTGTCGTGGCTGATTTTAACTTGCCCTATGTTGACTGAGAATTTCTTTGCGCCAGGGGCTTGAATGGGGGGAGATATTTACTATGTGCATACAGGAGGGTTTCTTGAAGCAATATGCAAATAGTCCAGTTAGGATGGGGCCATACTAGACCTGGTATTGGGGAATGAGCCGGGCCAAGTGATCAAAGTTTCAATGGGAGAGCATTTTGGGAACATTGACCATAATTTTGTAAGTTTTAAGTTATTTATGGATAAGGATAAGAGTAGTCTTTGGGTGGAAGTACTAATTAGGAGAAGGCTAATGACCATAATAGGTAGGAATGGGGAATGTAGATACGGACTGGCTGTTTGAGGGTAAATCCACATCTGTCATGTGGGAATCTTTTAAAGGGCAGTTGATTAGAGTTCAGAACTAGTATGTTCCTGTGAAAATGAAGGATACAGATGGCAAGATTCAGGAACCTTGGATAACAAGAGAAATTGTGAGCTTAGTCAAAAAGAAACAGAAGGCATATGTAAGGTTTAGGAAACTGAAGACAGAAAGAGCCCTTGAATAATATAAAGAAAACAGGAAAGAAATTAAACTAAGAGTCAGGAGGGCTAAAAGGGGCTGAGAAATGTACTTGACAAATAGGATTTTTAAAAATCCCAAGATATTTTATTTGTGCATAAGGAGCAAGAGGTAGCTAGGGAAAGGGCAGGTTCACTCAAGGACAAAGGAGGGAATTTATGCATGGAGCCGGAGGAAGTAGGTGAGGTCCTTACAAATACTTTACATTGATATTCACAAAACAGAAGGTCGGGGGATGGTGAGTCTAAAGAGGGGTATGTTGATATTCTAGGGCATGACAGTATGAAAAAGGTATTGGGTGTATTCAAAAGCATTAAGGTAGACACGTTCCCAAGGTGTGATGGGATCTATCCAGAATACTGAGGGAGGTGAGGGAGGGAATTGTTGAGGTGTTGTATGAATTCTTTGTACATTTTTAGTCACTGGAGAGGCCGCAGAGGACTGGAGAATAGTCAATGCTGTTCCTTTGTTTACAAAAAGCAACAAGGATAATCTTGGAAATTACAGGCCGGTGAATCTTACGTTAGTGGTAGGGAAATTATTGGAGAAGATTTTTAGGGCAGAATTTATTTAGATTTGGAAAAATATGGACTTTAGTGATTGGCAGCATGGCTTTGTATGGGGAAGGTCATGTCTCACAAATGTGATTTGAGTTTTTTGAAGTGACAAATGATTGATGAGGGCAAGTTAGTAGATGTTCTCTACTTGGACTTTAGCATGGCCTTTGACAAGGTCTCTCATGGCGTGCTGATGCAGAATGTGAAGTCCCATGGGACCCATAGTGAGCTGATAAGATGGATACAGAACTGGCTTGATCATATAAGACAGAAAGTAATGGTGGAAGGGTGTTTTTCAGACAGGGGATCTGATCAGTGGTGTTCCACAGGGATCAGTGCTGGGACACCTGTTGTTTGTAATATGTATAAATGATTTGGAGGAGAATGCAGGTGGTGTGATTAGTCCATTTGCCACTGACACAAAGTTGGGGACCTGTGCATAGCGAGGAGGATACAGCAGGATATGATTAAGCTGGAGACTTGGAAGGAGAAATGGCAGATAGAATTTAATACAGACAAATGCAAGGTTTTGGAAAGTCTAATGCAGAAGGGAAGTATACAATAAACGGCAGAACTCTTAGAAGCATTAATATATAGAGGGATCAAGGCGTACAGGTCCATAGTTCCCTGAAAGTGGCAACACAAATGGATGCGATGATCAAGAAGGCATATGGCATGCTTGCCTTCATTGGTTGAGGCATAGAGTATAAAAATTGGCAAGATGTGTTGCAACTGTATAGAACATTCATTAGGCCACCTTTGGAATATTGCATACAGTTCTGGTTGTCACATTACCAAGTGAATGTAGAGATTTTGGAGAAAGTACAGAAAAGTTTACTGGAATATTGCCTGGTTTGGAGAGTGTTAGTGATGAGGAGAAATTGGACAAACTTGGTTTGTTTTCACTTGAATGTCAGAGGCTGAGGGGCAACCTGACAGAAGTTCACAAATATGAGAGGCATGAATAGAATGGATAGTCAGTCTTTTTCCCAAGGTAGAAATGTCAATCACTAGGGGATATAGATTTAAGGTAAAAAGGGGAAAGTTTAAAGGAGTTGTGAGAGACAGGTTTTTACACAGAGGATAGCAAATGCGTGGAATGCACTGTCAGAGGAGGTGGTAAAAGCAGATACAATAGCAACGTTTAACAGGCATCTTGACAGATACATGAATAGGCAGGGAATAGCTGTATATTCAGACCGCATAGAGGCAAAAGGTCCTTAGTTTAGAAAGGCGTCATGTGTCAGCACAGGCATGGTGGACCAGAGGGCCTGTTCCTGTGTTGTACTCCTTTTTTCTTTTTTGTATCCCAACAATTGTTGTGAGTTCCTCTCAGAAACACCTTGCCTATTCAAAACCAATTTCTTTTCAACCATACATTTCTTGTTCTCTAATTTATGAGTAATGGGGTTATTGGTAGTTGTCACATTTTAAGTTTTTTTTTAGTTCTTTCCATTTTTCAGGAGGTCATAATTTCACCAGTTCAATTGCCATATCTTAGTGAGTGAAGTTCATATACTCACAGAGACATGCAGCAAAAATATTTATCAAACATTTTAGTGCCAGCTTTCCTACTGTTTGCATATTATTCAAATTTACTGTGTGTACTTTCTACATTTAAGAAATAAACTTAACATGCCAGACAGATAAACAGGTTATAAATTCTTTACACAATGTTGCATTAATAATAAATTGCATTTGCGATAAAGAATTTTCCAGAACTTTTTTTAGCCTTTCAAATGTTTCCGTGAGGATTAACAGAAACAAGCCTTGAATTGGCTTAATTTCAAAATCTCCATTTAAGTACAGGTTTCTTTTACTTCAGACGCTAATTGATAGAAATATAAGAACCTAAGAGTGTAGGACAACATCTACTCACCATCCCACTCCCAACTGTTTACATTAAGCTCATTCCACCTTCCAGCTCTTTTCATCCAATTTAGAATTTGATCAAGCCACTTTAAATCTTTTATCTTTTATCCTTCGATTCCCTCCTGAATCAGATATCAATCCGATTCCAATTATGACTGTTTCTACTGAGACAACATTTACTCCATTAGGTCACAACCTGAAAAAATCAAAGCCAAGTATTAAATTATTAAGTTTCATTTTCACCGATGGCCTTCAAGACGCTGGAAAACACAAACTTCAATTTGTCCAGAACTCTGCCATTTATCTTATACTGTCCTGTATTCTGTAGTCTTTTTGCCACAGATATCTATTGGCTCACTATATCCCAGTACATTAACCTTAAAGTCCTTGTCACTTTCAAATACTTCCAAAGCCTCAGGCCTCCCTACTTCATATAAGCCTGTGATTTTCAAAAATCCTACAACCTTGCCTAGACCTTTGCTCTTCTAATGCTGCATTGCTGTGTTTTTTGGCTGTGCCTTACTGTGTTTTCTGACTGTATATTGCTGGTGTTTTCCATATGGTGCTTTGTTGTGTTTTATGGCCGGTGCATTGCTGTGTTTTCTGATGCTGCATTATTGTGTTTTTTGATGCTGTATTATTGTTTTCTCATGCTCCATTACTGTGTTTTCTGAACAGTGCAACTCTGTGTTTTCTGGGCAGTGTATTGTCCTGTTTTCTGATGCTGCATTGTTGTGTTTTCCAACCAGTGCATTGCTGTGTTTCCTGGCTGGTGCATTGCAGTTTTTTTCTGCTTGGTACATTGTTGTGTTTCCTGATTGCTGCATTGCTGATGCTTTGCTGTGTTTGCTGATGCTGTCCTACTGTGTTTCTGACTGGTACACTATTGTGTTTACCAATGCTGTATTGCTGTGTTTTTGCACTCTGGCACTTTGCTGTATTTCCTGTCTGCTGCATTTTCTGACAGCTACATTGCTATGCCTCCTTCAACATCTCCCTCCTCCCCTTCTCCTTGATGGTAGAGCCTAGACCCTGCTTGCAAACCCAGCATTTCGCTTGCTGAACCTCTCAGATTTGTTACTTTTGTCCCAAGCTTCCAAAAACCACTCAGAATCTCTGTCATCACCTGAGCTTGGCCACCCTATGAATTCTATCTCCATGCAGTTTCTTTGTACCTTGGGACATTTTTGTATGGTTGTTGGACTATTTAGTGACAAACTTTTATTCTTACAGTAGGGCAGTAATCAAGCACAAGGTGGGGGAATAGGATGTTCTACAATAGGCAGGTGATCTGCTGCATCAGATTGCTGCAATGAAAACATAAAATTTCCCCATTATGTGTAAGAATATTTATCATTAATATTATTAAGGTTTAGATGGTGTAGTTGATCAGACTATTATGTCTTGTGTTTGACTTAGTCTAGACTATTGTGTTAAAACCACAGTTGAATGGATTTTGTGTGAAATAAGCAAGCATGAGTGATCAGACTCAATAAAATCTCAGTCCATAATTTGACATAAATTAGCAACCCCATTCATTGGACATGAAGAATAAATAAAGTTGTGCAATGGATAAGACATTGGTGAGGCTGAATTTAGAGTATTGTGTGCAGTTTTGGTCATCTAATTACAGGAAGGATATTAATAAAGTTGAAAGAGTGCGGAGAAGGCTTACAAGGATGTTGCCAGAACTTGAGAAACTGAGTTACAGAGAAAGGTTGAATAGGTTAGGACTTTATTCCCTGAAGCGTAGAAGAATGAGGGGAGATTTGACAGAGGTGTATAAAATTATGATGGGTTTCGACAGAGTGAATGCAAGCAGGCTTTTTCTACTGAGGGTAGGGGAGAAAAAACTAGAGGACGTTGTTTAAGTGTGAAGGGAGAAATGTTTAAAGGGAATATTGGGGGGGGGAGGTGGTGGAGTTCTTCACAGGGAGTGTGGAATGAGCTGCCAGATGAAGTGGTAAATGTGGGCTCACTTCTAACATTTAAGAAAAACTTGGACATGTCCATGGGGTGTAGAGGGATATGGTTCAGGTGCAGGTCCGTGGGACTAGGCAGAAAAATTGTCTGGCAAAAGGCCTGTTTCTGTGCTGTAATGTTCTATGGTTCTTTGGTTCTATGGAAGTTTTAGAATGGCATATTATGGTTAATTTCTTGAATTGCAGCCAAATCACATTGGTGAAATTGTCTTCAGACCGACCCCATTTTAACTGGAGTGAAAGTCTTATCTTGCTCTATGTGACTTATGATTTTTCAATAGACATAAATGCTGGTAAAAGGTGAATCAGTCTATGAACTGTCAAGCTGCCAATGATCTAAATTCCTATAAATTTTGAAAAAAGTCTGCCTGCATGAGAGTTGAAAAGAATTGGTGCTTTTAGGTTTCATAGTTGTTTGTTGATATAAACTTAAAGGTTATCATTATATCATTATTACTACTTTATTGCTTTCATACCTGTCATTGTAAGAGTGCTGGAGTTGTCATTTCACAGTTTGATTGACAGTTCCAAAAGTTTATTCGCAGATTAGCTGATGGAATTAACTGTCTTTGATGTGGACTAATGAATACAACTGTTGGATTTTATAAGGGATTAAATACTGGGAGATTTAAATAAATTAAATTGGCCTTTATCAATGAGACGTTGTCACGTGTTATATATACACACGTGTGTTTGTGAGAGATATATATATATATAGAAAAGCACCTGTAATAGATACTTTGGACTTTATCTTATTTAATTTCAGCATGGTTCCTGAAGTCTGCACATGGAGAATACTGGGTGAGTTGGCATAGAGGTGGTAAGGCCAAAGTACTGGGTGGTGGGCATGGATTGGCATGAGTTGACACTAAATTTGGCACATGGTTGTAATAGGCCATTGTGAGTGGATGGCGAGGCATAGGTTGACAGAGAAGAAATGAGGGGGAATTGGAGTGGATGAAAGAGCATAAGTCGGTATGGAAGGCATGAACTACCATTAGGTTGTGTGGAGGCATAAATTGGAACAGTTTAGGCACAAGGAATGGATGGGGTGGATGATGGGGTAACACTAGAGGGCCTAATATTCAACCATACAACTGGGACAAAGTCCTTGAGCACCAAGGCAGACCTTTGAAACAGCCTGCCTTGGCTACCTCCGATTTATTTTCCAGGAATGACGTCCCAACTCAAACACAAACACCCCCCCCTACCACCACCCAACACCCTCCCTGCAATCTTTCCCAAGATGGGTACAGTGAGCCAGAATATTTCTCAACTCTTAATGTCCAACAGTTGTGAAGGACCAGGAATGATTCTGGTTTGATCACTTGTCTGAAATAAGTTAGATAATCCGCTGTGATGAAGTGTTAGTTGCCAACTGCAATTATGGGGAGAAGGGTGAAAGTGAGCCTTCCTTGATCATTTTTGAGTGATCTTTCCAGAAGGAAACAGGAAAACATGAAAAAATGCAATTTATGAATTAATTTGCAGTAATTGTGAAATAATGACCACTATCATAAAGACCTTCCTTGCAGCTTCTACAGATTGGCTGCCATAACCTTGGAGGAAAGTTGTCAGAAATCCTGTTTACATATTTATCTTAAATCTCCACTGAAATTATGGCAGCAACTCAGAAGAATTCCTGAGGAACTTCCCAACACATATCTCATAAATCTTTGATCTCAGTGCTATTAATCTGTGTAGGTCTTGGAAGTTATGGCAAAACAGGAAATGCTGTAGCTCGCTAAAATGATCTGCACACTGGCAGCCAGCCTCACTTTGGAAAATACACTAATCAGATGCACTCCATTCATACACTCTATGCAGCATATTCCTGAAGAAAACAAACACTACATGGTGTGGAGTGCAGCTGCTTCTGCAGAGTAGGCTCATGCATGTATATCAAAGGTGAGAAACTTGATCGAATGTGTTTCCAATTTGTGTAAACAACCATCATACAACATGTTTGCCTAATAGCAGGATGACAAAAGATTCAATTTGAGTTTGTGGGGTGATGGAAGCATGTACTGAACGTATGGAGCATCAATAGTCATAAGCAGAGAGATACATGGCTTCACCTGACTTGGCCATCTGCTTCTTGTAGTCCTTCAGTAATGACCCTTTCATGGATACAGAAGGTTTCCCCACAAAAATCAGACCAATTGGAACACCAATCCTTTATTTTATAAGTCAGAGACTTATGTTTTCTTTTCCTAAGAGCAGATTTGTGTTATCAGTTTATAGGAAATAATGGAAGGATTTATTTTCTGTGTTTCCAAAGTTACTATACTGTTGAGGCGAGTAGTTACTCAGAATGGGTGTGGGATATGTTTTTAGTTATGGGACATGCAGTACTTGCAATGCAAGTCGTGATATCATTGCATAACCATATGAAGTCAAAAATACGCTTTAAAAAATTTGGAATTTGGCTAGTAGGATCAGTGTACATTTTTATCCACCATCAGACCAAGAGATGAAGTTGCGATAAATCATTAAAAATGTCCCTAAGTAGCATGATTTATAAGGTAAATTAGTTTTTGCAATGTAACACAATATTATGTATAGGCTGTTGAAGGTTTTTCCACGGTCATATTTGGAGTAATGGAATCTTGCTTTGGTTCCAGTACAGCAGAGAATATTCAAGAGAAGTTACAGCAGAAGGAAGTTAAAACTATACCCAGGCTTGGACCTCATGGTTGTTAGAATGCTGGAGGTGCTGGGAGATATATTTATTAGAGAAATCAAGTCTTAGAAGTTAAATGTATTGGAGATGTTACTTGAAATGCTAGGACATAAGGATATGTATAAAAATGTCTTGGGAAAAAGTTAGGTTAGATGTTAGGAAGTATATCTTTTCGGAGAGTAGTTACTTGGAGAGATCACTGTAGCTGAGGTGAACATGGATTCTCAATAGCCTAGTAAATGAAAAATGAAGACGTTTCTGAGGTAGGACAGAATATCCAGTTATGGAGAATAGATTTCAGGCGAGCTAAGATTAGAACATTTTGTGGATAATTGCAGCTTTGTAGAACTTTATTTGATTGACACAGTTTAATTTTGCCTAAATTAGCATCAATTTTGTTTTCTTATCCCATGACAGTCTCACAATCCATAATAAAGACTGATGTTTTGAAGGTTTACTAAAATAGTGCATAATGAAGGCCTGAATGAACAAGGTCAATGGGACAAATTGGACGCTGCATCTTAGGTCTGAGGACAGTAATCACTTGTAATTATAAAAGCTGCTTTATGCAATGCCAAAAACCACCAACAAGACAGAGCTGTCCTTGTGAGAATATCACTTTCCTCAGTGACAATATACATGATTTGTGCCCAAGATAGTTCTTCATGGTTCAGGATTCCTTGGCTTATATCTTAAATGTTTTGTCTAACTCATGGTTCTTCCAGATCAAAAGAAGTATGCTGCAGGAAAGATGATCTCCAGTCTGCTCCAAGCTGTCACTGAGTACCTTGAAAGGTATGCTAATTGCACTGCACATGTGACATTAGTAGAGCCTTTCACATGAGGACTAAGTGAAATCTAAGACAAGGTGTAACTGCTGCTAGAAGAGTTTACCTTTAGGTTAGGTGGAAGTTGGTATATTTTTATACATCCAGGGTTTTCCTAATCCATGGTTCTGCCAAAGTGCACCTAACTTATTGATCTGAAATAGTGAGACACATTCCAATGGCTAGAAAGTGTGCACTCTGTCCTTAAAAAGAAACTGCAGGTGAATGTAGATTTTTTTTAAAAGTTGCTTGGCTTAGAGTTCCAAAATATAGTACAGGGTTTCCCTCTGTGGCAGACACCCAATTAACCAAAAAAAGGATGAGAAAATGTGCTATTTATTTTTTGACATTAGACATGCTTCAGGCCAATGGTGTTGCAAAGGTGATCCTAGTTGAGGCACAGCAAAAGCACCACAGTTCTACTTAAAATGTTTGAATCTGAGTTTTCATTTACATTCAAGTGGAGGTCTCAATGACATTCTTGCCATCTTATACAAATTTGTTTTGGAAATGAAGATTCATTAGGATGGAAAAGAAAAGGACTATTCATGTCTTAAATAATTCACAGGATGAATAGTCCATTCCACCATGAAACTCTGGCACTGAATTTGAGGAATTTGAAGAATAATGAAATGGAGAATAAAAGGAAAGAGTCAACATTAAAACACAGAGGTCAGGAAAAGACATTGGTTTGTTCACAAATATGGCACGTTTTCACATGAGTTGTGTTACAGTGGACCATCTCTCTGGGGATTTGCAAGATAAAAATGATGCACTGCTTTCTCTCCCAAGCAAAAATTAACATTTTGATGAAGGCCGTTCACCTGTAACATTGATAGTGACATATTATATGGATGAATAAAATGCTAACATTGATAACAGAATTCTACCCTACATGTTTTTACAGGCAAAACAGATTCTAAAACACATTTATACACAAAATGATTAAAAGGATTACAAATAACTCCACACAAACCAAATCTGTCATAAACTGTGTGCTTTGAAAACGGTTCAAAATTTTACACATCGCAGAACATGCTGTAAGAGACATGCTATTTCCAATTAATGTACCTGAGTGCATTTGATTTCAGTGGTACCATATGATTCGAATTTCAAAAACTGCAGTTGTCTCTGAAAACAGGGAATAAACACCTTGCCACCTTAATGATCTTCCATTTGTATTCTTAATGCTTCTGAAAGCAGATGCAACTATTATGTAAGAGTTTGTTTTACATGGTAAATATGTATTTGTTTGCAAAAGGCAAATCAATAAAAATACAGATCATTGGATATTTAAATGAATAAGTTCTCATAATCTGATATTTCCTGCATTTTTTTCAATCTTTAAAACATGCACTGCTGGAAAAATAAAATACTGCAGATGTTGGAAATCTGAAATTAAAACAGAAAATACTCAACAGGTCAGACTGCATCTGTGAAGACAATACAAGAGTTAGGCCAGAATTTTACCATCCTACCCGCCATGAGAATCAGAGCGGGCAAAGGGCAAACTATGGAAAGATCCGTTGACCTTGAGCGGGATTTCACGGTTTTGGGACGAGCGAAGCTGTAAAACCACGCCCATAATGCTATAAACCTGTGGCCTTTCATCAGAACAGTGCTTATAACATTAAGTTGAAGGAAGTTCATGATGATTATGGTCGTGACCTACATTAATGTCATGTACCTATGCCAAGCAAACAATTTAAATTTGTTCATTGTTCACGTAAAAACTTAATGGCAAGAAATGTATGTACTGCTCTCGGTGAATAGGGACCAAACAAGAATCAATATTGAGCAGCATTAGGCATAAGAAAAGACATATTCAGGATTAAGGACTAGAATCTTTCTCCTGTTCTTTAGCACTCCAATTACAGTTATCAAAAGTGACATATGAGTTGAAAGTTAACTCTGTTTCTCTCCACAGATGAAGCCTGATAACATGATGTATGACAAGCTGATTAATAATGGTTTGAGGTAAGGAAAGGGGAAGGAATGGAACAGGTATCACTAATGGTTGACACCACTTTACTACCTCAACCTCAGCAACAGTATTTCAGTATTTGTTTGGAACTTAGATTGTAGTGACCTTTAGATTGCAAAGGACAATTTGGTCTTAATCCAATGTGTTACTGATCTTGGCGGATCAGACTCATGGTCAGTGACCCACTGACAATTTTCAATAAACTAGCCACAGCAAAAATGCTTGTAACTTTAAGCAAGGACTTTAGCTCTTGCAACAATCATTTATTGATAAACAGAAGAAAATTAATGAGAAACATTGTTTGGAGGAAAAGACAAATAAGATGGGTGAGAAAATGAAAGAAAATCCAAGATATGTGGTCGATAGTTGGCAATTCTCTCTGCCAGCTCCCGCTCTGCCAATGCAATGTTGCCATAACTGCATTGGTGGAAACACCATTTGCACACACAAGCGGATTATCAACCACACTTATAACATTTAAGTTAAAGGAAAATCATGATGATTGTGGTGGTGATCTGCATCAATGCCATGTAATTGTACCAAGCAAACAATTTAAATTTGTTCTTTATTCATATAAAAACTCAACGGCAAGAACTGTATGCACTGCTCTGGGTGAATATGAACAAAGCAAGAATCACTATGTAGCAGCATACATGAGGCATAACAAAGGACAAATTCAGGACTGTGGACTAGGATCTTTCTCCTGTGCTTTAGTTCTCCAATCACAGTTATCACAATTGACACATGCTTGGTTGGCATGTATTTTCCTAATTCTCACCTCTCCCTAGGACATTGACTTTTGGTAAAGTTTAATTCAACAGCAACAACAGATTTTTGGTAGCTCGATTTAAAAGTTATTTACCCAGTCTGGCTAGACTCAATATGGAACAGGATATTTAACTCAAATGGGGATTGCAGTCAAATCTATTCTGTGCTCCCTGGAATTCCTGCACTTGCAGCTTCTAATAAAAGTCACCAAACAATAATCAGGCAGAAATCCTAGCTGATTCACCCCTCTCTAGCCCAGAGACACTGAGGAGATCAAGTAATTCAGCACAGACTAGATACCAAATATGGTTCCTTCTGCTTTGTACAATGCAAGTTGGCACCTAAACCATACGTGTAGGCTGACACTGGGAAAATCCCTCAAGGCACTTCATTCCAGTTTGAATCTAGGCATAGAGAATAAACCCATGAGTCTTGATTTCAACACAGGATGCAGGAAGAAGAAAACTAAAAGAGTAAAATTAAAACTAATATGTTAAGGCATTTGTTGTAATTAATTTAATATTAGTAGTTGTTGAAGAGTGTTCACATATGCAAATAGCATGAACTGAATTCTTAATACTTATTCTGTGAATGAAAAGAAACTGGTGCTTCAATAATAAGTCTTCATTTGAGGACCAGACGATTAAGGCAAAAAACATAATTGAGATATATATTACTGTTTGATGATACAAATACGTAATTCAACAGGTCGTAATACTCAGAATGGTTGGGGTGTGGAATGGACTGCCTGCTGTGATTGTGGAGTTGGACACTTTAGGTACTTTCAAGCAGTTGCTGGATAGGCACTTGGAGCACACCAGAATGATAGGGAGTGGGATAGCTTGATCTTGGTTTCGGACAAAGTTCAGCACAATAGCGAGGGCTGAAGGGCCTGTACTATGCTGTACTGTTCTATGTTCTATGTAATGCATTGATGGACTAATGTCAAATGTATCATTACATTCATTTTGTTCTGCTCAAAACATTGAGATGTTCAAGAGCAGGAATACAAAGGGATTCTCAAGGCCATGATCTTTCTTCCCTCCAAATTTATTGATCCTTCTATTGAATTCATGTTCAAAGTTGTCAGCTTAAATGCATCCTATATTGAAATTAAGACTGATACAAACACCTTTTTTGTAATTAATATTCTTGAAACAGTGGAATCTACCTTCTGAAAGTTTTGAAATTTAGCTGTCTGACACCAATATTTGCTGAGTTATTCAATTTTCTCTGGCTTTTAATGAGTTTGCTGAATTGTGTCAAAACACTTTCTACTGTCGTAAACTTAAAAGAATGTAAGTCTGAAGTGTTTAGCACACGTGGGTATAATTCAGTAATTCCAGCATATTTAAATATTGGGTCTGGAATGGATTTAAACAGGCCTCACAAAACAAAGCATAAGGAACCATTTCTGAAAGGAAACTCAGCAGACAGGCAATGGCAGGTATTTAAAGAATGAATAGGTGAACTCCAGAATTGTGGCCAAATCATGGCTTACAAGGGAAATTAGAGACAGCATTAGATTTAAGAAGCATCCAAATTGGCAAGAAAAATCAATACGGCTGGGGGTTGGGAGCATTTTAAAATTCAACAAAGGAGGACTAAAGGCTTGATTAAGAAGGGAAAAATGGAATATGAAAGTTAGCTAGCAAGGAACATAAAAACTGACTGTAAAAGTTTCTATGGACATGTAGAGAAAAAGATTGACAAAAAATGAATGTAGGCCCCTTACAGTCAGAATCAGGGGAATTCATAATGGGGAATAAAGAAATGGCTAAGGAATTAAATTTGTACTTTGTTTCAGTCTTCACAAAGGAAGACATGAATAATGTACCACTGCACTGTACCAGTGCACCACAGAAATGCTGAGAGAAACATGTTTTAGTAAGGAACTGAAGGAAATCAGCACAAGTAGAAAAATGGTTTTGGGGAAATTGATGGGATTGAAGGTGGGTAAATCTCCAAGTCCTGATAATCTTCATCCCAGAGTACTCGAGGAAGTGGGCCTGGAAATAGTAGATCCAAAATTCTTTGGACTCTGAAACAGTTCCTACAGATTGGAGGGTAGCTAATGTAAGCTTGCTATTCAAAAGGGGAAGTAGAGAGAAAACAGAGAACTATAGACCAGAGAGCCTGATGTTGGTACTGGGGAAGTTGCTAGCGTCCGTATTCAAGGATTTCATAACTTGGCATTTGGCAGGCAGTGGTAAAATCATACAAGCGTGGATTTATAAAAGGGAAATCATGCTTGATGAATCTATTGGAATTCTTTGCGGATATAACTAGTAGAGTTGACCAAGGAGAACCAGTGGATGTGCTTTAATTAGACTTTCAGGAGGCTTTCAACAAAGTCTCACGTAATAGACTACTGTGTAAAATTAAAACACATGGGATTGGAGGTAATGTCTTGAAATGGATAGAAAGCTAGTTAGCAGATAGAAAGTAAAGAGTTGGCATAAATAGGTCTTTTTCTGATTGGCAGTTAGTGACTAGTGGGGCTCTGCATGGATCTGTGTTAGGACCCTATCTGTTCACATTATATCTTTATGATTTGGAAGAGGGAACTGAATATTATCTCCAAATTTGCAGATGATACAAAGTTGGGTGGGAGGGTGAGCTGTGAGGAGAATGCAGAGATGCTTCAGCATGATTTGGAGAGGCTGAATGTGTGGGCACGTGCATGGCAGATGCAATATAATGTGGATAAATGTGAGGTATCCACTTTGATAGCAACAACAGGAAGACATTATTATTATTTGAGTGGATGTGAATTGAGAGAGATGGTTACTCAATGAGACCTTGGAGTTCTTGTGCATCAGTTGCTGAAAGTAAGCATGTAGGTACAGCAGGCAGTAAAGAAGGCAAATGGTATGTTGGCCTTCATAGCGAGAGTATTTGAGTATAAGGATAGGGATGTTTTGCTGTAATTGTATAGGGCATTGGGGAGGCCACATCTGGAGTATTGTATGCTGTTTTGGTGTCCTTATCTGAGGAAGGATATCCTTGCTATAGAAGGAGGACAGAGAAGGATTACCTGGCTGATTCCTGGAATGGGGCAACGCCGGCTTCTCCACATCATGATTCCTGGGATGGCAGGTCTGCCATATGAGGAGAAACTATATGAGTTAGGACTATATTCGCTGGAGTTTAGAAGAGACAGAGGGAAGCTCATAGAAACATATAAAATTCTAACAGGGTTAGACAGGGTAGACTCAAAGAATGTTCCCAATGGTGGGGAAACCCCAGAACTAGGGGTCACAGTTTGAGGATAAGGGATAAACCTTTTAGAACTGAGGTGAGGAGAAACTTCTTCACCCAGAGAATGGTGAATGTGTGGAATTCACTACTACAGAATGTAGTTGAAGTCAAAACATTGTGTGATTTCAAGAAGAAATTAGATTTAGCTCTTGGGGCTAAAGGGATCAAGGGATATGAGAGGGAGGGAGGGATCAGGAATTCAAATTGATCAAAATGAATGGCAGAGCAGGCTCGAAGGACTGTATGGCCTGCTCCTGCTTCTAACTTCTATGTAAGGTATACAATACAATACAATTCTTACAAAGACAAAAACTTCAATCAATTGCAGGCAAATCTTTATCTTTAGATGATGTTTGATCTTCTGTATCGGTTATTTTTGAATGCTTATATGTTTTTGTATGAAACTGAGGCATATATGACCTGAGGGCCACCTGTGGAGAATGGCCTTCATTAAGGCTGAATTTCAGCAATGAATCCAGGTAAGATATTGAATAGATTTCAGATGGATGCTGAAACTCCACTGACAAGTAATTTTCCAGAAATGGCGACTCTTCGACATTGTGTCTTGTGGTATCACAGTTTATATTATTCTCAATTGAAGTCTGTCTTAAGTAGCAAAAATCCACTTCTTGGTCATTTCCATAATGAAGGACTTTATTTTCTTGGTCAAGAGATTCAGAGAAGCCCTCTGAAGAAATAATAGAATGCGACTTGGTTTCATCAGTTTGTATTAGCTGCAAGAGAGCCTGGTTTTGAAATTCCCATTGATTGTTAGCCTCATTACCTGAAGTATCAGTCTCATTACCTGAATACATGCCTTCATCCAAATAGCTGTTCATGCATTTTTGTTTTTTGCAGAGGGAATCTACTTCTACACCCATCACAATCTTGGAATAGTCAATGTTCGACTGCCTTGTGTTCTGTGCATAAATGGTTTCCACATTGTCTACCATTTTATCAAGTGCATCTTCACTTTGATGAAGTGCATTAACACTGGACATATCTGGAGAAAGCTCTGAAATGACTTCATCGACAGAATCCAAAGCAATTACAGCTTTGTCTTCTTTAAGTTGCGTTATCTCTTCTACAACGGCCACAGCAAATATTTCTGGCTCTACAAGGAGTGGGACAACAGGTATCATTCCTTCCTGGTGTTTCCCAAAAAAGTCTGCAATTGTCCCAGACTGCAAAATGAAAGACAAGATGATCTTTAAAGCCTTAGGATTTACAAATTGAAGCTAGACACACATCAGTTATAGTTGGTGCTGATGTCCACATATTTTGGTTCTACAAGTAGTTGACCAATAGCCATTATCTGTACCACTTTTTAAACTAATTATGTTCCATTCAGATAGGTGTTATATGTCATATTTTATTTAATCTTCCACCATCATGTTCACACATTGGATCAGAATAATGGAAAAAGATTAGTGTAAACTTTCAATAACTGAACAGATGAGCTAAAATATCAGGTTCTACCCTATTTAGGAAGGATATTTCATTAAGAAATGACATTTATTGACTTTAGATTGATGATGTACCGTTAGTGGAAAAAGAGCAGAATTCTACTTCTAACAGCTCATTACCATTGTAAAAGGGGAATTAATAGCATGCTCCGGTTGTGTCCAACTTTATGTAAATACTGAAAGTTACTATCAGAAGTAGCAGCAAAACACATAGGGGCTTTCTTCCTACTGGCTTCCCAAAAAATCCAAAAGCTGACAACTGGGACAGCACTGGGAGAGGGAGTCACGCTTGAACCCCTCTCTTTCGGTACCATATAAAAGCAACTTTAGCAGGAACCTCAGCAGCCTGCAACAAAGTGTAGTAAGACTAGTATGGCTAAAAATTTGACTCTGTGTTGCCAGACCTTTCATTGCTCTAGGTGCCATTTTGTATCCAAACTAGCATCTGCTCCATGGCACATATCTCCGATGAAGGCCACATAGGTGCCATTTTGGTAAGGAGAAAACAAGAGGTATCCTTTACCTTTAACTATTAATTCCCCTTTTACAATGGTAATGAGCTGTTAGAAGTGGCAGGCATTAGGCTTTTAATGCATGCTAGAATGCCTGTTTCTATTTCCAATAGTATCTTTGTTTGTCCTATGCTAGCCAGCAACAGTGCTGATTGCATCTGAAGGAGGAAAAAAGGGTTAATGTTTACCATAATCAGTGCCCTTTCCTGTCTTGAGATTTCTGACCTTGCTCCTGACTTGCCTTCAGGAACCAAAAAATCTCTCTCAGCCTCAACTTCCTAACTCACCCTTGATCTCACTTCAAAGCTCAACCAAAAATACTGCAGATGCTGCAGTGTTTTCTCCTGGATTCCTAGTTCTCCCACATTGATCACACTTCAAGGCTTGGCCATTTCTCCTCAAGGCCCTTATCTAAGCCTTGGTACAAAAACCTGTGTGGGCTCCAGTCAGTGCATCATCTATATGATAATGATATTTGAGGCCCAAAATCCCAGCTCCTCTGACACCGCCCCCCGCCCCCCCCCCCCCCCCCCCCGTTTAAGTTCACACTGCAGGTGAGGTTGGCATATTTCTAAGATTTCAGCTGGAGTACTGTGTGCAGTTTTGGGCGCCGCACCTGCGCAAGGATATTTTGGCCCTGGAGGGAGTGCAGAGGAGGTTTACTAGGCTGATACCGGAGTTGAGGGGATTGAGCTATGAGGAGAGGCTGAATAAACTAGGCTTGTACTCGTTAGAGTTTAGAAGAATGAGGGGAGATCTCATTGAGACGTATAAGATGATGAATGGGATGGATAGGATAGAGGTGGAGAGACTCTTCCCGCTCAAAAAAGACAGTAGGACTAGGGGGCACAGCCTCAAGATAAAGGGGAGGCGGTTTAGAACGGAGTTGAGGAGGAACTTCTTCACTCAAAGGGTGGTGAATCTCTGGAATTCTCTGCCCGTTGAAGTGGTGGAGGCTGCCTCGCTAAATATTTTTAAGAAGCGGGTTGATGGGTTTTTGATAAGAGAAGGGATTAAGGGTTATGGGGAGAGGGCGGGAAAGTGGAACTGAGCCACGACAGATCAGCCATGATCTTATTGAATGGCGGGGCAGGCTCGAAGGGCTAGATGGCCTACTCCTGTTCCTATTTCTTATGTTCTTATGTTCTTATGTTCTTATAACTGATTTTAATTGTAAGGGAATAGACCTCTTTCCGTTGGATCTTTGGAGTTTTAGATGAGTTATCTGGGGTTAATCTCTAATGAATTGATAGGTTGAAAACTTGGCTGCAATGATGGACTCAAGATTCAGAGATTAAGGTTCTGGAACCACCATGTGTCATTTTGTAGTCAAGAGTTGGATAATATGGAGGTGGCAGGGGAGTAGGCTGGGAAATTCCAAAAAGGAAGCACAGCTGTTATTTTGATAGGGATCAAACTAGTTGACAATTAAAAAGTAAGCATTTATTTAATTTCTAATTTAATTGCAATTCACTTACTGACTCATTTCCAAATCAAATACCCAAATACTCATTCTATGCTGAGTAGTATGTGATTTCAATTGATTTGAGAAAACTGATTACAAAATGTGAGTAAAATTGCTCAAGAGTGCAAGAATGTTGTTTCAATTTAAGATATGTTTATGACATGAGAGGTTATATTCAATTATAAAAATGTTTACACTGATAATTTAATTCAACTTCCTTGACTGGATTGCTGTATTTTAGTCAATCCGAGATATAGGTTAGGTTATATCTAAACTGCCTGAGCTCATCAATTACACTATTCCATCCTAATCAACACCAGGTACATATTAATCTCTACAGAATCACCATAAATCTTTTTTTCTGCGTTGTCATTTCTTGTTAACAATTATTCTCAATGCAATAAATGCTTATTCATCTCTACGCAATCATTCTCAAGTAGACATTAATCTCAATTTAATCAGTCTCAGGTAAGCATCAATTTCAGTAATCAGTTTCATGTGTTCATTATTTATTATGCTTACATAATAAAAATTCAAAGAACATAAAAAGTAAAAAGCCCACCTTTTTAAAGTCAATTCCTTGAGCCCAAGAGCACTTATTGGGATTAGGAACCTCTTTCCAGACAAGATTTCTTATTCTGAACGCAAAGAACAGTAGTTATTAATTCATCACACCTCAGGCACAAATACTTAAAACTTTTGACGTAACAATCTAATCAGAAGTAATGAACTAAAATCTGTCTTTATATGACAACTACAACTCATTCAATTTGCCCAATAAACCAGGAAGCACACACAGGGCTGAATTTTCCATTTTTGAAATTAAGTCCTGTGGCACATTCCCAATTGTCAGAATGGCAGAGTTTCATTCCTGATTCCGCACTCAGAAGCACATTAATTCACAAAGGTGAGTATCTCTCCAAATCACAAAGCGGGTCTGGAATTGATTCGTCTGCCCTGCACTTACCCAATAGTGTCGAAGCTTTGCGCACCATATTTAAATGCCATTTGAGTACACACATTTCATTTTGTCCTGTCCTGGTATCTTCAGGAGAACAATGGAAATGGCTGCCCATAAGAAGAAGGCTGCACCCAGTTTCTGTCACAGCTCTTCAGGCCTTGTTAAAAGGAATGCAGCAAAACTGGAATGTCCTCTATCCCAAGAATGGATTGAAGAAGCATGTCAGGTTCATCTTTCTGGCCTGGGAGGCCAAAGCAACCTGGTTCAGTGCGAGAGGCCACTGAAGCTGGAATGCTTTCCAATATAGAAAAAGGATGAATAATCTAATCCATCCCTCCAGGGAAAATCCACCCTTAATGTCCTCCAATCTCTCACTCTCATCATGGCATTACATAACTCAAAAAGTTACACTCTTTTGGGATGAAACTGAATTTGGGAACATGCTCGGTCTTCTGTGTGTCATGAGCTCCATGCCACCCCACCCTCAGAAAGGCCTGAGCATAGAATTTGTGCAGCATGACAGCATTAAAAGTTTGATGATATCAAAGAATATGTGAGGCAGTCAATGCTGATATTTGACCCCCACTAACGTGTGAGACATCAGAAGAGTGTAGCCTTTTGAGTTACATGAGCTTGTGCCACACAAGCGGCAGGCAACATCCATCTCCAACAAGAGAGAACCTAACCACCAGCCTTTGGTTTTCAATGGCATTACCGTCATTGTAACCCCCACTATCAACATCCTGGGGGTAACCGTTGACTAGAAACTAAACTAGACCAGCCATATAAACACTGTGGTTACAAGAGGAGCTTTAGTAACTAGGGATTCTGTGAAGAGCAACTCAATCCCTCGCTCCCCAAAACCTTTCCACCACCTACAAGGCACAGCTTAGGAGTGTGGTGGAATATTTGCCCTTTGCATGGATGAGTTTAGCTCCAACAACACTGAAGAAGCTTGACACCATCCATGACAAAATCACTACTTGATTGCTACATCTAGCACAAACATTCACACCCTCCACCATTATCATACAGTAGCAGTACTGTGTACGATCTACAATATGCTGCACAGGAACTCACCAAGGCTCCTTAGACAGTACCTTCCAAACCCATGACCACTACCATTTAGAAGGACAAGGGCAGCAGACAAAGGGGAACACCATCACCTGGATGTTTCCCTCTAAGCCTCTCACCATCCTGACTTAGAAATATATTGTTAGTCCTTCACTACTGCTAGATCAAAATCTTCAAAGTTCCTCACTAATGGCACTGTGAGTGTACCTACACCTCAGATACTGTGGCACTTCAAGAACAATTAGGGATGGACAGTAAATTCTGGCCTAACCAATGATGTCCAGATCACATAAATTAATAAACAAAAGGAGACACCCACTGGGAGCAGACCATCCCTACAACCCAGCATTGTGACGTTCCACTGACATCGCAGTGAAACTAGTGCAACACTTTCTCAGGTAGGCTGCGGATGTTGCACACATCTTGAAGCTGCGAGCAAAGTGAGGTCTGACCACTGCACATCACTCTCTTTCAAATATGAATTCCTGCTGACATGATGGAAGATGGCACATAATTCTTTGAGAAGCAAATATAATGGGCATTTGTGAGATGGTAATGAAGAGAAATGGCGTTCACGTGACTTGTCAGCAAGATACCTGACCTGCCATTAAAGTATGTTGGGAGAATTGGAAATTTGTTTCACATGTGGGAATCTGATTTTCTATCCTATTCCAGATTCCACACTCACATCCTCCACAAAACCTGTTGTGGGCATGAAGGGTAAATTTCACCCATTTATATGCTCAAAGTCTGTATAGTTTTACTAAAGGGAAATCATACTGGACAAATCTAATGTAATGTTTTGAGGATATAACTAGTGGGATTGAAAAAGGGGAACCAGTAGATGTAGTATATTTGAATTTCCAAAAAGCATTCGATAAAAGGGCCACACAAAAGGTTGCAAGATTGGTGCCAATGGATTTGGCAGGAATATGAACAGAGGATTGATTAACAAACAGGAAACAAAAGCAAATATATGAAGGTCAAATTTTCATGTTGGCAGGCTGTGACTAGCAGAGTGCAACAAGGATCAGTGCTGGGGTCTCAGCTATTTACAATCTATGTTAATAACTTAGATGATAAGACAGGGAGTAATGTGTTTAAGTGTGCTTATGATACAAAGCTAGGTGGAAATATGCATTGTGAGGAGGACAGGACACAGAGAGGCTGCAAAGGGATGTAGAGAAGTTAACTGAGTAGACAACAAGATGGCAGATGGAATATTATGAGAGTGAGTGTGAGGTATTCACTTTGGTTAGAAGAATAAAAGACAAGTTTTTTAAAAGGTCTGAAACATGTAGATGTTGATGGTCAAAGAAATGTGTGTGTGTGCTCATACAAGGAATGCAGAGAGTTAGCATGAAAGTACAGCAAGCAATTAGTACAAGAATAAAAATGTCTTGCTTTAATTGTTTAGGGCTTTGGTGAGACTACACCTGCAATATTGCTTGTTGTTTAGGTCTCCATATTTAAGGTAGGGTGTACTTACATTGGAGGCAGTACAGCAAGGTTCACTAGATTAGTCCCTGGGATGAGAATGTGTCCTGTGATGAGTGGCTACTTAAATTGGGCCTATATTCTCTGAGGTTTAACATACAAAAGTCTGAAGGGAATCAAACCCATTGACAAGGATGTTGCAGTTGTTTGATGTACTGACCTCTACCTTGCACAGGCTAGATGTCAACCCACAGATACTTCTTCCTAGCTCCACGTGGAGCAGACCCCCAGCGGAATGTCAAGTAATTGGTTCCAGTATTGTCACTGACCTCACCCCATCTGGTGATCTGCCTTAGCTTTCCACCTCACAGGCCCCAACCTCAAACAGCCTACTTCTCCTTTGTTTCCAAAATCCATAATCAATATGGTCCTGGTAGATCCATCATTTCAGTTTGCTCCTGTCCCATTGAACTTATTTCTTCTTATCTTGTCTCTACGTGTTCTCCCCTTGTTTAATTTCTTCCCACATATATCAATGATCTTTCAGATACCCAGTATCATTTCAACAATTTCTAATTTACTGGCCTGAACTGCCTCCCCTTTACCAATCTCTCTACTTCTCCATCCCCTACCAGGATGGTCTAAGGCTGTCTGCTTCTTCCTTAAACTGATACTCAACTAGTCCCCATCCACTGCCACCCTCATTGAACAATTTCTCTTCTAACGCATCTCACTTCCTCCAAATAAAAGGAGTTTCTATTGCGGGTACCCGCACAGGTCTGAATTACATTGTCCATTTCTGGTGTTTGTGGAACATTCCTTTGTTTCAGTCTTACTCAGTTGCCCTCCCTTATCTCATTTTGCGATACCTTGATGACTACCAGTGCCATTTCCTGCTCTCACCCAGAACTGGAGAACATAATCAACTGTGCTTCCAATTTCCTCTCTCACCTTCACCTAGTTCATTTCTGACACTTCTCTTCCTCAACTTCTCTGTCTCCATTTCCGTGGCCAGACTGTCTACAAATATTCATTAAAGCCCACAGATTCCCACCATTACCTTAACTACACTTCCTCAGACTCTACTTCCTGTAAGGATCTATTCTCCCAGTTTTTACATCTCCATCAAATCTGATGATGTAACCTTCCACAACAGTGTTTCTGGTATGACTTCCTTTTCTCCTCAACTGAAGATCCACCCCCTCCCCCACCCTCTATGGTTGACAGGCCCCAAACTATTTTCCACATTACTGCTCTCACCACATCCCCTCCCTCCCAGAACCATGATAGTTGTCCACTTGTTCTCACTTTCTTCCCCACTATCCTCCGCATTCAAAAGGTCATCACTGGCCCTTTCTGCAACTTCCAGCAAGATGTTACCACCAAACACATCTTCCACTACCCCCTCTCCACCCCATCATTAGCATTCTGTAGGGACCATTCCAGAGACACCCAAGTCCACTTCTCAATTGCCACCAACATCTCGTCCCTTTTCCATGCAATTGGAGAGGGTGTAATGTTCTTATGTGTAATACCAATCCTTTTATCTTCTCTCCATCACCATCTAAGACCCCAAACCGTTCTTGCAGATGAAGCAGTGATTTATTTGTACTTGATTTACTGTATTCATTGCCCATAATATAACCCTCTCTACACAGGGGAGGCTAAATGCAAATCAGCTGTGAAATTTTGTGGAACACCTCCGCTCAGTGTGCAATGGTTGCTTGTGACTTTAATTCACCACCTTGCTCATTCCCTCTCAACAAATGCTTTGTTTCTTTACTACAAACGTTACAAATGCCTTTGTCTTTCATTCTTAATGTCTTTATCACTTAATCTCTCCTGTCCTCTACCCTATTGTAGACCTCTCGGACCTGATTTTACCACTGCATTGCACCAGTTTTCGAGTGCAAAAAACTTGGTAAAGTTGGGCGTGAGGCAAATAGCGTGATCTGCGCCTGCCTCCACACTGATTTCCCCTTTACTAAGGCCCGAAAATGGACGCGATTGGGACTGCACCTGAAACGGTACAACATCAATTTAAATGCATTTAAATTGACTTAACCTGCATTTCCCCCTTTGCCACCACGTGTGCCTGTTCAGAGCATCCAAACATGCTCGATAAAAGTCTATTTCAGGCACTCCAGCTTCTGAAGAGATACGTTCAGAGCTTCCAGTGGCTCTCTAACTCAGATCAGTGTTGGGAGAGGGGGGAGGAAAGTGGGCCAGATCATTCTCTAGTGAGGTTGGTCGGGGGGAGGCAGGCCAGAACCTTCTCTGGTGGTGGAGGTGGGGGGGAGAGGGGTGGGAAGTCAGATTGTTCTCTGGTTGTGGGGGTGGAGGGAGGCCAGATGTATCTCTGGTGGGCATGAGGATGGGGGGAGGAGGAGAGATCATTCTCTGGTCAGGGAGGGGGGGGAGAAGGAAGGCCAAGTCGTTCTCTGGTTGGGAAGGGGGGTGCAAGAAGGTGGGAGGATAGATTGTTCTCTGGTGGGGGGGGAGGGGGGAGATGGAGGAAGGACAGATTGTTCTTTGGTGAGGTGGGGGGGGGGGGCGCGGAGAAGGGCCAGATTGTTCTCTGATGAGGAGGGGAGGAAGAGGGAGGGCAGGTATATCTCTGGTAGGGAGCGGGGTGAGGAGGAGGAAGGCCAGATTATTCTTTGGTGGGGGTGGGGGGAGGAGGAGAGAGGCTGGATGTATTTCTGGTGGGGAGGGTAGGAGATGGGTCAGATGTATCTTTGGTGGGGGGGGGGGGGGGGGGGTGGATGAGGAGGGAGGCCTGATCGTTCTCTGGTGGTGGCGGGGGGGGGGTGGCAGAGAACTCCAGAACCTTCTCTGGTGCTGGTGAGGAGTGGAAAGCCAGATTGTTCTCTGGTTGTGGGGGAGGAGGAGGAGGAAGGTGGCCAGATATATCTTTGGTGGGGGTAGGGGTGGGGGAGGAGAAGGGGAGCCAAATCATTCTCTGGTGGGGGAGAGGGGGAAGAGGATGACCAGATTGTTCTCTGGTTTGGGGGGTGGGGGGCAATGAGGTGGGAGGCCAGATTGTTCTCTGGTGTGGGGTCAGCGGCGGTGGAGGGGGGGGGGGGGGGGGGCAAAATCATTCTATGGTGGCAGTGAGGGAGATGGAGGGCCAGATCGTTCTCTGGTGGGGAGGGGGGCGGAGGAAGAGGGAGGCCAGATCGTTCTTTGGTGGGGGTGGGAGGAGGAGGCAAGATGTATCCCTGGTGGGGGGCAGGGGTAGGAGATGGGTCAGATGTATCTTTGGTTGGGGGGGGGGGGGGGGGGCTGATCGTTCTCTAGTGGGAGGTGGCATATTGTTCTCTAACTGGGGGAGGCGGGGAGAAGACAGGTCAGAGGTATCTTGGTGGAGACTGGGGGGGAAGAGGAGCAGAGCCAGATCATTCTCTGGTGGAGGGGGGGGGGAGGAGGATGGCCAAATGTATCTCTGTTGGGGGAAGAGGGAGGGCAGGGAAGGGGGGTATCTGCTGCCACTTTGCAGGTGATCGGTGGGGGGAAGTGGGGCAGGGGGTCACGATCAGTCTGGGTAGCAGGGAGGCATGGGTGGATAAGGGGAACAGTTATATTGTTGGGGTGAGGTGACGTCTGCGGGGCCATCGCTCCGGGCCGCAAAAAGCGGCCCGGGAGCAATGTGACAGGAAGCGTTTTTCTATATTTTTTTTCTGCGCATGCACATTTGAAGACTTTTGAAACAGTGTTTCGGGCACAATAAGCCCCACCCACAGTGCAATTCACATTTGCAACTTTTTTTCAGGCCGTGTACGTATTGGGGCACCTGAGAACAGGGTTTACAAATCGGATCTGAATCAAAATGGTAAAAATCGGGCCCCTCATTTTGTTCTTCCTTCCCCTCCCCATTCTGACAACATAGAATTTATCACATTTTTAACCTCCTTCAGTTCTGAAGAAAAGTCATATTCAACTCAAAACATTCACTGACACAGAAAATGCTAGAAAATCTCAGCAGGCCTGACAACATCAGTGGAGAGAGAATAGAGTCAATGCTTCGAGTCTGGATGACCCTTCATCAGATGACTAAAGTTGGGATACAAGTCCACCATGATCTTCCTGAATGGTGGAACAGATCTGAAGAGCTCAATAGTCCACTGAAGTTCCTATGTTCCAAAAGTCAGTGAAAACTGCTTTGGTGAAATTGCAAACTGTTAATAAATATTTAAGTGATGATTTTCTACTTTTTTTCCCATAAGTTAGGTTTATCACTTGTATTAGGATCTGGGTGATATTAGGAAGACTCCACATTTATTATGTCTTGTCCTAAGCTGTGGTTCACCTTCTCCTTGGAACATTGCATTCCCTGTTGTCATGGTTCTTATAAAATAGTGAAATGTAGATCCTAGTAACTGTAGTAAAATAGCAACTCCTGTCAGAAACCTCACAATATCTATGCAAAACCTAACTTAGTCTAGAGTTTTAAAAAAATTTCAGCTGCTGAAAACCATCAAAAATTCAAATTCCACATTTCTTCTTGATAGCTGCACCCATTTCAGAATCCCAACCCAAAGAATCAGTGCATGACAGTTTGTCGCCTCAGAGTATTTGAATTACTCTATAAATCAACATCAGAAAAGTAATAATTTCAGCCCAAATGCAAGTAAATTTGAAGACTTTAAAATTTCTGTATCCAAGAGTTTAAAACATACCTGTGCTTCGATATTAGAAAGGTTCCAATCAATAAAACTGATGATAAAAATACAAGTGGTAGAATAACTGTCTGCATTCCATCATTGTTAGCCCTCGCCAACTCTCCTAAAGGAGAAATAGTATTTGGCATGTCATTATCTAGTACAAGAAAATACACGAGAGTCCATTAGCTTCTCAGAGCCATTAAATACTAGGTGATGGTTATTAAATAAAATCAGTAGGAACTTTCCCCTGATAGTTTGCTGGATAACCACAGTATCGGCCTCTTATAAAGCAGAATGGGTCAATCTCTGGCTTGAGCACAGATGCCTAATACTATCTCCACTCACATTGTCTGCACCTTTAAGACTTGAATAGCAGATTAGCTGTAAAGACTCACATTCTAAGCAGTATTCTGTAAACTGGGTGTGACTTTATGTGCTCTTCTCTGAGCAGAACCTTCCACACACCTGACGAAGGAACAGCGTTTCCAAAAGCATGTGGATTTACTATCAAATAAACTGGTTGGACTTTAACCTGGTGTTGTGAGACTTCTTACTGTGTTTACCCCAGTCCAACGCCAGCATCTCCACACCTTGAGCACAGATCACAGAGGTGGCAGTGGGAGTGTTCCAATTTGAAACCAACAGCTACAATTTGGAGAAGTGAGGAAATCAGTTTATAGTGATTGATGTCAATTGATATCACAGTTAAATTCTGTTGCAGTATCTCTCAGAGTCAAAAGAGCTTGTTTGTTCTTACTGTAGCTCTCACAAATGAAGAATAGTTCCTTGGGCGAGTTAACAGAAGGTCCCTGGGATCTGTGAAACCCATCATAAGTCAGTGGCTTGAGGAGAAAAATGGGAAGTTGATCACACTGTCAAGTACCCATATCATAATGTGAATGCAATGTATGTTTCAGAGACATACACCTCAATATGCGTAACACATTTAAAAAAAGATCAGCAGCATGCATTACCAAAATGTAGAACACTAACCCATGAGTCATGATAGCATATAGCATTATAGAAATAATCACATGGAGAGGAACATAATGCCATAGAATGAATCATATTGCTATAGTTACAATGTTACAATGCAGTGATGCACAATCTGGTCCCATTTTGTCATCTTCAGGCTTCTGCAGATTTGCATTCCCTTTATTATCTGCTTTAAAATATCGAATTAAATTATACACCAACAATTCCAATGCTGTAACTTAAAAGTTTTTTGTAACCTTTGTAAGGTACTCAAATTTTTCTCTTTCTTTCTCAGTTATGTTCCCTGCTTATAAGGAAATCTTTAAATCCTGTAACACAGTGCTAAACCTTCCCACCATTCTATAAATGCAAAGCATAGTGAAATCCAAATATATGTTTGGTGATTTTTTTCTGTTTGTTAAGTTTAAGCGTATTGATAATATTAAAAGGTTTCCAGTGTCAAAAGTAAACAATTCCAAGCTCAGGTATTGCTGATTTTATTTCAGAATTAATCTAATGGTTGTGAAGCATTTTGGAACATTGTGAGGACATGGAAGGCTCTATATAAATGGATGTTCTTATATTGGCACTCAGGGTGACTGAGGTGATAAATGGAAAAAGAGTTGTCACTTTCTACTGCATCAATGTGCTCCATTTCAACTCAACATGGCCTCTCTGCTCTGATTTCACTACTCCCCTGCCCTCATATTCTGTCTAATTCAGTATCCACAACTAAGGTATTACACTGGTCTCCCTACTCCCATGGTCTTAATCATTGACATGGCCATTCTTTACGATTTTCTTGCATGTCTCAACACCCTATTCCCTTCAAATCTTGGCTCTCTCAAATCCAAGCAGAGTTCATCATTCCCAGTCATACAGAGAGCTATCTTCTTCTTTCATAATTAAAATTAATTCATTGTATGACCTTAATGGGTGCCTGTTTAAGGCAATCAGCATCTAAAAAGTGAACCCTTTACAGGGTTACATGCATCATTTAGATTGGTCAAGTATTGTGAAAGACAGATCATAGAATCCCTAAAGTTCAGAAGGAGCCCGTTCGGCCCATTGAGCCTGCACTGATAACATTTCCATCCAGTCCCCCTAACCCCACACATTCACCCTTTTGGTCCCCCTGACGTTAAGGGGCAATTTAGCATGACTAATCAACTTAACCCACACATCTTTGGAGATTGGGAGGAAACCGGAGCACCCGGAGGAAACCCATAAAGACACAGAGAGAATGTAGAAACTCCACACAGACAGTGACCCAAGGCCAGAATTGAACTCGGATCCCTGGCACTGTGAGGCAGCAGTGCTAACCATTGTGTCACGATGGGTTTCACAGATTTAAGATTTAAATCAAAAAATATATCTTTTAACATTCAAATGAGATAAAAGATAGATGGGTAGAAAATCCAAGCAGTAGCTATCTGAATCATATCATACTAAGTAGGAGAGAAAATGAGACTAACAATTAACAACACCTCTGACTGTTTCCGGCAGGAGGTCGGATCCATTAACTCAAGGGCTCCCTTGTTGGCAAGTGAGCTACTCCATTCCATTCCATTCACGATTTTGTTCCCACTATCAAACAGCTTTCAAGTCAAATTTGGATTGATTAATGAGATAGTTCAAGCAAGCAGGATTTTGGATAATCCCTCAATGTAGAAATAAATTCCCTATGCCCCTGCAGCCAGCCAGCTGCCAAGTGTTGAGAGGGAATGTGCAGCCGTGACTTTGCCCTCTGATCTACCTGGCAGCACTGGAAACCTGAAGCCTTTTCTTTAGGTGTCTCTATTTGAGTCTGAAATGATGATTCAAGTGAAAATATGTCATTGAAATAATCGGAAGTTCAGTTTGGCAATTCCCACTTTGTGGCTTTAAAAGTTAAATAGCTATTCCTCAGCAACACTGCAGACTCCTTAAACTAAGGGCTACGTTGTTTGCTATTTCTGCATTTCTAATGAATAGTACTTTGTTCGATGATTCTGGACGAGTCAGCTTTCTGGAATTAAATCACAATATAAAAAGACCTGATTTCTGCCATGTTTCATCACCTGCATTTCTTTTGAAAAGAAGGATTAAGCTCTCTAATGCATTATCTTAATCTTTAATTTAGAGATAATGTGGTCTTACCGGTTATGGTAATAATCCAGATTGCTCGGCACAAGCATTTAAACTTTGCTCTGCTTCCACTATATTTGTGCAATAATTTGACTTCTGCTACAATCAAAGCAATCATGAGTGCCTGGAGCCAGGGTACGACTAATGCCTCATTTAGTAATAAATTAGGCTTCAGATTCACTTTTAAATCCCTCCACTTGTTGCACATATTTATACCCAAATGCTTCTGGTGCACAGTTTTACCTAATTATTTTACTAAAATATCAGGTTTAATTGGTCCTTGCACAGTGGACTAAACAGAGAAAAATCATCCTGCAAGGTGCAAATTAAACACTGCAGCATGGAAATGGGAAAGGAAGGGGACAGTTATACTTTCCGGTGTACAATAAAGTCTGGGAGGATATTAAATTATTGTTCTCAAATGAGATTTATTATTAAGATCATCTTTGAGGATTGGCAATTTTGAAAATAGGTCCATTGTGCCTTTTGTTTCACAGGACAGCAGTCTCAATAAATTAGTATCCAAAATCTATTTCATCGAATAAAATTTGTTCTGCAATGCTAGCCAAGGGAAGGTACTAAGAATTGGTATCGGTTTCAAAATTTTAACTCAAAAACAAAAGATCAAAAAGGAACAAACATTTAGCCATTAATGGAAAGTACGAGAGTGAAAATGTTGGATGTGTCTGATGGGAGTTGTGTCATTAAAACATTCTGCCCATAGTTTGCTATATTCTACACTCTATCCACCCATTAGTCTGCTGAGGTAACATTTGCAGTCATGTCTACACGCGAAATCTCCCAGTCACCAGGTTTATTGAATCCTGCCAGTTTTACCTATACATTATAATTTCCTGTATAAGACTTTATGGGTCTTACCTGAGCTAATTCTACAAAAGTGTGTTTAAAAGTTGCTTCCTAAAGTGAGTGAGGTGACAAAAAAGCAACTGAGGGCTGACAAAATACAAACAGAGAAAGTATGTAATTTATGACATTGGATGTGTATCAAGTGCTGTAACTGAATTAATGGTTAGATTAAATGGTTTAACAGTCTTTTTTATGGCAGTGCACACTGAATGAAGATTGTGAGAGTGAAAGAGATGGAACAGACAAATGGAGAATAGGAAGAGAAGCAAAACTCAAGGATCCACTGCATTGCCTTCCTTACTTTGTGCTTGTCCCACCAAATAATTCAACAGCAACATCAGCTAAAATCTGAGGATATGCCTTTTATCTGCACAGTTGACTTCTTTTTGATGCTTGATTGACATCAAATAAATACCATAGGAGTAAATTTCTTTCCAATTTAACTGTTATACAATTTATTTGAGCATGTGCGTTATACTATCATATTCCCTCTTTGAAGGAATCTGTTTCCAGTTACACATCCTGCATTAGACTCCTGCAGGAGTCTTTTTAAAATAATACCTTTACTCTTGATCTTCATATAACAGCTGCTTGGTTGTCCTTCCCCTTCTGAGAAAATTGGATATATGGTCAGTTGGTACTGTATAGATGGAGAAAAATGATCTGTAAGAAGAAAAATAAAGCAATGGAAAGCTTGAAACAGTATTTTTTCAATGAAATACAAATATCACAACACTTAATTTGTGTGACATATATACAATCAGATATTTCCCTCTAATGTGATATTCTTGATTTTTAATAAAACAACAATTCTTACAATTAAAAATGGTTTTAAAATGTTAAAATATTTGGAGGTAATTTCTGAGGAGGTTATGCACACCTATTCTCTTTGCTCTGGCTTATGTTGTTCAAAACTATCAATAAAAAAAATTAAAAGGGAAAAGTCCCCCAACAATGGCTATAGGACAAATGAAAGATTCTAATTGAAGCTGAAACTAGTGCATTATGGTGAGGAAGGACATATTTTTCTAAATGCATGCCTATATTTTCATCACTGAGGTGGGTAGCAGAAGTCAGGAAAATTCCCGCTCGGTCTGCCCACCTCAGCAGAAAGTTCCCACAAAAATAGTTTATTTATTAGTGTCACAAGTCTGCTTACATTAACACTGCAATGAAGTTACTGTGAAAAATCCCAAGTTGCCACAGTCTGGTGTTTCTTTGAGTACACCGAGGGAGAACTTAGCTCGGCAATGCACCTAACCAGCATGACTTTTGGAATTTGGGAGGAAACTGGAGCATCTGCAGGAAACCCATGCAGACAGGGAGAGAACATGCAGACTCTGCACAGACAGTGACCCAAGCTGTGCTAACCATCATGCTGCCCAAGGGTCCTCATGTAATATAGACTCAAAGTTAAAGTAGTTAGGAAAATAGCTGGATCAATATCAATTTGGGAATGAGGTTGAGGGGTAAACGGAAAGGTACAGATTAATACGATAGGATACTCTGTAGGATATCTGGGACAATAGACTGTCAGTCAAATGAGCCCAACCAGTCAAAAATGCGTAAGAAAGACAGACTTGTATTTTATAATGTGCATTTCACACTTCTGAATCATTTAGCTATTCACAACCAATTACTGATGTTTCTTTAAAATGTAACAACTACGGCAATTATAGTAACCAAATATCCCACACAGCGAACACCCACAAAAATCAAATGGAATGAACTGCCAGCTAATTTTTTTCCATTCTGTTGCTTATGGACTAAACACTAGAAGAAGTCCTTCCTCATCTCAGATAGTGCCGCACAATATTTTTGGGAAATGAAATTGGCCCACAGTGGTAGGTTAAACCAGTTGATGATGAATCAGCAGTCCATTCTACACCCCACTCAATATTCTTGTCTATTGACTTCATTTTCCATTACTCTTAAAAACTAATCTCACCTCCTTTATATTCATCTAGAATGGCAAATGGAAATTCAATTTAACATTTCTGTTGAAATCTGGTATCTTCACAAATGAAGCACCTCCTCACTACTGCATAATACCATCAATCATTTACACAAACACCAATCTGACTGTGACAAATGTACCAAATACAAGTAAGCAAGTCATTACACATCCAGGGCTGGATTTTACATGGAGATAGGGCCCAATTTTACCATCAAGTTGCATCTGTTTTCGGACAGGCAAACTTGGTAAAGTCTGGCATGAGGCGAGTAGTGCGATCCACAACCGCCTCCCAGCCCGTTCCCCCTTTACCAAGGGCCTAAAATGGCCACAATTGGCACTGTGCCTGAACAGGCGCAATGGCAATTTAAACGTATTTGAATGCATTTAAATTGAATTAATGGGCTGGATGCCCAACTTTACCAGCACTTGCCCCTTTACCACCGTGTTCGCCCATCCAGATTCTGCATGAAACAAATATGGTCTGCAAGGGTCTGATTCAGGTGCTCCAGCTTCTGAGAAGTTCAGAACTTCCAGCAGCTCTCTGACTCACATCGGGGGTGGGGAGGAGGTAGGTGGGTCAGATGGCTCTCTGGTGGGGGCGGGGGGGGAGGGGTGAGGGAGTGGGGCCAGGGACATGGGTAGTCCGCTGCCACTCTGCATGCGATCGGTAGGGGGGAATCGGGGGATAGGGGGCCACGATTGGTCTGTGTAGCGAGGGGTAGGGGATAAATTATGTTGTGGGAGTGGGGTAGTGTCTCTGGGGACCGGGGGCGGCATTATCTAGCCTGGGAGCAAAGTGGCATTTTTCTATTTTTTTCTACTGCACATCTGCAGTTGAAGGCTCTGATGGTGCATTAGGCCCCTCCCACAGGCTTGAGCAGCACGATTCAGAATCACAGCTATTTTTTCAGGCAGAGTGCATATGGGGGAGCCTGAGAACGGGTCTAAAAGTCAGATCTGAAACACTCCCAGTTTCAAGTCCGCCAAGACTTAGAATTAAAATAAGGCCCATATTCTCTGCACCCCTCCCAGTGATCTTGAACCCATTGACCAGGATTTCACTGGCTCACCTGCTCATTGATGGGCGGAGCAAGTCGGCAAAATCACGCCAAAACCAATAAAAGGCACAGTGGCACAGTGGTTAGCACTGATGACTCACAGCAACATTGACTTGGGTTCAATTCCGGCCTCGAGTCACTGTCTTATGGAGTTTGCCCCTTCTTGATTAGTCCCTTGGTCTTCCTTTGCTGAATTCTAAACTGCTCCCAATCCTTAGGTCGGTTGTTTTTGTTAGCCAATTTGTATGTCTCTCCCTTGGATCTAATAGTCTTTCTAATTTCCCTTCTAACAAAGAACAGCACAGCACAGGAAACAGGCCCTTTAGCCCCACAAGCTCGCGTCGCCCATTTTAACACTCAGTGAGTGCCTTATTCAAGTCTTTGCTTCTAAGCCATGGATTAGTCACCTTTCCAGCTTTATCTTTGCGCCAGACAGGAATAAACAATTCTTGCATTTCACCCATGTGCTTCTCGAACGTTTGCCACTACCGTCATCCCTTTAAGTAACGTTTCCCAATCTATCATTGCCAACTCCTGCCTCATATAATTGTAGTTTCATTGATTAAGATTCAGGACTCTGGTGTCAGAATTAACTACATCATTGTCTACCTTGATGAAAAATTCTATCATATTATGATCGCTCATCCCCAAGGGGTCTTGCTCAACTAGATTGCCAATGATTCATTTCTCATTATACAATACCCAGTCTAAAATGGCCTGCTCTCTGGTTGGCTCCTCAATGAACTAGTCCAGAAAACCATTCCATATTCACTCCAGGAGTTCCTCCTCTACAATATTGTAACTAAGAATAAAAGAGAAACTCACAGATTCATGATGGGGAATCCTGGGGAGAACTTTTGTCTCTGGTTGTCAAGGATGAGGGTGGGAAGTAGCAAAGGCAGACAACAGATTGTTTGAATTTTAGTGGATTCAGATCATAAAACAAATCAGATAATTTAAATTGTGGCAGTGAGTTACTCAATTCATTTTCTTTCAGCTCCCTCTCCACTTTCAACATCCATTCAAATTTCCTCTGTTTCATCCTTTCTCCTTCTTGTTTGTTGCTTTAAACAAAACAATAGCACCAATATTGAAGCTATATTTTCGTACCTGAGGTGTATTATTAAGCAATACATAGCTGTTATAACAAAAATGCTTGAATGTGGAGTGGAATTGTTCTTAAGCTGTTTTGATTCCTGTGACAAATGTACCTGACTCTCGGTAGGAATGAAAATGAAGCATTTAATAAAAGTCTGTCTAGAAAAACAAAGCCTCCTGTTATCATAGCATAGAAAACTCAGCCATTTCCAAACATCTATCTAGCCTGCAGCATGCAAGATTTCTTGCAAATGAAAGCTCCACTGTTAAGCTGTGAACAAATTAGATCCCTACATTACATAATATAAAAGCTCCCTAAGTAGAGGATTATAACCTTCAGCCTCTCTTTCATAAATGGAAGCTTTTTAGCTGCCTAATTTCTGAAAATGTCAGCCAAGGTCATGTACACACTGGGAAGTAGCGTACCCTACATTCATGTGGGTATTTTCAGATTAATTCTAATTGCTCATATGGGGAAGAGTAATCTTCAGTGTCAAAGAAAAAGTAATTATTTGTCACCCACCTTACTGTTGTTTGCAACAAAATGTCTCTGGATGGATTATTCCTTTAGGAATTTTCATGCAAACATTTCCATTCTCGGCATGTACCGTCTTTATTTCAGCTTTAGTTCCTCTTATCCTTACTTTTTATATGGACCTTTTTATATGGATACCTTGAATTCGGTTCATTTCCACCTTCATGCTTTCTTGGACATTTAGTTTTTGCAGTTAATTTGTTTACTGATCAATATGAGGACTGCTGGGTAATGTTAGATATTTTTGCTTCTAGCTCCTTGGCAATCCCTATGTTCGTGAAAGTCAAGCGCCACACACCCCAGATGTGGTATTAAGTTCCCTATGCTAGTCCAACATTATAACAAAGAGAAAAGATACAAGAGAATTTCACAAGCAATTTATGTCTTAAAAATGTATATTTCATGTTGTTTAATTGTAATCTAAATTTAATATTACATTTTAAATGTAGAACAGAATAGAACTAATAAAATACAATTTCTTCAAATTAATTTGCCAAAGGGGAAAGTGATAAGGTTCAAGAATTCAGATAGTCTGCTGGAATAAGCATAGATGGAATTTAATGCAGAAAAATTTGTAGTGATTAATTTTGGTAAGAAAAATAAAATTAAGGATACAATTTTAAAATAGATGTAGGAGCAGAGGGACCTGGAGGGATATGTGCACAAATTGTCAAAGATAATAGGGCAGGTTTAAAAGCAGTTAATAAAATATATACGCTTTGCTGAACACCTTTAATCCATCTGCAAGCAGTGCCCAGACCTTCCTGGTACTTGCCACTTCAACACACCAGCCTGCTCTCCTGTCCAGATGGTCTTCTTTGGCCTTTTGCAATATTCTAGTGAACCCCAATGCAAACTAGAGGAACTACACCCCATCTTCCAATTGGGCACTTTACAGCCTTCTGGACTGAATATCGAGTTCAATAATTTCAGAGGATGAACTCTCTCCTCCACCTTCACTCATTTCCATTTATTTTATTCCATTTCATTTCATCTCATTCATCCATTTTATCATCCTTCTTTTTCACTTCTATTTTTCCACTTTTCCATTCCAGCTCTCTTTCTTGGCACTGCCTGATGCCCAGTGGGCAGTACCAGGATGCCCCCTAGGCATTGAAACCTTACCCCTTGAGCAGTGTCAAGGGGTCAGGCTGGCACTGTCAAGCTGGCAATGCCCCACGGGGGATCCCTCCCCTTACCCCTGACCTCCCCTACACTCCAGTGGGATTGGGTTGCCAGCTCCCTGCTAGTGGGGAACTGTTGTAAACTCCATTGGAATGAACCACTCCTGGCAGGAGGAGGAGAAGCTAGCGGGCCCAGAGACTCCAGTCCTTGGCCCACTAATGAGATTTAAATCTTTGTACAGCTCCACACCGATTTCTAGCACGGCACTGACAGCACAGGAAATCCGGTGGCCGGAGTCACACGGAGACCATGGCGCTCAGCTGGAAGCCCACCACACAACCTCCACTTGAGTATCTCGGCCTGCTGCACCAGTGATCCTTCATAAAACACTGGTCGGGCCTCAACTGGAGAACCGAGTCCAATTCTGGGCAGCACACTTTAGGAAGGTTGTGAAGGCATTTGAAAGAATGGTAAGTGGCAAGCAACATTTGTGTTACCCAAGTTACAGGCAATGACCATCATCAATATTGGAGTCTAACCACTTCCCTTTAACACTTAATAGCGTCACTATCACTGAATCCCCCAATATCAACATCTGCATAAATACTGCGGTCACATGCCAGGTCAAAGGTTGGGTATTCTGTGATTCACCCCTTGATTCAGTCAGTCTATATCGATTAGGTACAAGTAGTAAGTTTGTCCACTTGTCTGAATGTATGTAGCTCTAACACCATTCAAGAAATTTAACATTATCCAAGACAAAGCAGCCTACTTGTTTTGTACCCCACCCACCCCTTAAACATCTACTTCCTCCACCAACATCACAATGCGGTTACTCCATGTACCATCTAGAAGAATTAATGTAACAATGCACCAATGCTTTGTTGAATGCACCTCCCAATTCCGCAACCTCAACTATCCAGAAGGACAACAACAACATGCACATGGAGCACCACCAGGTCCCCTCCAGGACACACCATCCTGATTTGGAAACATTTGGAATGATTTTCTGACCTCATCACGCCTGGTGCAGTTTGTGCTGATCCTGAAAAATAGCGTGCAAGCCTAAAAACCAATTCCATACCCGGACCCAAACATTCAGGTCCCTTTCTATTAGTAAAAGCCGGATCATACCCACAAAGAACACAAGGCTGATTAGCATGAGATTGCCTGGATTTCAATCTCATTAGTTAGTTTGATATGTGATTGTCCCCCTTCCCAGAATGTTCCCACCTATCTGGCAGGACTTCACATGCGAACAAATCACTACTGGTCTCCATTAGCAGAGATCAGGTGTGATGGCCACACTGAGCAGCTCAGAGACATGCCTGGGCAATGTCCCTACCTGGCAGTGGCCCTGGCACACTCGACACCCTGACAGTGCCAGTTCCAGACCCTACTTGGTTGTGAGGGTAGCATCCATCTATTACATCTTCTTCTTCCAGGTGTAGCCCCAGAAGTGGCTACCTGTCTTAGTGGCACTGCCATTGACAGGTGGAGAGAGCCAATAAAATCGTGCGAGAGCCGAGAAATCAGGATCACACCCAATTTCTCGGTTTCACGATTTTATGAGAGCCGGATTTCCAGAGAGATCAGCCTCTCTCAGGAATGGGTGAGCGGCTGAATAATTTATTTAAATATATTTTAATTTGAACTTCCATGTGTTTAGTGAGCCTGGTGCTCAATCGTCCAGGCTCAGCTGCCTTTATGGCCTTGTTAGGAGAGGTTCTCTCTGACAAGGAAATTGCCTGCTCCCATCGGGCAACTGTCTGTTGGCCTCTTTGGTGGAACCCCCAGAGAGGCCAAGAGCAAGGCGGGGTTGCCCCTTGGGCAGTATCAGCCTGGCAGCTTGGCACTGCAAACTGGCATGTGGGTAATTGCCAGCAGGTACACTGGCACTGTCCACTGGGCAGTGCCAGGGACAGGGGCTAAGGAGCAGGGCTTGGGGTTCCCAGCATGAAGGGGGGTCCTGATCGGGGCGTTGGGGGCGGGGGGGGGGGTGCCCTGCCGGTGTACTCTACAACCAGGTCAGAGTGGGGTGGGGGGGAGGTGGGAGGAGGGGAAGTGGCCTGCAGCCATTCTGCAATGGGATCAAATCAGGTGGGAGCTACTGCCCTTTGCAGTTGTGATGAGATTTGAGAAGGGAGAGACCAATCAGTCTGGGTGGGGCGGGGGGGGGGGGGGGGGGGGGGCCTAAATGTCCATGCATTGTGGGGCTTGCGATCGGCCATGGGCCTCCACAATTGCGGGTAATAGGGAGGAGCTGGTTGAAGCTGTCTGCAATAGCAGGGGCCTTACAACACCCTCTACAGTTGCTATTGAGTATGTGCAAAATCAGAGGTCTGCACACACGCAGTAGCTCTCTCTGCAGTCTGGCTTGCGTATTAAGCCCAGCCATTGCCTGCAGCAGCTAGAAATCTTCCAGATCAATTTTGCAGTTATTAAGTGCGTAAGATTGGGCATGAAAACTCACCCAACAGATCAGGAACTCTCCCATTTTCTCACTAGCTGGACACACTTATAAAATTCCGCCCACTATCTTTGTAAAGAAGTTTCAAAACAAAAACAATTTATGAGAGTTGCTCAAAGTTAATTTGATAAAATTTACAGTTTGTTTGCTTTCTTCTTAAGCAGATCGCAATGAAAACATTTGTCTCAAGAAAGAAATGTCTTCAGTTCCAGAAATTCATTCAACTTATCATATTCTTTCAAGAAACCCTTTTGTTTTCCCCATTTTATAGAGTGTCAGTTATTGTTAAGTAGCCTGGTAACTTCAAGAGACCTCCCAGGCCATCAATACTGCAAAAATTCAGTTAAACAGTATCTGAGATCACACCTAACAGCCTTTTAAGCACAGTAGAATATTACGTTGTCATATTAACACTGTAAACAAAGCCATAATTATGTATTAATGACAATGAGCATTTATTTCATATCTTGAATGCATTAAAATGAGCCAAAGTTTGTAACCAGACAAAACTTGAAAATTATCCATTTTTAATACTGCTTGGAGGAGAAGCCATCCTGCATCACAAAATGCATTTTTGGCAGCTTTAAAATAGAATAATTTTCAGGATTAAAATTACAGAACTAAACCTACCATAAATGAACACCGTTGTGAGGTTTGCAGCAGCCCTCATCCACTTGACCTTCCCCCATTGTTATTCAGCAGGCTTTTCCATTCTATCACAAAAGATGTCAGTTGGTAATTCAGAGGAAACACGCTCCAAGAAACAATTACACAACTGCTGTTTATCATGGAGGCATGAAGCGATCGAAGAACGTGTACAGCTGTGATCAAATAATTTTTAAAATTACAAACAATAATGACAAATACAAAGTTCTTATTATCCAATCATTAAAATTATTGACTATACATCAAAACCCATCATTGCTTTAAGGAATCTAACTTTACATTTGATTTTTATTGTGTCAGGTACGACGCACTATAAACAGAGTGGGCTATTATATATTGAACCAACCTTTGCTAGTGTCCTTTGGCAAAATTAGTTTAAAATTCCTTCTGGAAGAACCAATAGAATTGAAAGCTATCACTGAGACTCTTCTAATTTCATTAGTGCGAAGGAAGCTGTAATTTGTTACATTTCCAACGTATTTCAATGAGGTAACGTTTTGTGTCGATTCGAATTCCAATTTAAATCCCTTCACACTGCATAAAGCTTCACCTTTTGTCAGAGGCTGTATTGAAAACAAAAAAGATTTTCCATTTTGTTTGTGAAAAAAATTTCAAATTCATTTTCCTACCATCTGAAAGTGCAATAATAATACTTACTCAGTTAGCTTGTACGCTACTTATAAAACTACCATGAAAATTAAAGATTAGGGCAAGCAATGTTCACTTCACATGATTATTTACTCAATAGTGACAAACTAAGTTGTATATTTTCCCAAAGTAATACTGTATTTTTTGTACGTTTTTCATTTTTTTCTTGATCCCATTCCTTCTTTTGGTAATTATCATTCTGTGCTTTTATTTCATGTCTATATTATTCTCTCATGTATCAACTTTTCGAAGTACATAAATTGTTTCTGTAGCATAAATAAATATTTTTAAAAATATGTTGAGATATTCCACTCCAAAATGCATTTAAATTCCTACCTCAGATTCTTTTATATGATAAAATTTATGTTTAAAATTATGTCCAGCACCAATGACTAAACCAGATCTAGTTAACTGCCATATTGTATTGCAATGTTAATTTATAACGCAAGAACTTGACCTGTAAATTTTACTTCTTGGGGCAATACAGAATACACATTAGAGCCATAACAATTCCCTCCTCACAGCTTGATGGGATGGAATTCTCCCAAAAGGATTGTAAGTGTTGAATTCCCATAAAAACTGGAGTAAACCACGCTGCTTTTTTTCAGCGGGATTTTCAAAATGAATCTTCCACACTCTGTGCACTGCAGAGTGCACCAGTGAGAATTCATGCTGAAAATTAATGCTGAAAAGCTGGGGGTGGGGCCTATTCCCACTGGAGAGGCCGGCAACATAGCGCTAAGCGGGCCACTGTGCATACGCCGATCTGTAAGTGCCGAGATCACCCAATCTCGGCAGTCCTGATCTCCCAATCCTGCCTCCGTCCATCCCCACTGACAGCCCTGCCTCTCCCCCATGCAGTCCCTGCTGCTTTCCCCCCATTCCTGACCCTCCCACCCTCCCACCACAGCAGCCCAACCGCCCCTCCCACGCAGTCCCTACCGCCCTCATGCAGCCCTGACCCCCCCTCACCCTGATGGTCAGAACTAATCACTGTCATGCCTCCCTCTGCCTATAGTCCCAAAAGCAGAATGGCAGTGGGACACCCTATCCCCACCAATCACTTCTCCCGCCTCGTTCCCCTTGGCACTGCCTGATGCTCAGTGGGCATTACCCCTTTGCCCCTTGTGCAGTGCCTGGGGGCCATTTTGGCAATGCCTAGGGGCCACCCTCCTTACACCCAAACTCCTGGGGGGTGCTGCCATGGCTGTTGTAATCCCCACTGGTATGGTGGGGGGAGGGGGGGGGGGGGGGGGGGGGGAGTGGATTGGGGGGGCGGGGTAGTGGAATGTTAGCAAGCCCGGACACTTCAGTCCCAGGCCTGCTAATGGAATGCAATTCCCAATTTCAATAATTTATTCAGCTCTGTGCCAATTTCTGGCACGGAGCTGACGGCGCCCGAAATCCAGCAGCCAGAGATGTGCGAAGGCCATGGTGTGTAGCAGGAAGCCCACGACACAGCCTGCACTGATGTCTCCCGGTCTGCTGCACTGCTAGAGCAGAATCGCCACCCCACCTCCACCCCCCCCTCCCTCCCACACCCCCAAGTTTGCAGGGTATATTTTCCAAGAACAGTACAACATTTAGTTAGGTTGCTTTTGAAATCAACATCCCTTTTTAGCGTCCACATTTTAATCCCATTTATAAAATGTAACTTGATTATTAGCCTGCAGTTTGACAGTATCACTTTAACCTTATGATCAATAATTTTGCTGTTGCACTCAACTTAAAGTCCAAATGTGAAATTGTCCATTTTGTCATGGAAGAATAAAAGGCTTATTATCTAAATGATGAGAGAATGCAGAACTCTGAGGTGTAGAGGGGTCTGGGTGTCCTTTGGTATACAGGTAAGCAAGTCATTAAGAAAACTAATATTATTGCTCATTGTGAGGAGATTGACTCCAAAAGTAGGGTGGTTATGCTTCAGTTGTATAGGGCACTTGTGAGACCACATTTGGAATACTGTATACAGTTTTGATCTCCTTATCTAAGGAAAGATGTAAATACATTTCAGGGAAGTTTACTAGTCTAGTACCAGACAAGGGCAGGTTGTCTTATGAGGAAAGGTTGGACAGGTTAGGTTTGCATTTATTATAGCTTAGAAGCATAAGAGATGTCTTCATTGAAATCTTTCTGATCCTGAGGGGTCTTGGCAGGGTGGATGTGGAGAGGATGTTTCCTTTTGTCGGAGAATTTAGAACTAGGGGTCACTATTTAGAACTAAGGGTTCACTCATTTAAGACAGGAGAAATGTTTTCTCTCTGAAGGTTGAGAGTCTCTGGAATTCTCTTCAATGGAAAAGTCAGTGGAAGTAGAATCTTTGAATATTTTTAAGGCAGAGCTGGACAAATAACTGATTAAACAAGGGGATGAAAGGCTATTGGTGTCAGGCAAGAATGTGGGGTTGAAGTGAAAATCAGATCGGACACAATCTTGTTGAATGTCTGAGCTCATTCTGATGGCCTACTCCTAATTCATATGTTCGTACCCATTATTATATATTAAATTTATACACTGTGGAGAGAGAAGCCCAAATATGCCCACCTGTCTCTGTTGTATCTTTTCAGACAGAACATCTAATCTATCATGAGTGAAGAGTGCATAACTTTGCATGCTTAAGAAAATATTATTTTCTAATGAAGCAGCTCCAATCAAGAGCTGCTGATCTTAAAATTGCCTATGCTCTCCCATTCATTATGATCTATTTGTTTGGAACAAATTAAAATGTCATAATTAGTTAACCTCACTGAATGTGAGTAATTCAGCTGCCCAAATGCACAAAGGCTCAGGGGAATGCATCAATCCCAGCTCCATTATTTTCAAGTTCACCTCATAATCAACCCACCCTGTATTAATGCAGTCTAACTGCGCAGCTCAGTTAAATTCTTAGCTCAACAAAGACTCTGCCCTTTTACACTTTTCTTCTCTCAACATAATAAGTGCATTTTCTGGATTTTGCCAAGATAATCGTCAAGGATTTCCTTCAGCATTCTCCTGATTGACTGCCATGACGCCAGCACAAGATTGGTAGAAGCACTGGATATACACTTACATGGAATTGTCAAAAATCTTCCAAAGTTATGGTGGTGAAGTGGGAGAATCCCTCAAGGAAATTGCCAATAAAAATGTATTGCCACCTTCATAGTTTTCCTTTAATGGTATTTTTCCACTTTCTTGCCTGTTCCTTTCGGTCTCTCTCAGCCAGAAGGAGGGATAAGTTAGGTTATATTTCAGGCTTCCTCCACAGCTATCCCAAGACAAGAACTAGGCAAAGTTCAAAAGTTGTCCATTGGTGATTCTTGCCTAGTTTTCTACCTTGCCTGTCTAAGCGTTGAAATTCCTGAGGTTTATTTGGTGACTCTGAAGAATAATGATTGAGACAAGTAGCTTAATGAAATGGTTTAAATTTAATTATTATGCTATCTGGCCCTGGCAATGCTTACTAAGTTCTCACCTTATTTCAATACCATGCCCAGCATCAGATATTTTGTTGATCATGGACATGTTTCCTTACCTTCCATACTAGAGTGACACGTGCCTTCTTGGTCAAAGGATCAGTGTCAATAAATCTCCAAAAATCAGGTCCCGTTGTTGGTGCTATAGGACAAAATAAATATTAAAATAATATTTTAATTTTTATGTATTCATGAATGATAAATAATTCCCAAAATATGGTGATGTCAAATCTTGAAATATATTGTTTTTTAAGTTTAAGAGTTTCTTTATTAGTGTCACAAGTTGGCTTACATTAACATTGCAATGTAGTTATTGTGAAAATCCTCTAGTTGCCGCACTCCGGCGCCTGTTCAGGTACACTAAGAGAAAATTTAGTGTGGCCAATGCACCTAACCAGCATGTCTTTCAGACTGTGGGAAGAAATGGGAGCACTTGGAGGAAACCCATGCAGACATAGGGAGAGCGTGCAAAGAACAATGAACAAAGAACAATACAGCACAGGGAACAGACCCTTCGGCCCTCCAAGTCTGCGCTGCTCATTGGCCCAGGTAGACCATTCTTTTGTATCCCTCCAGTCCCAGTCTGCTCATGTGACTAAGCAGATAAGTCTTAAATGATCCTAGCATGTCTGCCCCCACCACCCTGCGTGGCAATTCAACACAGAAACTGACCAAAGCCAGGAATCGAACCTGCGTCCCTGGCACTGTGAGGCAGCAGTGTTGCGAACAATGAATAGGGAAAATGAAAATAGAAATATTATCTAGTCAGCTTCTAAAGAGAAAAATAGATTAACAATTCAGGCATTGTTTGTTGCAGTGCCACATTCTCAGAATATAATTCAGTTGAACAGACATTATGAATGCAAGCAAGAATTCTCGGTAGATCTGCATTTCTCAAGCATATTAACAACATGGATCACAGATACAAGAGTATCGCCACCTGTTCTACAGGACTATCCTGCAAGCATATGAAGGATAATTTATGCTCAAGTGACAAATGGCAGTATTGCAAAATGAATCTCTTTTCCATCCTATGGCACCCAGTTCCTATAGCATATTCTCCCATGTAATATATTAGGTGCAGAGTAGTTTCCTGGCCACAGGAAGAGACCGCAACACAAAACTGTTCCTTATTACAGCAATAAATCACAATTGCTTTTAAAGAAACCATAAAATGTTTAGTATAAAGAACAGAAAAACATATAACATTTGTTGTGTCCACTTCTGGAGTTAGAACTGAGATACAGTAACCGAGAAAAATTCCTGCCGTTGACAACCAGCACGCTTAACACAGACTGACTTCCCCACAACATAATAATCAAAATTTGACAGATAAGTTTGAAATTAATTAAAAACAAAACATCAGCCCAGTCACAGAGCGCTGAAAAAGTTCTGAACATTGTGAAATGACTCACTTTGATGGACCTTTTGAAAAATAACATTGACATCATTAATTGTTACTTCGGCATTGTAGAATGAATCATTTCTAATTGAGCCGGATGACAGGTTTGCAGATGTCTATTTTGTCCTCAAAAATAACAGCAGATAATGTTACAAATTTACACTGACTATACAAGAACTGGAAATATTCATATTCATCATTATGTTGAAAACTTTCATTTCATTGTGGAATTATGTAATTATGTTCTTTGACTTCCTAATTTTACAGACATAACTTGGGGTAGGCTCCTCCTCATAACTCAGTGGGCAATGTGCCAAAAGGTGTTGTGTGTTACAGTTCAAACAGGCAAAGTCCCAGGCTCTGTGGCTGTTGTGCACTGTTAGCATACCCCGGTCAAATGAACATTGGGGTTAGACAGTTAACCTACACTAGGGAGAAGAAAATTAGCCAATGTTCCTATTACTGTTCTTGGGAGCCCTGTTGGAAAGTTTGTGTGAAAATTGAGCAAGGCCAAGATATCATACTTGATTGGGCATTCTGTGAACACTCAAATGTTTGAGCTCAGATATATGAAGGTTGACCATGGGGAAAGTCATTCCAGGATTGCCAGAATTGAGTAATAGTGTCTAAGGATGACAACTACCTACAGGGGAGAACATGAAGACATAAAGGAAGGAGGAAACAAAAATGCAGCTGATAAACTGTGGTTGTTGGAGGTCAATTATCTCAGTCCCATGATATCTCTACGGGAGTGCCTCAAAGTAGTGACCAAGACTCAACCATCGTCAGCTGCTTCATCAATGACCATTCCTCCATCATAATGTCCAAAGTGAGGATGTTTGCTGATGATTGCATAATGTTCAGTTTTATCTGCATCTGCATAGACGTTGAAGCGATCTATGTCCATATGCAGCAAGATATGGAAAATATCCACACTTGAACTGGCAAGTGATAATTAACATTTGTGCTAGGCCATGGCCATCTGGAACTAAAGAGAATCTAATCATCACTCCTTGACATTCAATGGCATTACCATTGCAGAATTCCCTATTATCAACATTCTGGGTGATACCATTGACAAGAAGCTGATCTGGACTACCCATTTAATATTTTGGCTACAAGAACAGGTCAGAGGATAGGAATCCTGCAGTGAGTAACTCACTTCCCAACCCTCCAAAAGTCTGTCCAAAAGGCATAAGACAGGAATGTAATGGAATACTCTGCAATTGCCTGGATGTGTGCGGCTCCAACAACACTCAAGAAACTCAACACTCCCCAGGACAAAGCAGCCCAGTTGACTGGCACGCCACCCACAAATATTCACTCCCTCAACTACCGATATATATCAGCAGGAATGTGTACCATCTACAAGATGAACAGCAGGAAGTTACCAAGATTCCTCAAGACACAACATCTTCCAAATCCATGACAACTACCATCAAGAAGGACAAGGGCAGCAGATACATGGGAACACCATTGGCTGGAGGTTCCCCTCTGAGCCACTCACCATCCTGGCTTGGAAACATATTGTTGTTCCTTCACCATCACTGGGGAAAAATCCTGCAACTCCCTCCCTAATTTTTAAAATATAAAACGTGGTTTCATTAGTTTTCTCCATAAGGCATTTCAGTGAGTAGGTGGTCTGCTTTATGGAAATAGTGCTGTGCAGCACGTGGCTGTACTTACACTAGAGGCTGCAGCAGTTCAAAATGCAGTTCACCACCATCTCCTCAAGGGCAATTAGAGGTAGGAAATTTAATGGCAGCCTAGTGATCTAAGCCTATATTCCATGAACGAATATAAAATATACAAGTTGAAGGTGTTCATCAACAATTCCCAGAACTAAATGAGAATTGTAGTACTGCTGAAAAGAGAGACATGTTACCAAAGCTTTTTATCTTGTGCTCATGAGGACAAACAAAAGAATGCCAGATTTCAAATAATTACAACAATTTATGCCTTAGGAGAAAGGGGTACTGATTCGTCGAGAAGTTTGGCTTTGTAGAATGAATCATTTCTAACTGAGCAGGATAACAGGTTTGCAGATGTCTATTTTGTCCTCAAAAATAACAACAGATATGTTACAAATTTGCACTGACTATACAAGAACTGGAAATATTCATATTCATCAAAGGAGTACTGATTGGTCGATAAGTTGACAATGATTGGTTGGGGTGTTGCATGGAGAAAGCAATGGAGAAATATAACATCTGGCATTCTTGTGTTTGTCTTGATGAGTGCAAGTTAAAAACGTTTGGCAACATGTCTCTCTTTTCAGCAATATTTAAGAATTTCAAGCGCTACTGCTATGATGATTATGCTAAGAGATTACCCTGGATATCAGTAAGATTTGTGCTCACTAAACTGCTCCATTCACTCTGGTATCCAGGTCCTTCGAATCTTGAACAGCGTACCCGAACCATGTGGGTAACACAAGGATCCATTACTTCAATAATGACTGATGTTTTATTGACAGCGGATAAAGTCTATAAAGTAAAACAGAAATGCTGATCAGTATACAAATAAGATGAGAGGAAACATATTTCATCTTTTGCCCCTAATATGTGATGAATGAGTAAAAGGTGTTCCTTTATTAGGAGCCATTGCAACATTAGGAAAAGTAACGTGCTCCACTTTCAAGAACTTTTAAAATATAAAACGTGATCTCATAAGTTTTCTCAATGAGACATTTCAATGACTAAGTGGTCTGCTTTATGGAAATAGTGCTGAGTTTTGGTAGTTGAATTAACTGACCTCAACTGGAAGCAGGAAGTAATCTCAGGTGTCTCTAATGTAAAAATGGGGTGACGATAGGTAAGGCAAAAGAAAATTAGAAAGAATCACTTTTGAATGAGTCCTAATTGAGAATCTGTAGAGCATCTATGTAACATTAGGAGAAGAAACCAGCAAACTTGATTGTGATATTCCCCATCATAAAATTACTCAAATATATTATTCAGGCATTCAGAGGATTAGTGGACAATTGTTGTACAGTAATGGACAGTTGTTAGTGCCTCAGATATTTCATTCAGTCACCCAATGCATAAAAGTAATAGTTAAGAATCCATCAAGTTCTTACCTTTAGAACATTTAGTTTTGTCAGTTTTGATTTAATCATTTAATCCCAAAAGTACTATTTCTTAACAATAAAATTAAAACAAGGTTTTATTCTTAACTTTTGTTCACATAACACAAGAACGTTTCACATTTTATCAATGCACAATGATCAGTAAGAAATCTCACAACAATGAGGACGTCCTCAACTGGGATCTTGGGTTCATGTCACACAACATGTAACCCCCACCATTTGGCCTCGGCTTGCAAAATCCTACTAACTGTCTTGGCTTGAGACAATTCACACCTCTTTAACCTGTGATTATCCCTCTCTCCACTCGCAATGTCTGTGCTTAAAGACTTGATTACCTGAAAAGACTCACAATCCAATCATTATCTTGTAATTGAGTCTCTGTCTATATATGCTGTGTTTGTGAAACCACTTCTCCACTCACCTGATGAAGGACCCATGCTGTAAAAGCTCGTGATTCCAAATAAACTTGTTGGACTTTAACCTAGTGTTGTGAGACTTCTTACTATGCTCAACTCAGTCCAAAGCTGGCATCTCCACACAAGGTTTAGTGTAATTTAAAATTATGACATTTTTGAAAATGTAATTGTAAGAATATGTGGAATACAAAGAACAAAGAAAATTACAGCACAGGAACAGGCCCTTCGGCCTTCCAAGCCTGCACCGTCCACACTGCCAGATTGAACTAAAACCACCTCCCCTTCCAGGGACCATATCCCTTCATTCCCAAATTATTCATGGATTTTTAAGATGCCCCTTAAAAGTCACTATCATATCTGCTTCCACTACCTCCCGGCAGCGAGTTCCAGGCACCCACTATCCTCTGTGTAAGAATAATAGGAAAAATCGATTAGGCCATCAAGCCTGTGTTTGTCATAGATATATCTGTCTTTATATAGTTCGAATGCACTTTGCACTCTTTCATTCAATTTCTAAAAGCAAGGAACTGCAGTAAAAAAGGGAAGGTGACAACAAGCAAAGCTCAAGGGGTTCAAGGCTTGTGAAATCTTCCTCAAATTGCAAAAAACAATTGATTAAAATACAAGAACATGAATTCAAACTTACTCCTTCAACTGGAATAGAAAATTACACAAATGCCATGGGTTGTGTAAAACCAAATACACCAGTTAATGGCTTGTGGTCCAACTGGTAACATTCCTTGGCTCAAGTCCCAATTCTAGACTTGTTGACCACAGAAGCAGTTTTCATTAAAAAGTTCAGCAGGCTGTTATTCAGTCTGCAATCCTTTAAACACTCCACAAAGAATGTGAGCATACCTAAAACAAACAAACCATTGTACGTAGGGCGACAGAGTGGTTAGCACTGCTGCCTCACAACGCCAGAGACATGGGGTTTGATTCCTGATTTGGATCACTGTCTGTGCAGAATCTGCACATTTTCCGTGTCTGTGTGGGTTTCCTTTGGGTGCTCCAGTTTCCTTCCACAGTCCGAAAGACCTGTTGGTTAGCTGCATTGGCCATGCTAAATTCTCCCTCAGTGTACCCAAACAGGTGCTGGAGTGTGGCAACCAGGGGATTTTCATAGTAACTTCATTGCAGTGTTAATGCTAGCACATTTGTGACAATAATAAATAAATTTAGAGTATGGTAACACTGATGAGTTGAACTTAATCCACTTTTTGGAGTTTGGTTGGTGGACATCAATTCTTCACTTTACAATTTATATCTGAGTTGCAAACTTCCACCTACTTAGCGTTGGCCCTTCATTCATCTCAATATTTCTGGTATCAACCTATTCAACAATTTCCTGACATTCCTCGTGTCACCATTCCTTCTTCCTGCCCGCAGTCAATGTCCCACATTAGCCAATGAAAAATATATCCCCAGTCCACTCACCAGCCACTACCCGCAACTCAAAATACTCTAGTGATCAATGGACCAAAAGCACTATTGCTGGATCCTTCCTTCCACCACCTAGAGACCTCATACTCTGAGCACCCATTTCTGTCTCTCATCTATTGTCTCTGATGTAAACACCCATGTTTCCCAGTGCCTTCCCCTTTCTTTCTCCCATCCTTGGCAAGATGCATCCTCCACACTGAAGCCACCACACAATCCTGCCTTCTGCACCATCTTGTCACATTCTGTCATCTAAAAGGATAAAAAAAAGAGAAACTTAATAGAAGGGAAGCAATTCAAATTAACAGCAAGAAAGGAAAGAGGAGAAACAAAAGAAAGGAAGTGAGAACCAGAGAATTACAAAAAAAAAACAGAACAGCCAAAGTGGATAAAACCGTCCTTGGAGCCCAATGGGTGCTAGTGAAATGCAGACTATCTTACACTTCATCTGACTTTATTATTATTGAAGTTAATAGAAAATGAAATTGAACAAGATGTAAAAGAGGCTGTTGATTTGCTATCACCCATTGTGCACTGCCACTCAAGGTGAATTTTAGCCTCAAACAGAGAACCTGCAACAGAGGCAGGTAAGAGATATAACATTTCCTCTGATTTACCATAGACAACATAATGAGAAATCCTCTTGTTAGACCATATACCTTTTCGTAAAGACTTCAACAAGGATCAGACCAAATGCATTGCTCAATTTGTTACTGTTCATCAAGGCTTTTGCATCTAAAAAATAAATTACCCTATAAATTATGGTACTACACAGCTTCCTCTGCAATCAGACAGGAAATATATATTCAATGGAAGCAATCATTCAGTGCACATATGTTACTACATACACAAAACAAAATCAGTATACAATGCCCACACCTGAAGTGGCAATTAGTCTCTTTCCATGTGCATAAAAAGGGTTCAACAACTGTTGAAGGTCTCAGTGCAAGGCTGGTTTGTCTGTGGTAGCTCAGATATGTCCCATCGTATCGGGCAATGGGACCTTGTGCTAGAACCTCTCCGGCTACGTTGAGGGCATCCTGAAACCCATTGTACAAAGAAACCCCAGCTTTTGTCGCGACACTACGGATTTCCGACAGAAACTCAGCACACATGCAGCAGTTGAACCAGGGATACTCCTCGTCACAATGGACATCTCAGCGCTCTACACCAGCATCCCCCACAACGATGGCATTGCTGCAACTGCCTCAGTACTCAATGCCGACAACTGCCAGTTTCCAGATGCAATTTTACAACGCATCCACTACATCTTGGACCACAATGTCTTTACCTGCAACAACCAGTTTTTCATCCAGGCACATGGAACAGCCATGGGGACCAAATTCGCACCTCAATATGCCAACATCTTCATGCACAGGTTCGAACAAGACTTCTTCACCACACAGGACCTTCAACCGATGCTATACATTAGATACGTCGATGACATTTACCTTCCTTTGGAAGGTAGGTCTGCTGAGGAACAGTGGAGGATCTTTAAGGAGATCTTTCTTCGTGCTCAGCAGAAATTTATTCTGATGGTTAAAAAGGACCGTAGGAGGAAAGGTAATAAGCCGTGGATAACGAAGGAGGTGAAGGAAAGTGTTAAATTAAAAGTGGAGGCGTTTAGAGTAGCTAAGAGTAGTGGGTGAGAAGAGGATTGGGAGAGGTTGAAATGTCAACAAAGATTGACAAAGAAGTTGATAAAGAAGGGTAGGATAAACTATGAAGCTGGGCTAGTGCTTAATATAAAAAAGGATAGCAAGAGTTTTTATAAATGTATAAAAAGGAAGAGGCTGGCTAGGGTGAACGTTGGACCCTTAGAGGATGAGAGAGGGGACTTAGTGGTAGGGGATGGGGAAATGGCTGAGGCCTTGAATAAATTTTTTTTCGGTCTTCACGGAGGAGGACGTGAATAATTTGCCAGGTGTTAGCGATGGAAAGATGGTAGGAGTGGAGGGCCTGAATGACATTATTGTTACTAGAGAGGCGGTGCTTGACAGACTGGAGGGACTAATTGTGGACAAGTCCCCAGGACCAGATGGAATGCACCCAAGGGTTCTGAAAGAAATGGCAAAGGTGATAGTGGATGCCTTGGTGATTAGTTTCCAAACATCGCTGGATTCCGGGGAAGTGCTGGAAGATTGGAAAACGCCTAATGTTACGCCGTTGTTTAAGAAGGGTGGCAGGCAAAAGGCGGGGATTTATAGGCCGGTTAGTTTAACGTCTGTTGTAGGTAAAATGTTGGAATCCGTGATCAAGGAGAAAATAGCGAGGCATCTTGAAGGGAATTGTTTGATAGAGCAGACGCAGCACGGTTTCGTTAAGGGGAAGTCATGTCTGACAAATTTATTGGAGTTCTATGAGGATGTGTCTAGGGCGGTGGATAGAGGAGAGCCGGTGGATGTGGTGTCTCTTGATTTTCAGAAGGCGTTTGACAAGGTGCCTCACAAGAGGTTATTACAGAAGGTCAGGGGGCATGGAGTTGGGGGTAGGGTGTTAGCGTGGATAGAGGATTGGCTGTCAAATAGGAGGCAGAGAGTGGGGGTCAATGGGTGCTATTCGGATTGGCGGATGGTGACTAGTGGAGTGCCCCAGGGGTCAGTGCTGGGGCCTCAGCTATTTACCATTTACATAGATGATCTGGAGGAGGGAACCGAGTGTATGGTGTCGAAATTTGCTGATGACACCAAGATTGGTGGAACGGCAAATTGTGCGGAGGGTGTGGAGAGTCTGCAGAAGGATCTAGATAGGCTGGGCGAATGGGCCAGGAAATGGCAAATGGAATTTAATGTTGGCAAATGTGAGGTTGTCCACTTTGGTAGGAATAATGGTAGGAAGGATTATTACTTACATGGCGAAAAACTGCAGCATGCGACGGTGCAGAGGGACCTCGGGGTCCTTGTGCATAAGTCGCAAAAACCCAGCCTGCAGGTGCAGCAGGTGGTCAGGAAGGCGAATGGGATGCTGGCCTTCATAGCGAGGGGGATTGAATATAAAAGTAGGGAGGTCTTGCTGCAGCTGTATAGGGCATTGGTGAGGCCGCAGCTGGAGTACTGTGTGCAGTTTTGGTTGCCGCACTTACGCAAGGATATTTTGGGCTTGGAGGGAGTGCAGAGGAGGTTTACTAGGCTGATACCGGAGTTGAGGGGGTTGAGCTATGAGGAGAGGCTGAATAAATTAGGCTTGTACTCGTTAGAGTTTAGAAGAATGGGGGAGATCTCATTGAGACGTATAAGATGATGAATGGGATGGATAGGATAGAGGTGGAGAGGCTTTTCCCTCTCAGAAAGGACAGTAGGACTAGGGGGCACAGCCTCAAGATAAAGGGGGGGTGGTTTAGAACGGAGTTGAGGAGGAACTTCTTCACTCAAAGGGTGGTGAATCTCTGGAATTCTCTGCCCGTTGAAGTGGTGGAGGCTGCCTCGCTAAATATTTTTAAGACGCGGGTTGATAGGTTTTTGGTAGGTAAGGGGATTAAGGGTTATGGGGAGAGGGCGGGAATGTGGAACTGAGACACGACAGATCAGCCATGATCTTATTGAATGGCGGGGCAGGCTGGAGGGGCTAGATGGCCTACTCCTGCTCCTATTTCTTATGTTCTTATGTTCATGGGGAACAATCACTGAAACAACTATATGATGACATCAACAAGTTCCATCCCACCACCAGACTCACCATGGACTATTCTCCGGAATCAGTGGCATTCTTGGACACACGTATCTCCATCAAGGATGGTCACCTCAGCACCTCACTGTACCGCAAGCCCACAGATAACCTCATGTTGCCCCACTTCTCCAGCTTCCACCCTAAACATATTAAAGAAGCCATCCCCTACAGACAAGCCCTCCGTATACTCAGGATCTGCTCAGATGAGAAGGATCATGACAGACACCTCCAGACGCTGAAAGATGCCCTCATAAGAACAGAATATGGCGCTCAACTCATCGATCGACAGTTCCAATATGCCACAGTGAAAAACCGCGCCGACCTCCTCAGAAGACAAACACGGGACATGGCGGACAGAGTACCCTTCATCGTCCAGTACTTACCCGGAGCGGAGAAGCTATGACATCTTCTCCGGAGTCTTCAACACATCATTGATGAAGATGAACATCTCGCCAGGGCCATCCCCACACCCCCACTTCTTGCCTTCAAACAACCGCACAACCTCAAACAGACCGTTGTTCGCAGCAAACTACCCAGCCTTCAGGAGAACAGTGACTACAATACCACACAACCCTGTCACAGCAACCTCTGCAAGACATGCCAGATCATCGACATGGATGACATCATCTCACGTGAGAACACCATCCACCAGGTACACGATACATGCTCTTGCAACTCAGCCAACGTTGTCTACCGAATACGCTGCAGGAAAGGATGTCCCGAAGCATTGGGGAGACCATGCAGACGCTACGACAACAGATGAATGAACATTGCTCGACAATCACCAGGCAAGAATGTTCCCTTCTTGTTGGTGAACACTTCAGTGGTCACGAACATTTGGTCTCTAATCTTTGGGTAAGCGTTCTCCAAGGAGGCCTTCATGACACACGGCAGCGCAGAGTCGCTGAGCAGAGACTGATAGCCAAGTTCCGCACACATGGACTTATTAGACAGGGACTTATTAGGGAGAGTCAACATGGCTTTGTGCGTGGTAGGTCATGTCTGACCAATCTATTAGAGTTTTTCAAGGAGGTTACCAGGAAAGTGGATGAAGGGAAGGTGGTGGATGTTGTCTACTTGGATTTCAGCAAGGGCTTTGATATGGTGCCTCGTGGGAGGTTAGTTAGGAAGGTTCAGTTGCTAGGTATACATGGAGAGGTAGTAAATTGGATTAGACACTGGCTTAATGGAAGAAGCCAGAGATTGGTTGTGGAGGATTGCTTCTCTGAGTGGAGGCCTGTGATGAGTGGTGTGTCGCAGGGATCGGTGTTGGGTACATTATTGTTTGTCATCTATATCAATGATCTGGATGATAATGTGGTAAATTGGATCAACAAATTTGCTGATGATACAAAGATACAAAGGTGTAGTGGACAGTGAGGAAGGTTTTCAAAGCTTGCAGAGGATTTGGACCACCTAGAAAAATGGGCTGAAAAATGGCAATTGGAATTTAACGCAGACGTGTGTGAGGTATTGCACTTTGGAAGGACAAACCAAAGTAGAACGTACAGGGTAAATGGTAGGACTCTGAAGAGTGCAGTTGAACAGAGAGATCTGGGAATACAGGTACAGAATTCCCTAAAAGTGACATCACAGGTGGATAGGGTCGTCAAGAGTGCTTTTGGTACATTGGCCTTTATAAATCGGAGTATCGAGTATAAAAGTTGGAGTGTTATGGTAAGGTTGTATAAGGCATTGGTGAGGCCAAATTTAGAGTATTGTGTACAGTTTTGGTCACCTAGTTACAAGAAGGATGAATAAGGTTGAAAGAGTGCAGAGAAGGTTCACAAGGATGTTGCCAGGACTTGAGAAGCCAAGTTACAGAGAGAGATTGAATGGGTTAGGACTTTATTCCCTGGAGCATAGAAGAATGAGGGGAGATTTGATAGAGGTGTATAAGATTTTGATGGGTATAGACAGAGTGAATGCAAGCAGGCTTTTTCCACTGAGGCTAGGGGAGAAAAAAACCAGAGGGCATGGGTTAAGGGTGAAAGGAGAAAAGTTTAAAGGGAATATTAGGGAGGGCTTCTTCACGCAGAGAGTGGTGGAAGTGTGGGATGAGCTGCCGGATAAAGTGGTAAATGCGGGGTCACTTTTAACATTTAAGAAAAACTTGGACGGGTTCATGGATGAGAGGGGTGAGGAGGGATATGGTCCAAGTGCAGGTCAGTGGGACTGGGAAAAAAATGGTTTGGCACAGACAAGAAGGGCCAAAAGGCCTGTTTCTGAGCTGTAATTTTCTATGGTTTATGAGCACGGCCTCAACCAGGATCTTGGGTTCTTGTCGCACTATCTGTAACCCCCATGACTTGCCTGGGCTTGTAAAATCTCACTTACTGCCCTGTCTGGAGACAATACACATCTCTTTAACCTATGCTAATGCTATCTCCACTCACATTGTCTGCACCTTTAAGACGTGAATAGCAGGTTAGCTGTAAAGACTTGCATTCTATTCAGTATTCTGTAAACTGTGTATGACTTTATATGTCCTTCTCTGATCAGAACCTTCCACACACCTGACGAAGGAACACTGTTTTCGAAAGCTTGTGAGATTGCTATCAAATAAACTGGTTGGACTCTAACCTGGTGTTGTGAGACTTCTTACTGTGTTTACCCCAGTCCAACACCGGCATCTCTACATCGTAGCTCAGGAGTACCAGGGCTACACGTAGCCTAAAGAGGAGCCCGCAAAAGATCCTAAAAGGACCAGTTAAACTGCAGTCAACAAGGGATATTTTAAAAATATAATTACTGATTGTGGATCTCCTGAATCTTCTATCATATTCAAAGAAAGACAGGCCATCACTACTTCTCCCACAGCTGTTACCAAAAATTGGCACATCAGAATTTTAAGGCATTCTAATAATGAGTTAAGTTTAAGGTTAGAGATGCTGCTACTATATATTACGAAACATAATGTGTGGGTGGGAATAACTGTAATGGAAGCAGTCATATCTCAAAATATCAGATGAAAATAAACCACTCAAGCGTTGCTATTGGAGTTCGTAACATCATCTGAGCCCTTCAATGAGATTGTTTTGTTGCAGTCACTCCCACTCAGCCAATTTCCTTCGTATGACTGACAGAAAGCTGTCCAGCATTCTCTGTGCATCACCAGCAATTACTGGAACATTTTTTTAAATTAAAAGTTGACAACATTAGGCTTATACAGAACTTTGACACATCATAGTGATTCGAGATATAGACTGGAGCCAAAAATCCTCAGGGTTGTTATGAAAGTCACATTTATCTTGGTGTTGAGAGCGGGGATCAGGAACTTATATTCCTGATGACCTTTTAGTGCATGCACAAACCAGGAGCATTCTTTGGACTGAGTGAGCCTGTATGTAAGCAGAATGGTGTTTAAATCTAGGTCAGATGACTGGGAGCGGAGCACCAATGAAAAGAACACAATTAGGCAGAGGTTAGAGAGAGATCCCAGAGGAAGAAGCTCATGGAGGGGCCCCATAGGAAGAGTCCCAACTGGGAGGACAGGGTGGGGAAAAAGTGCCAGTTCAAATAAAAACCCAGGAGCAGGGAAACAGGCTCCAAACAAGAAAAGGAATGCGGGAAACGGACAGTATGTTGATGACTCCATGCTGCTGGTCACTGGGGAAAAACACCCCTTTTGAGCAGTAGTGTTCTGTTTACTGCAGCCAAAGATCTGAAGTTGTACCTGTGAGTTGGTGCTTGAGCCCATATTTGGGAATCCAGTGGAACTGGATATCAGGGTTTGAGATTGAAACCCTGTGAGCTGAGCTGTCATTAATGCTGTCCAGCTTGAATAACATTTGAAGATAATTTTGAGGTTAGATCTTTGAAGATAAAGACTGGAATCTCTCATAAGAATGACAGTGTTTCAATGAGATTGGTTGACTCACAGTATTACTGACATCTTTTTGAGAAATTTTCTATCTTGATCACATCTGCATTTATTGTGGAGTATGCCTGTTACATTTGTTTCATACTTACCATGAATTTTTAAGTATAAGATAAATGTTGTAAATTGTATTATCTTTCTGACCTTGTATAGTAAATTTTTTTTTTGCTCAAAAGTCCTGGAATATTATGGCTTTATACACTAAGCAAGTGTCTTGAACCTTAAATTTTGTCTATCTTATTGTCTCTTACTTAGGGGTCTGGTCTAAGGTCATAACAAGGTGAACGCAACCAATGGAACAAATGAAAATTCAAGATTTTGATCTTGAATCAAATAGATTGAAGAATCCATTCAAGAAAATAGAAAGTCCAAATTTGTAAGGTGTATGACTTGGAAAGGAACTTGGAGGTGATAGCGTTCCAATTATTTTTCTTTTAATGCATTCACAGGATGTGGACACTGGTAAAAGCAGCATTTATTGCCCATCCCTAATTGCCCTTGAGAAGATGACGATGATCCACCATTGCTGTACGTGTGCAATAGGCATAACTGCTGCAAATATCAAGCTCATAGTTCATCTTTTGGAGAATATAACTTTTAGGTTGTAGATTTTAAAAGTCAGAATTGAAGAAAGAGAGGTATAAAACAGCTGGTAGGCTTACTCAGTTAAAAGAGCTCAAGATGTGATGTCAGCAATGCCTGCAAGAAGTGCCGCCCAGAGAGATGTTTTTGTTTTGGGAGTTAGAGATGAATTCAATTAAAATCATTAGTGAACCCTACAAAGTTGTAAAACCAATTTATTTCATTAGATCAAAGAAGTAATTGTAAATGGGAGAGAGTTAACCTGAAGGTCAGTATAATAACTTCATGAGTCAGCTGTAAAGGAACAGTGCTTTATTGTACAAAATATAATAAACCAAAACCACCAGTCTGTGCTGAACACAAACAGGTCTCAACCAACACAATGGACGCACTCACGAGCCTGCTTTATAAAGGGCTTGTATACGTGCTCCACCTGGTAAGGTCATTACCAATCACCAGAGAGCTCATATTCTACGAGACCTAAAGGGAGGTCAATCAGTGGATCCTAGTGCAAATCCTGGAGGTTATCACAGTCAGTTTTAGGACAGCTGCATCATTATGGAGATAGGTGGAGCTGAAGATTCTTTAGTTTCAATTTATCTGAGTGTTTGCTGAGATTTTGGAAGTGGTGTGTGTAGTCTTCAGCTCATTGAGAAAAGATAGCCAAAGTAAATGACAAATAGATCTGCACTGCAAGCAGAGAGAAATAATAGCTTTATCATTCACTAGGTGGAATACGGGTCAGGCTAAATCGCAGTTTAAATTTTGAGGAGGATAGAAGATGGAAGAAACTAGTGAAAGAATCTACAATGGTCTTCCTTGAGTTGTGTAACAAAGAAAGCAACCAACTGGTTAGCTTGGACACATTGGAAAAGTAACCAGAACTAGGGACTGAGGTATCTACAGTTAGAAGATTGTAAATGAAAGTTTTGCCTCGGAGAACAGCTGGAGCTGAGAAAATATTCCAGGGGACTGTTGCAGCATATTTATGGGTGGTCCATATAGAAGTCAATAATTTTAAGATTGATGTGTCTCATGAGAGAACTTTTGGGGGGAAGTGACCAAGTAAGGAATAAATGTGAGTGCATAGTCAAATGTTGCCTTGATGTCAAAGGTAGTCATATGGAATGAATCAAGTTGGTAAAGACTGGCATCTGTGATGCTAGGGTCTTCAGAGGAAGTCAGGATGGATCATCCTCATGGCATTTCTGGTTGAAGATTGTTGCAAATGATTCAGATTTTCTTTTGCATTGGTGTACTGAAGACTCCCATCATTAAGGATGAGAATATTTGTGGAGCCTCCTTTTCCAGTTGGTGTTTAATTGTCCATCACCATTCATAACTGGATGTGTCAGGACCATTAAGCTTGGATTTGATCTATTGGTTCTGGGATCGCATTGCCCTGTCTATTACTTGCTGTTTGATATGCAAGTAGTCCTGTGAAGATGCATCACCAGGTTGACACTTCATTATAAGGTATGCCTGGTGCTCCCCCTGACATGCCCTCTTGCACTCTCCTTGAACCAACCTCATGAATATCCAGTTTTAAACTGTTACATTAATGTTAGTCTACATTATCTCACCAAAGACAGCAGTAGTGCTATAAAACACAATGGAGGGAGTCCAGCAGTGAAGAGAAGGCTGTAATTTTCACCTAACTCACCCAGCTGAAAACAGTCACTGTTCATTTGGTTGCCTATATTACACACTGCTTAACTTCAATGGGAAGCAAAATGGGTGTTTGATTTAATCAGTTTTCCAATAGCTGGATTAGGTTAAAATTACTACTTTTGTCCTCAACTTAACTGTACAAAATGTACCAGAAGGTTGCTGATACAAACAAACCACTCCAAGATGAATGAGGACAGGAGGGATAGAGGAAATCAATTTTTTCTCATGGTGAATAGAACTCTGATTAGATTTATCAGCTTTGAAACCATTTCCTGGAATAGATTATTTGTGTAATGCAGCAGAAAATAATTATTTGTATTTATAACTATGGTTCACAAGATGTTCTAGTACAAAATAAAATTAAAATTGATATCAGATCTATCAGTAGGACTGGCAATTCCATTACCTAAAGGTTTAATTTTGCAAATATAAAAATATAAATACTTATATAATTACAAATATAAAATAACAAGAGTTAAGACCTATGCTGATGACACGAAGTAAGTGGAAAAGCAAATTGTGCGGAGGGTGTGGAAAGTCTGCACAGAGATCTGGATAGGCTGAGCGAGTGGGCGAGGACCTGGCAGATGGAGTACAATGTTAGCAAGTGTGAGATTATCCATTTTGGCAGGAATAATAGTAGGCGGGATTACTATTTAAAGGGCGAAAAGCTGCAGCACGCTACGGTGCAGAGGGACCTGGGGGTCCTTGTGCATGAGTCGCAAAAACCCAGTCTGCAGGTGCAGCAGGTGATCAAGAAGGCGAATGGAATGTTGGCCTTTATAGCGAGGGGGATAGAATATAAAAACAGGGAGGTCTTGCTGCAACTGTACAGGGCACTGGTGAGGCAGCAGCTGGAGTACTGTGTGCAGTTTTGGTTGCCACACTTGTGCAAGGATATATTGGCCTTGGAGGGAGTGCAGAGGAGGTTCACTAGGCTGATACCGGAGATGAGGGGGTTGGACTATGAAGAGAGACTAAATAGACTGGGTCTGTATTTGTTGGAGTTTAGAAGGATGAGGGGGGATCTTATAGAGACGTATAAGATAATGAAGGAGATGGATAGGGTAGAGGTAGAGAGATTCTTCCTGCTCAGAAAGGACAGTAGGACTAGAGGGCACAGCCTCAAGATAAGGGGGTGGCAGTTTAGAACGGAGTTGAGGAGGAACTTCTTCACTCAAAGGGTGGTGAATCTCTGGAATTCTCTGCCCGTTGAAGTGGTGGAGGCTACCTCGCTAAATATATTTAAGACACGGGTAGATAGGTTTTTGGTAGGCAAGGGAATTAAGGGTTATAGGGAGAAAGCGGGAAAGTGGAACTGATCCACTTCAGATCAGCCATGATCTTATTGAATGGCGGGGCAGGCTCGAAGGGCTAGATGGCCTACTCCTGCTCCTATTTCTTATGTTCTTATGTTCTTACTCTTGTGGCAATATATAATACACAACTTTTTTTCCATAGTCAGTTTAACTTACAACCTTTGTCATTATGAGGCATATAGATAGAGTTTGATATTACTAATATCAATGTTCAAATCAGAAGATGGATAGAAAACAATATATTTGAAGCTTTCACAGAACAGAGTAGGAAAATTGTAGGTGACCAAATATAGATGTGATCAGCTTCCTGTTTATATCTAGCATTTTAAGTTTTTTTTTAATTCGCAATTTATTTTTACTTTTACTTGAAGGGCATCAATGCTAGGAATGGAGCCATCTTCACTTCAAGTGCCCGATGTCACTTCTATGTTATACAGCATGTTAAAGAGCTATACCTTATTCTATCATCTCCTTACTTGATTAGCATGACATTCTTCCACATAGCTGGACCCTCTTTGAACGAGATGGAGGATTAATGTCTAACTGAGGGCAGTGTTGTGGGCCCATTCCCTATTTTTGTGTGTTGAGAAATTCAATTCTCACAGGAATTTTATAGTAAATATTCAAAATATCAAACTACTTATTTGGACTGCATTTGAGCCAATGTTGAGGAGATGAATTCCCAATCTAGACTGCTGTACTACCCCTATTTTGACAACCAATGGCACCAACTCTCTCACTTGACAAATATTTTTCACACCTCTTGCAAGAGTTGTGTGCTAATGGGACAAATATACTTGCTCTGCAGTCTTCTATTCCCAGTTGTGTGCAATAAAATATTAATCAGCCTTTGCACCATCCCTGGTTTACTCATAGCTGACAAAAAGAGAACAGAACAGCGCTATAGTGCAGTACTGCTACGCCAAGTTGACATGTCAGATTGAAGAAAGATATGAAATATGCATCCATACTTGGTTTCCTTATTTATTTCTCCAAGTTGAAAATGGTTACTTCTTTTCAAAAGGATGAGATGGAATGTACAGAAGGCTGTATCCCTAAAAAAAATGCTTCCAAGTTTGCTGGTTAAAAAGATGTATTGCAAGTTGGCTGTTTGCAGATCATCAATTGGCAGTCACTATCTACAAAAAGCACTACATCTTTAGTCCTCTGCTCATGCTACTCTGAAACTGATTGCTAGGAGGACAGTACAAGTGTACATTTTCCAATGGCAATGTGGTTGAAGTTGTGGCATCTGATTGTTCATGTGTATGCATAAGAGGGAAATAGGGTGGTGGAGGAGATTTTCAACATGAACCTCCACCTTAGGACTGCCTTGTATTGGCAGACACCTCGACATGTTGTACAGTTTAGCACAGGCTTTGCAAAGTTTTAGTAAATCGCCCTACCTTCCAGTCACTCTCCATTCCAACCTCAGCGTACTGAATTTCGAACTGAAGTTTGTACGGTGGCAAACGTGGTTTGTCCCAGCTTATATTTAGATAACCTTCATTTAGGGTGATTGCTGCATTAATTTTGGATGGTGCCCAAGGTTTCACTATCAATACAAAAAGGAAAAATGACATTGCAACATTAAATATGAAATTTTCATTAGTTAAATTATTAAACAGTCCATCGGACCCCCTTGGAGAAACAGCTATCTGGTCATCACTTTCTGTCGGTATCATTTGTAGATGGCCTCAACACAAATGCAGGACTGTGTTCCAAGACTCACAAATTGATTAGTTCGGAAGGAGTTCTGTTTTGATAGGTGGAAGTGGTGTGTTTGCTGTGATTGATTTACATTTTTATGAGGTTATAATACATTATAAAAGCAAAATACTGTGGGCATTGGAAATCTTCTTTTAAAATGTATTGCAAAAATCAGTAGTTTGGGCAGCATCTGTGAAGAAAGAAACAGGATTAAACTTTTGAATCAAATATGATTCTTGTTTGGAACTAAAGAACTTGTTCTTACGCTCACATTTCTGTTCTTGGCATACTGCAAAGTTGCAGTGAAGCTCAAGCTGGAGGAAGAGCACCTCATCCTCCATTCAGAGACGATACAAAATTCCGGATTCGACAATAACTTCAAACATGAACTCTGTCCTCCAAATCTGTATCTTGTTTTGTTTTTGCCAGGGGCCAGTCTGTTTCTTGTTTTCACAGTTTTGCTTTCAGACGGAGTTTGATTATTCATCCATTAACACCAACTCAGGACCAATGCTTTATATCTTCACAAGCATTATTACTCCCCTTTGCCTTTTGTTCCATGGCATCTTTGTTATTTAATCTCAACAGCCTTTTATCCTATCCCAGATTTTTCCTTTTTTTATACCTCTACCTTCCCCTTTCAATACGACAAAACCTGTCACATTTCTAGCTCTCTTCAGTTCCCAGGTGTCATATTCAAGTCAATGTGTTATCTGTTTCTCTCACAGGTACTGCCAGGTCTGCTGAGCTTTTCCAACACATTTTGCTTTTAATTTATAGTAGTTTCATTATTCTATATTGTCAATGGTTGCATGTTTATTTGGTTAGTTCAGTTGGCTGGATGGCTGATTCATGACACAGAGCTTTGTCAACAGTGCAGGATCAATTCCTGTACCAGCTGAGATTATTCATGAAGATCTGCCTTCTCAACAATGCCATCGGCTGAGGTGTGACTATCCTCAGGTTAAATCACAACCAGTCAGCTCTACCAATCAAAGAGGAAAGCAGCCTATAGTCATCTGGGACTATGATGACTTTACCTATGTTTATTTGGACATAATTACAAAGTGTGAAGTGAGGGGAAGCTCCTGTTAATGACATTATGAATGGCCCTGTCTGATTGATACTTTTATAAAGTTGTAAGACGTCATTATCTTTCAAAGCAAATTTCTGTTCGTTTCCCCCTCAGCATTTTAGGACTTGCCATTGTATTACTTGGTTCATTGGTTCTGAACATAGTGCAAACTAGGTGAGTGGGCTAGCGGTGTCAGGGGGCAGTGGGTAATGGGTAATGAAGGGCAAAAGAGAGTCATGCAACTATTGAAGTAGCAGGGGACATGAAAACATGTTGGGCATGGATGGGTCATGCAGGGAATGATTTGTGGAAGAGGGAGTGTGAAAGGTGAGAGCCTAACAGCTTTTAAAGCAATTGGGATGCAGTACCAGGTGCATCCCAATTGCACCTGGTGGATCTTCTAGCCAGCCCTCTGGTACTCGCCCAGCCACATCGCTGTCTCCAATCTGCTTCTGGTGACAGCAGGGTCAGGAATTACCCCAACTTGAGCTCCTCAAATCAAGTGACAATCTGGCCCAGTGAGTTGTGTGTAGTTCTTCATCCTGACAGAGTCACGGGACTGGAAAATATGAAGGCGAGTGAGGGGAACAGTTTTAACAAAAAAAGGCTGCTCCTATGTTGCCGCCAATCTTTTTCTTTTCATTAAATTCACAAGGAGAGTTATAAAACAAATCATTTAGATCCTAATCCAAAACTATGGGCCAACAAAGATTAACTCACCGACATCCATGGGAATTACACAGGTTGGTGGAGACTTGAATGTTGCTTCATGATGATGGAATTCTAACCATATCACATAACCAAAAGTGAGATTGATGGGCTTTATGTGACATTCTGATTCATTCATCTGCACTGGACATTCTTTAATATCAGTGTTCTGATCTTCAGCATTCAGGTTATCACACCAAGACTCTTGCCTTTTCAAGAAAAAGGTACATTTGTTTAATCAAACTGAATAATATAGAAACTCAGCTCAGAGACATTGTGCTTTACTAAATATGCAGTCGGTCGATGCCCCTCTCACAAAGAAAAGATTAAAAAAAAAGAAGCTTACATGTAATATTTTAGCTTGTAGTTGCTGACGGTTTCAGTGTTGTGTGCTTTTGGGAGCCATCTACAGGTCATTGTTTCCATTGCACCATCAGTCTCGCACGAGATGTTATTTTTCATATCTAATGTTAAATGTCAAAATATGAGAAAAAGCTCTTTTCTAAACAGGATAAAGATGCTAATGTATATTATCCCAAAAATGATTATTCAGTTAAATCCATATATATGTATAAAGAATATATGTGTATATATACTTATATATGTGAAGATTTAACATAAGTACATTCTAAGTACCTAAAAATAGATTTCAATTTTTAAATACTGTATTTATTCAATGTGTAAATGTATTCAGAAAATAAAGCTTGATAATACAACTAGTTATTTCAAATATTTTAGTAACACGAATATATAATTTCAACAGATGTCAAGAATTTCCTATAAATTACTGCAAGTATTAGGTGTATAATAAATGTTATTATCTTCAGGTCCGTTACCGTAGCAATGATATGAAACGTGCAGTCAGCTTTGCAATTGATAACTGTAACTTGGAATTAAACATTATCCTAACATAATGTTCTTTCAGAGAGCAAGAAGCTGACTCAAATAGTTATGACAGAATTTTCTAGAGGAGTCTTCATACATAAACATAAGCACTTCCCTGCTTTCCTGAAAGGGCATTCTATTTTGGGATACAATTCCACAGCCCATTCATCACCTTAACCAGATGACCAATCTTCTGAAACAACTTAATTAGTGGTAGAACTACATTTTAGCATCTTTGGGGAGGAGGGGAGATAAAGCAGGTAAACTTGATACTCTGGATAAAATGTCACGAATTGCTGTGACGGATTGATTTTTTTTTCAAACCATCAGCAAACATGCTGCTTATTTTCGAAAAAGGAGCTTACCAATTACAGTTATTTCAGCATAGCGATAGTTACATATACTCCTTTCTTCATTTTGAAGGCAACACTGTAGCATGATGCAGTGGGATTGTCCATTTGATGTTATGTTCACGAGAGTAACGCTGGTTTCATGATCATTGATTAAAGTATATTGATGTTCTGGAATTTTTTCATTCATGTTTAACCACCAGGCAACATTGTCAGTGGTCAGGGTTTGATTGTAAAAAACACACTGTACCGTAACATCCGAGCCAACAGTGGTCAGCACTTGAGAAGGATAATAAGTAATTTCTGTCAAAGAATATATGCATGTTAAATAAATATTTTTCTTAGTATTGGCATATGTACATCTTCATTATATAACACTTGACTATCATTATGTTAAAATAAATTATATTTTCTTTCTCCCTTGCCTGAGTTTTGCCTGTGCCAAACATCTTCAACCTAGAGACCTTGATCAACTCTCAAATTTTCAATCAAGGTATTCTGAAAGTGCTCATGTTGTTCAGCTATTCTTACCCATTAATTTCTCCTGATTGACGGGGGAAAAGACACAGTGGAGTTAAAAAATGTAAACTGTGAACAAAAACAAACTTTATAAACATTTTTTATCAACAGCATCAGCCCAATATATGTCAATAAAACTGCAAAGCAATCTTATCAATTATAATTATTTCAGCATAGAAAAAAACCCACAGTTCTTTCTTCATTTAGGTTGTACTAATATAAGCACATATGGCAATTCTGACCGCATAAATCACTAATTTATGAATTGAGATTTATGCAGCAGTGTCTTTAAATGCTGATTGGATAAAGATGCCCCAGTGTTTCTCGAGGTAAGTCATTCACTCAAGTTAAAAGCAGGAATAAAAGACAGATTATTCACTATGACATTAAAGTAGATACAGTATAATCCACTTGGGCCTGCTTTCCTTCTGAACCATTGCTTCAATAATTTAACACCTGTAAAATTTTAATGACCAGCATTCTTTTTGATAAGATTCTTTTTTAATTAAGTTGCAAACAGGAAAAGGTCACAAGACATCTCTTCCCATCCATACATTCATAGTCTTACTCATAATCGAGGAGTTTAGCTAACCAAGAGCCAGGAAGTAAGCTCATATTTTGGAGAAGTGTAGCAGCATTACTCTGCACCAAGACATGGTGGGACACTGACATAAAGTTGGGTGAGGAGATGTGAAGAATTTCCAGAATTTGTGAATCCTATCAAAAAGAAAAAATATTCTGAACAAGAAAAAAGACTTGCACTTATATGGCACCTGCATACCATCCTCTGGATATTCCAAAGTGTTTTTAAGAACATAAGAACATAAGAACATAAGAAATAGGAGCAGGAGTAGGCCATCTGGCCCTTCGAGCCTGCCCCGCCATTCAATAAGATCATGGCTGATCTGTCGTGGCTCAGTTCCACTTTCCCGCCCTCTCCCCATAACCCTTAATCCCCTCGCTTATCAAAAACCCATCAACCCGCTTCTTAAAAATATTTAGCGAGGCAGCCTCCACCACTTCAACGGGCAGAGAATTCCAGAGATTCACCACCCTTTGAGTGAAGAAGTTCCTCCTCAACTCCGTTCTGAACCGCCCCCCCTTTATCTTGAGGCTGTGCCCCCTAGTCCTACTGTCTTTTTTGAGCGGGAAGAGTCTTTCCACCTCTATCCTATCCATCCCATTCATCATCTTATACGTCTCAATGAGATCTCCCCTCATTCTTCTAAACTCTAACGAGTACAAGCCTAGTTTATTCAGCCTCTCCTCATAGCTCAACCCCCTCAACTCCGGTATCAGCCTAGTAAACCTCCTCTGCACTCCCTCCAAGGCCAAAATATCCTTGCGCAGGTGCGGCGCCCAAAACTGCACACAGTACTCCAGCTGCGGCCTCACCAATGCCCTATACAGCTGCAGCAAGTCCTCCCTACTTTTTTAGACCAATTAAATACATTACAAATATAATCACTGTTGTGATGTAGGAAATGCAGTTATCGATTTGTGTACAGCAAGGTCCCACCAATAGAACTTTAGACCAAATTGTCTATATTTGGTTATGGGATAAATGACAGTTTTAGAACTTCTTGATCTAAAATGCAATACCTCTTGACGGTGCAGCTTTCCATCAGTACTACACAGAGGTGCCAGTTATTCTGTACACCCCTGTGGGCTAAGGATGCATAAAGAATCACAAGGTAAGCTTGATAACCAGAACACTGGGAGCTCTTTTCTAAGAATCATTCACAGCCAGGTCTAAACTGCCCAAGAGGATCTCATGCTGGGAGTACCTAATTACTCCAGGGTCACCTGACCTGCACTCTTAAAGGGGCAGTCCATACCTCAAACCTAACATACAATATCTACACACATATTGCACCAGTCTAGATTATGTGCTTAAATCTCTAGGGCTTAAACCATTTAATTTATGATTGAGAGGTATAAATGCTATGACTGAGCCAAGGCTAATATCAATTAGAATATTATTCACAGGTAAAACTGGAAATTTATGCATAAAATTTTTTTATTTAGCATAAATGTATTTATTTTGCTGTTTTATGAAAATATTTTTCATTAACTTTTTTTATTCATTCATGGGACATTGCTGGCTGGCCAGCATTTATTGCCCATCCCTAGTTGCCTAAGGACAGTTGAGAATCAACAACATGACTGGCACGCAATAGCATGAAAGATCAGACTGCTTAATGATACATACTACATATGTAGGCTCGGAATACCACAATCAATAAGCTACATCTTAACTCATAACAGGTGAAGTGTGATCTTGCAAATGCATACTTTTACTAGAATGTCCAGTAAAATTAATTTACATGTGCCGCCTGAAACACAACAACATTTGAAGAACCCCAGAAAGGATCACTGGGTTCATGACTAGAAAAGCTCGGAACATTCCTTGGAGTGGCTGTTGGAAGTGGCAGATAAGTAGCTAACATGTTTGTACTTTTGCAATCAGTTTGTCTGCAATCATTTCACAAGTACTTCAAACAGTCGTCCCAATGTCTCTCCATTTCCATTTTTGTTGGTAACCATTTTAAAAATTTGATCCCAGTGTCCCAACATCCCCACTTTCACAAAAAAGGAATCACAAATATTATGGAGAACAACCTGTGGGGCCCTCCTGCAGGAAATGAGCACCAACTTGTTGACCCACTGGATGGGGAATCAGCGCTGGGCAAAAAAAACTAAATGAGCTGGCCAGGGATAAAGCAAAATAACAAACTGGTGTGCCTGTGAATGGAATGAATCCCAAAAGCAAAATCACACATTAATTTTTCTTTACAGTTGCTGTTTGACTTGCTAAACATTTCCACCATTTTATATTGTTGCTTCGTGGTCTTTAAAATTACAGATTTGTTGATCTCTCAGCAACAGCTGTCCAAGAGGTGTTAAGCTATCAGGGCTGCCTCCCGCCAGGGTGCACCGACTGAGACAGGTGGCAGGAATTTTAAATGAGGGATGGTCAGCTGCTTTCAGCAGATCAGAGACTGTAAAGGCCATATGTGCCTGTTTACTCAGGAAGACACCCAGCAGCAAACATGTTGACAAACTCCTTCAATCTCTGTCGGTCAGGGAGTCAGGCTTTTAACAACGGAATGCCATAAAATGAGTCACACAGCAGCAGGCTGCAAGAGGACATAATTGCTCAATGACACATTTCTATGCTAGCAAAGCTCCTTCAGAATGTAATAATCAAGTATCAGAACCCCTACACAAGCTGGGACCCTGACACCTGCTCTCCCTGTTCACCAAGTCAACAATGAAGCAGGAACGTAACAGAACAAAGTTGCCTTATGTAAAGGGATATTGCCCTTACCATCTGCATTTTCCATTGTTCCACTGTTCTTGTGCATCACAGATAACTGAAGCTTGTCAGTGTTTCATTACTGTTTGTTGCACAATTATTCAATTTGCATTGTCATCTGAATTAAAGTTCAACTGCATTTTTTTTACTGCTGTTGTTTCTAATACTACACCACATGTTATAGTGCTTGAGCACCCCTCAGGCATGATTGAGAATTGTTGAAAGTACTGAAATCGATTGGGTGGGAGGGAAGCAGAGTGGAGGTGGTGCTAATGGTTAATTATTTTAATCTAGTGCCATAACTCCCACTCTCCTAGCAATGTTCCATTTCAGGGTCTTGCTCTGCTTCCCACAATTCACAGGTACAGCTGCCACTAGTTCTTTGCCAAATTGATAAACTACTTTTTTTATGTAATAAATTTACCCACTGGGGTCTGTCCTATGTCCCTTCTTAGCCTCACTCATTGCTAGCCCTGTGCATCAAATCTTCACCCATTACATAACAGAGGAGGTGTTGAGAATCAGAGGTTGTTGGCAGAATGTAGACTAATGTAGGACTAGTAGCAAATTGCGCCAACTGAGAATGGGGTATAGTAAGAAGGCACTGAAGAAAAGAGAAAGGATCAGCATTTACAGCTTCATTTAGTTCACGTAACAGGAGGCAAATGTCATCCTCCTGACTTTTGCCATTACCTTGAACCCCTGCCACAGGGCTGTCCATCACAGAATGTCAGATACACGTGTTTTTGATTGTCTAGGAGTTAAATAATCCCTGTTTCCTTTCCATGCTGCGGTGTATAATAGGTGACCACTCTGCTACCATGCCTACATTGGAGACAAATTTCTTCCCATGTGGGTTACAACTACATGTGTTTGCACTTTTCGACACCAGATTAAAGTCCAACAGGTTTATTTGTAGCCCCTTCTTCAGGTAAGTGGGAGTTCTGCTCACAAACAGCACATATATAGACACAGACTCAATTTACAAGATAATGGTTGGAATGAGAGTCGTTAAAGGTAATCAAGTCTTAAAGGTACGGACAATGTGAGTGGAGAAAGAGTTAAGCACAGATTAAAGAGGTGTGTATTATCGCCAGCCAGCACAGTTAGTGAGATTTTGCAGCCCAAGTAAGTTGTGGGGGTTACAGATAGTGTGATATGAACCCAAGGTCCTGATTGAGGCCTTGACTATGCGGAACTCGGTTATCAGTTTCTGCTCAGTGATTCTGCGTTGTCGTGTGTCATGAAGGCCACCTTGGAGAATGCTTACCCAAAGATCAGAAGCTGAATGCCCGTGACTGCTGAAGTGTTCCCCGACAGGAAGAGAACACTCCTGCCTGGTGATTATCAAACAGCATCCATTCATCCATTGTCGTAGCATCTTCATGGTCGCCCCAGTATACCATGCCTCGGGACATCCTTTTCTGCAGTGTATCAGATAGACAACACTGGCCGAGTCGCAAGAGTACGTGCCGTATACCTGGTGAATGGTGTTCTCAAGTGAGATGATGGCATCTGTATCGATGATCCGGCACATCTTGCAGAGGTTACTGTGGCAGGGTTGTGTGTGGTGTCGTGGTCACTGTTCTCCTGAAGGTTGGGTAGTTTGCTGAGGACAATGGTCTGTTTGAGGTTGTGCGGTTGTTTAAAGGCAAGAAGTAGGGGTGTAGGTATGGCCTTTGTGAGATGTTCGTCTTCATCAATGACATGTTGAAAGCTCCAGAGAAGATATCATACTTCTGTGCTCCAGGGAAGTGCTGGACGATGAAGGGTACTCTGTCTGCCGTGTCCCTTGTTTGTCTTCTGAGGAGGTTGGTGCGGGTTCTCGCTGTGGTGCGTCAAAACTCTCAATCGATGAGTCGAGCACCATATCCTATTCTTATGAGGGCGTCTTTCAGCATCTGAAGGTGTCTGTTGTGATCCTTCTCACCTGAGCAGATCCTGTACGTACAGAGGGCTTGTCCGTAGGGGATGGCTTCTTTAGCGTGTTTAAGGTGAAAGCTGGAGAAGTGGAGCATCATGAGGTTATCCGTGGGCTTGCGGTACAGTGAGGTGCTGAGGTGACCATCCTTAATGGAGATGCGTGTGTCCGAGAATGTAATCGATTCCGGAGTATAGTCCATGGTGAGTCTGATGGTGGGATGGAACTTGATGATGTCATCATATAGCTGTTTCAGTGATTGCTCACCATGAGGCTAAAGGAAGAAACTGTCATCGACGTATCTAGTGTATAGCATCGGTTGAAGGTCCTGTGCGGTGAAGAGGTCCAAACACGTGGAACAGCCATGGAGACCAAATTCGCACCTCAATATGCCAACATCTTCATGCACAGGCTTCATCAAGACCTGAAGCAGACAGAATACCCTTCGTCATCCAGTACTTCCCCAGAGCGGAGAAGCTACGACATCTGCTCCGGAGCCTTCAACATGTCATTGATGAAGACAAGCATCACACCAAGGCGTTCCCCACACCCCTACTTCTTGCCTTCAAACAACCGCACTACCCCAAACAAACCATTGTCCACAGCAAACGACCCAGCCTTTAGGAGATCAGTGACCACAACAGCATACAACCCTGCCACAACAACCTTTGCAAGACATGCCAGATCATCGACACAGATGCCATCATCTCACGTGAGAACACCATCCACCAGGTACATGGTACATACTCTTGCGAATCAGCCAACGTTGTCTACCTGATACACTGCAGGAAAGGATGCCCTGAGGCATGGTACATTGGAGAGACCATGCAGACTCTATGACAATGGATGAATGAACACTGCTTGACAATCACCAGGCAGGAGTGTTCTCTTCCTGTCAGGGAACACTTCAGTAGTCATGGGCATTCGGCCTCTGATCTTCGGGTAAGCGTTCTCCAAGGCAGCCTTCATGACACATGACAACGCAGAATCGCTGAGCAGAAACTGATAGCCAAGTTCTGCACACATGAGGATGGCCTCAACCAGGATGTTGGGTTCATGTCACTATCGGTAACCCCCCCACGACTTACTTGGGCTTGCAAAATCTCACTAACTGTCCTGGCTGGAGGCAATACAAACCTCTTTAACCTGTGCTTACTCTCTGTCCACTCACATTGTCTGTACCTTTAAGAACTGATTACCTGTAAAGACTTGCATTCCAACCATTATCTTGTAATTGAGTTTGTGTCTATATATGCCCTGTTTGTGAACACGACTTCTCACTCAGCTGAAGAAACAGCGACACTCCGAAAGCTTGTGCTACCAGATAAACCTGTTGGACTTTAACCTGGTGTTGTGAGACTTCTTACTGTGTTACCCCAGTCCAATGCCAGCAACACCATAGCTTTGCACTTTTCTGCCAGTGATGGTGTCATATAGCAACAGTTCTCTCAGCAAATCATTTTGTACTTCACAGACCACTAGCTACAAACTACATTGCTATGAAAGTTTTGCAAAATTACAATGTAAAAAATCCTCCATGTAAAGCTTGAAAAAGGAGACAATTATATATGTGTAGCCTGACTCAATTATCCTTTAGCCTTAAGGAGGATGGCATGTCATCTTCAGTCTTCCAAGCATTATCGGCCTTGGCACTCCAAAGAAATAATGTAAAGGCTCATACATGAGAGGTGAACCATTCGGGAGACATGTATTAGCATATTTAGAAGAAGAGAAGGCAAGAATATATTAAAACATCAGCTGCAAATCATCAGAGCATTAAGATGGCAGGAATATTGAGCACTTGTGCAAGCCAAAGAATCAAACATAACAAGAAACACAATAGGTCATTTGGTCTCTCTAACATATTGCATTGTTGTCCATGATTTTTAAAGAGACTCTCACATTCAATATCCCGTTGAAAGTAGTGACAATAAAGTATAATTCTTTACAAATAGCAACTTTTTCATGAAAAACATGTTTGGTGAGCCTTTTTCATCATTTGCCTATTAGCATGAGACATGGCATGAATCAAAACAAAATATATAGACAACAAAGTTGGCTCTATATTATCAATGTTACAGATGTTGCTTCGGATCTAGAAAGATGGGTAGAATTCTCCCAAGCTCATGTCGGTGGGTAAATTGACGTGACTTTTGGCTTAACCATATAACTATCAGCTGGAGTCTGGTTGATGGAAAAGTTGACTGCTTTTCAGTCTTTTAAAATTGAACTTGTTGAAACATGGTAAGGCAGTGAAACTAAATAGAGAATATCAGGAAGAAACAAAGGTGATGTGGGTGAAGAGAGACACTGGTAACTTGGATAAATCCTCAAGACTGCTTAACTCAGATAAGAAGTCTCACCACACCAGGTTAAAGCCCAACAGGTTTATTTGGAATCATGAGCTTTTGGAGCACTGCTCCTTCCTCAGGTGAGTGGCCATTTACCTGAGGAAGGAGCAGCACTCTGAAAGCTTGTGATTCCAAATTGTTGTGAGACTTCTTATTTTTAACACCGGCATCTCCATATCATAAATCAGACAAAATGGGGTTTAGTGTTCAAAGAAAATTTTACAAATATATTTATCTGGAAGATTGATTGCAAGGGCCTTCACATAATGGAAATTTACTGTAGGAAAAATAAAGAAAGGACAAATTTCTGGGCAAGTTCAAACCTTATTGTTTAAACAAAGAGCTCACATTTGCGTATTGTGATTTTAAGAGATTTACAGAAGAGTGTGGTCTGTCAAAATGGTAACCCTGGATCATCCCTTGAGTGTGAACGTGGAACACAGTAAGAAGTCTCACAACACTAGGTTAAAGTCCAACAGGTTTATTTGGTAGCAAAAGCCATTAGTTTTTGGAGCGCTGCTCCGTCATCTCCACATAATGTGGAACACATCAGACAACTTTACTACAGTGACAAGAGACCATCACTGAAAGTTGGAAAGAGAAACCCAACTGAGTGTCACTAGGAGAAACCTGGCAAAATGTCTGAAGAAGAACAGATGCATTCAATGGGAGCTGGCCACTTCAGGTGATTGTATGACTAAACTTACTGGAAATATATTCAAGCATTCTGATGCCAGATATTATTGAAGCACAAGACTGGGAAATTTTTAGGATCCAACGGCAAAGACTAAACTGCTCATCAGAAGGGAGAAAAATGAATTTTGAGAGAAAACTTGCATGCCGCATTAAAAGAAATAGTAAGAGTTTCTATGGATATATAAATAGGAAGCAGGCAGCTAAAGTAAATGTGGGACCTCTACTGAATGAGGCTGGTGACTTGATAACAGCAAACAAAGAAATAGTAGATATGCTAAATAACCGTTTTGCATCAGTCTTCCACTGTGTAACTCATCGCAAATATTCCTAAATTCTCAGATGGGCTAATTTCAAATTAAATGGTAGAATTTATAAAAATCCCAATTACAAGGGATAGAGTATTAGAGAAACTCAAGGCGCTGAAGGTGGACAAGCCACTAGGATCTAATGGACTGCATGCTAAGGTGTTAAAAGAAGTGATTGCAAAGGTAGTGGACCCATTGGTTGAAATTCTTTGTAACTCGCTAAATTCCAGGAGGGTACCAGAAGATTAGGAAACAGCCAATGTGGCATCCTTGTTCAAAAAGGGTGTAAGGCAGAAGACAGAAAACTATAGGCACTGGATTGAAAACTGGCTGTCACATAAAAAATAGAAAGTTGGAATAAATGGGTCTTTTTCAGAGTGGAAAGGTGTAATTAGTGGGATACTGGAGAGAACAATTCTTGGCTTGCAACTCTTTGCTATTTACTTTGTTGACCTGGAGAAAGAAACAAAATGCAAGGTTTCCAAATGATACAAAGAAAAATGGAAGGGCAGGTTGTGATGAGGATATTGTGATTCTGCAATGGGATGTCAATAGATTGGATGACTGGATGAAAACTTGGAAAATCGAGTTTAATATGAGGAAGTGTGAGATCATGCATTTTGATAGGAGGAATCAAAAGGCTGATTATTATTTAAATAGAGACTGCAGATGAGTAAAGCACAGAGGGATCTAGGTGTTCTAACACGTGAATCACAAAAAGTTAGCAGGTCCAAGTATTTAAGATGACAACTCGCATTTTGTAAAGGAGTTGGAGTTTAAAAATAGGGAGGCTTTATTGCAATTTTACAGTGTGTTGCAGGGGCCTCATCTGGAATACTGAGTACAGTTTGGGCCCCTTACCTTAAAAAGGATATAACAACACTGGAGTTAGTCCAAAGGAGAATCACCAGGATAATTCCTAGGATGAAGGGTTATCCTATCAAGAGAGACTAAATATTCCTTCCAGCTCAAAAGAGCGAGGGGTGAACTTATTCAAATACATAACATCCTGAGGGGGCATGACAGGTTAGACGGTGAGATGTTTTCGCTGGTGGGAGAGTCTTGAACAAGGGGAACATAGCTACAAGATAAAGGGCAGGTCATTTAAAACTGAGGTGCATAACAATTTCTTCTCGCAGAGGGTGGCGAGTCTCTGGAATTCTCTACCCCAAAGGATGCTGGATCAGTAGAAGTATTTAAAGTGCAAGTGGAGAAATAGATCAAGGAATAGAATGCTCTGGGGAATTGGCACAGAAAAGGCGTTGAGGCTGACATAGTTCAGCCGCGATCCTATTCAATGGCAAGACGGGCTCATAGGCCTACTACTGCTTCTATTTCTTGTGTTCTTATTTGCTTGGCATACTGTAAGGAAGCAGTTTTGAAATTTTCTTTTTCTTTCTCAACTTGTTGAATCTGTAACCGTTTAGAATATGTGCCTGTTTTAAATATGTAATTTCATGGTCAAATAAACCATAACCCATTGAGTATAACAACTTATTGAGTAAATCATCAATCTGTCCTCTTGTAATTCCTGGATCAAAACAAAGTCTGAGCCTGAATGAGGGTTTCAAAACAACAAGGCTGACATTAGGTACATTGCTTCCTGGTCAGTATTAATAGTAAAATTATATTTCTTCTTCCTATATCTGTTCATAATGTTATTATCACAGCACAAATGAGGAATGGAACTTAGGACTTTCCTCAACTAGCCAGAGGCTCATCACTAGCAAAGATGCATGTGAAATATTAAAGAAAAATAATCTTTCCACTGTAAGGAATGTCTAAATGTCAAAGATTTCTTTTAAACCTTGATTAAACATTCTATAGTTTTACAATGATGTGGAGATGCCGGTGTTGGACTGGGGTGGGCACAATAAGCAGTCTCACAATACCAGGTTAAAGTCCAATAGGTTTATTTGGAATCACGAGCTTTCAGAGCAGTACTCCTCTGATGGAAGAGCAGTGCTCTGAAAGCTCGTGATTCCAAATAAGCCTGGTGGACTTTAACCTGGTATTGTGAGACTTCTTACTATAGCTTTACAAGAAATACAAAATTTAAAAAAAAGAAATTCTGTATGCTGCTTTGTTTGTGGCACTGCCTCCTTATTTGCTGCAATTGTTCAATGCTTACCCTGTACATCCACCTGAATAGGATTGCTCCAATCGCTCCAGAATCCTGGTCCATTGCGACGTTTACAACGAACAACAACCATGTAAGAAAGGTCACCCTGCAAATCACGAAGGATCAAAGAATTTTCCCAGATATTCTTAACCTATCACATAGGATAAACAATGGGTTAGAATCTTAAATGCGATTAAATTACATTTTGTTTGCATGAAGAATGCATAGAAATTGTATGATCTTTTGCATGTGTGTTTCACAACATGCAATGATATAATTGAGCACCTGACCATAAACTGAACACAAATTTAGACAATATAATGCAAAATGATAGAATTAGTGTAAAATAAGAAAAAACTGCTCTGAATTTTTACACATCCCTGCTGACTCCAGCATCCCCAATGCCAAATTACGCTCTAACGAGCATTGATTAGCACAAGGCAGGACTTCTGCCCTCACTCAGGAGGAAGTGCCACCTTGGAGAGCTGCCAAGCAATCAGATTGGACAGCAGCTGTCCAGTTTATTCAGGCAGTAAGAAGTCTCACAACATCAGGTTAATGTCCAACAGGTTTATTTGGTAGCAGGTACCAGGTAAGTGGGAGTTCTGTTCACAAACAGGGATTATAAAGACACAAACTCAATTTACAAAATAATGGTTGGAATGCGAGTCTTTACAGGTAATCAAGCCTTAAAGATACAGACAATGTGAGTGGAGAGAGCATTAAGCATTGGTTAAAGAGATGTGTATTGTCTCCTGACAGGACCGTTAGTGAGATTTTACTAGCCCAAGCAAGTCGTGGGGGTTACAGATAATGTGACATGAACCCAAGATCCCGGGTGAGGCTGTCCTCATGTGTGCTGAAAGAGCAGCGCTCCGAAAGCTCGTGGCTTTTGCTACCAAATAAACCTGTTGGACTTTAACCTGATGTTGTGAGACTTCTTACTGTAATTACCCCAGTCCAATGCTGGCATCTCCACATCAGTTTCTTCAGGCACAGCGCTACAGTGGCCAGAAGAGGCACTGGAACAAATTCCTGGGATGAGGAGGATAGGTAAGATATGGAAGTCCTAGGGTGGGGAGAGGAGGTTAGGGAATGTCTGGGAATTACTTGGTGGGTGCTCAAGGTCTCGGGAGATAGGTAGATGATTGGTTGGTGAGTACTTGCTCTGTATCTTTGATCTAAGCGAGGTAATCTTAATCAGAGTAAGTTGAACATTCACTGGAAATAATAAGAATAAAAGCATAGGCAGGACTAGATGAATTAATTAAAATTTGATTACAATAATTAGTTAATTGAAACACTCTAAAGATGGCAGGGAAATGTGGAAGCTCGTATATGCGAGGGTGATCCAAGGCAAATTTGTTTACAGTAAGTCTGAAGCTCAAGGAATTTCAACTCAGAATTAATAAGCTTGAGGCTGAGCTTTGAACACTGCGATACATCAGGCAGTGACCAAGTTCCCTAAGTACTTTGGTCCAGAATGCAGTCACATCTCTTACACTAGGGTCTTCTGATTTGGGATCATGATCATGGACAGGAGGGTGTGACTGTGAATGAAACAATTAGGGTTAGTCTTTACAATTGTTGAACAGGTTTGAGGTTCTTGCAGCTTGTATGGATGACAGCAGAATCTGCAAGACGGATGAGCACCAGATTTACCTATCTATATATACACAATGTGTGTTTTTGCTCAGTCCACTGCCTAATGCTCAATAATTTACCATCCTGACTTTAAAAGATTCTTATATATTAGCATCAGTGACTACACTTCAGCAGTACTCCATTAATTACGGAAACAATGGGGATGCTTTGAAGGTGTGAAATATAAGTGCAAACTCTTCTATCTTGTTCTTATGAAGTAGCTTTAAATTTAATAGAAAATTCAAACGTATGTTTTAATATATTCATCCATGTCATATGTAGTACATTTATTAACGTTCATCATAGATAGCATGAGATATATATATATGAGACAGGATACTGGTAAATATTACACAATTGGGAGATTTTATTTGTGCTGGAGAATCAGCTTCAAGAGCCCACCTGCCCATCTTCCTTAATTATGTGGTGAGTGCAGTCTCTGGTTATTAATTAGCCAATCAAGGTAAAATCATTGTTGGGAGAATGTTGTCAACAGAGTGCATTTGACTTTGACATCACGATCTGGAACAGAAAATCATACACATGGGCTTCTCCACTCAATTTATTTTCTGAGGAAAAGCTCTATAGTTTTTTTTTCCCCTGGTCTCGAAAGATGAATTGGCAAAGCTCCAAAATACCTCGTTTTACAATCTTATCCTTCAGGGTTTTTCACATTTTTCTTGTATTCATTACTGCCTGGACTAGGGATCGGAAATCCAGCACGGAAATTCCAGTCTGCCTCTGAGTAATGACATTAATTCATCTTTTATGTACCTTAACTAGCTACCCACCAATTGAGGGCATGCATCATTCCATCCCAACCCTACCCTCCCAAGTGGCTCAGGAGCAGGATGGTGATGGAAACCAGCATGACAGCCAACAGCATGCAATTATGTACTCAAAAGCTTCAGGATGAAAATCTTGCCCTATGATTCTGTATGGTCTGTGGAGGGATGGGTTTGATGCGCTCAATAGCTTTCTGTTCTTCCATGATTTCTCAAGTGTTTGAATGTATTGATGTTCCAATTTGCTATATTACAGAGCAATAGAGAGCATAATGTTACATGTAAAGAAGATTTATAAGCATATTTCCTGTAGAAAGTAAGGGAAAATGAAATACAAGCACTCATGTACTTTGCAATTAATAACAACGATTTACGTTTATACAGTACTATTAATGGAGAAAAATATCCAGAAGTATTTCACAAATTATAATGAAAATCGCTTCAAGGCTGGTGTATAGGGCTGAGAAAATAGAAAATCCATTCAACTGTCCATTTAAGAATAATGTGTAGCACTGAGGGGGGAAAGGCAACAAAGGAATATTTTATTAGAAAAAGCAGAGTACCTTCCAGACTTTTTCTGGGATGCCTGTCGAGTATTTTACTTCAAACTGGACCAGATATGGTTCCGGCGTTGGACCTGTCCAACTTAGTTTGAAAAATCCTTCAGGTATCATTTCAGATTGAACATTTAATGGCGGGTTTGTCTTAACTGCAACATACAAGATATTGTCACAATGAAATTAACCTTACTCTGAAACCCAACACATGCAGTAAACTTCAAAACCATCATTTATTTCCAATAAACCCCTCAATCTAAATACTCTTCCAGGTTTAATATAGCTTGTTGTAGACTCCCAGCACTTCCTGTTAGCATTTCAGATTTCCAGAATCCTTATATTTTTACATCTAGACTGGATATGTTGTTATTGCACCCATTCCCAGTATACCATGATCGGAAAATCCAAGCCTTGCCTGCAGGGCAATTGTAATCCTACTGCTAACCATGTAAGAGAGCAATTGTAACTCCTAGTGGCATGGTGGTACAGTGGTTAGGACTGCTTCCTCATAGTGCCAGGGACCTGGGTTCGATTCCCAGCTTGGACCACTGTCTGCGTGGAGTCTGCACATTCTCTGCATGTCTGTGGGGGTTTCCTCCAGGTGTTCTAGTTTCCTCCCACAGTCTTAAAGACATGTTGGTTAGGTGGATTGGCCATGCAACATTCTCCCTCAGTGTACTGAACAGATGCCAAAGTGTAGCGACTAGAGAATGTTCATAGTATCTTCACAGCACTGTTAATGGAAGCTTCCTTGTTATACTAATAAATAAATTCTAACCCAGTAAAATAGTTGACTCAAACATTAAAAATCACTTTTTTTGGCATATTTTTACCCACACACACATTTTTTCCTTTGGGGGATAGCAAGCAGATAGTGAAAGGTTTCTGGGCTGATCATCGACTTCTTGAAATGGGTCATGAATGCTCCTTCCATGACCAAGAGGAACTGGAGAGAGATTTGAACCCACGGCTTCTGGTCCAGAAGTAGGAACCCAGCACTGTGTAACAAAATCTCCTTCCACTTCTATAAGTCGGTTCAACACAATGTATAGTGCAGTTACCAGTTGGGCCAGCGGGAGGGCTCTCACATCAATATCTTTCAAATTGCTGGCACATCTGGATTAGTTTAACCACCAAGATGGAATGCAGAATGGAGCAAGCCACTACTGAATCCACCATTAATCTGAGCCAAGTATCTCCCTTCTGGCTGTCAGAACTATTTTGGCAGGTCTGAAGAAGATGCTCTATCAGGAATAAAAACTGAAGAATTTTCCCAACAAATAGGAAAAAAAAAGTTAAAATTTCCCATCATGAATAGTTGAAGATAGTTTTTGAAAAGAAGGATATATGACCAATTCCTCAGTTATTTTAAAATTGCTGTTGTACTTTTCAGTTCTTGAGATTCTATCAAGTATTTCCATCAAGGTAATCTCATTTTGGCAGTTACTCTTGAAGTCTTGGTCGATAAAATAAATAATGTTTATTTTGAAGAATATGGCTGAAATATGTTAATTTATGATGCTACAATGTGCTGATGGATCTTTACATAAAACACTGAATTGACACACATGTCTGTCATTTGGAATAATATAACAGGTGGAACTCTCCCAAAAAATTTCAAATTGTCATAATGGAGATAACAAATGGGCTGATCCGTGTTTGGAGTTCATGATCGGGCATTAGGGTTGCTTTCTGGTGAGCGCCACACAGCTGCTGATGCACATCAGGTGAAGGTGGGAACATTCAAATGATCGGACAGGCTGCCGGAACCAAGGGCCCAGCTGATCCCCAGCCAGATGCCAGGCTGCTGGTTAAAAGTCCTCAGGGCTACTGGGGATGCAGAACTAGAGCTGGGGACTGCAGGAGGGGATGTTGGAGACATTCCACCAACAGTGAGGCTGTTTGGAGGAGTGTAACAGCCTTCAGGTTAAGGGGATGGTGCTGGTATTGTGTGGTACCCAGGTTAATATTGCAAGGGTGGCAATCCTGATGGAAAGCCTGGGGCAGGAAACGGTAGTCACGGGGGGAGTGGCAGGGTCTAATGCACGGCCGAGTTGCTAAGGACCATGGCTGAGGGCCCCGGAAGCATGCTCAAGACACAGTTGTCAATTGCAGAAGGGCTCCTGAACTTGGGCCTGACTCAGAGGGCCAGGACTGGGGCCACAAGAGCATGGCCCAATCTCAGAGGGCAAGTGCTGAGGGGCTCCTGAGCTTGGCCCAGACTCGGAGGGCTATCACCAAGGGCTCACATATCACAGCATAAACAGTGTTGAGCCTCCAGGACTGGCAGCACTAGGAGGTGGAGGGGCTTCTGGAGCTCACTCCAAAAAGGGTGATGCCCTGTAGAGGAGTTTGGACAAGGGCTCTGGAGGGGGCTTGAAGGTCTCATGGGGTGGGGGGTAGGGATTGGAGCTGCCAGACATCATGTCTTCTAATGGGTGAACCTAGCACAGATCAGGGCCTCCCTGTTCCTCTTGGCCTGCCAGACCATAGCCACTGCCACCAATCCAACACCCTCTGGTTCCTCCTCAGCTTCCTCCACATCACCTTCATTCCCCTCCTTCTCTTCCATGATGTTGTCTCACTGCTGTGCCAGGTTATGGAGTTCACAGCAGACCACCATGATGTGGGACATCCTCTGGGGGCTGTACTTAAGGCCCTACCAGAACGGTCCAGGCAGTGGAACTGCGGGTGGAGGAGAGAGTGAGACAGTACGTAAGGTTACTCATCTCAGGCCCCTCAATCTCTCTCAGCTCCCCATGTCTCCATGCGTCTGAACCCTGGCATCCCTATCCATCCCCAGTGCCATGTGCCACATCAATTGGCTGCTGACCGTTCCACATCTTCGTCCGCTCATGGTCACCAATGGCATCCCACAAAGTTGTATTCCTCCTTCACGTGATGCCTTCTGCACCAACCCCAGTGCAGCTGGGTGATTGCTGATGAGTGGCGCAGAGCATGCCCGACCACCCCCCCACCCACACACACACACACACACACACACACACACACACACACACACACACACACACACACACACACACACACACACACACTCTCACAGACACTCACGCACACAATGGCCAGCCCCTCGCAGATACAGGCCCCTGGTACCGCAGGCCAGTGTCGGCAGCTTGAAGCAGTCTCAGTACGCTGGTGCTCAAGTTGAGCTTAAGGGTGGCTATGAGAAGGTCCTCATTGTGCAACCCTTGCAGTGCACACCTGCATGCACCCACCTGGACATATGATCCAAACTGGCTTCTAGACATAGTGACCAAGTCAGACCAATTCAAGGTGACGGCAATGGCTGAGCCACCTACCCTCTTGCACCCTGGATGTTGATGCACAGCAGTACCCATCTCCCTGATTCCCCTCACAATTGTAGTGCTGGAACCACACTTTAAAGGAGCAGCAGTGATTCATGCCAGAGAATTGGATGCATTCCAGGAATGAGGTGGGTCAGGTAATGATTTTGCTAATGAGATTGAAACACAGTCAATCTCATGCTAACTGGCCTTGTACTCTTTTTGGACAAGAATGGGTACAAACCAATTTGTGCCATTAGAAAAGGGCCAGGAGAATTACAAACTGATGCCTGGGGCAAAACAGATTTTTAGGCTCTCACACTACTCTCCAGCATTAGTGCGATCTACTAATGGCGTGGCGAGGTTGGAGAATCCCACCCCCCCGCAAATATATCAAACCATTCAACATAGATACATCTCATTGTTGTGAGGGAAAATGAACATCTCAAAACTGATTATTCAAAAATCTTCAGTTCAGAGGCAAAACTGACCAGAGAATAAGTAATGTGCCATACATGAATTGTTGAATGTTCCTCCTGCTCACATTTTAATGTTCCGCAGTTTCCATTCAAACCCAATTCTTCCACAGTTTTTTTAAACCAGTGAGACTTCTTTGAGTTAACAAAGAGAATAAGTCGATGTGTTATCTATTTTTTGACTAAATCTACACTGTGATACTTTATATTGTTACAACTTTACTGAAAACTCATTTTAATAACATAGGTCACATAATCGACCATCAGGTCCTTAATAGAAACCATTTGAATTCATCTAAAGCAATTATATTCCTTCAAAATCAATCTGACCACAAAAATAATAGGGCATCATTGTGGAATGGAGATTCAATTCTTAATACCACTGAGTTCCCAGTATCAACTGTGTCACTGAAAGTGATGGCCAGCAGAAGCTGGAGTGAGAAGGAAAATCAGTGAGGATGTCAAGTTTTAAGTTTTAGAGCCTCCCAGCAATGTGATCTCAGCTGGCAGAATGCACACAAAAAAAGGATACCCAAATGTCTTGGCTGCACTTGACATATGATGTACAAGGAAAAATACAATTCACCTCCAAAAAAATATACAAGTAAATATTTGTTGTATTGTCCAGTTTTTTAGTGCACATTTATCTCACTGCTCTTGGTCATAACTACAGATCATTTATGATCCACTGCCACTGGTTTATCTACTTAATATATTCATGACTCACACAGTGATATGGATAGCATTGTTCCAAGTAGTTACAGTAATTTTCTATCAAATGTAGAGTTTTCCTCAAAGTTGAAACCAGCTGATTCCATTCATTGTGTACAACTGTTCTCAATTAGACTGGGAGGGTTTTGGTCCAGTTTTTACAGTATGTCACAGAAAGTACCAATAATTTGTTCCTCACTCAAATAGACCCTAGAAATGCCTGGCCAACAGAAAGATTATATCAACGTAGCTAATGTTAATCTCTGGACAGTCTGTTACTGAAATATTGGGCGCAATTTTATGGCCTCACACGAGCGAGACTGAAAATTCCCGGCAAGGTCAATGGACTTTTCCATTGTCCGCTCTGATTCCACAGTGGGCAGAGCGGTAGAATTGCAGCGATAGTATCAGAGTTCATCTTTATTCAGTCTTACATTTATTTTCAGAGTTGGATATTACAGGCATAGACCCCTGTCGCATCTCATTTCAATAAGTGTCTTAGCTAATGTCCACGACCTGCATACCATTAAATACAATTAATACACAATTAAGAGTTAGAGAGATATTCTTGTAAAGTAGAAAACAAAGCAACAGAGATAAGCCAGAATCAAGTGATCAGATATCTCCCTTTAAGATATTCACTAACCCTTTTTCCTGCAATGGATAGGCTCTAGAAGCTCAAGCTGGCATCACCTAATCATTATTTCTTGAGTTTCCTTATTTTTCTCTGCTACACATCTCAACCTTAGCGTTGTGCACAAGATTTACAAGACGTGACACTGCAAGAACATAACACTTTGAGGTCTCTCCAGACTTACCCACATTAATAGGTGTGACAGACATCAAAGGTGACTGGAAGGTTTCAGAATTGGTGATCAATTCTATCCACATGAAATACTTGCGATTTAGGTCAATGGAAGATATATTGCACTTAATTATGTGATGCTGCACACAGTTAGTAACAAATATTGACAAGTTGCCTTCCTTCTGGTCAAATGATCTGCAAGTGACAGAAGCAAAGGCAGCTTAGGTATTAATTCTTCACGGAATGGGGAAATCAAAGATGGCCTTCAAGAAAGCAAATCACAAAATCTTAAACAAAGCAGAAAATGCTGGAAGCACGCAGCAGATAAGGTAGTATCTATAGAGAGGAAGTTGACATTTCAGGTATGGGCCCTTTGTCAAAACAAAATGTTTTGGTTAAAAAACTGCTCAAATTATTTTGATATCCATGTGCACACGCAAGCAATAATCACTTGGGTGATGTGCAAAAGAGCTGTCAGTGTCTATGAAACAATGAAAATCAGCACATAAAGCTAACAAGTAAAAATCCAATATCCGTCAATGATTACTAAATTGAGAACTTGACATTTATTTTGTCTTTTTAAAGGGAACATTATCCAAACATATTCAACACTTCTTTACGGTTGCAAAAATTAAATTAATTTTTAAAGCAGCTAATATTTAAATTTAACAAGAATTTTTTCAGATGGCAACACACAAGTTGATTGCAATTCCCAGTCCAATCTGGCCTTAATGTGCAAAATGCCCTAATTGCTTTATGCCACCCATGTTCACCTTATATTACCAAAGTATATTTAAAGTTAACAGGCTCATATTGCTGAACTAAGTTGTGACCTTTACAAGCAGCATTCATAATATGGACAAAGGTTACTTTCCCTTCACCTCTGATCTTTGGTGCACTCCCCTACCCTACATCTATTCACAGCCCACTTAGCAATTCAACTGGTTAGCAATCAATGTTATTCCTTCTCCTCCTCTTACTCTCCAGTAACAGAAGATGACTAAAAGGTGACAACTCCTATTTTCGCACAACTGAAATTAAAGTCACCATATGAGGAATTTCAAGCAAGAGTTTTTATAAGTATATAAAAAGGAAGAGGCTGGCTAGGGTGAACGTTGGACCCTTAGAGGATGAGAAGGGGGACTTAGTGGTAGGGGATGGGGAAATGGCTGAGGTCTTGAATAACTTTTTTGTGGCGGTCTTCACGGAGGAGGACATGAATAATTTGCCGGGTGTTAGAGATGGAACGGTGGTAGGACTGGAGGGTCTCGATGACATTACTGTTCCTAGAGAGGTGGTGCTCGACAGATTGGAGGGGCTGATTGTGGACAAGTCCCCAGGACCGGATGGAATGCATCCGAGGGTTCTGAAAGAAATGGCGGAGGTGATAGTGGATGCCTTGGTGGTTATTTTCCAGACGTCGCTGGATTCCGGGGAAGTGCCGGAAGATTGGAAAGCGGCTAATGTAACGCCGTTGTTTAAGAAGGGTGCCAGGCAAAAGGCGGGGATTTATAGGCCGGTTAGTTTAACGTCTGTTGTAGGTAAAATGTTAGAATCCGTCATCAAGGAGGAAATAGCGAGGCATCTTGAGGGGAATTGCTTGATAGAGCAGACACAGCACGGTTTCGTTAAGGGGAAGTCATGTCTGACAAATTTACTTGAGTTCTATGAGGATGTGTCTAGGGCGGTGGATAGAGGAGAGCCGGTGGATGTGGTCTTTCTGGATTTTCAGAAGGCGTTTGACAAGGTACCTCACAAGAGGTTATTGCAGAAGGTCAGGGGACATGGAGTTGGGGGTAGGGTGTTAGCGTGGATAGATGACTGGTTGTCAAATAGGAGGCAGAGAGTGGGGGTCAATGGGTGCTATTCGGATTGGCGGTTGGTGACTAGTGGAGTGCCTCAGGGGTCGGTGCTGGGGCCTCAGCTATTTACCATTTATATAGATGATCTGGAGGAGGGAACCGAGTGTAGGGTGTCGAAATTTGCTGATGACACCAAGATTGGTGGAAAGGCAAATTGTGCGGAGGGTGTGGAGAGTCTGCAGAAGGATCTAGATAGGCTGGGCGAACAGGCCAGGAACTGGCAAATGGAATTTAATGTTGGCAAGTGCGAGGTGGTCCACTTTGGTAGGAATAATGGTAGGAAGGATTATTACTTACGTGGAGAAAAACTGCAGCAGGCGGCGGTGCAGAGGGACCTCGGGGTCCTTGTGCATGAGTCGCAAAAACCCAGCTTGCAGGTGCAGCAGGTGGTCAGGAAGGCGAATGGGATGCTGGCCTTCATAGCGAGGGGGATTGAATATAAAAGTAGGGGGGTCTTGCTGCGGCTGTATAGGGCATTGGTGAGGCCGCAGCTGGAGTACTGTGTGCAGTTTTGGGCACCGTACTTACGCAAGGATATTTTGGCCTTGGAGGGAGTGCAGAGGAGGTTTACTAGGCTGATGCCGGAGTTGAGGGGGTTGAGCTATGAGGAGAGGCTGAATAAACTAGGCTTGTACTCGTTAGAGTTTAGAAGAATGAGGGGAGATCTCATTGAGATGTATAAGATGATGAATGGGATGGATAGGATAGAGGTGGAGAGACTCTTCCCACTCAGAAAGGACAGTAGGACTAGGGGGCACAGCCTCAAGATAAAGGGGGGGCGGTTTAGAACAGAGTTGAGGAAGAACTTCTTCACTCAAAGGGTGGTGAATCTCTGGAATTCTCTGCCTGTTGAAGTGGTGGAGGCTACCTCGCTAAATATTTTTAAGAAGAGGGTTGATGGGTTTTTGATAAGAGAAGGGATTAAGGGTTATGGGGAGAGGGCGGGAATGTGGAACTGAGCCACGACAGATCAGCCATGATCTTATTGAATGGCGGGGCAGGCTCGAAGGGCCAGATGGCCTACTCCTGCTCCTATTTCTTATGTTCTTATGTTCTTACATATCCACATCCCATCACCCAATGCACACAGCAACCTCATAACAAATGCATGGTGGGTAACGCTGCTGTAAACACAATCTTCAGTTTTTTCAGACTCTTGGTCGGGTAGGCTAATATAACAAATCAATTTATTAAGCTTTAATTTACTCACAGCTCATCCAAATAGTGCATTCTGGACTTTGCAAAGTTGTTGATCCTCACATCTTCACTTGGTTTCACATTGCAGATCAGATGTGTAAAGTTTCCAGGTGTCCAACATTTGATGTTCATTCTGATACCTGAAAAGATTGACCTGATTAAAACAAAATCCTCTGAATGTCGAGACCAACCACAGTCAAGAAAAAGTAATTTTGAACGTTTAATAATATGATTCCATAGTTTCCCCAAAGGTTCAGGGGAAAATGCACCAAACAATGGGAAACTGCTCCTTATAAAGCAGGAACATCCTTGAAATAAGAAGCAATTATTTAACACACATTCTACAGCAGATGCCAGTTTTTGATTTATTTATGTTAGATACAACAATGAAACACCTAAAACTAGAATATGTTTGAAGGGCAAACAAAACATTTTGAAAAATTAAATGTTTAGAAAAATGTGCTTAGGTTCCCACTCTTAAGTGAGCTAAAGACTAGTCATTTTTAGTAATGCTTCACATGTTAACCTTCCCAGTTGGTATTCAGGAGTAGCTGGTTTCATAACATTCCTTATGGGTGAAAATGGGGAATGCGGTTCTTTAGCTTGGGAAGTTAAGAAAATAAAAGTCGTTGAAACACTGAGCGGGAGTTTCCAGGCACACTCGATCTAAGGCTAGAAAATCCTGCCTGAGATCAATGGACCTTTGCATGGTCCATGTTCCACCCACTACAATTTCTATGGTGGGCGTGACGGGAAGGTTCTGCCTACAGTCTCTTGTGAAGGCAGTGAATCAGGGATAATGTCAAATATTGTAAGTTAAATTCTGTACAATGGACATACTGATCATTGAATACCCACTGAATGTTATGCAGATGTTATGGGATAATGTGTATTCTATGAAAAGTGTGAATGCGAAAATGTTGCAGATGGGCTTTGCTGGCTTGAATCAAATGTGGAGAGAAAGGAAATCTCAACAATTAGGTGGGTGGATGTGCAAAGAAATTGTTAGGGATCTTAAATGAGGGGTGTCTTGCAATACACCTCTGTCTGGAGCATGATTTGTTTTGAAATTTTGATCATACAACTCAAATTTTATATTATTGTTAATTATATATTAATTGTGTTTAATTGTGAGAAGGTTGTAGGCCTTAAATGGGAATTCACTTGAGCCCTATAAAAAGACACACACTATAAGTTTGGGGTAAGGTTAGGAGTTGCAAGCTTGTAATGCGCATATGGAGATAAATATAAAAAATGCATAAAGCTTGATTCCATTTCTATCCTTCAGCGTCTGGCTTTCTGGATTATAACGTTCTGCAAAAATCTCATGTGCAAACTCATCCTCTGGTGAGCTGGCACATGGGCTACTGTTTCCTCTCCCTAGGCTGTAGGTCACTCATACCCAAGGTCTCAACATGTGCTGATCCCACCTCTAATATGATCTTTAAAATATGCAGTGTTACTATGTCATCTGGTGGTTGTAAGCGTGAAAAGAGTGAGAGTGAAACCAATTTCATGCTCTTCCACCTCTTTGTCTCCCTCTACTGCCTGGCCAGGTGAAGTTATTGAATATCAGAGAAGAGAATGGGACAAGTGTAGATTTGCAATGAGGGAAGGTGAGGAAATTGAAAGGTAAATGCTCAGAACATCTGCAGTTTATAGATCAGAAATAGTTGCGGGATATGGGGAAGTGGAATATAAGAACACAGAAAATCTGACTAGTAGACGACCATACAACCTGCACCAGTTCAACTATACACTGCAATCTATGTGTTCTTTTTCAGTGTATTGGATTTTTGTATCTGTTAGGTCCTAGGTTCATAATGAAGCATGAGCCAGCATGAATCATTGCCTTCATAATGGGAGAAAACAGAAAGAATAACAACTCTGCACTCCCCACTGATGTTTTGTGCTGTTTCCTGAAACCTGAATAACATGTGAATTGTAGAAATGATATTGGCCTAAATCTTCTGATCTGCTGCATCAATCACTGATCAGGCTGAAAACAGCACACTCACCTGGATAGGCTTAAAAGGCCAACATTGCAGCCGGAGGAACTCCCTCATGCAGACAGCAGCAAAGAGACTGCAAGCAGGGGTCTTGATGACCCATTGAATCGGGTGTGAGGGCTATAATGAGATTATCACTGGGCACCTAACCCATTGTGTCTTTCGGCCAGCTTTACTGGCCTTGATCAGGTTCTCACCCAGAGTGGGCAGCACCTAAATACTCATAAATAATCATTTACATCATACAATCCCTGCAGTGCAGAAGGAGGCCATTTGGACCGTTGAGTCTCCAACAGAGCATCTTAACCAGATCTACCCCCCTGCCCCATCCTCCCCCAACTCCCCCCCCCCTCCACCCCCCACCAATCCTAAACCCATAATCCCACACTATTACCATGACCATCCTCCTAACCTACACATCTTGGGACACTAAAGGGCAATTTAGCATAGCCAATCCAGCTAACCTGCACATCTTTAGTCTAAGAGGCTGGAGCACTGAGAGGAAACACGCAGACATGGAAAGAATGTGCAAACTCCACACAGACAGTCACTGAAGGCTAGAATTGAACCCCAGACCCTGGCACTGTGAGGCTGCAGTGCTGACCATAAGACCATAAAAATAGGAGTAGGATTAGGCCATTTGGCCCATCGAGTCTGCTCCACCATTCAATCATGGCTGATATGATCCCCATTCTCCTGCCTTCTCCCCATAACCCTTGATCCCCTTATTAATCAAGAACCTATCTCTGTCTTAAAGTCACTCAATGATCTGGCTTCCACAGCCCTCTGTGGCAAAGACTTCCACAGATTCACCATTCTCTGGCTGAAGAAATTCCTCCGCAGTTTTAAAGGAGCATCCCTACACTCTGAGGTTGTGGCCTTGAATTCTAGTCTCTCCCAATTGTGCAAACATCCTCTCCATGTCCACTCTATCTAGGCCTCTCAGAATTCTGTAAGCTTCAATTAGATCCTTCTCATCTTTCTGAACTCCATCGAGCACAAGTCCAGTCTCCTCAACCTCTCTCATATGACAAAGCCTTCATTACTGGGATCATTCTTGTGAACTTCCTCTGGACTCTTTCCACGGCAGCACATCCTTTCTTAGGTATGGGACCCAAAACTGCTCATAATATTCCAAATGGGGTCTGACCAGAGCCTTATACAACCTCAGCAATACATTCCTGCTCTTGTATTCTAGCTCCCTAGAAATGACTGCTAACCACTGTGCTGCTTCTAATTATCGGGTTGGAGGCTGGATATTCCGGCCTCCCAGTATCCTCCCATCAAACCCTCCCCTCATCTCTCAAGCAGAGGTCCAGGGGGCACCAAACAGTACAGGTCCCAGCAAGTGTGAACCAAGTGCTTTGGATTCCGAATGGAGTTGGGGGGGGGGGGGGCGCGCAAGGAGGTAAACAGAGTGCCCATGTGCTGCTCTGCCAATGCCTGGCTGCAAAGGGAGGGTCCCCAAGGACCTGGGGATTGGGTAGGCTTGGGTTGGTGCGGTGGGGGGAGCTCACCTTCAGACTCTCACCCATATAAGGGTATTGTAGCTGGACTTCCCCTTCTTGCTCTGGGAAACATGGAAATCACTCTTACCATGATGATTTCTGTTGAAAATCTTGATTACTGCTTGTAAAAACTTTAAAGTGGCCTGATCACATGAATATCCATAAACACCTGAACATCTGAAAACCTTCAAAATCACAGCAGCACTCCATCTTACAGAAGGGATTGCCCTTTGTTTATTTCAGAAGTCCCAGGTGTGATCAAACCCTATTGAAGTACTCTGACAGGGAGATGTCAGTTTCGCAAGGGGGATTCCCTTGCTTTCCCTCAGAAGCCCCAGATGTGACCAGACTCCTTTGAAGTACTCTTAATGTCAGGAGATGTCAGTTTCATTAGGGGATTTCCCCTTTATAGGCTGAATGAGCCACGGGTATTGTCTGGCCACTTTGAACTGCTTTGATTGACAGCTCCAAAGCAGATAAAACAGTTGATTGTTGATGAGTTCATTCTCCAGTGAGCCTCAAGAACATCCTCTTTTCACCACATCTGTTCAGTCTGGCTCCATCTTTTTAACACTGCCGCTTATTTTTTAAGACTCTGGCCTTGGTGAAGTTTTAACGCTTGAAATGTTTTGTCTACATTCAGTTTCATGCTCCAGTACTTTTAACTAGTTTCCTGATTGACAGGTCCAGCCTATTTCACAGCAGGCAGTAGCGATGTTTGTTTTATTTCCCGTCACAGATGATTAAATCTGGAGTGCTTCCTCTTTTCCAGCCAGTTTTTTTTTAATCAGGCTTTCTCTTTGATCTGAAGTGTCTATTGGTGTCATGCTGGTTCTAACCACAGTGTTTTTAAACAGACTTCCGAAGACCTTGGCTGGCTTTTTTTTTCCCACAGTGAGTCTTCTTCAACCTCTCCTGCTGGAATAGCATGTCTGCACTGGAGGTAACTTTTAGCCATGGAAAAAGTGAACACCACTTCCCCCTGCCCACTGACACTGACACTACAGGATGGTGGTGCCAGGATGGCAGGGGGCAGTGAAGGGCCTAAAGGGGCAGAACCTGAAGGGAGGACCTTTGGCGACTTAATATTTGAATGTCTCTCTTGTGCGTAATGTGGGGGGGTGAGGCCTCTGATTGCGGGGGGAGGGAGTCAGGACACTGACTGTGGGGAGGAAAATGGGTGCGAATGAGGCCTCTAATTGTAGGGAGGGGGTGGGGTGAGGTGAGGCCTCTGACTGTAGGGGGGGGTGAGATAAGGCCTCTGACTGTAGGAGTGGGGGTGAGGTCTCTGATTGTGGGGGGGAGGGTGTGAGGGTGAACCACTTTTTGGGGGGACTGCCAGATCACCCTCAGGCCTGTGTGGTGTGCGGTGGGGCCAAGGGCATAGGTGATGCATTTATTTAGTAGTAACTATGGAGTTTGCGCTTCAGGGCAACATTTTCAGGGTGTACCCTTGGTCTGTGTGGAGTCACTATTTCCGTGAAGGAGCAGGTGAATTGCTGTCAGAAATTTCCATGGCAATTACTAAGGAGTTAGCGTGTCAGTGCTTCCACATGGCCCCAATCTGCATCTTGGGACCCGAGATTGGTAGATTTCAGGTTGCACAGTTAACACTGCTGCCTCACAGCACCAGGGACTTGGTGACTGTCTATGTGGAGTTTACACATTATCCCCGTGTCTGCATGGGTATCCTCTAGACACTCTGGTTTCCCCCCACAGTCCAAAGACGAGCAGTTTAGATTGATTGGCTATGCTAAATTGCTCCTTAGTGTCCCAAGATGTGTAAGTTAAAAGGATTAGCCACAAGAAGTGTATGGGGCTACGGATCTAGAGCAGAGTAGAAGGCCTGGGTAAGGTACACTGTCAGAGAGTTGGTGCAAATTCAATGGGCCAAATGGCCTCCTTCTACACTGTTGGGATTTTATATATTCTATCTGTCTCAGCTACTATATTTCAATTCACTCCAAACACACTGGGTAGGAAACTATTTTGATAAATTCCATTTTCATGGCTCTTTGGAATTTCTGTTTCACCCAGCAAGAAGTGAAAGGATGAGTGTATTTTTGTCTATAATGTTAACTCAACAAGAAAAGCCCAAATTATATGCTGCATAAAGATATAATTATTAGCACCTGTTCAAATTCCTACAGCAGCAACTAGTGCAGAAAATTCAAATTGATGCTCTTTTCAGCTGCAGACAAACTGATTAATCTCAGTCATTTGATTCCAGTTTTGATCGATATAAAAGCATGTCTCTGTGAAAGAAATATCTCCCAAAATCTTGCTACCATTCGCGCCAGCCAGATCTTACAGTTCCCCTGATGATGTACCCACACCACAAGCTTCCTGGCGATGAGGGCTGCATTCAACAGAAAACCCCACTGATAACGGCAGGACCCCATTGATAAGATCCCATCATCAGAGGCACCTCCTGCTAATGCAAAACACGCCACGGAGTGGGAGAAAAATCTCACCCAGCATGTTTTAAAATGGACTTCATTGAAATGTATCAGTAGTGAGCTAATGGGCTGCACAGTGGCAAACAATGCTGCTTCATAGCACCAGAGATCGGGGTTTGATTCCCAACTTGGGTCACCATCTGTGTAGTGTTTGCACATTCTCCCTGTGTCTGCGTGGGTTTTCTCCAGGTACTCCGGTACAATTTGAAAGATGTGCTGGTTAGGTACATCAAACCGAACAGGTGCTGGACTGTGGCGACTAGGGGAATTTCACAGTGACTTCACTGCAGTGTTAATGTAAGCCTTACTTGTGACTAATAAATAAACTTCACTTTGTCGCCAAGTAGGGTCTACTTTTAAATACTTTCTGTCACAACAAGTCATGTACTAGGCGAAAATAAATCACAGAAAATAACTGCAACTCCAGTCATATGATCCTATCACAACCAGATCCTGTATTTCAAAGCTGCTAAATAATCTGGTACATTACATGGCACTGCTTTACTTCCAAGCTAAAAATGGGGAAATCAAAATAGTTAAAAACACTTTTTTTGCGAAAAAGACCATTTCTTGCTTGGTACATGCCATAAATCATAACACTAAGTGAGTTTAAGGGCAGTAGTCCCATCCCACAGTTTAAATTATGAATGTAGTAGCACAGTGGTTAGCATTGCTGCTTCACAGCTCTAGGGACCTGGGTTCAATTCCTGGCTTAGGTCAGTCTGTGTGGAGATTGCACATTCTCCTAGTGTCTGTGTGGGTTTTCTCCAGGTGCTCCAGCTTCCTCCCACTGTCCAAAGATGTGCAGGTTAGGTTGATTGGCTGTGCTTAAAAAAAAATTGCCCCTTGGTGTCCTGAGATGTGTGGATTAGTGGGTAAAGGTGTAGGGATATGGGGGTAGGGCCTGGATGGGATTGTGGTTGGTGCAGACTCGATGGGCCAGATGGTCTCTTTCTGCACTGTAGGATTTCTATATGTCTTCATGATATTATCTCAGTTGTTTTATTTGATTGCAGACTTACATTTCATTTACAGGTATCCCATTAATCTCACTCCTTATGAACAAATAAATAGGCTAAGTATTTTTAAGCCAATAAGGCTAGCCTTTAAAAACTTTTCCAGATCCAATCAATTTATATTTTATCTTTAATTTATGATACAGGCCAGTTAAAATACACATCTATCGACCAGTTTTACTTTTGCACTGATGCAATTTTTGTAATATTACTGTAATGACCAGAATTTTCCCACCCTTTATGCTGGCAGGATCTTCCAGTCCTGCTAATATGGATGAAAATTTCAATGGCTCACCAGCACTGGCACGGAGAAACCCATAGCTGCTTTTGATTGTGTGTGTGTGTGTGTGTGTGTGTGTGGGTGGGAGGGGATCTGGTGGGGAGGTGGCGAAGTCCGGTTAACGACTTCACTTACAAGTAGAGAGTGGAATCATCTTAAAGAGGTACTGGCTTGCTGTTTTACCTTTCCATTAGGTGCAATGTACAGTGAAATTGAAATGAGTCAAACTTGTTTTATAAAAATTCCTGTTATGCGGAAGATGTCAACCATTCCTGCTGGTAGAAGAGCAAATCCATACATTGATCAGTGTGAAAAACTCAAATTGTACACTTGTAATTTCAGAATAGCCAAACTTGTCTAAGCTTGTCATACAACATGCTGACCAATCAGAGCAGAATTAAACTACACAGGTCTGCAACACCATGGAGTGCTGGGCAAACCATCATGCAACATCAAAATCTCCCCTTGAAGGATGTGTAAATCCTGCAAGTCTGATTAAACCTGTGAGAAAGTGAAAGTGTGGTCAATTGGGGATTGTATCCAAACAGGTTATGGCCGTACAAGACATCGAGAACGAGGAGGGGTCGCTAAGGCCAACAAACCTGAGGACAAGTTTTTTTTTGTTTACCTGCAAGAGGCTGGCATGGGAATTCCAGCAGAGATTCCACCATGGAAACCAACGCAAAGATGGGTAGTGTCGGATGCTGCACAGCAAAATGGACAGACAATTCAATCGTAGATTCAGCACAAACTCCATTTGAGGAGCTTGAGGAGGATGATGACCCTATCGAGTCCAATTAATGCCCATCTGCTTGTCTGACCCCAAAAAAAAGGGATTTTTTCAGAGCTAGTCTCCAAGACTCTGGCCTTTACAACCTGTTTGGTAAGGTGTGAGCAGGTTGAATAAAAACTTTTTCACGCATTTGCTGCTTGACAGCATTTTCATTTGGCATCTATTGTTTTTGACACTGACTTGTTTGTAGGCATATTGGGTTACATAGACATGCATTCGTGTGGGAATTAGGCCTCCATGGTTATCACATGGTTATCTACTTAACATGGGTTTGTGGGCAGGTCCCCTGGGATTAGACTCATTGGAGTTTTACTGTAATTGAGCAGTGTGAAACAAATTTACATAGTTAACTGGTGAGATCATTTTCACAATTCTTGGAAAAAATGTAGCCTATCTAATTGGCCTGCTAAGAATAAAATTAAAGAGAAATCTGGTAACAAACAAAAAACACTACAGCAGATCAGACAAGTTAATGCTTCCAGCTGGCTCACTCACAGTCTTCAGAAAGGAAATGTGGCCTCTTTAGCCAGTCTGGCCTATATGTAACTCCTGTCTCACCACGAAAAAATGCACACGTGCTGTGTAGTTCAAGACAGGGAAACCAGCAATTAATAATAAATGCCAAGTCAACTAGGCACAGTGACAACCTAAAATCTAATTTCAAAAAACTACAGTTATCACAAATAGCTTAAAAGAGGCACAACGGGGAAAGGCCCAAGTAGGAACAACACGGTAGCAATCTTTTTTAGTGATGCGGTATACACAAACTGTGTTTATTTGTGTCACAACACAAAGAACCAGAATTTATATTATATAAGAAATTAGCGCATTCTGGAAGGAACTTTCTGTTATTGAAATCTGGAGGCAGGGTTCAAATAAAAATAAGAACATAAGAACATAAGAAATAGGAGCAGGAGTAGGCCATCTGGCCCTTCGAGCCTGCCCCGCCATTCAATAAGATCATGGCTGATCTGTCGTGGCTCAGTTCCACTTTCCCGCCCTCTCCCCATAACCCTTAATCCCCTCTCTTATCAAAAACCCATCAACCCGCTTCTTAAAAATATTTAGCGAGGCAGCCTCCACCACTTCAACGGGCAGAGAATTCCAGAGATTCACCACCCTTTGAGTGAAGAAGTTCCTCCTCAACTCCGTTCTGAACCGCCCCCCCTTTATCTTGAGGCTGTGCCCCCTAGTCCTACTGTCTTTTTTGAGCGGGAAGAGTCTTTCCACCTCTATCCTATCCATCCCATTCATCATCTTATACGTCTCAATGAGATCTCCCCTCATTCTTCTAAACTCTAACGAGTACAAGCCTAGTTTATTCAGCCTCTCCTCATAGCTCAACCCCCTCAACTCCGGTATCAGCCTAGTAAACCTCCTCTGCACTCCCTCCAAGGCCAAAATATCCTTGCACAGGTGCGGCGCCCAAAACTGCACACAGTACTCCAGCTGCGGCCTCACCAATGCCCTATACAGCTGCAGCAAGACCTCCCTACTTTTATATTCAATCCCCCTCGCTATGAAGGCCAGCATCCCATTCGCCTTCCTGACCACCTGCTGGACCTGCAGGCTGGGTTTTTGCGACTCATGCACAAGGACCCCGAGGTCCCTCTGCACCGTCGCCTGCTGCAGTTTTTCGCCACGTAAGTAATAGTCCTTCCTACCATTCTTCCTACCAAAGTGGACCACCTCACACTTGCCAACATTAAATTCCATTTGCCATTTCCTGGCCCATTCGCCCAGCCTATCTAGATCCTTCTGCAGACTCTCCACACCCTCCGCACAATTTGCCTTTCCCCCAATCTTGGTGTCATCAGCAAATTTCGACACCCTACACTCGGTTCCCTCCTCCAGATCATCTATATAAATGGTAAATAGCTGAGGCCCCAGCACCGACCCCTGGGGCACCCCACTAGTCACCAACCGCCAATCCGAATAGCACCCATTGACCCCCACTCTCTGCCTCCTATTTGACAACCAATCCTCTATCCACGCTAACACCCTACCCCCAACTCCATGTCCTCTGACCTTCTGCAGTAACCTCTTGTGAGGTACCTTATCAAACGCCTTCTGAAAATCCAGAAAGACCACATCCACCGGCTCTCCTCTATCCACCGCCCTAGACACATCCTCATAGAACTCCAGTAAATTTGTCAGACACGACTTCCCTTTAATGAAACCGTGTTGCGTCTGCCCTATCAAGCAATTCCCTTCAAGATGCCTCGCAATTTCCTCCTTAATGACGGATTCTAACATTTTACCTACCACAGACGTTAAACTAACCGGCCTGTAATTCCCCGCCTTTTGCCTGGCACCCTTCTTAAACAACGGCGTAACATTAGCCGTTTTCCAATCCTCCGGCACTTCCCCGGAATCCAGCGACGTCTGGAAAATAACCACCAAGGCATCCACTATCACCTCCGCCATTTCTTTCAGAACCCTCGGATGCATTCCATCCGGTCCTGGGGACTTGTCCACAATCAGCCCCTCCAGTCTGTCGCGCACCACCTCTCTAGTAACAGTAATGTCATTAAGACCCTCCAGTCCTACCACCTTTCCATCGCTAACACCCGGCAAATTATTCACGTCCTCCTCCGTGAAGACAGAAACAAAAAAGTTATTCAAGACCTTAGCCATATCCCCATCCCCTACCACTAGGTCCCCTTTCTCATCCGCCAAGGGACCAACGTTCACCCTAGCCAGCCTCTTCCTTTTTATATATTTATAAAAACTCTTGCTATCCTTTTTTATATTAAGCGCTAGCCCAGCTTCATAGCTTCTTCTACCCTCCTTTATCAACTTTTTTGTCAATCTTTGTTGACATTTAAACCTTTCCCAATCCTCTTCTCGCCCACTGCTCTTAGCTACTCTAAATTCCTCCGCTTTTAATTTAACACTTTCCTTCACCTCCTTCGTTATCCACGGCTTATTACCTCTCTTCCTACTGTCCTTTTTAACCATCGGAATAAATTTCTGCTGAGCACCAAGAAAGATCTCCTTAAAGATCCTCCACTGCTCCTCAGCAGACCTACCTTCCAACGCGCTCCCCCAGTCCACATTCGCCAATTCTTCTCTCATCCTACCATACTCCCCTCTATTCAAACAAAGGACACGTGTCCGGGAACCCACTTTCTCCTCCTCCATCTGCAACAGAAACTCCACCATACAATGATCACTCTCTCCAAGAGGATCCTTCACCTCAAGGTCCCTAATTCTACCCGCCTCATTACATAGCACCAGATCCAAGATAGCTCGCTCCCTCGTCGGCTCCAACACACACTGTTCCAGGAAACTATCCCCTCGAGCCCACCTCGTCCAACATGGGTCGACCAATCAATATGCAGATTGAAATCCCCCATAACTACTGCCATCCCATTCCTGCACGCCGCACTTATTTGCGCGTTAACAGCCCGCCCCACCTCCAGATCATTATTCGGGGGCCTATAGACGACACCCACCAGCGTCTTCCTCCCTTTGCTGTTCCTAATCTCCACCCACAACGATTCCACTTTCTGCTCTTTGGCTCCGATATCATCCCTTGCTACCACCTTGATGCTGTCCTTAATCAGCAGAGCTACGCCACCCCCTCTTTCCTCCTGCCTATCCTTCCTAAACACTTGATAGCCCTGTACATTCATCTCCCAGTCCCTGTCACCTTGCAGCCACGTCTCTGTAATGGCCACCAGATCGTATCCATTTGTGTCGATCTGCGCCACCAGCTCATCCACTTTATTCCGAATGCTTCATGCATTCAGATAAAGCGCTTTCATCCCAGCCTTCTTCTGGACCCTATTTGCCGTAACGCCACCACTTGGGACATCCTCAGCCTCTTCCCTTACCTGTACCCTATCCTTAACTGTAGACCTCCTAACATCACCTACCCTCGCACCCTCCCCCCCCCTAATTAGTTTAAAGCCCTGTCTACAGTCCTCTTTACTCGATTCGCCAGCACTCTGGTCCCAGCACGATTCAGACCAACCCCATCCCGCCCGAACAAGTCCCACCTACCCCAATACTGGTGCCAATGCCCCATAAATTCGATCCCATTCCTCCCACACCAATCCCTGAGCCACCCATTCACTTCCTTTATCCTGTCAACCCTACGCCCGTCTGCACTCGGTTCAGGCAGTAGCCCAGAGAAGACCACCTTGTCGGTTCTACTTTTTAATTCCATTACCAGCTTCTCATACTCCCTCCCCAGATCCTCAGTCCGCACTTTGCCTACATCGCTGGCACCCACATGTACCACCACAACCGGGTTCTCACCCTCCCACTCCAGATTCCTCTGCAGCCCAGCTGCGACATCCTGTACCCGAGCACCAGGCAGACAACACACCCTTCTGTGCACTTTGTCATTGTGACAAAGGACAGTGTCAATACCCTTCACCCCACTATCCCCAATCACTACTACGTTCCTTTTCCCCTTCTCTTTGCCTATGTCCTGCTGCATCACTGTACCGTGTGCAGTTTGCTCACCAACCTCACCTGCCTCGTCCTCTTCCAGAGTGGAAGCAAGAACCTCAAACCTGTTATGCAGATTAAGAGGCTGAGGCCTCCGCTCCTCACCCCCCTTCCTCCTCCCAGCAGCCCCCTTTTGTTCCTGACCCTTAGATTTAGACAGTCTAGAGGGGGTGGATGTCACTTGCACCCCATTGACAATGACACCCTCTCTCCCCCTGATGAGCCTCAGTGTCTGTAGCTCAGAGGCCAGCTCATCCACCTTGAGCTGGAGCTCCTCCAGCAACCTGCACTTACTGCAGACATGGTCTCTGGGAAGGACCCTGGGGTCCACCAGTTCCCACATCATACAGGAACCGCACATCACATGCCCCTCCATTATTCAATATAATTTGTTGTGGGAAAAAATTTTTTCCTTGTTTCTTGCTGTAGTAGTTTTGAAAAAAAAATTTTTTTTTTCCTTGTTCTTTCAACCTGGCCTTTTTACCTTCCAGCCCTTTTTGATATTAAGCCCTAATAGCTCACTCTGCTTCCCTCTCACTCCGCTGCCCGCTCCGACGCTGCCCGCTATCTACACCAGGCCTCCTTTTAAACTTGGCGCTGATTTAAAGCTGATGGGCCACAACTGCCTGATAATCACTCCCTCACAATTCTTAAAGCAGTAAATACAATAAGTAAATGCTTTAAACAGTTCTACAAAGAACAAAGTGCTTTAAACTTATTTTAAACAGGTTTTTAACAGGTAAAGTCTTAGCTTTCTCTCTGATGCTCCTTCCTCGTCTGCTCCAGCAAACAATGTAAGGCTTCACCGTGTGGACACTTGATAATTAAAGCTGATGGGCCACAACTGCCTGATAATCACTCCCTCACAATTCTTAAAGCAGTAAATACAATAAGTAAATGCTTTAAACAGTTCTACAAAGAACAAAGTGCTTTAAACTTATTTTAAACAGGTTTTTAACAGGTAAAGTCTTAGCTTTCTCTCTGATGCTCCTTCCTCGTCTGCTCCAGCAAACAATGCTGAATTTAAAAGAAAAATGCTAACATAGCTAAATGTTTTCTTAGGGTTAAAAGTGTACAGTTGTGCTGCGGTGCCCATTGTGAATATTACACAATTATCCACTGATTTCAATGTGTGTGGCAGAATTACCAACTCTAGATAAACTCAATTCTGCAATCAAAAAAATTCAAGTAAAAATTGACCTTGCAAAACACTAAATGAAAGAGATCATAGTTCAATTGTTGAACATTATTCTAAATAAATCTGTGACTAAAGTAGAAAGTCACATAGGTACTAACTAGTCAAACTGAAATTTCTAACTGAAGTCAAAAAGAATTTCTTCAAAGAGATTCAAGCAAAGAGTGATTGATGACTGGAATGGAACTGAACAAAGAACAATGAACAAAGAACAACACAGCACGGGAAACAGGCCCTTCGGTTCAGCGAGCCCACACCGCCATCTTAACAATGTATTTTTCCTACACCTCCCTTGACCCGTGTCTATGCTTATGGTACCCCCATTGGAAACCAGATTCAGGGGAGAATAATTTAGGGACAATTTGTTACACCAATCAGCCTAAGAGCACATCTTTGGGATGTGGGAGGAAACCGGAGCACCCGGAGGAAACCCACACAACCACAAGGAGAATGCGCAAACTCCCACAGACACTGGCCCAAATCCATGTATCTGCACAGCTAGCAGTGATAGTCACTGAGCTGTTGTGGTGCCCATCTGCTGGTCCACTTTTAAGCATACACAAATGAAATTGGTGGGATAGTGAAGGCAGAATTCTTTAAAGTTTATTTATTAGTCACAAGTAGGTTTACATGAACATTGTAATGACGTTACTGTGAAAATCCCCAGTTGGCACACTTCAGCACTTGTTTGGGTACACTGAGGAAGAATTTAGCATGGCCAATGCATCTAACCAGCACATCTTTCAGATTGTGGCAGGAAACCCGCAGCACCCAGACGAAATCCATGCAGACTCAGGGAGAACGTGCAAACTCCACACAGACAGTGACCCAAGCCAGGATTTGAACCCGGGTCCCTGGCACTGTGAGGCCGCAGTGCTAACCACTGTGCCACCATGCAGCCCTATTCATCCATGACTGCTGCAACCAAGAGATTTCTACAGACGGATGAACCAGATGCCCAAATTATCTCTTATCATCTGCTTCTTGTCTTTACAGAGTTTATTAATTTTGAAAAGAAAGCTGGTGGAATTGCTGCATTTAGTTGGCATAAAATCTTCAATGTTAATTGCTCCACATTGGTGGTCATGTCTGCGGCTGACGAGAACATAAACTCTGAAGCTCCCTCCCTAAACCTTTCCATCTCTCTATCTCTCTGTCATTAGCAGAATTTAAAAATTACTTTTTGTACCAATCTTTTCATCTCTTGAGAAGGTACAGAAAAGATTTATCAGGATGTTGCCTGGTATGGAGGGCATTAGCTATGAGGAGAGGTTGGAGAAACTTGGTTTGTTCCCACTGGAGCGACTGAGGTTGAGGGGAGACCTGATATAAGTCTACAAGGTTATGAAAGGCATGGACAGAGTGAATAGTCAGAAGCTTTTTCCCAGGGCGGAAGAGTCAATTACTAAGGGACATAGTTTAAGCTGTGAGGGGCAAGATTTCAAGGAGATGTACGAGGCAGATTTTTTACAGAGTGTAATGAGTGTCTGGAACTCATTGATGGGGGAGGTAGTGGAAGTGGATACGGTAGTGATTTTTAAGGGGTGTCTTGACAAGTACATGAATAAGATGGGAATAGAGGGATATGGTCCCCAGAAGAGTAGGGGGTTTTAGTTAAGTTAGGCAGCATGGTCAATGCAGGCTTGGAGGGCCAAAGAGCCTGTTCCAGTGCTTTTTTTTTGTTCTTCATATCTTATGTAGGTTAATGTCAAATTTCATTTGATAACACCCCTAAGAAGTTTGGAGTTTTTCCCATATTCAAAGCATTATATGAATGCAGGTTGTTGTTGTAATCAACAGAACTAAAATAGCAATTCTTTGTACTTATTTTTAAACTTAAAAAGCTTCCAACTTGTGACACTTTTGCCTTTAATTACTGGATGCTGACCTATTACAACATTATTATCTCCAGCATTAGATATGTTGAATCGATAGCTACTGATGTTACCATGGACCCGAAAGTAATAAATTGCATTTTGTTCATGGATTGTGGCAAGAGATGCTTGCCAATGCTGTTTTATAATCAGATTACTAGAGTCACATAAGAAATGTTATGCTACAAGAACAGCCTGTCCTTTTCTAAAGAATGTGACCACAGATTCCAGAGCCAGATTTTTAATTTAGTGAGAGATTTGGATGGGAGGTGGGTAGGTGCATAATTTAGTGTCTTCAGCCTCCGTGCTGGTTCACCACCACAACCTAATCCTGAGCAACATGGGGTCCGATCGACTTCCTGCCACCTCCCGGCAGGCAGCCAAATTGAACAATTATTGATAATTACAGGGCCTACTAAAGCCTGTTGCCATGCCAACTGAGATTTTCAGTTGTCAATGACATAATTCACTTTGGTTTGCACCATATCTATGCCAGTATAGTGGGCTCAGATCCCAAAATTAGGGGAAGAAACGGATCTCATGAGGGAAACCCCCTATCTCTCCCCAAACCCCACACCCCACAAGGCTTATGGATTACAGATGAGGCTGTTAGATGTTCTGCAGAGGAGCTGTCCTTCCACAGTCACAGCAAGATTGCTGCAGCCACTTCAGAATGTAAAGACTGATCCCTTCCTCGGAGGGTGGCTCCACGTTGAGGTACCCTCTCTCCTTCCATCACAGAACAGCTTTTTCCCTACTGCCATCAGACTTTTGAATGGACTGACCTTAAATTAAGTCGATCTTTTGCTACACCCTAGCTATGACTATAACACTACATTCTGCACCCATTCGTTTTTTCTCCCCTATGAGCTGTATGTTTTGTCTGTAAAGTGTGCAAGAAACAATACTTTTCACTGTATACCAATACATGTGACAATAATAAATCAAGTCAAATCTGTTTCTTGGCTGGTGATATGCCAGTACTGGAGGGTCTTACCTTTCCGCCCAGCCCACTCCCTGCCATTACTGACCTGGCCTTTTAATAAATTACAGTAAGTGAATTTGGAACTAAGTGTGCAGGGTCATGATTCAGGACTGAACCAGCAGTTGGGGGTCATGACCCAGAATTGAAAATCCCAGCCATGGAAATCCATTACGTCTCTCTCTGCCTCAGAATAGGTGGTTTAAAAAGCCACCTGTGCAGGTGAATTGCAGGCTTCAAATTACACAGCTCCAAATCTTGAAAAGGATTTTTGTCATCTGAACCTTTTTAATATGCCCCTATTTAACAACTTTCCAAATGACTCAACTGATCCTAACTAACTCTGCAGAGGGGAGAATTTTACAATCAGGTTTATGTCAATGCAGAACTTGCACTTTCTTGTACTTGTTTGAATTAACAGCCAAGGAGTTAAACAAATAGAAGTAAAATCCCTGATTTCAAAATGGATAATTCTGCTCTTCATGCTCTGGATGGTACTATAAACTGGAGATTAAAATTTGTTAACAGCATTACTTTAAACTGTCAAGCTGATTTTAGCAGCAAAGAAATAAACAATTATATACTGCAACAGTGCCATCTATAGCTAAGAGTCTTAATACAATTTCAAACACATTTCATTAGTATTAATAAAATTACAGCATTCACACTATTGTGGGCAGCTTTGTCAATGATCAATGCTGAGTAATGTTGCTTAGCAGCTGATCCCAATATCTGGGAGATAATTTAATTAGGCAGAATCAACGTTTTATGAAAGAAAGCTTGTGTTTGACAGATCTATTCAGAGTTTTTTGGGGGGTGTAAGTACAGAGTAGATAAGGGAAAACAAGTGGATGTGGTATATTTGTATTTTTAAAAGCTTACAATAAAAGTGCAACACGAGATTAGGGCTCTCAGGATTGCGGGTGATACATTATCAGTTATCAGACAGGAATTGGAACGGGAATGAGAGAGTAATTTTCAGGATTGCAGAGTATAATCAGTGGAGAGTTGTAAGAACCAGTGTTTGGATCTCAACTATTTACAATCTATATCAATGACTTTGAAAAGAGTGAGGGGATGGGATCTGAGTGTAGTATATCCAATTTTGCTGATGATACAAAGCTAAATGGGAAAGTAAGCTGAAAGGTGGATGCAAAGGTACTCCAAAGGGATACAGACCAGTTAACAAATTGGGTAAGGAAACAGATGGCAGTATAATGTTGGCAAGTGTGAAATTATCCACTTTTGTAGGAAGAAGGAAAAAGTTGAAAGTAATTTAAAATGCGAGAGATGTAAATGTTGATCTGTAAAGGAATTTTGAGAGGCCTTATACACCAACTTTTAATTACCAGCACATAAATTTGGCATGCAAGTGCAGTAAGAATTAGGAAGGCAAATTATATGTTAGCCTTTATTGCAAGGGATTCCGACGTAAGTGTAGGGAAATTTTGCTGCAATTCTGTAGGGCTTTGGTGAGATGACGATTGGAGTACCATGTATAAGTTAGTCTCCTTACTCAAGAAAGGATATATCTGCATGGGAGAGGGCGCAACGAAGATTAACTGGATTGATTCCTCGGATGAGAGGGTTGTCCAAGCGGATAGATTGAATAAAATGAACGTATACCATCTGGAAATGAGAAGATTATGCTCAATCTTCCATTTTGGAATGAGATGACAAGAAATTTCTTCACTCAGAGGATTGTTAATATTTGAAATTCTTTCCGCAATAAGCTGCGGATACTCAGTTGATTGGTATACTTAAGGCTTAGATTAGTGTATTTTTTGGGCAGTAAGGAAACCAAGGGACATGGGATAGGATAGGAATGTAGGGTTGAAAAAATGTTCTACAATGATCTTATTGAATAGTAGACTTAAATTGAAGGGTTCTATGAGCTATTTCTGTTTCTATTGCATCCGCTTTCTATGTTTGTCCATTAATTCACTTGCTACGAAGTGTTTCTAGATGTACTGAGGTTATGAAAGGTGCTCTATGTAAATAAAAGTGTGTTGTTTCAAAGTGAATATGGTAGCAGCATGAATTGATACCTCAACAATATGAACATCAGAAATTAAAATAATTGCATTTTTTATGGCCCCCACCCCATTTTTAGAAGATTTTGGTAACTATAAGGTCAGCAAAATGAATAATATTATTTTTATTAATTTTGTAACAATTTTTTACAACTTTGTTACTAATAAGTAAGATTGCACTTTGGTAGATCTTTGTGACTTCTGTCTCAAATCATTTAACAATTTTGCAGCTACATTGAATATTTTACTATGTAAAACTCACTAAAGAAACAAAATCCATACGATTGATCATAAAAATACAGGCCAAAATTTTCCACCTGCGGTATCGGTGGCGAACAATAGGCCGCCGGTGGAATCTTCTGGTCTCACTGAAGTCAACCGCAATTTTCAAAGCTCGCCGGCCTGGCTGCCAGGGAACATACTGCGGGAGATCAACTTCAGCAGGCTGGGTGATGCCACCAATGGGAAGGGCTGAAAAGTTCCAGCCACAGTTTTTGTAATGTAATTCCTATAATAGGAAAATGGCTAAATGAAGACAATTTGGATGCAAATGTTTCCTCCACTTTAGAACCCATCCAGCCAAATGTGGTGCTCCCTGCCTTTGAAGATTTTAAATATTATAAAGATTTGAGTTCAATTCTGGTAACACCAATCAGCAAATGATAATGATCTTGGACAGATATAGTGTTAAAAATAACATTCAAATGTTTTCAAGTAAGCAAAGCTATTTTTCCAAAAATCTTCCTGAAGATCTGAATACTTTCAAGTATTCTTAGACAACACAGCATGCTTCTGTCATTATTTTGCATTAACCACTTTGATTTCATTAACAGAAAGTATGTAATACGGCGACATCTGAGTTAGCATGTATTACTAGCATGCTAATTTCAGCAATCATGATAGAGGTGTCTGTTGCTTTTGTTCAAAGTGTCCAAAACCAGTTATATTAAAAAAAAGATTTTCATACAACTAAGTAAAAGTACAGAGATGTCACAGCCAAGGTCCTTCCTAGGAATAAGCCAACTTTTGGGCATCAGTTTATTTCATGTTAATGTCAAACTACAGCATAATTCAAGTGAACTGATGTACAACATCTATTTCTGTTTCATCCCTTTAACGTGAGACATCATCCAGAAGAAGATAATTACAGTATTAATTTTGGATAGTTCACTAAAAGGTAATGTATTTGTACAACATTACTAAAAAGGCTGATAGGATATTTGTCTGTACCTCAAGGAGGCTAGATTATGAAGAGGCGGAAAGTATGTTTCAGTTGTAGAGAGCTTTGGCTAGGCATCATCCCCAAGAGTACTGAGTTCAGTTCTGGGAACCTCAGGAAGTATATATTGTCCTTATAGGGAGTGTAATGCAGATTCACCAATTTGCTGCTGGGTTAAGTTTCTAGAAGGCCTGTGACAAAATGTCACATAGGAGATTGTTAAATAAGTTGTGTCCATGGTGTTAAGGATAAGATCCTGGAATGGATAGAAGATTGGCTGACTGGCAAAAGGCAGAGAGTGGGGATAAAGGGGCCTTTCTCAGGATGGCAGTGGTGTGCCTCAGGAGTCAGTGCTGGGACCAATTTTTCACAATATATATTAACGATTTGGAGGAAGGAACCAAAGGCACTATTGCTAAGTTTGCAGATGATACAAAGATATGTAGAATGACAGGTAGTATTGAGAAAGCAGGATGCAGAAGAACTTGGACAGGCAATTCCTGCCTCACAAATTTGACTGAACTCTTTGAGGAGGTAACTAAGCATGTCGACGAAGGTATAGCAGTTGATGTGGTATACATGATTTTAGTAAGGCGTTTGATAAGGTTCCCCATGGTAGGCTCATGAAGAAAGTAAGGAGATGTGGGATAGAAGGAAATTTGGCCTATTGGATAAGTAACTGACTATCTCATAGAAGACAGAGGATGGTGGTGGAGAGAAAATTTTCAGACTGGAGGCCAGTTACCAGCGGTGTACCACAGGGATCACTGCTAGGTCCTCTACTATTTATGATTTTTATCAATGATCTGGAAGAAGGGGCTGAAGGGTGGGTTAGTAAATTTGGTGATGACACCAAGATTGGTGGAGCAGTGGATGAGGTGGAGGGCTCTTGTAGGCTGTAAAGAGATATTGATAGGATGCAAAACTGGGCAGAAAAATGGCAGATGGAGTTTAACCCTGACAAGAGAGAGGTGATTCATTTTGGTAGGACAAATGAATGCAGATTACAGGATCAACGGCAGGGTTCTGAGGAATGTGGAGGAGCAGGGAGATCTTAGGGTTCATATCCACAGATCTCTGAAGGTTGCCACACAAGTGGATAGAGCCATAAAGAAGGCTTATAGTATGTTAGCATTTTTTAACAGGGGGTTTGAGTTTAAGAGCCGTGAGATTATGCTGCAGCTATACCAGACCTTGGTGAGACCACATTTGAAATATTGTGTGCAGTTCTGGTCACCTCACTATAAGAAGGATGTGGAAGCATTGGAGAGAGTGCAGAGAAGGATGCTGCCTGGTTTGGAGGGTAGGTTTTATGAGGAAGGGTTGAGGGAGCTGGGGTTTTCTCTTTAGAGCAGAGGAGGATGAGGGGGGACTTAATGGAGGTTTAAAAGAGAGGAATTGATAGAGTGGATGTGCAGAGACTTTCCTTGGGTGGATGTAGCTGTTAGTAGGGGGCATAACTATAAGGTTCATGGTCGGAGATATAGGAGGGATGTCCAAAGTAGATTCTTTCCTCAGAGACTGGTTGGGGTGTGGAATAGACCGCCTGCTGTGATAGTGGAGTTGGACACTTTAGGAACTTTCAAGCAGTTATTGGACAGGCACCTGGAGCACACCAGAATGATAGGGAGTGGGATAACTTGATCTTGCGTTTGGACATAGCTCGGCACAACATCGAGGGATGAAGGGCCTGTATTGTGCTGTACTGTTCTATGTTCTAGGTTAGGAGAGTGGGCAAAGAAGTAGCAGATGGAATACAATGTGGAAAAGTGTGAAGTAATGCACTTTGGAAGGAGGAATGGAGGCAGAGACTATTTTCTAAATGGGAAAATGCTCAGGAAATCAGAAACACAAAGGGAATTGGGAGTTATTGTTCAAGATTCTCTTAAGGTTAACGTGCAGGTTCAGTCGGCAGTTAGGAAGGCAAATGCAATGTTAGCATTCATGTCAAGAGGGCTAGAATACAAGACCAGGGATATAGGTTTGAGGCTGTATAAGGCTCTGGAGTACTGTAAGCAGTTTTGGGCCTCATATCTAAGGAAAAATGCACTGGCCCTGGAAAGGGTCCAGAGGAGGTTCACAACAATGATCCCTGGAATGAAGAACTTGTCATATGAGGAATGGTTGAGGACTCTGGGTTTGTACTCGTGGGGGTTTAGAAGTATTGAGGGGGGAATCTTATTGAAATTTACAGGATACTGCAAGGCCTGGATAGAGTGCATGTGGACAGGATGTTTCCACTTGTAGGAAAAACTAGAACCAGAGGGCACAACCTCAGGCTAAAGGGATGATCCTTTAAAACAGAGATAAGGAAGAATTTCTTCAGCCAGAGAGTGATGAATCTGCGGAACTCTTTGCTGCAAAAGGCTGTGGAGGCCAGATCATTGAGTGTGTTTAAGACAGAGATAGATGGGTTATTGATTAATAAGGGGATCAAGGGTCATGGGGAAAAGGCAGGAGAATGGGGATGAGAAAATGATCAGCCATGATTGAATGGTGGAGCAGACTCGATGGGCCGAGCGGCCTAATTCTGCTCCTCTGTCTTATGGTCTTTTCATTTAAGTTGCAAGGACGCACCATACAGACAATATGGGAGAATAAGGGATGACCTATTTGAGGTGTTTAAGATGATTGAAGGATTTGATAGAGTAGATAGAGAGAAATTATTTCCCCTGTTGGGAGTGCTTTAAACGAAGGGGCTTAATTACAGCTAGTCCATTCAGAAAGCACTTCTTCACACGTGGGTTAGAGGTCATCTGGAACTCTGTCCCCTGAAAAGCTCTAGGCTAAATCAATTGAAAATATCAAAAATTGAGATCAATAGATTTTTGTTGTGCAAGTATTTAGGAATACAGAATCAAAGCAGCCAGATGGATTTAATATGCAGGTTAAATGGACAAATGCAACAGTGGAAAATGGGGCTGAATGTCATGCACGTTTCTATTTAAAAGCAAATTATTGCGCATGCTGGGATCTGAAACCAAAAGAGAAAATGCTGGAGAATCTCAATAGGTCTGGTGGCATCTGTGGAGCGAGAATAGAGCTGACATTTCGAATCCAGATGACCCTTTGTCAAAGCTGGATTTGACAAAGGGTCATCTGGACTCGGAACACTTGCAATCATGTTCTTATGGTGGTTGAGCCTCTGCAGTGACGTTATTCCAAATTGAGTCCATTTCTATTCAGGATAAACACACAATAAAACATGCAAATCAGAACTTCTTTAGCTTTAATATTTTGCACAGCCAAATGATTAGGAAATTAATATGCTTTATCTTCAATTTACACCCCAGAAATATGAATGTTTAAACTTGCATCTCAGTGCAATAAGCCACATCACAAGACGTTATGCACAATGAATGTCCATTTAGTGAAAAAGTCCATTGCACAAGATGAGTACACAGGCCACTTTGCTGTCAGTTTCACATTTTAAAAATTTCCAAACAACACACTTAAAACAGATGTGTACCAAACCCAATGCCAAAAGAGAGCTGTTGCAATATGTTTTAACATTTATAAATCTAGGTTCAGTACTAAGGCCCAGAATGCAATACATGAAAGCTGAAATGAGCTGGAAAGAAGTTGAGGTAAATAAAGAAGTGGTGACAACAACCTTGTAGAGCGAGATTAGACAGGTCCTGTAATGACCCAAGGGGTAAATTCTGTGTAGCAAAGCCTGATTTACTTTTGTAATTTGGGAGATTTAAGGACTTTGAAGGTATGAAAAGCTCAACTCCAAAACAAGAGACTCATAAAAATGTGGGAATTTGGAGGGTCACAATGGTTAAATTTTCCAGCCTCCAAGGCATCTTTCGTGAATGACAAGAAACAAATGACTGTCACGAGCCAGAAGTGCACCATCGATCATGAGCCAAAGATCAGTATATAGTGCCCATGCTTGAAACAATCCTTGTTTCCTTTTGGTAAAGCAAATGGTATTTTCAATGCCAGATTGATGCCCTCAATACAGGATTGATTCGCCCTGAGGCACCAGCTTCACCCAGTGAAACTAAGTCTGCATGTGGTCTTACAAGAGGTCCTTGAAAGGAATTTTGTATGCTACAACCAACATCGCAAACTTTTAAAATATAATGTTTAAAGATGGGGCCAACACCAGCTTAAAAGAATATGGAACTGTCAGACACCAATTTCCAATGCCCTCAACCATCATTAACCTCCACGACTGCCAACATCCCCACCTCAATGGTCTTGGATTTTCCAACTCCCAATAGTTGACAGTGTTCCACATCGTTGTAAATCTAAACCAAATAACCCCGGATTCACCGGATTGCCACCCCTCCACACATCAGCCAATCCCTCCCAGACCCAATGAAAACTGATCACCCAATTATCTTGCTAAGTTCTTATCTTGTCTCCTTGACTCCAGGAGTTGGGAAATCTAAATGAGATTTACACCTCACTTTAGCTGTGGCAGTTTTATATTTTGGGCTTATAGCCATCAAGATTGAGCCTCAGAGTATTAATTTATCTAGGACCTTTACAGCCAGCAGAATTCAGAAATCTTCAACTCAGTCATTATGACCTAGATTCACACCCAAGCAATGAAAACAAAATGTGCACTAATTAATTATGCCATCCAGTTCTCCATTCTGGTGTAATTTCTTTGAAAACCATTTTTTTCTATTTTGTATTGCACTATATAATAGATTCCCATTTCTATTATAGTGGGTTTGAAATGGAACTTGTTAGTTTTTTTATAAAATCTCATATCAAGAAAATTATAATTAGAATCCATTGTTCATGCACATTTATTGTCATTATCTTTCCTGTAGTTAGACTGAATAATCAGTGACATTTGTACATTTAATTTTAAAGACAATCATTTTCCCAAACTGTACTTTTCAATGTTGCTTCTCAGGCAAGTTAAGTTTAAAAAATATATTTTAAAAAATGATAATGCATGCCAAGAATGCTAGATGCTTACTTTCTTCTGTTATGAAATATGCAGGGCACTGCACATCAGCTTCTTTCCAGATGCAACAACTGAAGCCATCTTGTCTGCGCAATCCTTTCAAGCTGGTACTATTTGAATGTGATGTGTTTGCATTTCTCACATGCTCGTGAAGCGAAGAGTGGCGACTATTTGAATTCCTACGTGGCTGCAGTTGCCAGCTTTGGCCTTTTACGGCAGCTGCTTGCTTGTGCAGTGTGCACAACATTGTAAAATTCCATGGAGGAATCTCAAAGGTTGTTACTGGGTCAAATGCAAAACTCGAAACAGAAACTCCTGCAAGTGAAGAAAAAGAAAAGTCAGGGTAAAGGGGATTTAATTACTAATTGTACGCCACACGCAATCAATTTAAAAATATGAAAACAAGTTTCTTATTTCTTTAGCAATTTTATTGATACTATTATGGTCAATGCTTCCCTGCACATTCCTGTTTTATTCCTCAACAGTTCTTCCAAGAAATAACAGAAATTACAAAAAGAGAGTAGTTATATTAAATATATGTAGTCCAGAAAGCCATGGAAGTCCCTTCCTGCCATCTAGCCTGATGTCTGATATATGCTGGATTGACAATTTTGAGGCAAAACAACAGTATTGTTAATTACTATTGTCACAAAAAGGCTTACATCAACATTCCAATGAAGTTACTGTGAAATTCCCCTAGCCACCACACTCCAGTGCCTGTTCAGGTACAGTGAGGGAGAATTTATCATGGCCAATGAACTTACAGTAAGAAGTCTCACAACACCAGGTTAAAGTTCAACAGGTTTATTTGGTAGCAAAAACCACTAGCTTTCGGAGTACTGCTCCTTCATCAGGTAAGTGGGAGTTCTGTTCACAAACAGGGTGTATAAAGACACAAACTCAATTCACAAAATAATGGTTGGAATTGGAATCTTTACAGGTAATCGAGTCTTAAAGATACAATGTGAATGGAGAGAGCATTAAGCACAGGTTAAAGAGGTGTGTATTGTCTCCAGACAGCATAGTTAGTGAGATTTTGCAAGCCAGGTAAGTCGTGTGGGTTATAGATAATGTGACATGAACCTAAGATCCCAGTTGAGGCCGTCCTCATGTGTGCGGAAGTTGGCAATCAGTCTCTGCTCAGCAACTCTGTGCTGTCGTGTGTCGTGAGTCATGAAGGCTGCCTTGGAGAATGCTTACCCGAAAATCAGAGGCTGAATTCAGTTTACCCCAGTCCATGCTGGCATCTCCACATCAATGTAACTAACCAGCACATCTTTCTGACTATGGGAGAAAACCAGAGCACCCAGACAAGGGGAGAATGTGCAAACTCCACACAGTCACCCAAGTCGGGAATCAAACCTGTGTCCCTAGTGCTATGAGGCAGCAGTGCTAATCATTGTGCCACTGTGCTGCTAAATTTGAGTGTAACAATGCAGGTCAGCTGGGACTCTTACACCATTAGCTCCTAGTTACAAGTGTACATATGTGGATGAAGGCAGAATCAAGCTTAGTTGTGTTGTTCTCTACTGCCAAACAACCTATCAATTTACACATGAAGGCTGCTCTTGGGTGAGCCAATATGAAAGCTGCACATGTAGCCTCAGGACTTGACTTGAATCACTGCCTCCAGAAAAAAAGGAAGAAAAAGTGAATTAGTATTGTGAGGAATAAAATAATTATAATGAGTGTAGACCAAGTGGTCATGTGATGACATGACTACAAAAGAGAACACTTGTCAGAAATGCAGGAGTTGTCCCCGGAAACATGGGTAGAGTACAAGCGTGGAGTAGCTGTTGAACTAGTAAATAAACTATTCTTCATTCTAAGTCTTTGTTGTGTGTGTGTGACTTAGGAACATTTACAACAGGAATTTGGCTTATTAGTTGCAATATGAGTCTAGTCATTCATAAACAACCTAATAATTTTGCTAAGGTATGCATTATTATTATTATATACAATTTATTATAACTGTACTATTGCACTCAACTAAATACAGATATGTGGGTCTATATGTGGAACCACTGTGCCATCGGAAGAGATGTGGCTGCAGCACTCTGGGGGGAGAAATGGAATCTTAAAAGAAACAAGCCTGTGCCAAAGACACCACAAAAATAAAAAAAAACAAGCCTGTAAAAATACTGTGTCTATAAAAGGGCACCCTGTGATTAAAGCTAATATTTTTAAAGAAATGGGAACATTGAGGAAATGGCACTTAAAGGCAAACTCATGAATTGGAAGGCATCAAGTATTGCGCAAATTATTTCACCAATGATTAGAACATTGTTTCCTTAATCAAAGAATGAGTGAATCAGAGAAATAGGCTGTAAAAATCAAAGTCACATTGGGCTATGAGGGAACGCACCGAAAGCGGATGTCAGGATTGATGGCTGACGTAAACTCCCAGAAGATCAACTCAGAGTGAAAGATTCACTTCCAGATCCAGGGGTTGGAGCCAGCAATAACAAGATGAGTCCATAGACCAGTTTGTGACAAAATGCCAAAACAAAGCCCAGGAATGAGACATTTTAGATACTGAATTATCAGAACAGATTTTGGAATGAGCCATTGCCTCTCCCCCAATACACATTTTCCAAAAGTTTTGTTAGGGTAGAAATTTATTATAACTGTACTATTGCACTCAACTAAATAGAGATATGTGGGTCTACTTTAAAAGCACAGGAATGGACGCACTGTGCCATCGGAAGAGATGTGGCTGCAGCACCCTGGGGGGAACACTCTGGGCATCAATGACTTGCTTAACAGTGGAAGGAAATTTGAAGCCACTGTAGCTGGGCACCAACAATTCCTGTCATTGGGAAGGTGGCTTTTACAACTGGTACGGTTACCAAGGTTCATAAGTATGCCAAGCCTTGTGGTAAATGTGGCCTGATTCATGCAATTAGCAACTGTCCAGTATACCAAGGCCTGTATAGAGAGTATGGCATGAATGGACATGGGACAAGGAAATGCAGCAGGCTGGGGGATAAGTCAGAATACGCATCTAAGAATGGTGAATGAGTCAAAAGTATGTCAAAACATAGCACAAGTCCAAGATACACTAGCTTAGCAAGGAAGCAAACCATAATGAGGATCTGAACAAGAAAAATGTTCAGATGCCAGTTGAATAAGCATTCCATACTGTCAATTTTGATCGACATGTTAATGCTAATACACAATCTGTGGCATTCATCAAATTGGGAATGTATGGCCACAAAATAGTATTTGCTTATGATAGAAATCGCCACAGAAGCATGTGCTAATATCCTCTCCCTCCTTTACATTGAAGATTGTGTATTTAAAGAGCATTTGCAGTATGGAGATTAGAGAGCTGCAATTGCTCTGTCCAGATAGAATTGAAGTCATTGGTGACTTTGAGAGGGATACCATATTGTACATTAGGGAGGAGGAAGCTATTACTGATTCCCCAAGAAAGTGCACATTCAGGCAAAGCTCAAAGCAGAGCTCAATGAGATGGAATATAATAGAGTCATCTGCTGAGTGCACCAATATACCAATTGGTGCAGCTCTGTCACTTAATGCTGATCACTAAAAAATTGTCAATCTCAGGATATGGTTGAATTTAACCCTCAAGCAAAGTCCCCACAAGATCCCAAACCATGAGGAGCTGAACCCCAAGTTCACTGGCGCCAAGTATTTTTCCGATTGTAGATGTGATAAGTACTCTTTTCAGTTTAATTGACCCACTAGAAAAATATCTGGTAACTGACTGTTATATGCTGGCAAATTGCTTTAAAACATGTGTAGTGTTAGGCAGTCCATCACATGACATTATCGCCACATTATTTAAAGCCTAATACTATGATAAAAAGCATGGTTCATACCATCAGATCCTTAATGTTGAAGTGGATGCAGACAGGTAAAGATATTCAAATTGCAAATTACATTAATTAAAGATATTCAAATTACATCTCTGAGCAACTCCTTGAGACATGGATGTAGCATTGCCTACAGAATTGATGTTTGGAAGGCAGGTAAGAACTATCCTACCCAGTCCTCATTTTTCTAAGCTTTTGGCAGTATGAGTTCTATTTCTCCCAAACAATGCTGTTATAAAACAGGATCAGAATTAACTCAATTGAGAGTAGGACAGAACGTCAGATTTCTCTGACATTTGTTGAGAACATGTTATCCTGCAGAGGTTACTATATGTGAACAGTCCAGGTGGTGCAATTCCTAGACTGCACTGAGGTCAACTCAGAAAGAGAGGAAATGTTACTGTATCTGACACTCCTGTTGCATCACTGAAAAGTCAAGAGACAAGATTCAACCGTGAGGACATGGATGCCAAATATACTGGTGAAGAACAGGCTGAGAAAAATTCAGAGTTATCAATGAATTAGACGAGTCATGAAGATAAACATAGCTCTGAGCAAAAGTTCACAACCACAAGACCTGGTTAAATAAGACCCCCCTCAATGTTACCTGTCTGAACCTTGAATTCCTTGTTCATCAAAACACTATCTAACTCAGGTTTACATGCATTCAATGACCCAGCCTCCACTGCTTTCTGGGGAAGATAATTCCATAGACTAACCACCCTTTGAGAGAAGAATGTAGCTTAATCTTTGTCTTAAAATGGAGATCTCTATTCTTAAACTGTGTCCCCTAATTCTAGCAAAACTCACAATAGGAAACATCCTCCTGACAACACCCTATCAAGTCCCCTCAGAATCACCTCTTATTTTTCTAAATTCCAAGATATAGGCTTAACCTATTCAATTTTTCTTCCGTATAGTAAGTCCTTCACAGAGCTACAATAAAGATCTCTACTATCTAGTTGACTACAAAATAAGCTTAAGAATCATCATAGTCTACTTCCCTTATATTTCCATTAAAAACAAAGTCTATCAGGACTAAAGTCATCATTTTAGAATGGATGTCTTGCATCATTTGATAATCAGCGGAGGTTTTGGATGAAGTAGTCTTTCATTTATTTCATAGAATGCGATTGCAAGTGGACAATGCAAATTTCAAGTTGTCCTGACCCAAATTCAGCTAGCGCTAAAATAATGGCCACAGTACTTCAAAAGTCTAAAATCATCAAAAATCACAGGTAGAATCATAGAATCCCTACAGTGCAGAAAGAGGCCACTCGGCCCATCGAGCCTGCACCAATAACAATCCCACAAAGGCCCTATCCCCCTAACCCCATTTACCCTGCTAATCCCCCTGACATCAAGGGGCAATTTAGCATGGCCAATCAATCCAACCTGCACATCTTTGGACTGTGGGAGGAAACCCATGCATTCACACGAAAATTTGCAAACTCCATGTAGTCAGCAAAGATGGGATTGAACCCAGGTCCCTGGTGCTGTGAGTCAGCAGTGCTAACCACTATGCCACCCCTCATCATCAATGGTTAAAGACACGGGTAACAATTCCAAAGGTGTTTTCCCGAGCAGTCACTCATCACAAAATCACGGGAAGCCCTCAAGAAACAGCATAAGTAGCCATTTATGGTCTTTCCTCAGGTTAAAACTAGGTCAGGAGATCAGTGAAAAACACATGAAAATCCTATCGCAGATGTGTGAATTTTTGTATAAAAATCTTTTGTATAAAAAGATTGTGCGTCTGCATTTTTTTTCTGTAGAATATTCTGCTGGAATATTCACAATGCATGGACTCAATTAATCATAGTAAACAATGACATACAATGAGGGAGATTGGTGGGAAATGGAATGCATATGTTGTCAAGCATTGAAATATTCACTTTGGGACAACTTGCTTTTTTCAGACAAATGGACCATGCTGTTATTTAAATCAAGGAAACAGAATGTTTTGATCTGTGATCAAAGACCTTCCCTAAAAGAAACCAACAATACAAACTTCACCGCAATAATCTTGAAAGATTCAACTGCATTTTCTCAACATTTAATTTTCTTAAGAAAATAAATACAATTTGCTTATAAATAATTCAGAATTTTATTAACTGGAGGCAAATTAAGCACAGAAGATGGTTGTCTCTTATGGTTGTGCTCAGCTTTGACGAAAGGTCATCTGGATTGAAACATCAGCTCCTTTCACTCTTTACAGATGCTGCCAGGTCTGCTGAGATTTTCCAGCATTTTCTCTTTTGGTTTCAAATTCCAGCATCTGCAGTAATTGGCTTTTATGGTTGTGTTTATTAGAGGGCAATTATTTGAGCCCCAGGACATCATAATAAGTGTTCCACAGGATAATGTCCCATTACAGCCATCTTCAGCTGCTTCATCAATGACTTTCCTTCCATGATAAGGTTAGAAATGGCAATGTTTGCTGATGATTGCACAATGACTCCTCAGATTAATCTGTGCCCACGGGACAAATTTCAGACTTGGTCAGATAAGAAGCAAGCAACATTTGGACAGCCTAAGTACAGACAAAAAGTATCACTAACAAGACTCCTCTCCTTTTCACATTCAATGTCAGAAGCTTTCAATTTTCCTGGATGAGTTCAGCTCCAAAAGCACTCAAGAATCTCAACAACAGCCAGGACAAAACAAACAGCTTGGCCAAAACATCTAATACTTCAATTGTCATGTCATCCCAACACAGGAGACAACTGTTTGTGAAATTAAAAAGATAAAATACAGAACATGGGTTAAATTTAAAAAGTCTTAAGAGTGCTCAGAATCCCAGAATAATGCTCATAAATGAGTTGAGAGTGAAAAAAAGTGAATAAGAAAGAAAAGAGAGTAATATATCACCTCCCAGAACCATGGAATTCAAACTTTGAACTACGTAAATAATACTTAGTCCATTAAAGTCAGAAAATAAAGCAGTTTTTCACACCAGGCTTTGTAATAGGACAGTGTTTTAAAGTCAACAATGTATTTCCTGTCCTGCATGGATGATAAAAGTTTGTGACATGCTATGACACAAGTCTGAATGCGCCAATTCTCAAGTCAAGAGTGACAAACCACATGTCAAGAATTTCACAGAAAGAGACGCGTGAGAATAAAGATTACAGTAACCTACAGAAACTAGCACTTCCTTGTGATTATCTTGTCAAAACACAATCATCTGAATATTTCCTTTTACACAACAACGTGTACAATATGCACTGCAACTACTTGCCAAGCCTCCTTCAACAGCACTTTCCAAACCCACGATCTCTGCCACATAGAAGAAGAAGCACAGAAAACACATGGGAATGTCATCACCTGTATGTTCCCATCCAAACCACACACCACCCTGAGTGGGAACTATATCCACTTTCTGACAGTCATTGAGTCAACAACCTAGAACATCCGTATCTAATAGCACTGTGTGTGGAAGAGTACAGAATGAGCTGCAGCAACTCAAGAAGGCAGATTCTCAAGTATAATTAGGGATGGACAGCAACAAATGCTGATCTTTCCAGCAACACTCAAAACTTCAAAGAACACCAAGACACAAATACTGAAAATGTTTCTAACAGATGCCCAAAAAATTTGATTACTTTTGGAATTGCCTTCAAGATAAGATTCTGGAGCCAAAAGTCTTAAGCTTATTCAAAAGTCAGGTAAACAACTTGATGGAAAATGCTAATGCAGAAGACATAAGATATTTGGAAGAGACACTCTGATACATGACTATCTTGCAGTTCACACTGAGTTCCAGTCCTAGACTTCTTGGCAGCCCAATCAATGGTTGCCAAATGATCTGACTGATCTTGGCTTAGCTCACAGACATATATACCAGCAAGACTCATTGATAGCAATCGGAAACAAGAAACCTGGCTGCTTTTCCACATTAAAGTATAAGCTATTGGAGAAAAATACATTTATTTATTTCCAATGGAGTGCACTCCAAACTGTGATTATCAGAGATGATTCTTGTCAAGTGACATTGAACTATTAATTATAAAAACTAAACATCTTGTATTAAAACCTAATTTATTCTATGAAGAAAACGGATCATGGTTTCTACAATTGCATGAGTATTAGCTCAGCATATACAGTAGTTCCTTATCCAACATTATTCAACACTAACAAACCTTATTGTTTAACTTTAATGTTTGTAAGTTAATGACGACTGTAATCTCATTGAACGTCATGAGATTAGTTTTAATGTCATTTCTTACATGACCCGACTGGCACCAATTTGGAGGGTCCTCTCTTCATTCCCCCGCACCTCCCACTCATGGACCCATGCTCTTGCCAAACCTCCCACTCCCTACATCACTCTCTCATCCCTTCCCAGTCCTGAACCTGCATTCCTATTGAAGTTCTACATCCAATCTGAAGCGGGAGCTCTGATATTATGAAACCATAAGTCCTAATGGTGCAGAAGTGTCAAGCTGGAACTGCTACACTTCTGTTTTTATAAATGCTCCTGCCTCACTGCTTTTCTTTGAGCCCTTACTCACTGCAAGGGTTCAGGAGAGGGAAGCGGCAAGCTAATGTGTCAGGGAGAAGGACAGTCAGAGAGAGGGAGGAAAAGCTGTAAACAGGAGATCAGGGAACAGAGAGGCCATGACTAGTTAGTTTCTATGGAAACCAATGTCATAATTTTCAGGAATGCAGCCACAACTTTAAGTGAGGACGATCTGTTGCCAAACTAATGAAGAGGATGATGACCATAAATCCCATATAGAAGAGCTCCTGAACTCAACTGTGCAATCCATATGAGTCGCTATACAAATGTTTCTCACCTAGCAGAAAAGAGAAATAGTGGCTAAACTTTTACTGCTCCGCCCACCCCAGAATCAGGGCAGGCGAGGCTCGCAGAACAACATTCTGCATTGGCCTCGGGCGGGGTCTTAACGAGCCTCGGGCACGTAAGGCAGTAAAATTCCAGCGTGTGAGTTATTCTTGAGTCACACACATAAAGGTTATAGCAACTGGATCATGAGCTTTAACCTGGAGGCCAATCCACTCTTCATGGGCTCAGGAATTCTTAAATGGTAGTGGGTAAATAAATTAACAAAGCTGTTTTCTTTGCATGAAGAAGCAACCGAGCAGTTTTAACAACTCACTTAAGATATCACCAAGAAATGAATGCAATTCTAAATGTAACAACAGGTCATTTAAACAACATATTGATATGGATATCAACACCAGCAAAAGTGAGTTATACGTTGCCATAGCTGTTTATTTTGTGTGGAGAATATATGGTCCCCTACACATGTTCAAAATATTACTACAAGAAACATGATCTTGGACTTACCCAGGCAAAGAGTTACAGTCATTAACCACAGTATCATCATCTCTGAGACAGAGGGAAACTGAAAATAATAAAAAGTTATTGAATTAATTAGTTGCAATTAATAAACAATTAAACATAAAACATAATATATTCTGCAAAAGTAAAGAACATAATAACTTAAGAGTAATAAATATGTATAATTAGAAATGAAAATGCTCAAAATGTGAAAATTTAAAATGTAAAGCATCTGAGACAGCCAAATAAATTGTTTTGGCTAAATTGATGCATCAAAACACTTCCCTATCTTTTGCTTTCAGTTGCTGTGCAATATCGGTTTAAGCTTATATAAAATATAAATCCATATAATGTTAAAATTCACATTTGCTTGAGTTTATGATTGTGACATGTGGAACATTGTAACACTTCCAGCCCATTGAAATCCATCCAATGGTAACTGTAATACCAGTTAATCTTACTTGCTATACTGTTACTTCTAAAATAAACAACAATGGAGCATTTTCCCAGTTATTAATCTGGGCTTATTATAGCACCTTGGCACAATAAATGGAGAACATTATGTTGGAGATAGTGTCCAGAAACATTTTGTTCATTGACTTTAAAAGATAGAAAATTGCAAGGGACCTTGTACCGGCATAAAATTCTTCCTGTCCTATTTTCATCTATATCTTGCTCTCATCCTGTCCTAATATTATAAGAATACCTGGTGTTCCTGCTGGATCCAGAGGTGTAGCTGAAACTTCAGCCTGTGCTGACAAAAATAACTAAGAGACTATCATTTTCTCTGAAGAAGCATGATCAGCTTTGAGAGATTGACATACATGAATCATGGTTAACATATTTCTGTGAGTTTTGCAAGCACAGAATGAAACACAAATTAATTAGCCATTATCAAGAGATCACAAGCCTGGAGTGCCTGCCTACACCAACCCAGCTAGTGCATTGACATCTAGACAGATTTAGTAAGCAGTGTTTCAACTAATGAACCAGACAGAAGAATTCTTCACAACAAGAGTGCTTTTCTGAATGCGTACATTATTTACAACTTATGGCATTGTTATGCTGCATTGCATACTTGGGAATAGCAAAGGGAGGACTGTCAAATAATTTTCCATGAATACTTTTAAAATGTTTTGAAGTTGGTGTTACACATTGCTTCACTCTAACACTCATTTATCAGTGACTTTTACAAATGGTAATGCTTGAACAACAGCTCAAAGTGTGTTTTGCCTGCTTTGTAATCCATTTCTTGTTTTTCAATATTACACCAGATAAACAGTTAAGTTTGATTCAAGGGCACTAATAAACCCCAAAAATATTTGGACAGTCAAACACCTAAAATAAGAATATCCCCTTTTCAACACATTCAAAACAAACAGTCCTGTTCTGTCAGCCTGTCTGATGGTCCTGAGATAAATATACTTGTCTTATATTACACTGCTCAGAATGATCACCTAAAATAAACTACACAGTTGCTCCTTTTGAGTTCCTTGTGAAGCAACTTCACTTAAAACACGTAATGCTGCAAACGCATTTTGAATCACACATTATTTGACTGCTAAGTCCATCATAAATCATCCAGTAGCCAAAATGGCTGCCTTAAGGTAGTATCTTGCCACACATGTTCTGAACTCTGCCATCTCCAAGAGCCCACCTAGCAGAAACACAGCGGCAAAAAGAAACTGCTGTTCTTAGATTTGATTTTTCAGATTAATTATCTGGAAGAAGCTCCATGGTAATGTTTTATTTGACAGTGCTGCAATTTATCAATGAAAAATATGTGGTGTTTGTTTAATCTCCAGAGGGTCAGTGACGGATCTTAGTCTCTCATTTACTATGTTCCTGCAGTGAAATACACGGACAGATCACAATTTAGAGAAGCAGTAAGTGGCTGGAACTGTGGAACACTAAGCACCTTGTCATATCTAAAGACCAGATAGAATCCACCATCTTCAGTATTAGCATGACTCAGACATGCATTTTTCTTAAAGCTGTGAACCTTCTGTAAATACTATTCTTAATTTATGTTCAAAGGTGATCAAGGTTAAATTTAACAGCGTTAAATTTTCCTGCGTTATAAAGGTATGATTGTGAATGCATCACAGTTGAGTCAAAACTTGATCTAAGTCAAAGTACTGCAGATGATGGAATCTGAAACCAAAACAGAAAAAGCTGAAAATCTCAGCAAGTCTAACAGCATCTGTGGAGAGAGAATAGAACTAACATTTACATCCTGATCTACACTGGGTGACAATTTAATTACTAAGTCATTAAGAAGTGTTCATTCAAATTTTGAAATTTAACAGCCTATACAATTCATTATAAAATCATTGGAACTTAATTATTTGCTTTTATTTTCCAATGCCTTGTATTTTGAAACAAATCATTTAAATATATTTTTAAAGCACGCACGCTCATTAAAGCAGTCCTATTTACACATTCTTGCATCTTGGTTTCTAAACACTCAGCAATCAATTTTCAGATTGTTTCCACAGGCGGCACGGTGGTATAGTGGTTAGCACTGCTGCCTCATAGTGCCAGGGACCCGGGTTTGATTCCCAGCTTGGGTTACTATCTGTGTGGAGTTTGTGCTTTCTCTCCGTGCCTGCGTGGGTTTCCTCCAGGTGCTCTGATTTCTTCCCACAGTCCGAAAGATGTGCTGGTTAGGTGTGCTGAGCCGAATGGTGGCAGAGTGTGGCAACTCGGAGAATTTCACAGTGACTTCATTGCAGAGTTAAGGTAAGCCTTACTTGTGACTAATAAATAAACTTTAAACTTTTATTTTAAAAAAATTCCATTTATGAAATAACCAAAGTTCTACTCACTATTTCTCATTCATCACCATATCTACAAGAAACCTGACAATGGCAGCCTAATTTGTTTCCAAACAATTAGTCATATTAACGAGGGCACGTGGCAGGAGTGACAATGTACAGCTTCAATTGAAAAAAAAGTACTGGCCTTTACTTTTAAAACATTGGAAAATAGAAGGCCTATTGCGCAGAATATCATTATGGCGGAAATCACAAACAGAAAATTAAGAATCAAGAATTATTACCTAGTGCTACAACAGCTTGTAGATTGAAGGAGAGATAAAAAACTAAGAAAGGGAAGAAACCCCGACTCAAGTAAGCAATGAAAAGTGTCACTTACAGTAGGAACAGGTCCTGTGTAAGGCTGGTCCTGTGTAAGGCAGAAAGTTTGAGCTGTTTTTTAGGTGAGGAGGATGTTCAAAAGAGAGACAAGGTTGGAGCAGCATTTCAGCAAAGGGAAAAGAGTGCAAGAATTAATTTGAGAGGAGTGGAGAGAAAGGAGAATGCTAGCATTAACTGAGGAGGAACAGAGGGAAGAAGAGGGCCAGCACAAGCTGAGGAAGTTGTGGTGAGATAAGGCCAATTTAATCTATGGGGGGGGGAGAAACTTCTATTTGAACACGTGGAAGAGGAATGGAAAGTTGAATACAGGAGGCTGATGGAAATGAAGGACAAGAGTATGTGCGTGAACTGAATTGCAAAGGGAAGACTGCTAGCTGTGGTTGGGAGAGGAAGAAAAACGGCAGCATTAACTGAGAGGCTTGGAAGTGTCCCTTTCACTGAGGTGGAAATTGAAGGTAAATGTCTTTGCGAACAGAGGCTGGAGAAGGTGGAGCACGTCTGGGAAGGAGAAACAATTGGAGGTGGAAAAGTAACTGTTCAGGTAGATGTTGGGGGAGCAATGGCCTGGTAAGTCTTTTGAAAATTCAAGTCCCATTCAGTTTTTTGTAATCTTATCAATGAAAGAAAAATCTTTTAAGATTCATAAAATGGATGGTTAAAATTGACCACAATAGAACATGTTTGGTACTCAAATGCAACGTTCCCCAGATCACCCTCGAAAGCATACTCCAGGCCAGATTGGAAATGAACCAAGCACCATAGTTTGGGGTGGGAGTAATGGAGTTGGGTAACAGCCATTCCACAGCGCAGGGACAAATTACTTAGCTTTTTGTCAGTGGACTTCATCAGTTCCTCTAAGGACTACTGGACATCCAGAATAACTGAGGAAGCAGGCAGCCTATGATTCATCTAGCTATGGTCACATTGAACAGCAGAGTCATGAAATCAGTATCAGGATCACAATGTTCACATCCAGGATGCCTAACACCTGTTTCAGGTGAGGCCCCCGACTCTTGCAGATCACCAGCTATCCATGTGACCGCTAATTTTGCTCCTGCAATCCCAATTTTAATCTCTCTCCCAAAGACCAGGGGCAATTTCTTCACACAGTTGAATATCCTCTTCTTCAGTTCAGTGTCCAACAGTAAGTCTGACCCACAGCATTGCAATTCCAGCACTGGTAGAACAAGGAGACAGATTCCGAGTCCATCTTGACCAGTACAGCAGTCCTCCAGCCAAATGCCCCTCTCCCCATTCCAGTCCAAGTTGCTATGGCAACCTGCATATTCACATATATGTTTCAGTCCAGAGCTATGAATAGTGATGGGAAAGGCACCAATTTGCTTTCCATCACATGACTGCCCGCTTTTACCACCTGCTCCTGGCATATATTGGAAGGATTTACAGACCGCTAAATGAACCTGTTTGACCGCATTAGGAATGCAACTTCCTTGGTCACCAAGGGCTGGAGTGGGACTCGAACCGGGGGCTTCTGGTTAAAGAGGCAGGGGTGATACCTACTGCGCCAAAACCACCAAGGGAAACTGAAATTATCAATCCGTTACACTTTCATTGTAATTATTTGCTCCTATTCTGAGATATTGGAGTTGTCAGCTTTTTGGAATTGGCTGGCCAAGTTTCCCAAGTCTGGGCACTCTCCAGGAACATTCCCTAATCTAGCGGCTCCGCACGGTTTGATTTGCAGTGATCTACTAACGAGTGGAAGCTTTTCTGTTTTTCTTTTAAAAAAAAGCACCGAAATGCAAGTTTCAGCTGGAAATAAATTAAAACCACACGCCAGATTTCCCTACTCTCAAATCTGAACTTAGTTTCTTTAAAGGGGGCGCAATCTTTATGAAAAAAAGTATTCGGCAACACTTTTATTTGCAAACATGCAATGGCGAAACTGGAATAGAAACATCAAAACTGGCACAAACCGCTGATGTGGTCCCGCAACTACTCTGGCCTCGTCCCATCTCCAAGAAAGGAATAAAGAAAGGTTTGCTCCATCTATTTCCATTTCCGTGAACAATAACACTCTCCACCAAACTCTACACTCTAAGCAGCAGTAATTGCCAATAGGTACAATTCTTTACTGTGTTGACGGAAAGTAGCAGAGGGTTTTGGACTGGAAAATGGTACATTCCCCAATAAACTAAATAACCGCAAATTGGTTTCAGAACAAGTCAACCCTCAAGCCCCACCTTTCCATCAAACATTCCTTAAATTTCATCTCACACATTTGAGCAGACTTCCCCCCCCCCCCCACCCCCCCAATCCCTTCTGAAGGAATAACTTACTCTGCACAACGAAACGCATCGGAAAGTTTCTGAAACTCACGCTTTACTGCCCGGAGCCCAAACTCAAACCACAACTTCTGTCAAAGGATTCAAGGGGTTGTTTCAACTCAGAACGACTTTCCAAACAACATGATGCCTGGCGTCTCTCTCCCTGCAGAGCCCATGGCTGTACAGTCACTGGGAAGTCTCTGCTGATCAGCGTGTGTCACTCAGGCTGGGTAACAGGCGGATTGAGAAAGCACCCAGCTGGCTGACGGACCCAGCACTTTCGCTCTTACCTCAGCGGCCACGCAGAGCCCGTAAGAAGCTGCAAGAGTTGGGCTGCTTATCCACTGACGTTTATTCACACGTGGCTGCTGCTGCTGCTCTCTGTGAAGCTCATTGCAGGCAGTGTGGCTGAGGCAGCAAGCTAATCGCAGCTCCGCATTGACGGGGACAGGGACTGTGTGTTGAGTAATAGAGGGAGGAGGAGGAGGGGGGAGGTGGGCACTGACAGTGACAGACTCAAAGGTCTGAAGAGCCAAGTGCTGAGCAACTGAGTGAGTCGAACACGTGGGGATGAAGGTGGGAACCCACAGAAGACGGATTGTATGGGTTTGGGGGCATGTACCATGACAGGGCAGGTGTCGGAATTGAGTCAGTAAAGGGCAGAAAGAAATGAGTGAATCATTGAGGAAGAATGGGCATTGACAGTACTAAAAAGGAGCAGTATTCGAAAAGTTTTAGATAAATAAATGAAGAACTGAACTTAAGTAGAATTGTTGTCAGCAGAGAGCTGGAATAGGCATGTTAGACGAAATGACCTGCTTCTTGGTGTAAAAATTCAATCATTCGAAATCTGGATGTAAATAATACTTCTTTTTAGAAACTTCTTAAGTTCCCTATGTCAGACTTTGTGATAGTCTAATGAGTAGATATTTAATGAAGGAGGATTGTTTACAATCAAAGCTACAAATGCTTTCATATAATAAAACAAAACGATCACGTAGATAAGCGTTGCTGAATATTTTTTCATAAAGACAGCACCTCCTTAAATTAGGGGTACTTAAAGAGAAATAACTTGTGAGTCAACAAAATGAAGGAAAATCTGGCATATGGTTTTGTTTCATTTATGGTAGAAACTTACATTTTGGTGCATTTATCACTGACATTGTCAATGGGGTGCAAGTGACATCCACCTCCTCTAGACTGCCTAAATCTAAGGGTCAGGAACAAAAGGGGGCTGCTGGGAGGAGGAAGGGGGGTGAGGAGCGGAGGCCTCAGCCTCTTAATCTGCATAACAGGTTTGAGGTTCTTGCTTCCACTCTGGAAGAGGACGAGGCAGGTGAGGTTGGTGAGCAAACTGCACACGGTACAGTGATGCAGCAGGACATAGGCAAAGAGAAGGGGAAAAGGAACGTAGTAGTGATTGGGGATAGTGGGGTGAAGGGTATTGACACTGTCCTTTGTCACAATGACAAAGTGCACAGAAGGGTGTGTTGTCTGCCTGGTGCTCGGGTACAGGATGTCGCAGCTGGGCTGCAGAGGAATCTGGAGTGGGAGGGTGAGAACCCGGTTGTGGTGGTACATGTGGGTGCCGGCGACGTAGGCAAAGTGCGGACTGAGGATCTGGGGAGGGAGTGTGAGAAGCTGGTAATGGAATTAAAAAGTAGAACCGACAAGGTGGTCTTCTCTGGGCTACTGCCTGAACCGAGTGCAGACGGGCGTAGGGTTGACAGGATAAAGGAAGTGAATGGGTGGCTCAGGGATTGGTGTGGGAGGAATGGGATCGAATTTATGGGGCATTGGCACCAGTATTGGGGTAGGTGGGACTTGTTCGGGCGGGATGGGGTTGGTCTGAATCGTGCTGGGACCAGAGTGCTGGCGAATCGAGTAAAGAGGACTGTAGACAGGGCTTTAAACTAATTAGGGGGGGGGAGGGTGCGAGGGTAGGTGATGTTAGGAGGTCTACAGTTAAGGATAGGGTACAGGTAAGGGAAGAGGCTGAGGATGTCCCAAGTGGTGGCGTTACGGCAAATAGGGTCCAGAAGAAGGCTGGGATGAAAGCGCTTTATCTGAATGCACGAAGCATTCGGAATAAAGTGGATGAGCTGGTGGCGCAGATCGACACAAATGGATACGATCTGGTGGCCATTACAGAGACGTGGCTGCAAGGTGACAGGGACTGGGAGATGAATGTACAGGGCTATCAAGTGTTTAGGAAAGATAGGCAGGAGGAAAGAGGGGGTGGCGTAGCTCTGCTGATTAAGGACAGCATCAAGGTGGTAGCAAGGGATGATATCAGAGCCAAAGAGCAGAAAGTGGAATCGTTGTGGGTGGAGATTAGGAACAGCAAAGGGAGGAAGACGCTGGTGGGTGTCGTCTATAGGCCCCCGAATAATGATCTGGAGGTGGGGCGGGCTGTTAACGCGCAAATAAGTGCGGCGTGCAGGAATGGGACGGCAGTAGTTATGGGGGATTTCAATCTGCATATTGATTGGTCGACCCATGTTGGACGAGGTGGGCTCGAGGAGGAGTTCTTGGAATGCTGCCAGGATAGTTTCCTGGAACAGTGTGTGTTGGAGCCGACGAGGGAGCGAGCTATCTTGGATCTGGTGCTATGTAATGAGGCGGGTAGAATTAGGGACCTTGCGGTGAAGGATCCTCTTGGAGAGAGTGATCATTGTATGGTGGAGTTTCTGTTGCAGATGGAGGAGGAGAAAGTGGGTTCCCGGACACGCGTCCTTTGTTTGAATAGAGGGGAGTATGGTAGGATGAGAGAAGAATTGGCGAATGTGGACTGGGGGAGCGCGTTGGAAGGTAGGTCTGCTGAGGAGCAGTGGAGGATCTTTCAGGAGATCTTTCTTGGTGCTCAGCAGAAATTTATTCCGATGGTTAAAAAGGACAGTAGGAAGAGAGGTAATAAGCCGTGGATAACGAAGGAGGTGAAGGAAAGTGTTAAATTAAAAGCGGAGGAATTTAGAGTAGCTAAGAGCAGTGGGCGAGAAGAGGATTGGGAAAGGTTTAAATGTCAACAAAGATTGACAAAAAAGTTGATAAAGGAGGGTAGAAGAAGCTATGAAGCTGGGCTAGCGCTTAATATAAAAAAGGATAGCAAGAGTTTTTATAAATATATAAAAAGGAAGAGGCTGGCTAGGGTGAACGTTGGTCCCTTAGAGGATGAGAAAGGGGACCTAGTGGTAGGGGATGGGGATATGGCTAAGGTCTTGAATAACTTTTTTGTTTCTGTCTTCACGGAGGAGGACGTGAATAATTTGCCGGGTGTTAGCGATGGAAAGGTGGTAGGACTGGAGGGTCTTAATGACATTACTGTTACTAGAGAGGTGGTGCGCAACAGACTGGAGGGGCTGATTGTGGACAAGTCCCCAGGACCGGATGGAATGCATCCGAGGGTTCTGAAAGAAATGGCGGAGGTGATGGTGGATGCCTTGGTGGTTATTTTCCAGACGTCGCTGGATTCGGGGAAGTGCCGGAAGATTGGAAAACGGCTAATGTTACGCCGTTGTTTAAGAAGGGTGCCAGGCAAAAGGCAGGGAATTATAGGCCGGTTAGTTTAACGTCTGTGGTAGGTAAAATGTTAGAATCCGTCATTAAGGAGGAAATTGCGAGGCATCTTGAAGGGAATTGCTTGATAGGGCAGACGCAACACGGTTTCATTAAAGGGAAGTCGTGTCTGACAAATTTACTGGAGTTCTATGAGGATGTGTCTAGGGCGGTGGATAGAGGAGAGCCGGTGGATGTGGTCTTTCTGGATTTTCAGAAGGCGTTTGATAAGGTACCTCACAAGAGGTTACTGCAGAAGGTCAGAGGACATGGAGTTGGGGGTAGGGTGTTAGCGTGGATAGAGGATTGGTTGTCAAATAGGAGGCAGAGAGTGGGGGTCAATGGGTGCTATTCGGATTGGCGGTTGGTGACTAGTGGGGTGCCCCAGGGGTCGGTGCTGGGGCCTCAGCTATTTACCATTTATATAGATGATCTGGAGGAGGGAACCGAGTGTAGGGTGTCGAAATTTGCTGATGACACCAAGATTGGGGGAAAGGCAAATTGTGCAGAGGGTGTGGAGAGTCTGCAGAAGGATCTGGATAGGCTGGGCGAATGGGCCAGGAAATGGCAAATGGAATTTAATGTTGGCAAGTGTGAGGTGGTCCACTTTGGTAGGAAGAATGGTAGGAAGGACTATTACTTACGTGGCGAAAAACTGCAGCAGGCGACGGTGCAGAGGGACCTCGGGGTCCTTGTGCATGAGTCGCAAAAACCCAGCTTGCAGGTGCAGCAGGTGGTCAGGAAGGCGAATGGGATGCTGGCCTTCATAGCGAGGGGGATTGAATATAAAAGTAGGGAGGTCTTGCTGCAGCTGTATAGGGCATTGGTGAGGCCGCAGCTGGAGTACTGTGTGCAGTTTTGGGCGCCGCACCTGCGCAAGGATATTTTGGCCTTGGAGGGAGTGCAGAGGAGGTTTACTAGGCTGATACCGGAGTTGAGGGGGTTGAGCTATGAGGAGAGGCTGAATAAACTAGGCTTGTACTCGTTAGAGTTTAGAAGAAGGAGGGGAGATCTCATTGAGACGTATAAGATGATGAATGGGATGGATAGGATAGAGGTGGAGAGACTCTTCCCGCTCAAAAAAGACAGTAGGACTAGGGGGCACAGCCTCAAGATAAAGGGAGGGCGGTTTAGAACAGAGTTGAGGAGGAACTTCTTCACTCAAAGGGTGGTGAATCTCTGGAATTCTCTGCCCGTTGAAGTGGTGGAGGCTGCCTCGCTAAATATTTTTAAGAAGCGGGTTGATGGGTTTTTGATAAGAGAGGGGATTAAGGGTTATGGGGAGAGGGCGGGAAAGTGGAACTGAGCCACGACAGATCAGCCATGATCTTATTGAATGGCGGGGCAGGCTCGAAGGGCCAGATGGCCTACTCCTGCTCCTATTTCTTATGTTCTTATGTAATATTGACAGGACCAGTTGGATGTGTAGACCCAGATAAACATTCATAGCGGCAAGAATGACATGACAGAAGTAGTTAGGAGATGGAGGACCAAGGGATTGATTAAGATGGAGAAAATAGAGAATGATAGTTAGATTGCAGGGAATATAAGAACTGGCTGTAAAAGTTTCTATAGGTGTGTGAAGAAGACTGGTGAAGACAAATGTAGGTCCCTTACAGCCAGAAACAGAGGATTTTATGATGGGGAACAAATAAATTTCTGACTAAATACATACTTTGGTTCTGTCTTCACAAAAGAGGACACCAATAACATATCAGAAATATTGGGGAACAGGGGGTTTAGTGAGAGGTAGGAGCTGAATGAAATCAGTATTAGTAGAGAAATGGTGTTGGGGAAATTGATATGATTTAAAGCTGATAAATCCCCAGGGCTTGTTATTCTACATTCTAGAGGACTTAGTGGCCCTAGAAATAATGGATGCATTGGCGGTTGTCTTCTAAGATTCTGTACACTCTGGGACAGTTCCTATAGGTTGAGGGTAGCTAATGTAACTCCATTATTTAGAAAGGGAGTTAAAGATTAAACAGAGAATTATAGACCAGTCAGCCTAACATTGGTATTGGGGAAAATTCTAGAGCCTATTACCAAACATTTTATAGCAAAACACTTGGTAAACAATGATACAAGCAGACAAAATCAGCATGGATTTACGAAAGAGAAATCATGCTTGCCAAATCTACTAGAGTTCTTTGAGGATGTAATGAGCAGGGTTGACGAGGGGGACCCAGTGGATATGGCTTCTCTGGACTTTCAGAAGGTTTTTGACAAAGTAGCGCATAAGAAATTAGCATGTAAAATTGAAGTGGATGGGATTGGGGTAGTGTATTTAGATGGATAGAAAACTGGTCAGCCCACAGGAAATAAAAGGTATGAATAATTTTTTTTTCTGAATGGCAGGCAGTCACTAATGCACCGCAGGGATTGCTGCTAGGACCCCAGCAGTTCAAAATATATTAACGATTTAAATGTGGGAACTTAAGGTACTATCTCCAAATTTGCAGATGACACAAAACTGGGTGGGAGGATGAGCTGTGAGGAGGATAACGAGATGCTTCTGTGTGATTTGCACAAGCTGAGTGAGTGAGCAAATGCATGCAGTATAATGTGGATAAATGTGAAATAGCAAAATCATGAAGACATATTGGTAGAGAAATGGTTGGGGAAATTGATAGGGTTGATGGCTGATAAATTCCCATGGCCTGTTCTCCCAGAGTATTTAGTGGCCTTGGAAATAGTGGATGCTTTGGTGGTCATCTTCCAAGATTTTACAGACTCTTGGACAGTTCCTAAAGATCGACGGATAGCAAATGTAACTTGACTATTTAGAAGGGGGGTAGAGAGAAAATGAAATTATAGACCAGTAAGCCTGACATCAGTACTGGGGAAAATTCTGACTGTAAGGGATCTACATTTGTCTTCAACCTTTTTCTCTTCACATATCTATGGGAACCCTTACAGTCAGTCACTGAATGTAAGCATGCAGGTGCAGCAGGTGGTAAAAAAGGCAAATGGTATGTTGGCCTTCATAGCAAGACGATTCAAGTACAGGAGCATGGTTGCCTTGCTGCAATTATACAGGGAATTCACGACCACAGAAAGCAGTTTTCAAGAAGGAGTTAAATATAGCTCTTGGAGCAAAAGGGATCAAAGGATATGAAGGGAAGGCAGGAGTTGGATGATCGGCCATGATCATAATGAATGGCGGAGAAAGTTTGAAGAGCGAGTAGCCTCCTCCTGTTCCTATTTCTATGGATATATAGAGGTTAGGATTGCCATGGCTACGAGTTGAAACATAACAAAGACAAGCAATGAATTCTGCAAGGCCATCAGTTGGGCACCAAGACCAAATTTAAATTACAGGAATGCTGCATAATAGCTCACTTGGCTTCCAATTATTAACAACTTTTTTGGAGATCTTAAATTAATTTTTTAAAAAGTGAAAAAGAAATAATGATGACATGTGAAACAAACATTGATTTAAACTAGAAAGGTAACAGTCAGTGAAGGAATTGATCAGCACATTAATGGCATATTTCAACTGATAAGGAGTAAAGAAGCCAAATAGAGAAATGTATACAGCCTCCTCCTTTATTGCAACATCACATCTATCGACTGGAGAAGGGGTACTGCAAGATACTCATTTAGCATCTCTGTCTCCATAAGGATTCCTCCTATTTGACCCTTTATCAGCCTCATGCTACTTTTAACTATATTTTACTATTTATATGTTTGTAAAGTACATTCCTGTTTCTTTGCATTTTGGTCACTGTTCTCATATTCTCTCATTGCCTCTCATTTCTTTTAGATTTCCTCTTTTCTTTCTATATTCAGCTTGGTTTTGTATTACATTATGACTCTAACAATTGTCACAAACTTCCTAAATAAAAGCAAATTACTGCAGATGCTGAATTCTAAAACCAAAAAGAGAAAATGCTGGAAAATCTCAGCAGGTCTGGCAGTACCTGTAAGGAGAGATAAGAGCTGACGTTTTGAATCCAGATGATCCTCTGTCAAAGCTAAAAGGCATAGAAAGAGGGAGACATTAGCAGCCTATCCCTTTTTTTGTGGCTATTACTCATCTTTCACTCCCTAACCCTACAATATAAATATCTCCCACTTTCTATGCCTTTTAGCTTTGACAAAGGATCATCTGGACTCGAATCGTCAGTTCTTTTCTCTCCTTACAGATGCTGCCAGACCTGCTGAGATTTTCCAGCATTTTCTCTTTGGTCACAAACTTTTTTTCCCTTCTCATTTTAATCTCTATGCCTTTAGTTATTCAGGGAGCTCTTGATTTGGATGCCTATCCTTTCTCCCTAATGGTACTATGTCTCCTCTGTACCCAAATCAGCCCTCCTTCATTTAAGTATTTGTACACTTCTTGTTCCTTACTCTTTTCCATAACTATTGGAAACCGAATGATAGTAAGGCCACTGAAACACACTGCAATTACCCCAGAGCTAGATCCAGCATTGCTTCCTTCTTTGTTAGGCTGGAAACATACAGATGAAGAAAGTTCCCTTGTACGCATTTCCAGAACTTGTCTTACTCTTTGTCCTTTACATTGTGATTTTCTCCATCAAAATAGAACAATTGAAGTTCCTTATTATCACCAATCCTTAAATCTTGCACCCATCTGTAACTTGTCTATAAATTTTCTCCTCTATCTCCTTTCCACTGCCAGTGAAATATTCAATGTATCCAGCAGCATAATAGTGCCTTTATAGTTTCTTAATTGAAACCAAATAAATTTTGACCCCATAATTTCATCCTCATTCTCCAGCTTATTTGATGAATACTGCCATTCCCCCTTAATAGCCAGGAATTTAAGTTTCCAATCTTTGCTTTCTTTTAGCCATGTCTCTGTTATTGAGCTATATTGTATTCCCATGACACAATTTGTGCTGCAACTCACTAATCTTATTTACCATGCTATATATATATGCAGTCCAAATCCATCTTGGACTGCTTCACATTTGGCTCCAAATCTAATCCCTCCTAGATTGTGCTATTATTTATTCAAGTGCTATTTGTGTCTCTCAGGCTGGGATTCTTCAACCTCACGCATGGCTAGGATTCGCCAGTCCCACTATTGTAAATGGAGATTTGGCTGAGCGCCAAATTCTCTGTTCTCATTGGCAGCAGTGGTACTGTATCCAACATTGGAAAATTCTGGCCCTAATCTTCTTTAAACTATTCTTTCTCCTTTCCAATGTTTCACCTATATACACACCTCTCCCCTATGCACTCCCTACCAAATTAATTTAAGCATATTTACCAACCAATATGCTATTCTGGGGATAGCTAAGTTGCCTTTACATTGCAAAAACTCTAATGATAAGGAACATTGATTCATGACTTTTCTTCGGGGAATTAAATAAGTTAATGATAGGACAAATAGTACAAAATCTGGAAAAGAGACAATATAATTTGCATTTATTACTTTATCTTTAGGGTGACCCGAAGTTATTTTGAAATAAGGTCCCTTTTGTAAAATGGGGGGAGAAACAGCTATTTATTTGTGAACAGTAATATCCCACAGGTAGCAATGAAATAAACGACCAAGCAATTTAAATGTTAATAATGTAGGCTGAGAGATAATTTTTGGGTAGCACAACAAAATAGTTGCATTTAATTCACCTTTAAACGCAAAGTGACTGACGGAGGGGAACTTGCAGGTACTGATGTTCCCATGCATCTGCTACACTTTGTAACAGTATCATGAGTGTACCAACAACCCTTGGAATGCAGTGGATCAAGAAGGTGATGCAGTATTACCTCCTCGAGGGCAATTAGGGAAAGGCAATAAATGCTGGCCTAGCCAATGAGATCCACATTATGTAACTGGTGGAGGTCAAGTACTGCAAATGTGAAAAGAAATTAAAGAAACTTCACCACAACAATGAATTAATTTCCAATAACTATAAATGACTAGGTGTCATCTTAGTTCAATGGTAACCTTTTCATCTCTGAGTTAAAAGATTTGGGCTCTAGTCCCATTCCAGAGACTTGGGCACAAAATCTAGAAAGACATTTTAGTGGTGTACTTTTGGTTGTGCCATCTTTCTGATGAGACAGAAAGGGGCTAAATGCTCCAGAGTAAATGGAGTCATCCACTATATTCTGGCCATAAATTATCATTCAATATCACTACAACTGATTACCTATTGATTTTCACATTGCTGTTTCTGGAGCCTTATGGACAAGTGAGCAGCCATGTTTCCTACATTCATTTCAAAAATTATCTGTAAAGCACTTAACAATGAACTGAGGTCATATAAGGCACAGTCTAAATGTAAGCCTCTTTATACATGCTTATTAATTTTTATTTTTCCAAGAGTAAATTTTTCCAGTTGTAACTTTTTTTATGTATATCCAAAATGGCAAGTATTGGTCAGTTATTTAGTTATGTAAAATGTTGTCCTCGTCTAATGTCAATAGATAGACATTTTCCAGAAAGAGCCACTGGATGTTTACCCCAATGCTCTCCTAGGATAAAGAGGCCAATAGTTACAGCTAAGTGTTAACTGACAAGGGGAGGGGGTGGGGGTGGGCAGTGGTATGTCAGAGAGTAGTATCAAGCTGAATCGAATACTTGGAAAGCTTGATATAATTAGAGTAGGCGATAGTAAGTCATTAGGGGAGGAAATGGCCTAGTGGGTATTATTGCTAGATTATTAATTCAGAAACTCAGCTAATATTCTGGGGACCCGGGTTCAAATCCTGCCACGGCAGATCGTAGAATTTGAATTCAATAAAAAATACCTGGAATTAAGAATCTACTGATGACCATTGTCGATTATCGGAAAAGCCCATCTGGTTCACTAATGTCCTTTATGGAAGGAATTATGATATTATTGCTATAACAGAGACTTGGCTTAAAGAAGGACAGGACTAGACGTTAAATGTTCCTGGATACAAGGTGTTTAGGCAAGACAGGAAAGGAAAAAAAGGAAGGAGGAATGGCAGAGTGAGGATGTTCCAAAGGGATCAAGGATGTAGTCTCTCTGGCAAGTGGTAAGGATTAAAATAACATTGTTCAGTATAGTGTCTAGACCAACAAATGTTGGAAGGAGTATAGAGAAACATATTTGCAAAGAAGTTACAGAGAGTGCAAGGATTATAGAATAATTATAATGGGGGACTTCAATTATCCAAATATAGACTGCATATGGATTTTCAAAAGTATTTGATACTCTGTCACACAACAGATTTGTGAGCAAAAGTCTAGCATATTATAGAGTCATAGAGGTTTACAGCATGGAAACATATTGAATAAAAGGAAAAGTAGACATTTGGATAAGAAATTGATTGAGTGACAGGAAACAGAAAGTAGTGATAAATGGTTGTTTTTCAGATTGGAGGAAGGTTTGGAATGGAGTTCCTCAGGAGTCAGTGTCGGGAACTTCACTCTTCCTGATATATACTAATGATCTAAACTGTGGTGTTCAAAATTTGCAGATTATGTGATGATTGGAAATGTAGTTAACTGTGATGAGGACAGTCTTGAACTTCAAAAGAACATTTCTCTCTCTACAGGTGCTGCCAGACTGGCTGAGTTTATCCAGCATTGTCTGTTATTATTTATAGTAGACATGTTGGTGGATTGGGCAGGTAAGTAGAAGATAAAGTTCAAAGCAGAGAAGATTGAGGTGATTTATTTTGGCAGGAAGAATATGGAGAGACAGCAATAAATAAAGGGAGAATCTTTGAGGTGTAGGGACAGAGGGACCTCAGTGTATATGTGCATAATTTGAAATATGGCAGGGCATGTTGAGAGACAGTTCATAAAGACTATAGTATCTTAGTTTTATTAATAGGGACATTGAGCACAAGAGTAAAGGGGTCATGTTGAACTTGCATAAAATATTAATTGGACCTCATCTGAAGTACTACATCTCATTCTGGGCACCATACTTGAGGGAGGATGTGAAGGTATTGGAAAGAGAGTACAGAAGAGAGTCACAAAAAAATGATTGCAGGGATAAAGAACTGCAGCCATGAGGATAGATTAGAGGGTTGGGACTATTTCCCTTGGAGTAAAAAAGTGTGAGAGGAGGCTCAAGATCCTGAGGGGTACAATAAGGTATTTGGCAAAAGGAGTAAAAGTGTTGTGCTGAAAAATATTTTCACCCAGACCATTGTTGGAGTCTGGAAATAACTTCCTGAGAGGGTGGTAGAGGTAGGTTCGATTGAATTATTCTAAAGGAATTGGATTGCCAGCTGAAAAGAAAGAATAAGGGCCATGGAGTCAGACTGGGCAGAATGCTCTTTCAGAGAGCTAGGGCAGGTCAATGAGCTAAGTGGCCTCCTTCCGCACAGTGAAGGTTCTTGATTTGATTTGATTTATTATTGTCACATGTATTAACATACAGTGAAAAGTATTGTTTTATGCACGCTATACAGACAAAACATACCATTCACAGAGAAGGAAACGAGAGTGCAAAATGTTGTGTTACAGTTATAGCTAGGGTGTAGAGAAAGATCAACCTAATGCAAAGTAAGTCCATTCAAAAGTTTGACAACAGCAGGGAAGAAGCTTGTTCTAGAGTCAGTTGGTACGTGTATCTTTTTCCTGAAGGAAGAAGGTGGAAGAGAGAATGTCTGGGATGCGTGGGGTCTTTACTTATGCTGGCTGCTTTGCCGAGGCAGAGGGAAGTGTAGACAAAGCCAACAGATGGGAGGCTCGTTGCATGATGGATTGGGCTACATTCGTGACCTTCTGTAGTTTCTTATGGTCTCGGGCAAAGCAGGAGCCATACCAAGCTGTGATACAACCAGAAAGAATGCTTTCTATGGTGCATCTATAAAAGTTGGCAGAATTCAGAGCTGACATGCCAAATTTCCTCAGTCTTCTGAAAAAGTAGAGACGTTCGTGGGCTTTCGTAATGATAGTGTCAGCATGGAGGGATCAGGACCGGTTATTGGTGATCTGGACACCTAAAAACTTGAAGCTCTAGACCCTTTCTACTTTGTCACCGTTGATGTAGACAGGGGCATGTTTTCCTTTACGCTTCCTGAAGTTGGTGACAATCTCCTTCGTTTTGTTGACATTGAGGGAGAGATTATTGTTGCCGTACCAGTTCACCATATTCACTATCTCATTCCTGTACTCTGTCTCATCATTGTTTGAAATCCAACTCACAACAATGATGTTGTTGGCAAACTCGAAAATCGAATTGGAGGGGAATTTGGTCACACAGTCATAGGTGTATTAGGAGTATAGTAGGGGGCTGAGAACACAGCCTTGTGGAACACTGGTGTTGAGGATAATTGTGGAGGAGGTATTGTGGCCTATCCTTACTGATTGTGCTGTGTGAGTCAGGAAGTTCAGGATCCAGTCACAGAGGGAGGTGCCAAGGCCCAGTTTTGGAGAGGAGTTTCATGGGAATAATAGTGTTGAAGGCTGGGCTGTAGTCAATAGATAGGAGTCTGACATAGGTGTCCTTGTTATCTAGGTGTTCCAGAATTGAGTGCAGGGCCAGGGAAATGGTGTTTGCTGTGGACCTATTGCAGCGATAGGAAAACTGTAGTGGATCCAGGTAGGCTGGGAGGCTGGAGTTGATTCGTGCCATGACTAACCTTTCAAAGTACTTCATAACGATGGATTTCAGGGCCACCGGCCAATAGTCATCAAGGCACGCCACTTAGTTTTTCTTAGGAAGATGGTCATCTTCTTGAAGTAGATAAGGACCTCAGATTGTTGTAAAGAGAGGTCAAAGATGTCTGTGAATACCCCCCACCAACTGATCCGTGCAGGATCTAAGTGCACACCCAGGTATCCAATCCAGGCCAGACACTTTCCATGGGTTGACCTTCAAAAAAGCTGCTCTGACATCTGCAATCATGACCCCAGATGTAAGTTCATCCAGGGCTTCAAGGGTAGAGGGCATGCTCTCTCTGAGCTTTTGCTCAAAACGGGCATAGAATACATTGAGCTCATCAGGGAGGAGTGCATTGGAGCCGGTGATTTTACATGCCTTGTCTTGTAGCCAGTTATGTCTTGCAGACCTTGCCATAGTCGGCAGAGGTTGGTGTGGCTAGCCACAGATTCTGTGATCTGTCTGGCATCTCAGCTGCTAACAATTAACTCAACAGGAACCAGGGACTGAACACAAAACCTTTCTGGGCCTAGTGGCTCAGTCACCTCCTGGTGTGTGCATTTAGCATCATAGGATCCTATTAATTTAAATATCCACAAAGCATCAGATTCATTGTAGGAACATTTAAAAATTATAATATGTTTACAAAAAAGTCAATTAATTCAATTTTTTAATTCATTTATGGGATGTGGGTGTTGCTGGCTGGGTCAATATTTATTGCCCATCTCTAGTTGCCCTTCAACTGAATGATGTGCTGGACCATTTCATAGGGCAGTTGAGAGTCCTTCCAGTTAAACATCACAGATTGAGCCACCTTCCTCTAACAAATATCATGCATCAATTTGTAATTATATTTACAAAACTTACAGCTGTCACACAAGTTTCAATTAACAAATTCATTTTGAAATGTTTCTGTCTGAACGGTTTCAGTTTCAGGACTTGCACACTCTGTTACCTTTAACTTTATTTCTGGCTCTGGCTGCATCTGGCTGTCCTCTAGATCAGTTTTGTGTTGGGGTCCACTAGGAATGGGAGCAGACTCTCCAAACTCATCCTTACATTCAGGGGAGTCTTTCATTTCATTACATTGGAGCTGCTGAAACAGGGTCCTGAAACTGAAAGTTATGAAGAAGTGAACTGTTGAAACAATTGAAAAGCACAATGCGAGTCAGGTTTGAGTTTCTGGAAGCAACATGTGTAATGTGTTCACTCAGTGGCTTGATTAGCCATCATGACAACAGAGAAATGTTTTCCTGCTTTGTATCTCCAGATATCTCTTTATAGCTTCTGTCAGAATTAAATGTAACAACTCTGGCTATAAAAATGCCAATTTAACTGGCATTATTTAGACATGAAAAATAAATTTGAGTCATTCTTTGTCTGTTGAGGCCTTCAATTTGCTGTAGTCCTAAGCTCTTGTATGTATTATAGTATTATTAAGTTGGCTGTGGGAGCTTTAAATATTGTAACTTACAATATAGCCTAGCATTTGTTTAGCCAGATGTATCCAACACAAATCTATTTTGTGAGCATGTTCATTCCTCTCCAAAACACAATTGATTCTGTAGCCAGATTGATGATATTTTTCATAAGGCACTCATTAATATGAATTTAGGTCAATGCTTTGAATTAACTTTGCCTTTAGTTGTATATTTAAGTGCGGCATGGTGGCATAGTGGTTAGCAATGCTGTCTCATGGTGCCACGGGCCCAGGTTCGATTCCCAGCTTGGGTCATTGTCTATGTGGAGTTTGCACATACTCCCTGTATCTGTGTGGGTTTTCTCCGGGTGCTCCGGTTTCCTCCCACATGTCAAAAGATGTGCGGATTAGGTGGGTAGGCCATGCTAAATTGCCCCTTATTGTAAGGGGGACTAGCTGGGGTAAACGCTTGGGGTTATGGGGATAGGGCCTGGGTGTGATTGTGGTCGGTGCACACTTGATGGGCTGAATGGCCTCCTTCTGCACTGCACGATTCTATGTCGGTGGGATAATTGGAGCCTATATATTGGATAGGATATGATTTTCCAACTGTCATCCTTACCATTAAAAAATTCATAATTTCAGCTGTACTGTCATAGAGAAGTGCCAAGCTTCAGGAAAGGAATGTAAAATAACAAAGAGTACGGAAAGATAAAAAGAGTTAGTGAAAAACACAGAAATAACAAAGGTAGCACCTTTGTAAAGTGGTTCACCTTGAAGAACTAAAGAGCGCATTCCTCAAATCATTTTCTCTACTAAATAATACCTCAAAGCTAACATTTCCCAACGCAACCAAGTGCTTCAAATGCAATTTTCCATTTTTGAGGTAATTGAAACAAAAGAGATTCACACTGAAATAGAATTCCACAGGTGATGTTCCAGGAAAAAAGAAAAGAGCTTGCATTTATATATTGCTATTCACAAGCTAAAGTGCTTTTCAGTCAATGAGGTAGCTCTGGAGGCATGAGCACTGTCATAATGTAGGAAGCAAAGCTAGCAGCCTAAATTTTTCATTCAGGCAAAATATCGACTAGAAATGGGCAGATACAATATAGCTCCTCCAATCAACCCTATTTAAGCAATGACGATAAGCTTCAGAGTTAGGGATGCCTATTACTTAAACCAGTGTTCTGCTTTAGTACTTAAAAGCCAACAGAACTTTAAAGAGGCAATGCAGGACTGCAGGAGGGCCTTGATCCTTAGCTTCACTGATGAAGATGTGGAAGTATTTTTTTGATAAAATTAAGCAAAGGGAAAGACACACAGAGATGCAGTACTGTTAGCTGATGATTAGGGCATTCATTCCCCATGTCATCATGTATACAACAACTCTGTACTGGAAATATATAAATGATCTTACCAGAGCAGATAAGCTAAGAGGAATGAACCACACAGTCCTGTTCAGGATTCCTGTGCATTTTTTTTCTACAAAAAGGTGGTGAATTATGCTAAAGATTATATTTTGAAACAATAGACTGGCCAAGCCCACATCCTATGAAATGATTTAAAAAAACATAAAAATACATGTGTCTTGTTCTTGAGCAGGTTTCTTCAGTTAGTAGAATCTAGGTGAGATTTGATTTCTACTGTTACTCTTTGATATTCATCTCGTGAAAAGGAGAAGCTTAATGATTTGTATCTGTCCTTGGTTCACTAGGTGTTTCAGTCTATCTGCGAAAAGTTTGGATTACCAAAAGATTTCGTTGTTACAACTCTGTACCAAGCTAGTGCTAGAACAACTTATGTTTATACCTCATACTTAATGCAATAAAACATTCCAAGGTGCTTCACAGGAACATTATACAACGAAATATGAGACTGAGCGAAGTAGACAGACATTAGGGCAGATGACCAAAAACTTGGTCAAAGGGGGAAGTGCATCTTAAAGGAGAAAAGTAAGTTAAAGACGTGGAAAGAGTTAAGGAAAGAATTCCGGAACAGGCCAGATTTAGGAGTTATTTTTTGTGTGGGGTGGGGGTTGACAGAGGGGGAGATGAAGCTGTGGAGATATTTGCAAAAAAAATTTTATTCTTAAAATTGAGGTGTTACTCAACTGAGAAGCAAGGTAAATCAGTGATCACAGGCGTGATGACAAGACTTAATGTGAGTTAAAACATTTACAGCAGGGCTTTGGATGACCCCATATACATGGAGGATATAACGTGGGAGACTCGTCAGGTTGGTTGATGGGACAGTTGAGCATAGACATAACAAAGGTTTCAGAAGCAGATGATCTGAGGCACAAGCAGAATCAAATAATACTACAGAGATGGAAATAGATGGAAGACGTGCTGGTTAGATGCATTGATCCAAACAGGTGCCGGAGTGTGGCGACTAGGGGAATTTCACAGTAACTTCATTGCAGTGTTAATGTAAGCCTTATTTGTGACTAATAAATAAGCTTTAAATATTTTTCATGGTATCATGAATATGTGGAAGGAAGCTCATCTCGGGGTCAAATAAAACATCAAGGTTGCAAACAGTATTCAGCCTTAGATGGTTGCCAGGGAAAGCTATGGTCACAGTTGCTATGGATTTGAGGTAGTAGCATAGATTGAAGAAAACAGCTTTGGTGTTCACAATATTTATTTGGAGAAAATTTCTGCTCATCCAGTATTGGATGTCAATTCTAAGACGTGAGGGGACAAGAAAGATAATGTGAGGTAGACCTGGGTATTGTCAACATGCATGTAGAAACTGATGTGCTTTTAGCCATCACATCATCAGAAACTGTACAGAACGAGAACACACTTCAATGCACATGGCCAAATCCTTTGCAAGAGTGAGGACAAATCTAAGGCAGAATTCAAACCTGTAGCACAAAAGTTTCAGAATGCACCTTATTCAGCACATCTTCCATTTACAATGGCCTTCCACTCACATTGTGCTAATTGCTTAGCACTATTACTGATATTTACTCTTACAGCCACAGATTCTCTTGGAAGTGTTAATTAATTGAATATGTTACTAGTAATGCTCCCATTAAACGTATTACAGTTACGTAGTTAATGTCATGCATCTGTTATCATTCCACTTTGACCTGCCTGCTGAAACTTGAGTTCAACTGGCTATCGTTAGGATCATTAGGTTTGTGCCACTACAGATTGATAGCAATGAGGGGACAGTGTACAGGGCAGGCAGAAAACAGGAATGGAAACATAGTGTTGAGCTCACTGGACAATCCTTCCACCATCCCCTTTGCCAATACATGTGGCACGGTAACCTAGGCAGCAACATAAGAGATGGAACCTACATTGATTCTATCCCAGGATGCAGCCACTGAGAGTCAAGATGCTGTCTACTGGGAAGCAGGCAAAAATGCTAGCTCCACAGAATAATGCGCCCAGGACTCGTTTGCTTATTATTTGGCTTATGTCACAGTTGTCCTCAGTAAGTCTGAAATTACTCAATTGTACATATATCAATGGCATAGGTGATCGTAATGGTCACAGGTAGAACAGTGAGCTTTATGCCTGCCTGCAGCATCTTTTTGTGATGGCATCCATTAAAGTAAAGCCTTCAGAGGCACCGCTCCTCAGTCAAATCCAGTAAGGAGGACCTTTGCCCATTAAACCCTGCTGTATGGAAATGGGAGATGGTAGGGAGGATGTGTGCTAAGGAGGAAAGTTAGGAAAATTCACAATAGAAAATTAGTTGCATCTCATCTGAAGGTAGGGGGTGCAATGAGGATTGCAATAGGAGCCTCTCAATAAACTACACAAGGATGGTAACCTAGTTAATGGGTGTAAAATTGGGAGGAAACAAAAACCTGTGGAGAAGTAAAAATTCTGCAAAACTTTACCCTTGTTGGTGCCAATGACAAACATTTCAATCATCTTTGCCCAAGGGCTTAAAATGGCAGATTTAGTGCAGGCCCAACATTAAGTAAGCCCTGCTTTGAGAACACATGGGCAATGACATAAAAGTTTTAGACTTCATCAGCCATCCACTGCCACCACAAATGTCCAGTATTGGTGTTCTTTGTGTAGGTAGCTTGATGCAGATAACACAAGGGTTGTATGGGAAACATTGCACTCAATTGCCCTTAAACAAGGAAAAGTACCCTATGTCACTAATTTCTGAGAGCAAAATTTAGAAAGGCAGTGCTTAGAATAGTGAGATTAATAGGTCCATGATTTTCAAGTTTGCTGATGACACCACTGCAGTGGGACAGATCTCAAACAATGACGAGATAGAGTACAGGAATGAGATAGAGAATCTGGTGAACTGGTGCAGCAACAATAATCTCTCCCTCAATGTCAACAAAACAAAGGAGGTTGTGATCGACTTCAGGAAGCGTAGAGGAGAACGTGCCCCTGTCTACATCAAGTGGACAAAGAAGAAAGGTTCGAGAGCTTCAAATTTTTAGATGTCCAGATCACCAACAACCTGTCCTGATTCCTCACCATGCTGCCACTATAGTTAAGAAAGCCCACAAATGCCTCTACTTTCTCAGAAGACTCAGCAAATTTGGCATGTCAACAACGACTCTCACCAACTTCTACAGATGCACCATAGAAAGCATTCTTTCTGGCTGTATCACAGTTTGGTATAACTCCTGCTCTGCCCAAGACCGCAAGGAACTACAAAATGTCGTGAATGTAACCCAATCCATCACACCAGCCAATCTCCCAACCATTGACTCTGTCTACATTTCCCATTGCCTCGGCAAAGCAGTTAGCATAATTAAGGACTCCACTCACCAGAACATTCTCTCTTCCACCTTCTTCCATTGGGAAAATGTCTGAGGTCAATTACCAACCGACCCAAGAACATCTTCTCCCCTGCTGCTGTCAGACTTTTGAATGGACCTACCTTGCATGAAGTTGATCTTCCTCTACACCCTAGCTACAACTGTAACAGTACATTCTGCACTCTCTTGTTTCTTTCTCTATGATCTGTATGCTTTGTCTGTATAGCACGCAAGAAACAATATTTTTCACTGTATACTAATACATAGTCATTGTCATAAACATAGAGGTTTACAGCATGGAAACAGCCCTTCAGCCCAATTTATCCATGCCGTCATTTTGTTTTAAACCCCTAAGCTAGTCCCAATTGCCCGCATTTGGTCCATATCCCTCTATATCCATCTTACCCATGTAACGATCTAAAAGCTCTTAAAAGACAAAATTGTACCCGCCTCTACTACTACCTCTGACAGCTTGTTCTAGGCACTCACTAATCTCTGTGTGAAAAAGTTGAACCTCTGGACACTTTTGTATCTCTCCCTCTCACTTTAAATCTACGTCCTCTAGTTTTAGACTCCCCTAACTTTGGGAAAAGATGTTGACTATAAAGCTGATCTATGCCTCTCATTATTTTGTAGACCTATATAAAATCAACCCTCAGCCTTCTATGTTCCAGAGAAAAAGTCCCAGTCTATCCATCAAGTGCCAGTAGCATCCTAGTAAATCTTTTTTGCACTCTTTCTAGTTTAATAATATACTTTCTATAATAGGCTGACCAGAATTGTACAGAGTATTCTAAGGCCTCACCAGTGTCTTGTACAACTTCAACAAGACGTCCCAATTCCTGTATTCAATGTTCTGACCAATGAAACCAAGCATTCTGAATGCCTTTTTCACCTGTGACTCCACTTTCAAGGAGCTATGAACATGTATCCCTAGATCTCTTTGTTCTGTAACTCTCACCACTGCTCTACCATTAACTGAGTAAGTCCTGCTCTGGTTCGATCGACCAAAATGTATCACCTCGCATTTATCTAAATTAAATTCCATCTGCCATTCATCAGCCCACTGGCCCAATTGATCAAGATCCCATTGCAATTGGAGATAACTTTTTTCACTGTCCACTATGCCACCAATCTTAGTGTCATCTGCAAACTTACTAACCATGACTCCTATACTCTCATCCAAATCATTGATATAAATGACAAATAACAGTCAACCCAGCACTGATCCCTGGGGCACACCACTGGTCACAGGCCTCCAGTTTGAAAAACAATCCTTTACAACCCTTTACAACTTCTGTCATCAAGCCAATTTTGTATCCATTTAGCTACCTCATCATGGATCCTGTGAGATTTAACCTTATGCAACAACCTACCATGCGGTACCTTGTCAAAGGCCTTGCTAAAGTCCATGTAGACAACATCAACTGCACTGCCCTCATCGATCTTCTTGGTTACCCCTTCAAAAAACTCAATCAAATTTGTGAGACATGATTTTCCACTTACAAAGCCATGCTGATTGTCCCTAAAGTACTGTGTTGCTAAATGCCTATAGATCCTTTCTCTCAAAATACCTTCCAACAACTTACCCACCACAGATGTGAGGCTCACTGGCCTGTAGATCCCAGGTTTTCCCTTCAGCTCTTATTAAACAGATGCACAACATTTGCCACTCTCCAATCTTCAGCCACCTCACCTGTGCCTATTGATGATTCAAATATCTTTGCTAGGAGACCTGCAATTTCCTCTCTAGCCTCCCATAATGTCCTAGGATACACTTCATCTGATTCCAGGGATTTATCTACCTTGATGTGCTTTAAGAATTCCAGCACCTCCTTCTCTGTAATATGTACACGCCTCAAGACATCACCATTTATTTCCCCAAGTTCCCTCACATCCATGCTTTTCTCAACAGTAAATGCTGAAGAGAAATATTTATTTAGAATCTCACCCATCTCTTGTGAATCTGCACATAGATTACCTTAAGAGGCCTATGCTCTCTCTTGTTACTCTTTCGTCCTTTATGTATTTGTAGAAGCTCTTTGGATTCTCCTTTGCCTTATCTGCCAAAACAATCTCATGTCTCCTTTTTGCCCTCCTGATTTCTCTCTTAACTCTATTTCTACAACCCCTACATTCTTGAAGGGATTCACTTGATCCCAGCTGCCTATGCATGTCATGTGCCTCCTTCTTCTTCTTGACCAGGGCCTCAATATCCCAAGTTTTCCAGCGTTCCCTACTTCTGCCAGCCTTCCTAAGAGGAATGTGCTTAATCTGAACCTTGGTTAACACACTTTTGAAAGCCTCCCACTTTCCAAATGTCCCTTTGCCTTCCCACAGACTCCCCCAATTAACTATTGAAAATTCATGCCTGATACCATCAAAATTGGCCTTGCCCCAATTTAGAATCTTAACTTTTGGGCCAGACCTATCATTCTTCATAACTATCTTAAAACTAAGAGGGAATTATGGTCACTGACCGCAAAGTGATCCGTCACTAACACGTGACGGTAATAAATCAAATCAAAAACTGTCGTCACTATTAACATCAACCTTTCCATCAAAATTATGTGCAGATTTAAATATGGTTCTATGATTAGAGTTTCACTGATAATATTCGTTCCCTTTCTCAGTACAAAGAACAATCAGAAATAAACAATCTTTTGAAAAATAACAGCTGCAAATGGCAACAATTGTTGGTTCAAGGATTTGTGTCTCGGTGCTGCAGACAAGAACAGCGTGACTCACGGTTGATTAAAGACATTGATCTATCCACATGTTCTGCTTCAATCTAAACACCTTCTGGGCAAAACTCCCTCTAATATTGTCTATTTAGTTAAACCGATAAACTCTAAACTTAATGAAATAAATACGTTGACTAATTAAAAACTAAAACAGCATCCTGAAACAAATAGGATAATAAATACGGCTTCAAACAACGTCACAAGGTTAATTGGCCAACTATAAGTAGCCATTTAATTAATGTCAGTTAAATAGACACAGGAAGTCACCTTTATGAGTTTATATGAACAAATACAGTATCAAATGAGATATCAAAAAATGCATCCCTTCAACATCCGGAATAAAGCCTCCAGACTCAATTCACTGAAAGACAGAATTACCTGGATCCAGAGAGGCAATCTGCAACTTAAGTATTGGCCTAATAAAGGTTAGAAGCTGGCAAACCAGATTCTGAAATGAAATTCAATCTGGATTGAAATTAATCACCTCTTCTACAGTATAATAAGCATTCGTCATTACATTGAGCATCATCCCTCCAATTAACCCAAACCACCCACTTAGCTCCTTCACCTGCCATATAACAACCATTGATTTTTTAATATTAAGGCACAGATGCTTACCTCAGTGGCTTACGGCAAGTAACACATCAAATCAAATGTGTAAACAGAAAGCCCAAGACAATTGCTTTATTGTTTTGAGAAAGAGTATACAAAGTTGGAATGGGAATGTGAGGAGAGCATAGCATTGAGAGGGAACAAAATGATTTATATACTACATTCTAAATGCAATTTAGAACATACACTTGACTTTATACATTGCCTCTAAATACACATCCATAATGCAAGTTATGACATTCTAAGTACCATTAAAGCATTTAAAAGATCATACAGGTGAGGAATAACCATGAATTGCACTAGTGGCCTAACACATTTGCTCAGCTGTTATTTAAGAGTGATGCCTTGCTTTGAGGTATTTTTTTCTGTGAACTGTGGTAATTTCTTGGCTACATACGCTGTCAATATTTTTTATTTTAAAGTCAAAGTAAATCCCTTTGACATTCACCCAGAGAGTGGTCAGCCTGTGGAATTCACTACCACAGAAAGTAGTTGAGGCCAAAACATTCAAAGCAGTTAAATAAAGCACTCGAAGCGAAGGGGATCAAAGGATATGTGGGGGAGGTGGGATTAGGATATTGAGTTGGATGATCAGTCATGATCATAATGAATGACGTTGTTGGCTCAAAGGGCCGAATGACCTCCCCGTGCTTCTATTTTCTATGTTTCTACAGAAAATGGCAGAAATTACAAGGTTCTGGAAAAAAAAACCTTGGGTTTTCGCCATTTAAAAGAGTTAGTCGTTGTCATGTACCAAAGTAATCTCAATTGTATGGATAAGACTTACCTTATTTGTGCCCAGAGAGATGGACAATCTTGGCTTAACTTGGGTGTAAGTTACAAGCATTATAGATGACAAATTGTCCACAACATTTTGGTCCAGATTTTGCAGTCAGAACCACTTTTGAGTTGCTACATCTGTTTTAAATCTGTTCCATTTAGTACGGTGGTCAAGTTAGGACTTGGTCAACCGTAGGGTGGTTCACTCCCACTAATACTGTTATGGACAGGTGTAAATGGCAGGCATAGATTGCTGAAGGTGAGATCAACTAGGTTTTTCCTTCTTGTTGGTTATCTCACCACCCAGCGCAGGACTTTTTCAGCAGTGATGTCCTTCAGAATTCAGCCAGCTCAGTCAGTAGTGTTGCTATTGAACCACTCTTGGTGATGGACACTGAAATAGAACATAGAACATAAAACATTACAGCGTAGTACAGGCCCTTCGGCCCTTGATGTTGCACTGACCAGTGGAACCAATCTAATGACCCTCTAACCTAAACTATTCCAATGTTATCCATATGCCTATCCACTGACCATTTGAACACCCTTAAAATTGGCGAGTCCACAACTGCGGCAGGCAGGGCATTCCACAACTTTACTGCCCTCTGAGTAAAGAACCTACCTCTGACATCCGTCCTATAATTACCACCCCTTAATTTAAAGCTATGTCCCCTCGTGTTAGCCATCACCATCCGAGGTAAAAGGCTCTCATTGTCCACCCTATCCAATCCTTTGATCATCTTGTATGTCTCAATCAGGTCACCTCATAACCTTCTTCTCTCTAACGAAAATAACCTCAAGTCCCTCAGCCTTTCCTCATAAGACCTTCCCACCATACCAGGCAACATCCTGGTAAACCTCCTCTGCACCCTTTCCAACGCCTCCACATCCTTCTTATAATGCGGTGACCAGAACTGTATGCAATACTCCAAGTGTGGCCGCACCAGAGTTTTGTACAGTTGTAACGTGACCTCACGGCTCCGAAATTCAATCCCTCTACCAATAAAAGTTAACACACCGTACGCCTTCTTCACAACCTTATCAACCTGGGTGCCAACTTTCAGGGAGCTATGCACATGTACCCCGAGATCTCTCTGCTCGTCAACACTACTAAGAGTCCTTCCATTAGCCCTATATTCTCTCCTCCTGTTACTCTTACCAAAGTGGATCACCTCACACTTTTCTGTATTAAACTCCATCTGCCACCTCTCGGCCCAACTCTGCAGCTTATCTATGTCCCTCTGCAAACTGTAACATCCATCCTCACTGTCTACAACTCCTCCAACTTTGGTGTTGTCAGCAAATTTACTAACCCATCCTTCTACACCCTCATCTAGGTCATTTATAAAAATGACAAACAGCAGTGGCCCCAAAACAGATCCTTGATGTACACCACTTGTAACTGAACTCCAGGTTGAATATTTCCCATCAACCACCACCCTCTGTCTTCTATCAGCTAGCCAATTCCTGATCCAAACTGCTAAATCACCCTCAATCCCATGCATCTGCATTTTCTGTAATAGCCTACCATGGGGAACCTTATCAAACGCTTTGCTAAAATCCATATACACCATGTCAACTGCCTTACCCTTATCCACCTCTCTGGTCACCTTTTCAAAAAACTCGATAAGGTTTGTGAGGCACGACCTACCCTTCACAAAACCGTGTTGACTATCCCTAATCAATTTATTTCCCTCTAGATGATTATAAATCCTATCCCTTATAATTTTTTCCAAAACTTTGCCCACAACAGAAGTAAGGCTCACTGGTCTATAATTCCCAGGATGGTCTCTTCTCCCCTTCTTGAACATGGGGACAACATTTGCTATCCTGACCTGCAGTACATCTCTAACCTGCAGTACATCTGAGGCCTTGCCACCTTGGAGCTTATTCAGTTGGTGTTAAACATGGAGGGGCACTGATACACCTGCTGAGTGGTTTGAGGGGTGGGATGGTGGTGAGGGGATGTGCAGTATGTGGGAATACCATCACCAGCAAATTCCCCATCAAAGTGGATAATATTGTGACTGCAAATCATATTACCATTCCTTCACTGTTGCTAGTTCAAAATCCTGGGACTTTCTTCATAATAACATTGTGAGTATACCTGCATTAGTGGACTGCAATGGTTCGAGAAGGTAATTCACCATGACCTTCTCAAGAGCAATTATGATGGACAACAGATGATAGTGTTCTCAGTGACACACCACCACATGAAAGAATAAAGACAACAGGTTTCCATGTTTGACGCGACGCTATGGGATATCACGGGGCCAGAAGTCAATGTTGCTGAATTCCTTGGCAACCCACTTCCAACTGTATACTAGCTTGCATCCATCTCTAGTGGATGTGTCCTGCCTGTGGGACATGACATTCAAACAGATGGTGATTGTAGCGTCTAGAACATTGTTAAGTATGACTTGGTGAGTATGATTATGTCAGGCTGTTGCTCGACTAATCTGCGAGACAACTCTTGCAGTTTTGACACAAGCTCCCAGGTTGTTAGTAAGTAGGACTTTGAAGAGCTGAAAGAGCTGAGTATGCCACACTCGTGTCTGTGTGGGTTTCCTCCGGGTGCTACGGTTTCCTCTCACAGTCCAAAGATGTGCGGGTTAGGTTGATTGGCAATGCTAAGAAATTGCCCCTTAGTGTCTAGGGATGCGTAGCGTAGAGGAATTAGTGGGTATAATACGTTGGGATATGGGGGTAGGGCCTGGGTGGGATTGTGTTCGGTGCAGACTCGATGGGCCGAAGGGCCTCTTTCTGCACTGTAGGGTTCTATGATTCTATGACTCAATGCCTAGATCTATGCAGGGTGGTTGATCCAGTTTCATTCCTTTCTCAGCTTTCTGTAGAAGTTACTATCCAGTTGTTTGCTAGACCATCTGAGAAAGCAGTTAAGAGTCATTGTAATACTGTGGATCTGGAATCACATCTAGATCAGATCAGTTAAGGATGGCAACTTTCTTTCCCTAAAGGACCAAAGATCCTAAAGGTCCAACAATTGACAATAGTTTCAAGGTCACGAATACCAGACCAGTTTTTAATTCCAGACTTATTAATTAATTTAACTCAAATTCCACCAGCAGACTTGGTGAGGTTTGAATTCATCTCCCCAGGAGCATTTGCTTGGTCCCCTGGGTTACCAGTCCAGTGAATTTACTAATCTGCCACACCTGAAGGCCTTCTTTCAGGGCTAACACATGTCAAAGAGTGGGTTTGCTTAAACAGTGGGTTGACAGCTTTTCTGGTTATTTAACAAATTAAACTCAGAGCGATATAAACTACAAATATTAGAATAAACAGGCCTTTTTCCAAATGGCAAGCAATGACTAGTGAGATACTGCAAGGATCGGTGCTAGGACCCCAGCTAATGACATTAATATGTCATTATATTAATGAGTTAGATGAGGGAACTAAAGGCAATATCTCCAAATTTGCAGGTGACATAAAGCTCAGTGGGAGGGTGAGCTGTGAGGAGATTGCAGAGATGCTTCAATGTGATTTGGACAAGTTGACAGCGTGGGCAGATGCATGGCAGATACAGTATAATGTGGATAAATACAAGGTTATCCATTTGGTAGCAAAACAGGAGGGCAAATTATTATCTGAATGGCTATAAATTGAGAGGGGTGAATGTGCAATGAGACCTGGATATCCGAGTACATCATCACTGAAATTAAACTTGCAGGTTGTAAAGTCCTAATTATGTTAGTGGACTGCATTAGTGGACTGCAATGGTTGTGGTTTTTAACAGAAAAAGAAAAGATTTGATTTGCACACATAGATTCAAACAAACACAAAACAGGTTTTATTGATATTCTCTGTGCACTACAGAATAAAAAATACAGCAACATAAGCACACACTCAAATGACATCACATTCAAATCATGTGATCATCTGTTAAAGTAACCTGTAACCCTATTAAATATATAACACAAGTGCAGCAGGCGCTAAAGAAGGAAAATTGTATTTTGGCCTTCATAGCGAGAGAGTTCAAATACAGGTGATGATGTCTTGCTCCAATTATACAGGGCCTTGGTGAGGCCACACTTGGAATATTGTGTGCAGTTTTGGTCTCTTTATCTGAGGAAGGATGTTCTTGCTATAGAGGAAGTGCAGCAATGTTTTACTAGACTGATTCCTGGGATGGTAGGACTGAAGTATGAGGAGGGATTGAGGTGATTAAGATTGTATTCATTGGAGTTCAGAAGAGTGAGGGGAGAATCTCATAGAAATCTATAAAATTCTAACAGGATTAGACATGGTAGATGCAGGAAGGATGCTCCCATTGGTGAGGGAGTACAGAACCAGGGGTAATAGTCTAAGTATAAGGGTAAACCTCTCAAGACTGAGATGTGGAGAAATTTCTTCAGCCAGACAGTGAACCATGAAATCTGCTAACACAAAAGAGCAGTTGAGGCCAAAACATTCTGTTTCCAAGGATTTGGATATAACTCTTGGGGTGAAAAGTATCAAAGGATATGGGAGAAAAGTGGGATCAGGATATTGAGTTGGATGATCAGCCACGATCATTCTGAATTGCAGAGCAAGCTTGAAGTGTGAACAGCCTTCTACTGCTCCTATTTTCTATGAAAAGCAAACCATAATGTTCTGAGAATATACCACAGCTGTTGCAACATTTTAAAGAGACATATTGGTCCATAAACCCCAACAGAATGGCATTTGAGTTGGATTTCCCCTCCACTCCTTGTTACTTACTTTGAAATCCAATCACTCACATCTCACCTGACCTTCCAGGCTGGGCAAGTTCAGTACAGCACAATGAGTTCTTGTGGTCTGCATATGAGAGCAGTTCAGTTGAAGATAAGTAAGCCATTATTGGCAGCACCAGCTTTGTAAACCTGGTCCATATAAAGATCCAATCATTTGACAAACCAGTGGGAAAGTGTACCTATGAGGTAGCATTTTGGGGTTGGTGTGGGCCTGGGCGAGAGGTTGTGTAATCTGGGCAACGAAGAGTTGGTGGGGGTGGGTAGTCAGAGAGTCCTACGGGGATAGGGTCATTCATTGAATGGTAGTGAGGAGGGGTTGGGAGTGTTCTGTAAGAATTTGGGTGTCCCACAGGTTTTGGGGAGGGGTGTTCATATTGAAGGTCGGGGGCAGAGGGGAGGGTTCTGGGGAAGTCAGTACAACAGTTAATCAGAAGCTAGAATTCCTCTAACTTTTTCTGGGTAACAATTGCTGTATGACAGTCAGAACCATTGAAAGTTTGTGATTTTATTCATATTTTCATTTGGTTCCCAGTGAGGGAGGGAAATTGCCAAGAGGAAGTTTGAACTTCTCAGACAATTACCATGCAGTCCTTACCTGGGAACGGCTGAGGCGAAAATCCCCAGCGCATCATTGAGGTACCCACCACTGCCCCCCCTCCACCCCCACCCCAGTATACTGCCCTGGAAGCCAGTTATACACTAATAAAGAGGTAAACATTGACAGATGATGTGTGGGGATTATCTTCGTGAGACATCTAAAAATTTGAGTTCCACCAAACATCTGCTGTCTCTTTCATTTTTGCATTGAAGTTTTGGCTGATGGTGCGATTTCTGTTCCAACGAACAGAACACTTTTTCACTTTAGACTCCCTAAAACACACGCCAACATCTGGCAGGGTACGATTATGAATATAACCTCTTCTGTCCATCTGAACAATGTGACTTATTTTAAACCAGAACAGCAGCCCACACAAGAAGCAGAACACAAAATTACAAATTGTTCACCAGTTTTCCCTTCTCCTGCCCCTCTTCTGTTAAAGGATTGTGAATTTATTACAGATAATCAAGTTAATATTTTAAATCAGATAGCAACCCACACAAGAAGCAGAACAGTAGAAAAATGCCCAGTTGTTAGCACCCTCCAGCACTCCTTCCTTTAAAGGATTCTGGGTTTATTACATGTACCTAAACTAATATTAAACATCCTTTACTAATAAAGCTAATAAAAAAAATCATAAATGAGATAATTGTATATGACAGTTTATTTGAGACTGGAGGGTATTTATGGGTCATTAGATCTATTGATTTATTTTAATATGGAATCCAGATCTACTGTTAAAATAATAACTAGCTGAGTGGTCTTACTGTTAATTATGCATAAATGGTATAGCAACCTCACAATAAGAGCTGATGCAAGATTAAATGCCAATACCAAATAGTTGTGATCTAATTTGCAATCTTCCACCATTAGCTTATTGGCTGGGATTTTACGTCCTTCCTCAACCTGAAACCATAAAATCCCACCCGAAGTCAATGGACCTTTCCATTGTCCACCTCTCGTCCACTCTGATTCCCTTGGCAAGCGGGACGGTAAGATTTTGGCCAGCATCGCACTGTCGGTCTCGCCCATGAATTGCATCAAATGGTATGAAGTTGTTGATTTGCATGGTGGATATGGTCAGAATTCCAGGTGTTCTTGGAATTTCAATGAAAGTAACACTTTAAAGATGTAATAATATATGACTTATTGCCTATCAACATTGCTGCCACTGCAAATTAACCACTACAGGTATAGACTCTCATTCCTTCAGATATTAATTGCTGTTGGAAATTTTAAACTTTACTTTTCTTTTCTGTCCTCTTTCCTCTCTCGCTTAGTCCGAACTTTCTAACCTCCCATTTATTTTTGTTCCTGCCTGACTTGACATTGCATTCACCCCCTCTAATTTATATTTCCATCCTGCCTCCTGTCTATTTCTCAAGCCTCAAACCTAAGGATTTACACAATTGCTTGCCTTTTCATTAAAGTCCAGAAGCCCTGTATCCCCCACTGTGTTGTTAGCACACATTCAACCATTTGCCATGCAAAAAATGTAATACCTAAACATTCTAGCCTATGTCTAACTACCAATGCCTTGCTACATCAATGTTTTGGCCACTGAGTTGTCCAAGACACTCCCATAAGTTCTTTTTTATCAAACGTGAAAAGGTCTTTCCAATTTCTTCCTTATTTGCATGCGTGTCAATATCAAATTCTACTTGGTGTCAGTTCTTGGAACTATCTGAGGCTGAAGCATTTCTAATTGGCAGGCTTATAGGATATTTGTACGCATAAATATATGACTAATTGACCAAAGACATAAAAATGCACCTCTTTTCAATTAAGTTCATTCTTCCAAATACGGATGAGATTTGCTAATACTGGATTTCAGCTTTTCAAATAGTCCCTGAAATATATTGGACTGAGTTTTGCAGTAATAATAATGGCATTGCTGTCATCATTCTCCATTATCATGGAGTAAATTGGATAGCAACTTCTGGTGTCCACTTATACGTAATGAATGGTGCGCTGCTCACCTAATTCATTGTGCAGTCAGGAGGATTATGTCACATGGCGGGGCAGGCATTAGATTATGCACCCCACCACCATGTCTGGGTGCCATATTTAAAAGGCATCCGGACAGCAAATAAATCATCAAAACAGAGG